>NC_079194.1:248337976-248937976 GCF_029499605.1 Hyla sarda | reverse complement strand
AGAGTCTGTTTTCTAACTCAGTGGTTCCCCACCATTGTGCGTACAGCTGTTGTAAAACTACAACTCCCAGCATGTACGGTCTGTCAGTGCATTCTGGGAGTTGTCAAAATTTATTTTGAGTACGGAAATATCCCATATGTGTACGTAAAATGCTCTGTGGACAAACTACATGGCTCAGGAGCGAGAGCACGCCATGTACACTTGAGGCCTAAATTGGTGATTTGCACGGGGTGGCTGATCGTTACAGCGGTTCTGACATGAATGCAAAAAAATAAAACACCCACATGTGACCCCATTTTGGAAACTACACCCCTCACGGAATGTAACAAGGGGTATAGTGAGCCGGGGGTGTGGTTTGGCCGCTGCTGAGTATGGCCGCATGCTAGAACTGCTCCACTAACAGCACCTACTATGCAACGCATATCTCCTTTAAAAGTCACCCCAGCATCTATGGCGACCTCCAGCAGGAAACGGAACGGCAATTTAGGAGATCGACCGTCATTTAAGGACTTTTTTGACCGCTGCAATGTTAAATCCCTTATACCGCTGCCGAAACGCTCCGGGACACAGCGCCTATCCGACAGCAACCACAATGCTCTCACCACATTGGGCTGCGGCGGTGTGTGTATTGCCCCGACACTGGATCGCGCAGAGGACCGGAGACGCCATGCGCATGGAGGACTCCCAGACAGGTGATGACACCCTCTCTCTCTCCCCGGGGGATCTCAGAGACTTACCGTTTGCTGATGATGACTCCTCCGGCCTGATTTCCTCCTAACCCCGGATAAGCCCAGTTAAGCAAAAACCGAGGCTCGAGATTACATCGGAGGAGGGCTGGGGTGAAGGAGGGCGAGAAACCCCGGGACAGCAGCAACAACAGCGGGATGAGCAGGACTTGTTTGCTAGCTACCAGGCCACGGATAAACCTGTCTCAGAGTCAGTGCTTAAAGACATGCTACTACTGCTGCGGTCCTTTATAACCAAGGACTTCTCTGCTCTGCTCACACCTATCAATTCCTCAGTCCTGGGCTTAAAAAAAAAAAAGAAAGTTGTACACATCGAGACTAAAATGGCATCCTTTGCAGAGGCGCATAATAATCTAGTGGATGCACACAATGCCCTTGACGATAAAGTGGGGACTATATATGATAAAGCAGTTGATGCCGAAGACCGCAGCAGGCGCAACAACGTTAAATTTCGTGGCATTTCCGAGTCTATACCCAACTCAGAACTTCCCAAGAATGTGAAGGAGCTGACAAAGTATCTCCTCCCGGACCTGGAGCTGTTTGAGTACAGTATCGATAGGGCCCATCGAGTAGCCAGGCCGAAATCTATCCCTGAGGAGAACCCCCGGGACGTTTTAGCTCGGTTCCCCTTCTTCCGCACCAAAGACCTGCTCTTGCAATTTTCCAGCAGACACAAAACCCTCCCGGATCCCTATGCTGGGATACAAATGTTTGTGGACTTGTCTGCTGCGACCCTTTAGGCAAGGAGAAACCTGCACCCGCTGACATTGGAGCTGAGGAAGCTGGGAGTCCAGTATAGATGGGGTTTTCCCACTAAGCTACTGGTCATGAGACATAACAAGATGCATGTCTTCACCTCTGTTGACGATGGCTTCACCGCTTTATCTGACTGGGGGACCCGGGCTCCAGAACCTGATGACTGCTCGCTGACAAGCCGCCCAGCTAAGAGTCCTACAGATGAGACCTGATTGAACTTTGCCAGAAGACCACCTTCAGATGCTGATAAGTAGTAGTGTTGTTGCCCTAGTGACTTTCTAGCTGCTACTACCTTTATTCTTTTTTTGTGTGTTCATACACGGCCCCAAGACCTGGTTGAGTGACGTATCACGCTAACCTCCAGGCTGTATAGTCCCTTTAGAGTCGTCTGACTCTTACTCTATTGTTGTTGTTGACCTTCTATTTGGTGTTAAATTTCACTCTGTATAGATTCCCTTAGAGTTCCACACTGAACGTATAGGGGTAGTTTGATCGAGCCACTTCTGCTAGTGGCAAAGCCAGTTCATTCCCCTGCAGTGCACCCTTGCTATCCCCATCTTCTCCCCTTCTTTTTTCTCCCCTCATCTCTGGTTAACTCCCTGGCGATCTCTCTCCCCAACCCTTTCCAAGCCTTCCTAGTGTCCTCCTTTGTAGATGGTACTTTAGCCACCACTATGGGTATTAAATTATTATCCCTGAATGTGAAGAGGAATTTCCTGTGGCGCGAGGATAAGCGTGATCCAGCAGACATACTTTGTCTGCAAGAAACTCATATGTCCTCTAAGAATCCGCCTACCTTACGCCACAGTAGGTACCCCACTATCATCGCTTCTACCTTTGTTAAGAAGAGGAGAGGAGTGATGATAGCTTTTAGAGACACCTTAGCGGTTAACATTCTCACACAAATTGTGGACCCACAAAGCAGGTTCATCACACTAGTGTGTATGCTCGACAATATAGAATACACTATAGTCAATGTGTATGCCCCCCACTTGCGCCAATGCAGATTCCTAAACTCAGTTATGAAGAAGGTAATGCCGGTCCGTAGGGGTGCATTGATCATGTGTGGAGACTACAACTCCGTGGTATCGGCTACACTGGATCAATCTGCTCCCGCGACCAGGAGATCGTTTTATCTGCATGACTTTTTACAGACAAATGGAAATATGACATTTGGAGCTTGCAACACACGACTGAATGCGATTATTGATATCTCTCACCAAGGTTCCACACATTCTCCAGAATTGACAATATACTAGTGGATAGGGGTCTGATTGAAAAAGTGTCTAGGTCTGATGTGGGAATTAGGACGTGGTCGGACCATGCTGCAGTGAGCATTGTCATTGACAATACCTTGCTCACCCGCAATGACTTCGTTTGGAGAGCAAACACACATTTGATAGCGCACTCGGACCATTCTGCATACCTGGAGGGCGCGCTCTTGGAGTATTTTTCCATAAACAACACTCCTGATGTCTCTCAATTGTCTGTCTGGCTGGCGAACAAGGCGGTTATCCGCGGCTCTATTATTCAATTGGGCACTTCCCTTAAGAAACAGCGCCACCTTCTTACCAATGAATCTCTTAATAAAATAGCTGCGCTTGAAATTCTCTTGAAACGTAACTTCACGGAGGATATTAATTCCCATTTGACAACTGAGCGCCTCCATCTCCGGAGGTTGCTGTTGTCGAATTATGAGCACACCTTACAGAAATCCAAAATGAAATTCTATACTCAGGATAACAGAGTGGGCTCGCTCCTGGCCAGGAAGCTTAAGCCCGCTCATTATAAGCAACGTATTTCTTCCCTCCATCACCCCAAAACTAGATTAGTGTGTCAATCTCCTAGAGATATTGCTAATGCCTTCAAAGACTACTACGAACAACTTTATAACCTCAGAGACGACCCGTCTTGTTCCCAGCCAGACCAGACAAAAATAGATTCCTTATTGACATCTCTAAACCTTCCTAAACTGTCTCCTTCATCTCTGTCCTCTCTTAATGCTCCTATCTCCTCTCAGGAGGTGATCGATGCTGTCAAATCTATACCTTCCAAAAAAGCCCCCGGACCTGACGGACTACCTAACGAGTACTACAAGAGGTTCCTACCTATCCTTCTCCCATTCCTCCTCCCCGTCTTCAACACCGCTATGACCACAGGCTCTTTGCCCCCTGACATGTTGGATGCTCTGATAACGACGATACCCAAACCTGGTAAGCCCCCTGGCGAGACTGGAAACTATCGACCGATATCGCTTTTGAACGGTGCCGCTAAGATCTACGCCAAAATACTTGCGACTCGCCTGAAGCCCATACTGCCGAGTTTATTAAGCAGGGACCAAGTGGGCTTCCTTTATTAAGCAGGGACCAAGCTCCTGATAATACTCACAGAATCCTGACACTACTGCAACATAGCGAAAATTTGAAAACCCCTGCCGTGTTCCTAACCTTAGACGCAGAAAAAGCGTGCAACAGAGTAAGCTGGAGTTTCGTATTCTCGGCCTTGCGTGTTTTTGGCTTTGAGGGCAGCATTCTTACGGCTATTCAGGCATTGTACTCGAATCCGGTAGCCAGAGTCTTCTCTAATGGAGCTCTATCACACCGGTTCACTCTGTCGAACGGAGCACGGCAGGGATGCCCTCTGTCACCCCTAGTGTTTTTGGTGGCAATTGAGCCTTTGGCTCAGGCTATGAGACTAAATCAAGACATAAAAGGAATTACAGTGGGGAACGTTAGCCACAAACTTGCGCTGTTTGCTGATGATATCATTTTGACTCTGACTGACCCTGCTTACTCCTTGACAGCTCTATTTGAGACCATTAGACACTTCGGAGACATTTCTTACTATAAGTTAAATGTTAGTAAATCACAAATACTGCCGATAGGACTGACTGTGGACCAAACAGACGACCTCAAACGATGTTTCCCTTTGGACTGGCAGCATCGATCGATCTCCTACCTTGGCATCTATCTGACTAACCCTTCCTCTTCTCTTTTCTCGGCTATTTTCCTACCTATCATCTCCTCCATTTCTGCCTCCATTAAGGAATACGGAAGGCATATTATGTCTTGGATGGGCCGCATAGCGGCTTTCAAGATGCTGCTGCTGCCCAAACTCCTTTACCTGTTCCGTACGCTCCAGATCACCATACCCAAATCTTTCTTTGCATCAGCAAATAAGTTGCTAGATAACTTTCTTTGGCAATCGAGACGCCCGAGAGTCTCAAGACTGGTGCTGAATTATAAAAAGGGTCATGGAGGTCTGGGTAGACCCCATCTGGAGGACTACTATAAAGCCTGCATTCTTGACCAAACTAGATTTTGGTGGTCGGGATCGTCGGATAAGAAATGGGTAGCCCTAGAACAGCACTTTAGCCCTGCATGCTCACTCAAGTCTAGGCTAGTTGCTCCACACCCCTGCAAATTACTACGCCCTACGGGGATCACTGCTATTGATGTGACTGACAGGATTTGGAGGACCTGTGTGCGACAGCAGCCCGGTGGCTTACCTTGCCCACCTGCTACGTTACCACTGGATGTCCTACATCTGTGCATACCTGACCTTGACCTGACTAGTTGGGGTGAGCGGGGGGTGTACACTGTTAAAGATATCTTGGATGCTGACGGTTCAGTGCATTTCCCCACTCTTAGAGATAGATACCGCATACCACATAAAGACTTTTATAAAAGCCTACAGATCAGGAGCTTCCTAGCAACTGATCAATTACAGACAATAATACTGCCACCTAGATTATTGGGATTTCTTAATGTCTCTGACAAAAATACGAGGGGTATTACCTTTTTCTATGATCTGCTAGGGCACAAATCAGAACTAGTTAAGGCACCTTACATGTCTAGATGGGATAGAGATCTTGGTGAGGAAGTATCACTAGAGCAATGGCAGGACGCATTCCGATTTATTGACACCTCTTTTAAATGTACAAACCATCAGGAGACACTGTACAAGACGATATACAGGTGGTACTTCACCCCTGACAGGTTACATAAAATTGACCCGCGTTGCTCGCCTGTCTGCTGGAGAGGCTGTGGGGGGAGAGGGACATTGATTCATATTTTATGGGAATGTCCAAAGGCTCAGCGACTGTGGAACGCTATCTCCATGGTGATTGAGAGGCTCCTGTTACGCCGAGCGCTCCGGGTCCCCGCTCCTTTCCGGAGCGCTCACAGCGTTCTCCTGTTCGCATCGCCCCGGTCAGACCTGCTGACCGGGTGCGCTGCGATAATGTCCCCAGCCGGGATGCGATTCGCGATGCGGGACGCACCCGCTCGCGATGCGCATCCCGACCCGCTTACCAGACTCGTTCCCCGTCTGTGCTGTCCCGGCGCGCGTGGTCCCGCTCCCTAGGGCGCGCGCGTGCCGGGTCTTTGCGATTTAAAGGGCCGGTGCGCCACTGATTGGCGCATGGGTTTTAATCAGTACCTTCACCTGTGCACTTCCCTATATTACCTCACTTCCCCTGCACTTCCTTGCTGGATCTTGTTGTCATTGTGCCAGTGAAAGCGTTTCCTTGTGGGTTCCTAGCCTGTGTTCCAGACCTCCTGCCGTTGCCCCTGACTACGATCCTTGCTGCCTGCCCTGACCTTCTGCTATGTCCGACCCTGCTCTTGTCTACTCCCTTGTACCGCGTTTATCTCAGCAGTCAGAGAGGTTGAGCCGTTGCCGGTGGATACGACCTGGTTGCTACCGCCGCTGCAAGACCATCCCTCTTTGCGCCGGGCTCTGGTGAAAACCAGGAGCAACTTAGAACCAGTCCACCGACACGGTCCACGCCAATCCCTCTCTGGCACAGAGGATCCACCTCCAGCCAGCCGAATCGTGACAGTAGATCCGGCCATGGATCCCGCTGAGGTCCCGCTGCCAGTTGTCGCTGACCTCACCACGGTGGTCGCCCAGCAGGCGCAACAAGGCCACCAGCTGTCTCAACTGACCGTGATGCTACAGCAGCTTCTACCACAGCTTCAGCAACCATCTCCTCCGCCAGCTCCTGCACCTCCATCCAGCCTCCGTTTATCATTGCCGGACAAATTTGATGGGGACTCTAAATTTTGCCGTGGTTTTCTTTCACAATGTTCCCTGCATTTGGAGATGATGTCGGATCAATTTCCAACTGAAAGGTCAAAGGTGGCTTTCGTGGTCAGCCTTCTGTCTGGGAAAGCCCTGTCATGGGCCACACCGCTCTGGGACCGCAATGATCCTGTCACTGCCTCTGTACACTCTTTCTTCACGGAGATTCGAAGTGTCTTCGAGGAACCAGCCCGAGCCTCTTCTGCCGAGACTGCCCTGCTGAACCTGGTCCAGGGTAATTCTTCTGTCGGCGAGTACGCCATCCAATTCCGTACTCTCGCCTCCGAATTGTCCTGGAATAACGAGGCCCTCTGCGCGACCTTTGAAAAAGGCCTATCCAGTAACATCAAAGATGTGCTGGCCGCACGAGAAATCCCTGCTAACCTGCATGAACTTATTCATCTTGCCCCCCCATAGACATGCGTTTTTCCGAAAGGCGTCAGGAGCTCCGCCAGGATATGGACTTTGTTCGCACGAGGCGGTTTCTCTCCCCGGCACCTCTCTCCTCTGGTCCACTGCAATCCGTTCCTGTGCCTTCCGCCGTGGAGGCTATGCTAGTTGACCGGTCTCGCTTGACACCTCAAGAGAGGACACGACGCCGCATGGAGAACCTTTGCCTGTACTGTGCCAGTACCGAACACTTCTTGAAGGATTGTCCTATCCGACCTCCACGTCAGGAAAGACGCACTCCGACTCCGCACAAAGGTGAGACAGCTCTAGGTGTGAACTCTGCTTCCCCACGTCTTACTGTGCCTGTGCGGATTTCTTCTTCTACCTTCTCCTTCTCAGCTGTGGCCTTCTTGGATTCCGGATCTGCTGGAAATTTTATTTTGGCCTCTTTCGTCAACAGGTTCAACATCCCGGTGACCAGTCTCGCCAGACCCCTCTACATCGCCTCTGTTAATAATGAAAGATTGGACTGTACTGTGCGTTACCGCACGGAACCCCTCTTAATGTGCATTGGACCCCATCACGAAAAGATTGAATTTCTGGTCCTCTCTAACTGCACTTCGGAAATTCTTCTTGGACTACCGTGGCTTCAACGCCATTCCCCAACCCTCGATTGGACCACCGGGGAGATCAAGAACTGGGGTACTACTTGCCACAAGAACTGTCTTATGCCTGCTCCCAGTACTGTCAGTCAAAACCCTATGGCTCCTCCGATACCAGGTCTCCCCAAGGCCTATCTGGACTATGCTGATGTTTTTTGCAAAAAACAAGCAGAAACTTTGCCTCCTCACAGGCCTTATGACTGTCCTATTGACCTCCTCCCTGGTACTACTCCACCCCGGGGCAGAATCTATCCTCTGTCCGCTCCGGAAACACAAGCCATGTCGGAGTACATCCAAGAGAATTTAAAAAAGGGATTTATCCGCAAGTCTTCCTCCCCTGCCGGAGCTGGATTTTTCTTTGTCTCCAAAAAAGACGGCTCCTTACGTCCTTGCATTGATTGCCGCGAACTTAATAAAATCACTGTAAAAAAACGCTATCCCCTACCTCTTATCTCGGAACTCTTTGACCGCCTACGTGGCGCCAACATCTTTACCAAGTTGGACTTAAGAGGTGCATATAATCTCATCCGCATCAGGGAAGGGGACGAGTGGAAGACCGCGTTTAACATCAGAGATGGACACTTTGAATATCTGGTTATGCCCTTTGGGCTTTGCAACGCCCCTGCCGTCTTCCAAGACTTTGTAAATGAAATTTTTCGTGATCTTCTATATGTGTTGTGGTCTACCTGGACGATATTTAGATTTTTTCTTCTAACCTAGAAGAACACCGCCGGCATGTCCGCATGGTTCTTCAGAGACTTCGGGACAATCAATTATATGCCAAAATGGAAAAATGTCTCTTTGAATGTCAATCTCTTCCCTTCCTAGGATACTTAGTCTCTGGCCAGGGACTCCAAATGGACCCGGACAAACTATCAGCCGTATTGGATTGGCCACGCCCCTCCGGACTCCGTGCTATCCAACGTTTCTTGGGGTTTGCCAATTATTAGACAATTTATTCCGCATTTTTCCACTATTGTGGCCCCAATTGTGGCCCTAACCAAGAAAAACGCCAACCCTAAGTCCTGGCCTCCTCAAGCGGAAGAGGCATTCAATCATCTCAAAACTGCCTTTTCTTCTGCTCCCGTACTCTCCAGACCTGATCCATCTAGGCCCTTCTCGCTGGAGGTAGACGCCTCCTCGGTGGGAGCTGGAGCAGTACTCCTACAGAAAAATTCTTCCGGACATGCTGTTACTTGTGGTTTCTTTTCTAGGACCTTCTCTCCGGCGGAGAAAAACTACTCCATTGGTGATCGAGAACTACTGGCCATAAAATTGGCGCTTGAAGAATGGAGGCACCTGCTGGAGGGATCCAAATACCCAGTTATTATATACACTGATCACAAGAATCTCTCTTATCTTCAGTCTGCCCAATGGCTGAACCCTCGCCAGGCTAGGTGGTCGTTGTTCTTTGCCCGTTTTAACTTTGAAATTCATTTTCGCCCCGATGACAAGAACATTAGGGCTGACGCTCTCTCTCGTTCATCGGATGCCTCTGAAATGGAAGCTTCCCCGCAACACATTTTTCCTCCGTACTGTCTGATCTCCACTTCTCCAGCTTCCATCAGACAAACTCCTCCAGGGAAGACCTTCGTCTCTCCACGCCAGCGCCTCAGGATTCTCAGGTGGGGACACTCCTCACACCTCGCAGGCCATGCTGGCATCAAAAAATCCATCCACTTCATCTCTCGTTTTTATTGGTGGCCTATCCTGGAAGCTGATGTTGCTGATTTTGTGCAGGCTTGTACAGTCTGTGCCCGGGACAAGACCCCTCGCCAGAAGCCTGCTGGTCTCCTCCATCCTCTGCCTTTTCCTGAGCGACCATGGTCTCAGATTGGTATGGACTTTATTACTGACTTACCTTTATCCCATGGCAACACAGTTATTTGGGTGGTCGTTGATCGGTTCTCCAAGATGGCACATTTTATCCCTCTTCCAGGTCTTCCTTCTGCGCCTCAGTTGGCGAAACAATTTTTTATGCACATTTTTTGCCTTCACGGGCTTCCTACGCATATCGTCTCGGATAGAGGCGTTCAATTTGTGTCGAAATTCTGGAGGGCCCTCTGTAATCAACTTAAAATCAAGTTAAACTTCTCATCTTCTTATCATCCCCAATCCAATGAGCAAGTGGAAATAATTAATCAGGTTCTGGGTGACTATTTGCGACATTTTGTTTCCTCCCGCCAGGATGACTGGGCCGATCTTCTACCATGGGCCGAATTCTCGTACAATTTCAGAGTCTCTGAGTCTTCCGCTAAATCCCCATTTTTTGTGGTGTACGGCAGTCAACCTCTTCCCCCCCTTCCCACTCCCATGCCTTCTGGTTTGCCCGCTGTTGATGAGGTGACTCGGGACTTCTCCACCATCTGGAAAGAGACTCAAAATTCTCTCCTGCAGGCCTCATCCCGGATGAAGAGACATGCCGATAAAATAAGAAGAATTCCCCCCGTTTTTTCTCCCGGAGACAAAGTATGGCTCTCCGCCAAGTATGTCCGCTTTCGTGTCCCCAGTTATAAACTGGGACCATGTTATCTTGGTCCTTTTAAAATCAAATGCCAAATCAACCCTGTCTCCTACAAACTCATTCTTCCTCCTTCTCTCCGTATTCCCAATGCTTTTCATGTCTCTCTCCTTAAACCACTCATCCTTAACCACTTCTCTCCCAAGGTTGTTGCTCCTACTCCTGTTTCCGGTTCCTCTGACATCTTCTCGGTGAAAGAAATTCTGGCATCCAAGATGGTTAGAGGTAAAAAAAAAATTCTTGTTGATTGGGAGAATTGCGGCCCAGAGGAGAGGTCATGGGAGAGGATCCACCTCCAGCCAGCCGAATCGTGACAGCTCCTAGGCTTTCCAATACCCTTGACCCACAAAACGGCCCTACTGCTGATTGATCTTGATAACTACCCGTCTGATGCCAGGCTTATTGTTGCCCACCTACTGATGTCCACCAAATTGCTGATTTCCCGGAAATGGAAGTCCCCCAACTTACCTTCCCTGTTTGAGATTCTCTCGTATGTTGACTTCTCCTGTGCATGCGACAGAACCTTTGCATTGGCCAACTCGAATGACAGGCGCTTCCTCAAGAACTGGGATAGGTGGTTGAGTAGTCCCCACCATTGTCAGTAACCCCCATCCGTGCTCCTTCTCTGTTTTCTCCACCGCTTCCCTCCCCCTTAATCCCCTTTCCTTGTCTACCCTTCCCTCTTCTTTCTTCTGTCCCCGCACTGCAGGTACATCCGTACATATCTATTCTGTCTGTTAGCGCATATAGAACCAACTTTGCTAAGGCACATTAGATAGTGGATTAGATCCCAATAATCGTACTAGTTTGCTGTGGAAATAATATGTTTGATCCTTGACACTGTCCAGAAGCGCCAACCAGACAGTGGTACTCCTATTTTACCCGATCCTCATCTGTTTGTATTACTGTTCTTATGCCCTGAGTTTGTTATGGTATATTGTTATTTTACTATTGTCTCTCCTTCGATCCATTCTACTGGACCGGAGACAAAATTTGAATTCTCTTTTTACAATTTTCACTTACTATTTACTTTCCATGCCTTGCATATACACTGTACTTTGTTCTTATTCACTTGTATATGCGCTTACTAATTTGAAAAATAAAATGTATTAAAATTTAAAAAAGGGGTATAGTGAGTCTTAACACCCTACAAGTCTTTGACAAATTTTCGTTAAAGTTGGATATGAAAATGTAAAAAATTTTTTTTTCCTGAAATGCTGGCATTGCCCCAAATTTTTTATTTTCACAAGGGGTAATAGGAAAAAAGCCCCCCAAAATTTGTAACCTCATTTCTTCTGAGTATATAAATACAGCATATGTGGATGTAAAGTGCTCTGCGAGCGAACTACAATGCTCAGAAGAGAAGGGGTGCCATTGGGCTTTTTGAGAGAGAATTAGGCTGGAATTGAAGGCAATGTGTGTTTACAAAGCCCCCATGGTGCCAGAACAGTGGACCCCCTCCAAATGTGACCCCATTTTGGAAACAACTCCCCTCAAGGAATGTAACAAGGGGTGCAGTGAGCATTTTGGCCCCACAGGTGTCTGACAGATTTTTTGAACAGTCGTCCGTAAAAATGAAAAATTTTATTCCAAAGATCTGTCAAATGCCAGTGGGGTGTAAATGCTCACTGCACCCCTTATTCAATTCTGTGAGGGGTGTAGTTTCCAAAATAGTATGCCATGTGTTTTGTTTTTTGTTTTTTACCGCTCTGGCATCATGGGGGCTTCCTAAATGCGACATGCCCCCAAAAACCATTTCAGCTAAATTCGCTCTCCAAAAGCCCAATGTCGCTCCTTCCCTTCTGAGCCCTCTAGTGCACCTAGTGCACCCGCAGATCACTTTACATCCACATATGAGGCATTTCCTTACTCAAGAGAAATGGGGTTACAAATTATGTGGGGCATTTTCTCCTATTGCTCCTCGTGAAAATGAAAAATTTGGGATAACACCAGCATTTTAGTGTTAAAAATCTAATTTTTAATTTTCACGTCCCACTTTAACGAAAGTTCGTCAATCACCTGTGGGGTGTTAAGGCTCACTGTACCCCTTGTTACGTTCCATGAGGGGTGTAGTTTCCAAAATAGTAGGCCATGTCATTTTTATGTGCTGTTCTGGCACCATAGGGCCTTTTAAATGCGACATGCCTCCCAAAAACCATTTCAGCAAAATTAGCTTTCCAAAAGCCAAATGTGACTCCTTCTCTTCTGAGTATTTTAGTTTGCCCGCAGAGCATTTTACGCCCTAACATGGGGTATTTCCATACTCAGAAGAGATGAGGTTACAAATTTTGGGGGGCATTTTCTCCCATTACCCTTTGAAAAAATGGTAAATTTGGGGGAAAAAACTTCTCTTTAGGGAAAAAAAAATTTTTATTTACACATCCGACTTTAACGAAAAATCGTCAAACACCTGTGGGGTGTTAAGGCTCACTGGAACCCTTGTTACGTGCCTTGAGGGGTGTAGTTTCCAAAATAGTATGCCATGTGTTTTTTTTTTTTTTTTTTGCTGTTCTCGCACCATAGGGGCTTCCTAAATGTGACATGCCCTTCAAAACCCATTTCAAAAAAATTCACTATCCAAAATAGAATTGTTGCTCCTTCCCTTCTGAGCCCTCTACCGCACCTGCCGAACACTTGACATACACATATGAGGTATTTCCTTACTCGAGAGAAATTGGGTTACACATTTTGGGGGGCTTTATCTCCTTTTACCCCTTGTAAAAATTCAAAAACTGGGTCTACAAGAACATGCGAGTGTAAAAAATGAAGATTTAGAATTTTCTCCTTCACTTTGCTGATATTCCTGTGAAACACCTAAAGGGTTAACAAACTTTCTGAATGTCATTTTGAATACATTGAGAGGTGCAGTTTTTATAATGGGGTCATTTATGGGGTATTTCTAATATGAAGGCCCTTCAAATCCACTTCAAATCTGAATTGGTCCCTGAAAAATTCAGATTTTGAGAATTTTGAGAAAAATTTGAAAATTGTTGCAGAACTTTGAAGCCCTCTGATGTCTTCCAAAAGTAAAACATGTCAACTTTATGATGAAAATATAAAGTAGACATATTGTATTTGTAAATCAATATATCATTTATTTGGAATGTCTGTTTTCCTTACAAGCAGAGAGCTTCAAAGTCAGAAAAATTTTCAATTTTTTCATCAAATTTTGGAATTTTTCACCAAGAAATGATATATCGTCAAAAAATTAAGTATCGACAAAAATCTTACCACTAACATAAAGTAGAATATTTCACGAAAAAACAGTCTCGGAATCAGAATGAAAAGTAAAAGAATCCCAGAGTTATTAATGCTTAAAGTGACAGTGGTCAGAATTGCAAAAAATGCTCCCGTCCTTACGGTTATAATAGGCTCCGTCCCCAAGGGGTTAAAGGGGTACTTCGGTGAAAAACTTTTATTTTTTTATCATAATCAACTAGTGCCAGAAAGTTAAACAGATTTGTAAATTACTTCTGTTAAAAAATCTTAATCCTTCCAGTACTTATTAGCAGCTGTATACTACAGAGGAAGTTATTTTCTTTTTGGATTTCTTTTCTGTCTGTCCACAGTGCTCTCTACTGACACCACTGTCCATTTCAGGAACTGAGCAGAGCAGGAGAAAATCCCCAAAGCAAACATATGCTGCTGTGGATAGTTCCTAAAATGGGCACAGGTGTCAGCAGAGAGCACTGTGGACAGCCAGAAAGGAAATCAAAAAAGAAAAGAATTGCCTCTGTAGTATTCAGCAGCTAATAAGTACTGAAATTATTAATACGTTTTAACCCCTTAAGGACGGCAGGTGTATCCATATGCCCCCGGTTTAAGGTCCTTAAGGACTAAGGGCGTATGGATACGCCCGTGGGAATTTCCGTCCCAGCCACTAGCCAATCGGGGACCGGACTGGGATGCCTGCTGAAATCATTCAGCAGGCATTACGTGCAAATGCCTGGTGGGGTCCTGAGACCCCCCCATATTGGCGATCGCCGCAAATGGCCGATCAATTCAGATAGGCCATTTGCGACAATTCCTGGCTGATCGAGTCTCTGATGACCCAATCGCTTGGAAAATAGGGATGATCGGAGCTGTCAGTGACAGCCCCGATCATCCTAAGGGATACGAGCGAGGTGGCAGTGATGCCACCCCCTCCTATCCCCTCATTAGTCAGTAATGACTACTGACCAATGGCAGTTGAAGGTTACATTGGAAATCCCCCACTCTGCCCGCCCATGGATGTCGGGCAGAGCGGGGGGAGAAGATGGCGGCCGGTACCTGGGGACTTGCGGCGGGGACCGACGATCATCGGTGGCATCAGTGGAGATCAGCGGCGGAGGTAGGGAGGCGACGGTGCGTAGCAGCAATGAAGGTAGCAGTAAAGCGATCTTTACTGCTGCCTTCTAGGGGTTGCCAAACTGCAACTCCCAGCATGCCCAGCATGCCCAGACATCTGGAAGAGCACAGTTTGGAGACCACTATACAGTAGTCTCTAAGCTATAGACCTCCAGATGTTGCAAAACTACAACTCCCGGCATGCTGAGACTGCCCAGGCATGCTGGGAGTTGTAGTACTGCAACATCTGAAGAGACTGTATAGTGGTCTCCAAACTGTGCTCTTCCAGATGTTGCAAAACTACAACTCCCAGCATGCCTGTCGGCAGTCTGGGCATGCTTGAAATTGTAGTTTTGAACAACTGGAGGCACACTGGTTGGGAAACATTGTCTGTTTCCTAAGTCAGTGTTTCCCAACCAGTGTGCCTCCAGCGGTTGCAAAACTATAACTCCCAGCATGCACTGACAGACCATTCATGCTGGGAGTTGTAGTTTTGCAACAGCTGAAGGGAGTGTTTTGCAACCAGTGTGCCTCCAGCTGTTGCATAATCACAACCCTCAGCATGCACGGACAGCCAAAGGGCATGCTGGGAGCTGTAGTTTTTCCAACAGCTGGAGGTCCCCCCCCCCCCCCATGTGAATGTACAGGGTAGATTTATACGGGCGGGGGTTTACACAAAATAAAGGGTAAAACACTATATATACACATACCCCTACACAGTCCCCCCCCCCCAATAAAAATGAGAGCACTTTACATCAACATATGAGGTATTTCCTTACTTTAGAGAAAGGGGGTTTACAATTTTGGGGGGCTTTTTCTCCTTTTACCCCTTGTAAAAATTTGAAAAAAAGGGGTCTACAAGAACATGTTAGTGTAAAAAATGAAGATTTTGAATTTTCTCCTCCTTGTTTCTGCTATTCCTATGAAACACTTAAAGGGTTAACCAACTTTCTGAATATAATTTGGAATATGTTGAGGGGTGTAGTTTTCATAATGGGCCCCACTATAGGGGATTTTAAACATAAAGACTCTCAAATTCACTTCAGAACAGAACTGGTCCCTAAAAAAATTCAGATTTTTTAATTTTCATGAAAAATTGGAAAATTGCTGCTAAGCTCTGAAGCCGTCTGATGTCTTCAAAAAGTGAAATCATGTCAACTTTATGATGCATAAATAAAGTAGACATATTGGGGTGGGAATTTATCATTATGTGTGTGATAGCCTGGGGGATGTAGGGCACGGGGAGTGTAGCTGTGCAGTAACTAAAGGGTGCTTGTTACTGCTCCTCAGTGTTACGCCGAGCGCTCCGGGTCCTTGCTCCTCCCCGGAGCGCTCACAGCGTTCTCCTGTTCGCAGCGCCCCGGACAGACCCGCTGACCGGGTGCGCTGCGATAATGTCCCCAGCCGGGATGCGATTCGCGATGCGGGACGCGCCCGCTCGCGGTGCGCATCCCGACCCGCTTACCAGACTCGTTCCCCGTCTGTGCTGTCCCGGCGCGCGCGGCCCCGCTCCCTAGGGCGCGCGCGTGCCGGTTCTTTGCGATTTAAAGGGCCAGTGCGCCACTGATTGCCGCATGGGTTTTAATTAGTGTGTTCACCTGTGCACTTCCCTATATTACCTCACTTCCCCTTCACTTCCTTGCCGGATCTTGTTGCCATTGTGCCAGTGAAAGCATTCCTTGTGTATCCCAAGCCAGTGTTCCAGACCTCTTGCCGTTGCCCCTGACTACGATCCTTGCTGCCTGCCCTGACCTTCTGCTACGTCCGACCTTGCCCTTGTCTAATCCCTTGTACCGCGCCTATCTCAGCAGTCAGAGAGGTTGAGCCGTTGCCAGTGGATACGACCTGGTTGCTACCGCCACTGCAAGACCATCCCGCTTTGCGGCGGACTCTGGTGAAAACCAGTAGCAACTTAGAACCGGTCCACCGACACGGTCCACGCCAATCCCTCTCTGACACAGAGGATCCACCTCCAGCCTGCCGAATCCTGACACTCAGTAATGTTTGTCCTACCGCCACCCTTCCCAAGAGCAATAGGGAGGTAGATAATAGTAGATTGTCCACAACCGGAGAGTTTTCTGAAGCAGTATTAACTGAAGGTTTTCTGCAAGCTTCAATAACATAACAGTCTCAAAGCATAACAACGGCTTTCCTTGGAGATTGACAAAGGTTGGGACTTTAGCATTTAGAGTATTTTACTACTTTGCATTGTTCCACTGGATTTAGGGGTTTAGTTGCGGTCCAGTAGTCACGCTAGCATTAGCGGGGATTTAAATTGGAACTCACGATTTTGGTTCAGCTGAGGACGGCAGGTTTTTGATGCCTAGCATGTCTTTGAAAGTTGTGTAGCACCGTCCTGTTAGTCCGGCATCCACGAGAGCAGCAACCCAAGAGAGTGATAATTGGACACAGCTCCCTTATTTGGGCAGGGGCTGGACTAATGCTAATTGGTCCAAACTGATGTCAATCACCATTACAAAGATTTGTGGGTAACACGTGACCCAAGGACCTCCAAAGGTCCTCCAACATAACATAGAGGTTATTAGCATGGTCACATGACCAAAGGTCCTGTGATGCTGAGCAAGGTAAGCACTATACATTATTATAAAATATACCCTATTATTAAATATATACATATATATTATCATTGGAGATAGACTTGAGGAGAAGCGACTAGGGGCTGTCCCACCTGAGGAACCCTACCTGAACGTAGTTACTCTGACTTTGGGGACCTCTACACTAGGTATGGTATGCAATACTGTACCGGGACACCACATGTGTCTATTGTACCCCTTTACACTGCTTGTCTATTGTACACTCTTGCTCAGAATTTACTAAGGCTGTGCACTCCCTTGATAAATCTTGTGCAAATATGGAAATGCCCCCCCTCGCTCTACCGTACACTACTTCTCTACCTCACAGGAAAAGTGGACGTAGGGATTTTGTTCTATTGCTTTGAGGCCAGGATCCATTGAGGGTTTTTGTCCATCAGCAACCATTTTTGACACTTCGGGCCTGTTGGTACCGGCTCTTCCCGGCACCCCTGTGGCAGTGGGTACCGAGGTAATAATTGGGGGTTAGCGCTAGCTGATTTTGGGGCTAACACTAAGCCCTGGCTTAGTAATGGATTCTGTCTATAAGATGGATTCCACTACTAAGCCTGAAAATTCAATTATAAAAAAACACGACACATTAATAAAAAAAAAATTATTAAAAAAAAAAATTACTCCCCCACAGCCATCATTAACCATTTTATTGAAGTAAAAACAAACGCTGGTCATCGTCGCAGTCCGCCAAATCTGACATAGTCCTCCGCATTCACGTATCTGAAATGAGAAGACAAGAAAAACAAGAAATATGGGTTAGTACATTTTTTGCGCTCTCCCCTGGGAAGAGCTCACATAATGCAGCATGTTCCTAAACGGGGAGCCTCCAGTTTTTGCTAAACTACAACTCCCATCATGGGGGGCAGTAGTTAAGCAACAGCTGGAGTCTCCCTGTTTGGGAACACATTGCTCTGTTCCCATTATGCAAAACGCATAATGTGAACAGAGATCTGTCCCTCTGCCCTTGGACTACTACTCCTATCATGGGACAGAGTCTCTCCCATGATGGGAGTAGTTGTAGTACCGCAGCGCTGCTGAGGGATGGCACTTGCACATCCCTCGGCTGCGGGACTTTTAGGACTACTTCTCCCATCATGGACAAACTCTGTCCATGATGGGAGCTGTAGTCAAGGGGCTGAGGTGCAGATCGCTCTGGGTCATTCTGCAGAGACCCACTGCGATCCGCATTTAAGTTAGGAACCCGGACGGTACATGCGTCTACATCGCGCTGCCCACGGCTTCTATGTACACTGACATAATTCATAATCCCCGCCGGGAGAGGGGAGCTCTGATTGGTCAATAGCTATTCTCCAATCAGAGCTCCCGTGTTCCGGCGGCGGGGATTATGAATTATTTCAGTGTATATAGAAGCCGCGGGCAGCGCGATGTAGACGCATGTACCGCCCGGCTTGCTAACTTAAAGAGGCACAGTCATTGTTAAAAACTTTTCATATATTGCTTAGTGTTGCTCGCGAATATTCGCAATTCGAATATTATTCGCGAATATCGCATATTCGCGAATTCGCGAATTTCGCGAATATAGCGCTATGTATTCGTAATTACGAATATTCGTTTTTTTTTTTTTTTTTTCTTCACAGTACACATCACAGTGATCACCCCCCTCTGCTTCCAGCTTGTGTGGTGTAAAGAAGGCTGTAATACTACTGTGTGAGACTGGTGCGCGAAAATTCGCATATACGAAAATTAGCATATGCTAATTTTCGCATATGCGAATTGTCGCGTATGCTAATTTTGTGCATGTTAATTTTCACATATGTTAATTTTCGCATACGCGAATGTTCGCATATGCGAAAATAAAACGAGAATATAACGAATATGCGAATATATGACGAATATTCGTCCATATATTCGCGAATATTCGCGAATTCGAATATGGCCTATGCCGCTCAACACTAATATTGCTGGACTCATTATAATATGACATTTCACAATATACACCTGTCAAAAAATTTTTACATTTTCACCTGAAATTCAAGCTCAAAATAGCCACTCTATTTTGAGCTTGAATTTCAGGTGAAAATGTAAAATTTTTGACTATTTCAGCTATTTCACTAGAGGTCGCCTGTCTTTTAGCCAGACAGACTAGTCTAGATTTTACAGCATACTGGATTCCGGCAGTAAAACATACCGGTATCCAGTATAGGAGATTTCTATTGTGTATGCAAAACTACAGATAAAGGATGTGTGGACATGCTGGGAGCTGTAGTTTTAAAACAGCTGGAGGCAACACTGCTCTAACACAGTTATTTACAAATATTGCAGCTTCAGTTGTTACTAAACTACAACTCCCAGCATGCTGAAATAGTCAAAGCTTTCTCGGACTCCTGAATGACAAAGAAGTTGATCAGACATTCAGGAGTCTGTGAAAGATGAATGACACACACATAGTGACAGCTATGCTGATTAGCATCCAGCTTTACTAGGAGAAGATAAAACATATAGAACATGTATTCATAAAAATTATGTACTTTTATCTAAAAGATCCTTGCGCTAATTTTATAAAGATCTATTCTTATATTTATACATTTTATCCTGTGATGAATTCACCATAATGTCTTCTGATTACTGCAGGCAAGCTCCAAGTATCTTCCTCTGACACATGACACAGCACAAAACCAGAGAGGAAAGGGTTACAGAGTAGAGAGTACTGATTGGCTGACTGCCCAGGCTTGCTCCTGTGAGGGAGACAGACTGACACGCCCCCTCCAGCCTGCACAATGAAAAAGTAACTCACCAGCAGATAAATGCTTATATCTATGGATATATAGGTCCGAGACACATAAAAATTATATGCACATGATCAGGATTGGGTCCTGAGTAACATATCACTTTTTAATTTTTTTTTGCACTATGACAGGTACGCTTTAAATGCGGATCGCAGTAGATCATTCTCTATACATCCGCTGCGATCCGCATTTATTAACTATACAAATCGGCGGTACATATGTCTACATTGCAGCTTCTATATACACTGTCATAATTCATAATCGCCACCGCTGGAACAGGGGAGCTCTGATTGGAGAACAGCTATAGACCAATCAGTTCTCCCCTCTCCCGGCGGCGGCGATTATGAATTATGACAGTGTAAATTGAAGTCGCAATGTAGACACATGTACCACCGCTTTGCAGGGCCAGATTAAGGCTGCCTGGAAAACGGAGCACTTCATTATGATGTCCCCCATCCCCCCCCCCCCCCCCCGACAGTCCCCCTTCCCTTCCACTGAGTGGAATAGGAGTCTTGCCCCCGTTAAAATAAAATGGGCTGCATGGTCTAAAATCCCTTCAGTTCAAATCACTCTTTCCAGCTGTTGCAAAGCTACAACACCCATTATGTCTGGAGAGCTTCAGGCATTATAGGAGTTGTAGTTTTGTACCAGCTAGAGCCTCAAATTGGGGTACAGTTTCATCCATTATTACTGCAAAACTTAGGAGTGACGAGAGATCTGATGGGACAGTCAGGAGAATACACAAACATAAAATGACTCACAGAAGAGGTCTTCTCTGTTGTCTTTCCTTGTCTTCTTCATCTGGTCCAGACGCCAGGTCTTCTTCCAGCTCCATCTTCATCTGTAAAGTTTGACGCCTGGACATCATTGGTTCCTCACTCTGCCAGCCGATCCTCACCCTCTGTATAAAAACAACAATCATTATAACCCTACAAGAGATTGTGCTTCCTAAATATAATACTGCCAAACCCTGTGTACCCTGTATATTATACTGCCAAACATCATGCCCTCTAAAAATAATACTACCACACACTGTGTCTTCCGTAGTGTGCGCAGAGCAGCAGCATCCCATTGAAAACAAGCAAAATACTGTTGGTGGAAGTTCGTAGTGTGGGCGAACCCTAATTTCCCCAGACCCCTCTGCCCCCCAGACCCCTAAAACCTCCTCCAGACTCCTGCTCCCAGAGACCCCTAAGGCTAGGTTTCCCCCTTTTTTCACCTGCAAAATCACAGAAAAACTGCTACTGCTTTTTCCTGTGTTATGGTAATTTTTTGGCATTTTTTTCTCTTAGCTTTTGCCTTCTCTGGAAACTTAGCCTTAGTCTTCCCCTGGTCCTTAAAGGGGTACTCCACCCCTAGACATCTTATCCCCTATCCCCCAACATTACGTTTGCAGTGTCCTCCACAGACATACAGCCTTCAGTCATATACAGTGTATGGCTGGAGATTGTATGTCTGTTTAGTGCCCCACTTCAGTGCTCCGACCACCGCTCCTCTGGTCCGGGGTCATGATCTACTGCTATGGCCTAGGGGCCATAGCAGTAGGTCCTGGGACAGGAGGAGCGGTGATCGGAGCACTGAAGATTATGTGTAGGTAACTCACCATGCGTGTATCCTCGCTGCTCCGCTCCTACGGGCACAAGCACAGTCAGTGATGTCCCTGCGTGCGCCACCTCCTGGCAGCCCCAGCATTTTTAAAGTTAACGCGGGGCCACAGAAAGGTAACCGGACATCCTTGTGTCCCAAAAAGATCTTTCAGGACACAGGGATGTCCTGCTGAATGTGAGGGGGGGAGGGGGAATGACAGTATTTATCTGCGTATAACACGCACTGGCATATAACAGGTACCCTCATTTTCACAGGAAAATTTGAGGGGAAAAAAATAAATGTAAAATAAATGACTTGGAAGCTCTGAACTAAATGCCTCATCATCCCCCCAACTTTGATTTCCTTGATCCTCAGTTTGCCCCCCTCCTTCCTCCCCCTTTTATCAGCCCCTGTGCCATATTTACCCCCCGCCTCCTTTCCCGTGCTCATCATTTACCCCCGCTCATCATCCCCCATACTCAACATTCCCCCTGCTCATCATTCCACCCCCTGCTAATCATTCCACGCCCCTGCTCATCATTCCACCCCCCTGCTCATCATTCCACCCCCTGCTCATCATTCCACCCCCTGCTCATAATTCCTCCCCCCCTGCTCATCATTCCCCCCCCTGCACATCATTCCCCCCTGCTCATCATTCCCCCCCCCACTCATCATTACCCCCCCTGCTCATCATTACCCCCCCCGCTCATCATTCCCCCCCTCATCATTCCCCCCCTGCTCGTCATTACCCCCCTCCCCCCTGCTCATCATCATCCCCCTCTGCCCCATCATCCTCCCCCACTCATAATCCTCCCCTGCTCATTGCTCCCCCCTCCTCCTGCTTTTTTTAGTCTTCATATTTCCTTACCTGGCCGCTCTCGGCAGGCTCAGGTGATGCGTCGGGTCTTGTGGGCTGTGACGAGTGACGTCTCCTGCGGTTCCTCTGCACGGCGTCAGGGACGTCACTCATGGAGCACCTGCTCCGGGCCCTGTGCCCGCAGGGGGCCCCGTCACATTCGGGACATCCCGCAGCTGCTTGTTAAAGATCAGTACGTAGCCCGGCTGCGGCCACTTTAAAACAGTGACCAGTGGCGGCTCCTGTGGGCCTGGACTCCTGCTTTTTCTATTTTTCATATTTCCTTACCTGTCCGCGCTCGGCAGGCTCAGGTAATGCATCGGGTCTTGTGGGCTGTGACGAGTGACGTCTCCTGCGGCTCCTCTGCACGGCGTCAGGGACGTCACTCATCATTTCCTGCAGCACTGGGGTGTAATGAAGAAAACTGTGCCTTGTAGCGGCCGCGGCTGCAGGAAATGATGAGTGGTACATGCGTCTCCATTGCGGCTTCTATATACACTGTCATAACTCACAATCGCCCCCCGCTGGAACATGGGAGCTCTGATTGGAGAAAAGCTATTGACCATACAGAGCTCCCGTCTCCCGGCGGGGATTATGAATCATGTCAGTGTATATAGAAGCCGCGGGCAGCGCGATGTAGCCGCATGTAACGCCCGGCTTGTTAACTTACATGCGGATCGCAGCGGGTCTTTGTAGAATGACCCGGTGCGATCTGCACCTCAGCCCCTTGACTACAACTCTCATCATGGGCAGAGTCTGTCCATGATGGGAGTATTAGTCCTATAAAGTCCCGCAGCCGGGGGATGTGCAAGTGCCATCCCTCAGCGCTGCGGTACTACAACTACTCCCATCATGGGACAGACTCATGATAGGAGCAGTAGTCCAAGGGCAGAGGGGCAGATCGAAGCAGATCATTCTCCAGAGACCTGCTGCGATTCGCATTTATTAACTATACAAGCCGGCGGTACATGCGGCTACACTGCGCTGCCAGCCAGCTCATATATACAGTTCTTATAATTCATAATCCCCGCCGAGAGAGGGGAGCTCTGATTGGTGGATAGCTATTGACCAATCAGAGCTCCTGTATCCCGGCAGCGGGGATTATGAATTATGACAGTGTATACAGGAGCCGCAGGCAGCGCAGTGGAGCCGCATGTGCCATCGGCTTTTTAAGTTAAAGGAGTAGTCCAGTACGTGTACATGTACGTGTACTCCGAGGTGGTGTATATTTTTGCAAGAAAAGTGCTTTTGTGCATTTTTTTTGCGTAAAAAAAAATGCAGTTAATAAATTTTATTCCACAGTAGAAAGTGCTCTATGGTAAACTTAACCATAGACATGGCCGTGAAAAATTCTATCAAATTTTGCGCAAAAAATGCGCAAAAAACCTCCTGTGCAAATTTTTGCGTAAAAAAATACACCAAAAAAAGCTCTATATGCAATTATAAATTCCCCCATTGTACATGTGAATCAAATATATTTCATATGGTATGTCCATTTTCCTTACAAGCAGAGAGTTTCAAAGTTCACAAAAAATGCTAAATTTCCCAATTTTGTAGGAAATCTTTGAATTTTTCACCAAGAAATTATGCAAGTATCGACGAACATTTACCACGATCCTAAAGTAGAATCTGTCACAGAAAAACAAACTTGGAAACAAATTCATAAGTAAAAGCATCCCAGAGTTATCAATGCATAAAGTAGCAGTGGTCAGATTAGCAAAAAAAGGCCTGGTCCTTAAGGTAAAAATGGGCTTGGCCCCCAAGGGGTTAATACTGTTTCTGCCATAAGTACTTTTGATCCAGAGATTTCATGCTAGAGGTATATTGTCATCCTCTATTCATAGAATGTGTCGGCAGATAAGAACCATTTGGCCCATCTAGTCTGTCCAATAATCTGAATCCTATCAATAGTCCCTGGCCTCATCTTATATGAAGGATAGCCTTATGCCTATCCCATGAATACTTAAAGGGGTACTCCGGCACTTAGATATCTTATCCCCTATCCAAAGGATAGGGGATAAGATGCCTGATTGCTGGGGTCCCACAGCTGGGGACCCCCATGATCTTGCACCCTGTTTAAAATCAGTCCCCGGAGCGTGTTCGCTCCGGGTCTGATTACTGTCGATCACAGGGCTGGAGCGTTGTGACGTCAAGGCTCCGCCCCGTGTGACATCACGCTCTGCCCCGTCAATGCAAGCCTATGGGAGGGGGCGTGACAGCGTATCACGCCGCCTCCCATAGGGGTCTAAGCTCCGGAGTACCCCTTTAAACTCCTTCACTGTATTTGCAGCGAACACTTCTGAAGGAAGGCTATTCCATGCATCCACTACTCGCTGAGATCAAGGCAGGGGCAGTCGAGCGGCGATAACACTGATCAATGCCTGGCTATTGCCTGGCAGTGATCAGTGTAGAAGATCAGTGTGTGCAGTGTTATTGCCCCCTATGGGAGCTATAACACTGCAAAAATAAAGTGTTACTAAAGATCATTTAACCCCTTCCATAATAGAAGTCAGAATCACCCCCCTTTTCCCAATAAAAAAAAACTGTGTAAATAAAAAATAAACATATGTGATATCACCGCATGTGTAAATGTCCGAACTATAAAAATATATCGTTAATCAAACCACACGGTCTATGGCGTACATGCAAAAAAAATTCCAAAGTCTAAAATATCGAATTTTTAGTCACTTTTTATACCATAAAACAGTGAATAAAAAGCAATCAAAAAGTCCAATCAAAACAAAAATGATACCAATAAAAATGACAGATCACGGCGCAAAAAATGAGCCCTCATACATCCCCATATGCAGAAAAATAAAAAAGTTATAGGGGTCAGAAGAGGACATTTTTAAACTTATACATTTTCCTGCATAAAGTTATGATTTTTTCCAGAAGTACGACAAAATCAAACCTATATAAGTAGGATATCATTTTAACTGCGTAGAAACAGAAGCCCCCAAAAGTCACACAATGATTTTTTTTTTCCTTTTCGCCATGGATTTTTGGGTAAAATGACTAATGTCACAGCAAAGTAAAATTGGTGGCGCAAAAAATAAGCCATAATATGGACTTTTAGGTGCAAAATTGAAAGCGTTAGGATTTTTTGAAAGTGATGAGGAAAAAAATGATGCAAAATGCAAAAACAGAAAATCCCCTGCATCATTAAGGAGTTAAATATACTCTCCTCCTTTACCGTGTTGGTTCCCTTTATGTATTTAAAAGTCTCTATCATATCCCCTCTGTCTCTTCTTTCTTCTATACATGTTAAGGTCCTTTAACCTTTCCTGGTAAGTTTTATCCTGCAATCTATATACTAGTCTAGTATCTTCTCTCAACTCTCTTTAGAGTATCTATATCCTTTTGGAGATACAGTCTCCAGTACTGCGCACAATATGCCAAGAGAGGTCTCACCAGTGTTCTGTACAGTGGCATGAGCACTTCTCTCTCTCTACTGCTTATACCTCTCCCTATACATCCATTCCTCTATCTCTTGCCCCTCACACATCCAATAGGATGGCTCATTTTTCCACTTTTTTCTCTGACTGAACCCTAATACCTGGCAAAAGATGTCTATCCATTAGGACAATTCGTGTGCAAAATGTAGTTGTGAATGGACAATATCTTCTGTCTCCAGTACGAGCTTCATGCTTAACATGGGAAATGTGCCCTGAATGGTGCAGAAAATCATTCTCATGCAGCTCCTCGCCCACTTAATAATGTAGTGTATCAAGTGACCCAGAGCCCACCACGTGGAGGTGGCTGCATTTCGGGCTCCTCCCCTCCCCCACCCCCAACCATATGTAGAGCTTATGTGGCCTAATCCAACTCTTCAGCAGGAAAGATGGTAGTAAATTGGCCGTTATTGATCATCATCAGCTTCTGGTCTTATACTTCCTAGATGACTATACAAATAGTAAAAGGGCATCTTGAAAGCGGCCATCATGCTGGATACTGATCTGTTGGCCATAGTCCATGCTCCTGCCCACATATCCAGTACAGAATTGGCCCCCCACAGTTTGCTCTTAGCATACATCCATGTCTGCTGCAGCCAAGACACTTTAGGCTCCAAGGCATCTTCAGAGGTTGATGTTATATCCTTCTGGTCTTCTGGGATGGTGACTATCACATGATCACTCTGCTTGGATTCATGCAGGTGGGAATAGTCCCCTAAAAGCATGTCAATGTCCACATCAGCGAGGTGTCCACTTTGCCTTTTCTCCCTCCCAGGTAATGTCTGCCTTATAATCCTGATCTGATAGTAAGGAGCAGTGTCTTTATAATAGAAGCTGGTGTACCTCCATAGGAAACTTGTCACGTAATGTGAGAGACAAATCACAGGCACCGAGAGAACTGGAATATCTGCAAAATACACAATATAGGAAATTATTAAATGGATATTTATGTTTTTCTTATTAAACTGTAATGTACAAAGCAAACAATCGATATTTAATAGGTTATTTGCTAGATGATCAGATGTCCTGGATCCCAGTTTGGTCATTGAACATTGTAGGAAGCTTTTTGTAAACTCCTGTGTGACTAGAACTATTATTCCTCTAATATCAGAATAGTTTCCCATGTTTACAGAAGGTAAAATATTTATAACATCGATTCACAGAGTAAAATAATTTCTTATCACACGAGTAATCCTTTCCCCAATGTCTGTAAGAGACTTAAAGCCCCCAGGATAGACTGTACAAGAGACCATCACTAACTTTCCTGCACTCTACTATATTAGCGTCACATTTACTGCATGTTACATCCATTATTAAACTCTCATTTTGGAAGTTTTCATTATTCCTACCTCTTAGCTTCATTGTGGCTGGCCCTACAGGATCCTTTTGCCTTAGAAAGACAAAATCTTCTTTAAATTTGCAAAAATGCGCAGGTCTAGTGGGAAAACAAGTTCACCGCCGAACCGAGGAAATAAGTGTTAGGGATTGGATTGTACCCTGGGGAAAGTCTCCTTGATGAATGATGTCACAGCAGATGACATCACGTGTATGTGCATCCATGGGATTGGCTGTGTACTGGACTTTACTTACACTATGCAGAGCTATATACTGGGGGTTTGCTAACAATTTGAAGATTACAGTTTTGATTTACCCCTTAAGGGCACAGCCTATTTGGTCCATTTTTGCATTTTAGTTTTTTCCTTCTCGCTTTCTAACAGCTACACACCCTTATGAAGTCTTGTTCTTTGTAATGACATCACTTATTTTACCAGTGAGAGATCGCGATGCGCATTTGAGGCCTAAATTAGGGATTTGCATAGGGGCGGACCCTGATGCAAGCATTGCGATTGCCTTCTCCACCAAAAATACCCTACTGCAATATTTCCCAAACAGGGTGCCTCCAGCTGTTGCAGAACTACAACTCCCAGCATGCCTGGACAGTCAATGGACAATCAATACAAGTAGTTTTTAATTTGTAGGGGGGGGATTGGAAGGGGAGTAAGTATGTAAGAGTGTATGTATATATGTATATGTAGTGTTTCACTCTTTATTTTATGTAAGTGTGGTGTAGTGTAGATTATTTTTACTGTATGTACACATGGTCAGGTTTACAAGTTTCCCACTACAAGTTTGAGCCATGGCAGATTTTCCGCAACTCAAACTCTGAGCGGGAAACTTACTGTAAAACTCCCGGTGTGCTCTAGCTGTTGCATAACTACAACTCCCAGCATGCCCTGACAGCCAAAGAGCATGTTTGGACTTGCAGTTATGCAGTAGCTGTTGGTAACAAACTACAACTCCCAGCTTGCTCTTTGACTTTCCATGCATGCTGGAAGTTGTAGTTATGCAACAGCTGGAGACACATAATTACAACTCCCAGCATGTCCTTTGGCTGTCCGTGCATGCTGGGAGATATAGTTATGCAAAAGCTGGAGCCACTTTTTGATAGAAAAAAAATGTCCCTTCAGCTGCTGCATAACTATAACTCCCAGCATGCACGGACAGCCAAAGAGCATGCTGGGAATTGTAGTTATGTTCCACCAGCTTTTTCATATCTACAACTCCCAGCATACCCTTTGGCTGTGCATGCTGGGAGTTGTACTAATACAACAGCAGGAAGCACACAGCCCTCACCTCAAGCTGCTGCCTCGGGTTCCCGAAGACGACGACACTCTGACCTGGACTCGCCGCTTACAGGTGACCACCACTGCCCTGACATACATCTGCTCTACCCTCCGGACTAGAGACAGAACTGGTGCAGTCACACACCTCCCTGCAGGAGCCGCGATTTGTTGGGCGGTCTCGGCTGACCAATCACGGAGATTGCGAGGTGGCATCTCACTCCTGCTGGTCAAGGATGATTGGTGCTGTCTTGGACAGCACCAATCACCATTCTTTTTTTAAGGTCTCCGGGTCACCAGAGACCTGGTTGGCCCAGAAAAGCTGTGATTTGCCAGTCCCAATTGACCAGCCAATCACGGCGGTTGTTGACAAGGTGGGGGGGGGGGCCTGGGCGATTTGCCGGGATGGCTGCTGATAGGTATCAGCAGTCATCCTGTTCCGATCACTTAAAAGTTTTAATCATAGTTTGTAAGACTGAAAAAAGACATATGTCCTTCAAGGGACCTAGTGGTGGCCCCCCTCAGCCTCCGGCAGTGTGGGGTGCCCGTGTATGGAGGGGCCTCCTAAGGGCTATATTCAGGGACTGCCCTAACGGGGCCCTATGCCCTCCCAGTAGGAAGGGGACACCACTTGGCCTCGCCTGTCATTGTGTGCTTTTTCTCTGTTCCTCTCCACATGGAGTAGACAGGAGAAGAGTAAACAGAGAGAAGCTCCGCCAACAGTCTGTCCCGGCCACAAACTTTCGCCTCTGAAGACTTACTGTACAGTGGCTATATATATATATATGTGTTTGTATGTATGTGTCAGTGTTTGTGTTTAGGTGTCTGTATGTGTGTGCCTGTGTGGGTGTCTTCTCATTTAACCCCTTAAGAACGCAGTCGATTTTCACCTTAACCCTTTGGGGACGGAGCCCATTATGACCCTAAGGACGGGAGCATTTTTTGCAAATCTGACCACTGTCACTTTAAGCATTAATAACTCTGGGATGCTTTTACTTATAAATTTGGTTTCGAGATAGTATTTTTTTTTTTTTTGTTGATACTTGCATAATTTATTGGTGAAAATTCAAAAATTTTATGAAAAATTAGAAAATTTTGCATTTTTCTCACTTTGAAGCTCTCTGCTTGTAAGGAAAATAGACATTCCAAATAAATTATATATTGATTCACATATACAATATGTCTACTTTATATTTGCATCATAAAGTTGACAGATTTTTACTTTTGGAAAACATCAGAGGGCTTCAAAATTAAGCAGCAATTTTCAAATTTTTCACAACATTTTCAAAAACTGAATTTTTCAGGGACCAGTTCAGTTTTGAAGTGGATTTGAAGGGCCTTCATATTATAAATACCCCACAAATGATCCAATTATAAACACTGCACTCCTCAAAGTATCCAAAATGACATTCAGTAAACGTGTTAACCCTTTAGGTGTTTCACAGGAATAGCAGCAAAGTGAAGGAGAAAATTCAAAATCTTCATTTTTTACACTCGCATGTTCTTAATATATTGCGAATAAAACACAAAACTAGAATTGGATTACAAAAAAAATAATCAATTTTATTGAAAAATACATAATACACACTAAATACTGATGTTAAAAAGGCAATAAGGCACCCAACAAAAAATGTGGGGACAGGCAGTGTTGCCAGGATTCAGGGTCCTGAAGCAGACACTGTTGGGGAACCTGAGGAGGACATCAGTGACATGCAGACACCTGTTGATGATGATGAAGCCGATCGCAATTGGGAGCCGGGTGCAGAAGGGGCTTCATCATCATCAGGAGAAGAGAGTTGCAGGTTGCTCTTGAGCCAGCAGCTTAGCCAGCAAGGCTAGGCGGTAGCACGGTTGGCAGTCAGCATGGTGGCTGGAGTGGAAATTCTGGAGCCAAACGTGCCCCGGGGAGAACACCTGCTTTGCGGCAGCCTACCTTTCCGCGAGGTAGTGAAACAGGGGTTCCTGGAGACGGCCCCAGTAGCAATCAATTAGTGCGGACTGTAGGTGGGAAAATCAGTTACTCGGCAGTGTGGCAGTTTTTCATCAGGCATCCGGAGGAGGTTCACGTAGCCACATGCAAGATATGTCGGCAGAAGGTAAAGCGTGGCCAGGGTCCCAATGTTGGCACCACGGCCCTGTGTCAACACATGCTTCGCCACCATAAAGCGGCCAGGGAGAACCGTGGCTCCGATGTAGTGGTCCCGCCTGCTGCATCATCCAGTGGCCTTCCGCTCCCTCCTTCATCCAGTCAAGGCTCCACCACCTCAGCCGAAGGGAGCTGTGTGTCAAACCCTCCTTCTGTCGATCCAGATGCTCCTGCTTCTCCCGCTTTTAGTCAGCCATTCCGCCAACAATCCATCGGCAAAGCCATGTCCAAGAGACATCAGTATGCGCCCTCTCATCCAACGGCGCAGAAGTTGAAAGTGCTCCTGTCCAAGTTGCTGATGCTGCAGTCCCTCCCTTTTCAAGTGGTGGACTCTTCACCTTTCAGAGAATTGATGGCTTGTATCGTGCCGAGGTGGAGAGTCCCAAGCCGTAATTTCTTTGAGAAGAAGGCAGTGCCAGCCCTGCATAAGTTTGTACAAGAGAAGGTGGGCCAGTCCTTGAGCCTGTCGGTGTGTTCAAAAGTGCACGGCAGCGCCGACGTGTAGAGCTGTAACTACGGGCAGGGAAAATACTTTTCTTTTACGGCCCACTGGGTAAATGTGGTTCTTGCACAGCCACAACAGCAACTTGGACAGGTCACACTGCTTCCTCCTCCACGCTCTCGCTCTCAGGCAATTGGTCCTGTGACAGTGTGCGACTCCGCCTCCTCCACCGTGTCCTCAGCCTCCACTGCACTGCAATCTCGGTGGCCCTTCATCGTACCATGTGTGTAGGGCACGGCGGTGTCACGCTGTTCTTCACATGGTTTGCCTTGGGGAACGGAGTCACACAGGGGTGGAACTGCTAAAATTCAAGAAATCTGAGTATGGCTAACTCCACGAAATCTGGAAATGGGAACCATGGTGACCGGTAACGGAAAGAACATCGTGTCCGCGCTGCGACAAGGAAGTGTGAAACATGCGCCCTGCATGGCACACGTGTTGAATCTGGTTGTCAAGCACTTCCTGAAGTCTTCACCCCATTTGCAAAACATCTTGACAATGGCAAGGAAATGGTGCAGGCACTTCAGCCACTCGTACACCGTAAAGCACACCCTCCTTGAGCTGCAGCGTCAGAACGGTATCCCACAACACAGTCTTATTTGTGACGTTGCCACACATTGGAATTCCACCCTCCATATGTTGGACAGACTATACGAACAATGGAAAGCCATCACCGATTTCTTGATGATCCAAGCAGGTAGGACTACTCCCCTGTGTAATTGAACTAGTGGCAGCTCATACGTGACACCTGCCATTTGCTGAGGCCCTTTGAGGAAGCCACATTATTTGTAAGTCGCCTGGATTACGGCATGAACTACGTAATTCCACTCCTACATTTCCTACAACAAATGATTGAAATGATGGCTGGTCATGGCAATGGAGATGTTGCGCCTACATCTCAAGGCTACATGAGCCCTGTGGGGGCTGAACTGGAGGAGGAGGATGAGGGGCAGAGTGGAGCACAGTTTAGGTTGGATCAGATGGCCGGTGTTTCTAGTCATCGGACAGGAGAGGAGGAGCAGGAGCAGCCAAAGGAGATAGAGGGTTATGAGGAAGGCAAGACAGAGGACCCAGACACACCGTGGCATTATGCGGTGGAGATGTAGGCAGGTATTCACTCCGAGTCACTGAAGTTGCTTGCGTGGCTCAGTTACTTGCGTAGTGACCCCGAATTGTCAAAATTCATCAGCGGGATGACTTCTGGCTCTCCACCTTATTGGACCCTCGCTACCGTCCCAGAATGGGGGCTTTTTTTTACACCCACTGAGAGGGAGGAAGCTGACCTACTACAGAGAGATCCTACATAGTCAGTTGGCCGATGCCTATCGCCAACATGGTCCATCCCCTCTCAGGTCTGACTCGGGGGGCCCTCTGCGCTCACCTTCTGCTGCCATGGCTGCTGGGGAGGGGAGGGGTGGCAGGAGCAGTACCAGCTCCATCAGCAGCAGCCTGAGTCTACAGTCGCTGATGAGTAGCTTTCTTCACCCGCATAGTGAAGCAACTCATCAGCAGCAGGTAGACAAGGAGCAGGACCTGAACCAGCAGGTGGTGGCATACCTTGACATGGCCATGCCAACAAACATGGAAGATCCCCTGGACTTCTGGGCAGCCAAACTTGATTTATGGCCGCAACTAGCAGAGTTTGCCCTTGAAAAGCTGTCCTGCCCGGCCAGTAGTGTGCCATCAGAGCGGGTGTTTAGTGTGGACCATAGTCACCCCAAGGCGAACTCGTCTGTCCACGAAAAATGTGGAGAGACTGACCTATGTGAATCAGGGATTTTTAAAAATGTTTTATTTATGTAGCGCCTACAGTTTCCGCAGCGCTTGGATGGATCAACAAGGATTTCCAGCCACCAATGCCAGATGCCTCAGAGTAGATTGACCATGCTGCTACACCAACATTTCCCAATTATGGTTATGAGACCCTCTTGGGTTATCAAATAGGGTTATGAAACCCTCTTGGCTACTGCGAATGCCTGCTTAATGCAAATTTCAATACTGATCTTTAAATGTAAGGGGTAATGAACCCCTCTTAAGTACTGTGAATGCCTGCTCCCGACTCATCCTGTGTCTCTTTCAGGAACTACTTGCCTCACTGATGCTTCGGGCCTTGGGCCTTTAATTTTTGGATGTTTAGCATCAGTGTTGCTCGCGAATATTCGCAATGCAAATTTTATTCGCGAATATCGCATATTCGCGAATTCGCGAATATTCGCAAATATAGCACTATATATTTGTAATAACGAATATTCGGTTTTTTTTTGTACATTTTTTTTTCTCAGTAAACATCACAGTGATCATCCCTCTCTGGTTCCAGCTTGTGTGGTGTAAAGCAGGCTCTAATACGACTGTGTGAGACAGGCCTGCGAATTTTCGCATATGCGAAAATTTGCGTATGCTAATTTTCGCATTTGCGAATTTTCGCTTATGCTAATTTTGGTTTATGCAATTTTTCGCATACGCGAAAATAAAACGCGAATATTACGAATATGCGAATTTAGCGAATATATGACGAATATTCGTCCATATATTCGCAAAATATCGCGAATTCGAATATGGCCTATGCCGCTAAACACTATTTAGCAGCAGCTAAATACATGCTTAATGCAAATTTCAATACTGATCTTGCAATGTAAAGGGGTTATGAAACCCTCGGGTGTACTGCTGATGCCTGCTCCTGTGTCTTTCAGGAATTACTTGGCTTACTGATGCTTCTGGGCTTGGACCTTAAATTGTTGGATGTTTAGCACGAGATAAATACATGCTTAATAAAAATTTCAACTTTGATCTTTCAATGTAAGGGTTTATGAAACCCTCTTGTATACTGCTGATGCCTGCTCCTGACTGTGTGTTTAAGGAACTACTTTGCTCATTGATGTTTCTGGGCTTGGGCCTTAAATTTGGATGTTTTGCACTAGCTTACATACATGCTTAATTGAGATTTCAACATTGATCTTTCAATCTTAGGTGTTATGAAATCTTCTTTTGTACTGTTGATGCCTTTTCCTGACTGTGTTTTTCAGGAACTACTTGGATTACTGATGCTTCTGGGCTTGGGCCTTACATTTTTGGATTTTTGGACTAGATACATACATGCTTAATTTAAATTTCAAAATTTATGGTGCAATGTATGGGGTTATTAAATCCTCTTGGGTTCTGTTTTTTTCAAATTTTCTGATAATTTTCTCAGAAGTAAACTTGCATTTTCCAGAGTACTAACCATTACTGTTACGCCGAGCGCTCCGGGTCCCCGCTCCTCCCCGGAGCGCTCGCAGCATGCTCGCATTTGCAGCGCCCCGGTCAGACCTGCTGACCGGGTGCGCTGCAATATCCCTCTCAGCCGGGATGCGATTCGCGATGCGGGAGGCGCCCGCTCGCGATGCGCATCCCGGCTCCCGTACCTGACTCGTTCCCCGTCTGTCTTGTCCCGGCGCGCGCGGCCCCGCTCCTTAGGGCGCGCGCGCGCCGGGTCTCTGCAATTTAAAGGGCCACTGCGCCACTGATTGGCGCAGCAGGCTTAATCAGTGTGTTCACCTGTGCACTCCCTACTTATACCTCACTTCCCCTGCACTCCCTCGCCGGATCTTGTTGCCATTGTGCCAGTGAAAGCGTTTCCTTGTGTGTTCCTAGCCTGTGTTCCAGACCTCCTGCCGTTGCCCCTGACTACGATCCTTGCTGCCTGCCCTGACCTTCTGCTACGTCCGACCTTGCTCTTGTCTACTCCCTTGTACCGCGCCTATCTTCAGCAGTCAGAGAGGTTGAGCCGTTGCTGGTGGATACGACCTGGTTGCTACCGCCGCTGAAAGACCATCCCGCTTTGCGGCGGGCTCTGGTGAATACCAGTAGCAACTTAGAACCGGTCCACCAACCGGTCCACCAACACGGTCCATCCCTCTCTGGCACAGAGGATCCACCTCCAGCCAGCCGAATCGTGACAGAAGATCCGGCCATGGATCCCGCTGAAGTTCCACTGCCAGTTGTCGCCGACCTCACCACGGTGGTCGCCCAGCAGGCGCAACAGATTGCGCAACAAGGCCACCAGCTGTCTCAACTGACCGTGATGCTACAGCAGCTATTACCTCATCTCCAGCAACCATCTCCTCCGCCAGCTCCTGCACCTCCTCCGCAGCGAGTGGCCGCTTCCGGCCTACGATTATCCTTGCCGGATAAATTTGATGGGGACTCTAAGTTTTGCCGTGGTTTTCTTTCGTAATGTTCCCTGCACTTGGAGATGATGTCGGACCAGTTTCCTACTGAAAGGTCTAAGGTGGCTTTCGTAGTCAGCCTTCTGTCTGGGAAAGCTCTGTCATGGGCCACACCGCTCTGGGACCGCAATGACCCTGTCACTGCCTCTGTACACTCCTTCTTCACGGAGATCCGAAGTGTCTTTGAGGAACTTGCCCGAGCCTCTTCTGCTGAGACTGCCCTGCTGAACCTGGTCCAGGGTAATTCTTCTGTTGGCGAGTACGCCATCCAATTCCGTACTCTTGCCTCCGAATTATCCTGGAATAATGAGGCCCTCTGCGCGACCTTTAAAACAGGCCTATCCAGCAACATTAAAGATGTGCTGGCCGCACGAGAAATTCCTGCTAACCTGCATGAACTTATTCATCTTGCCACCCGCATTGACATGCGTTTTTCCGAAAGGCGTCAGGAGCTCCGCCAGGATATGGACTTTGTTCGCACGAGGCGGATTCTCTCCTCGGCTCCTCTCGCCTCTGGTCCTCTGCAATCCGTTCCTGTGCCTCCCGCCGTGGAGGCTATGCAAGTTGACCGGTCTCGCCTGACACCTCAAGAGAGGACACGACGCCGCATGGAGAATCTATGCCTGTACTGTGCCGGTACCGAACACTTCTTGAAAGATTGTCCTATCCGTCCTCCCCGCCTGGAAAGACGTATGCTGACTCCGCACAAAGGTGAGACAGTTCTTGATGTCAACTCTGCTTTTCCACGCCTTACTGTTCCTGTGCGGATATCTTCCTCTACCTTCTCCTTCTCTGCTATGGCCTTCTTGGATTCCGGATCTGCAGGAAATTTTATTTTGGCCTCTCTCATCAACAGGTTCAACATTCCGGTGACCAGTCTCGCCAGACCCCTCTACATCAATTCTGTTAACAACGAAAGATTGGACTGTACCGTGCGTTACCGCACGGAACCTCTCCTAATGTGCATCGGACCTCATCACGAAAAAATTGAATTTTTGGTCCTCTCCAACTGCACTTCTGAAATTCTTCTTGGATTACCGTGGCTTCAACGCCATTCCCCAACCCTTGATTGGTCCACAGGAGAAATCAAGAACTGGGGTACTTCTTGTCACAATGACTGTCTTAAACCGGTTCCCAGTACTCCTTGCCGTGACCCTGTGGTTCCCCCTGTATCCGGTCTTCCTAAGGCTTATATGGACTATGCTGACGTTTTTTGCAAAAAGCAAGCTGAGACTTTACCTCCTCACAGGCCTTATGACTGTCCTATTGACCTCCTCCCGGGTACTACTCCACCCCGGGGCAGAATCTATCCTCTGTCTGCTCCAGAGACTCTTGCCATGTCGGAGTACATCCAGGAGAATTTAAAAAAGGGGTTTATCCGCAAGTCCTCCTCCCCTGCCGGAGCTGGATTTTTTTTTGTGTCCGAAAAAGATGGCTCCCTACGTCCTTGCATTGATTACCGCGGACTTAATAAAATCACGGTAAAAAAACGCTACCCCTTACCTCTTATCTCGGAACTCTTTGATCGCTTACAAGGTGCCCACATCTTTACCAAACTGGACTTAAGAGGTGCTTATAATCTCATCCGCATCAGGGAGGGGGACGAATGGAAGACTGCATTTAACACCAGAGATGGACACTTTGAGTATCTGGTCATGCCCTTTGGCCTTTGCAACGCCCCTGCCGTCTTCCAAGACTTTGTTAATGAAATTTTTCGTGATCTCCTATATTCCTGTGTTGTGGTTTATCTGGACGATATTCTGATTTTTTCTGCCAACTTAGAAGAACACCGCCAGCATGTCCGCATGGTTCTTCAGAGACTTCGGGACAATCAACTTTATGCCAAAATGGAGAAATGTCTCTTTGAATGTCAATCTCTTCCTTTCCTAGGATACTTGGTCTCTGGCCAGGGACTACAAATGGACCCAGATAAACTCTCTGCCGTCTTAGATTGGCCACGCCCCTCCGGACTCCGTGCTATCCAACGTTTTTTGGGGTTCGCCAATTATTACAGACAGTTTATTTCACACTTTTCCACTATTATGGCTCCTATCGTGGCTTTAACCAAGAAAAATGTCAATCCTAAGTCCTGGTCTCCCCAAGCGGAAGACACATTTAAACATCTCAAGTCTGCCTTTTCTTCTGCTCCCGTGCTCTCCAGACCTGACCCAGCTAAACCCTTCCTATTGGAGGTAGATGCCTCCTCAGTGGGAGCTGGAGCTGTCCTTCTACAAAAAAATTCTTCCGGGCATGCTGTGACTTGTGGGTTTTTTTCTAGGACCTTCTCCCCGGCGGAGAGAAATTACTCCATCGGGGATCGAGAACTACTGGCCATTAAATTGGCGCTTGAGGAATGGAGGCACCTGCTGGAGGGATCAAAATTTCCAGTTATCATATACACTGATCACAAGAATCTCTCCTATCTCCAGTCTGCCCAACGACTGAACCCTCGCCAGGCCAGGTGGTCGTTATTCTTTGCCCGTTTTGACTTTGAAATTCATTTTCGCCCTGCTGACAAGAACATTAGGGCCGATGACCTCTATCGTTCTTCTGATGCCTCTGAAGTAGAGGTCTCTCCGCAACACATCATTCCTCCTGACTGTCTGATCTCCACTTCTCCAGCCTCCATCAGGCAAACTCCTCCAGGGAAGACCTTCGTTTCTCCACGCCAGCGTCTCGGGATTCTCAAATGGGGACACTCCTCCCACCTCGCAGGCCATGTGGGCATCAAAAAATCCTTGCAACTCATCTCTCGTTTTCATTGGTGGCCGACTCTGGAGACTGATGTTGTTGATTTTGTGCGGGCCTGTACTGTCTGTGCCCGGGATAAGACTCCTCGCCAGAAGCCTGCTGGCCTCCTTCATCCTCTGCCTGTCCCCGAACAGCCTTGGTCACAGATTGGTATGGACTTTATTACGGACTTACCCTCATCCCGTGGCAACACAGTTGTTTGGGTGGTCGTTGATCGATTTTCCAAGATGGCACATTTTATTCCTCTTCCTGGTCTTCCTTCAGCGCCTCAATTGGCAAAGCAATTTTTTGTACACATTTTTCGCCTTCACGGTTTGCCCACGCATATCGTCTCGGATAGAGGCGTCCAATTCGTGTCTAAATTCTGGAGGGCCCTCTGTAAACAGCTCAAGATCAAATTAAACTTCTCTTCTTCTTATCATCCCCAATCCAATGGACAAGTAGAAAGAATTAATCAGGTCCTGGGTGACTATTTATGGCATTTTGTTTCCTCCCGCCAGGATGACTGGGCAGATCTTCTACCATGGGCCGAATTCTCATACAACTTCAGAGTCTCCGAATCTTCTGCTAAATCCCCCTTTTTCGTGGTGTACGGCCGTCACCCTCTTCCCCCCCTCCCTACTCCCTTGCCCTCTGGTTTGCCCGCTGTGGATGAAGTGACTCGTGATCTTTCCACCATATGGAAAGAGACCCAAAATTCTCTTTTACAGGCTTCATCCCGGATGAAAAGATTTGCCGATAAGAAAAGAAGAACTCCCCCCATTTTTGCTCCCGGAGACAAGGTATGGCTCTCCGCTAAATATGTCTGCTTTCGTGTCCCCAGTTACAAACTGGGACCACGCTATCTTGGCCCTTTCAAAGTCTTGTGCCAGATTAACCCTGTCTCTTACAAACTCCTTCTTCCTCCTTCTCTTCGTATTCCCAATGCCTTCCATGTCTCTCTCCTGAAACCACTCGTCATTAACCGCTTCTCTCCCAAACTTGTTTCCCCCACTCCTGTTTCCGGTTCTTCTGACATCTTCTCCGTGAAGGAGATTCTGGCCTCCAAGACTGTCAGAAAGAAAAAAACATTTTGGGTGGATTGGGAAGGCTGTGGCCCAGAAGAGAGATCCTGGGAACCTGAGGACAACATTCTAGACAAAAGTCTTATCCTCAGGTTCTCAGGCTCCAAGAAGAGGGGGAGACCCAAGGGGGGGGGGTACTGTTACGCCGAGCGCTCCGGGTCCCCGCTCCTCCCCGGAGCGCTCGCAGCATCCTCGCATTTGCAGCGCCCCGGTCAGACCTGCTGACCGGGTGCGCTGCAATATCCCTCTTAGCCGGGATGCGATTCGCGATGCGGGAGGCGCCCGCTCGCGATGCGCATCCCGGCTCCCGTACCTGACTCGTTCCCCGTCTGTCTTGTCCCGGCGCGCGCGGCCCCGCTCCTTAGGGCGCGCGCGCGCCGGGTCTCTGCAATTTAAAGGGCCACTGCGCCACTGATTGGCGCAGCAGGCTTAATCAGTGTGTTCACCTGTGCACTCTCTACTTATACCTCACTTCCCCTGCACTCCCTCGCCGGATCTTGTTGCCATTGTGCCAGTGAAAGCGTTTCCTTGTGTGTTCCTAGCCTGTGTTCCAGACCTCCTGCCGTTGCCCCTGACTACGATCCTTGCTGCCTGCCCTGACCTTCTGCTACGTCCGACCTTGCTCTTGTCTACTCCCTTGTACCGTGCCTATCTTCAGCAGTCAGAGAGGTTGAGCCGTTGCTGGTGGATACGACCTGGTTGCTACCGCCGCTGCAAGACCATCCCGCTTTGCGGCGGGCTCTGGTGAATACCAGTAGCAACTTAGAACCGGTCCACCAACACGGTCCTCACCAATCCCTCTCTGGCACAGAGGATCCACCTCCAGCCAGCCAAATCGTGACAATTACACCATGGAACGCATGTTGTGTGTGATTTTTTTTCAACATGCCTAAAACAACTTTAATATTTTCTTCTGACTGAGAGAACTATTGAATTCTTCTAGTACACCTTTTAATAAACACTGAAGTTAGCCTTTTTTATTCAGTCTATTCTTTATTGTGGGAATCTCAATTTTGTGCAACCCTTTATTTGATGGAACTGGGCTACAGCTGACTGCTGTGTCATGTGACTCAACACTGTTATCCACTTTTAATGAGAGTGTCTAAAGGTTGTAATTTTTACTTTCTATTAAAATTGGAGTGTCAGTCTGAATTTCTGAGATAGAATTTGCTATCTGGGGATCTCGAGTTAAATAATTAAAATCCTCGAAGGATTTACTTTTTGCTTCTTTGAATGGACCTATTTCCTATGTGTGTGAGCCATAGTGGCTTCCCATTGCTTCAGCTACCTCAATGATGTGGCATTAAGTATCTGTATAATCTAGAATCTGCTATCAGTTCATCTTGAGTTACACAATTAAAATCCTCAAATTAATTACTTGTTGCTTCTTTGGATGTACCTATTTCCTATGTTTGTGAGCCATAATGGCTTCCTATTGCTTCAGCCACCTCAAGGATTTGGCATTCAGACACCGTATAGTCTAGAATCTGCTATCAGTTGATCTTGAGTTAAATAATTAAAATCCTCTAATTAATTACTTGTTGCTTCTTTGGATGTACCTATTTCCTATGTGTGTGAGCCATAATGGCTTCCCATTGCTTCAGCCACCTCAAGGATGTGGCTTTCAGACACCGTATAGTCTAGAATCTGCTATCAGGTGATCTTGAGTAGTGTTGAGCGGCATAAGCCATATTCGAATTCGCGATATTTCACGAATATATGGACGAATATTCATCATATATTTGCTAAATTTGCATATTCGTAATATTTGCATTTTATTTTCGCATATGCGAAAATGCGTATTTGTGAAAATTTGCATTTGCGGAAAATTAGCATATGCGCAAATTAACATATACAAAAAAATCGCATATGTGAAAATTTGCATAAGCAAATGTCCGCATATACGAAAATTTGCATATGCAAATTTTCACATATACGAAAATTTGCACGCCAGTCTCACACAGTAGTATTAGAGCCTTCTTTACGCCACACAAGCTAGAAGCAGAGAGGGATGATCACTGTGATGTGTACTGTGAAAAAAATAAATACATTTCGTAATTGTGAATAAATAGTGCTATATTCGCGAATATTCGTGAATTCACGAATATGCGATATTCGCAAATAAAATTCGTATTGCGAATATTCGCAAGCAACACTAATCTTGAGTTAAATAATTAAAATCCTCAAATTAATTGATATTTCAATCTTATTGCTTATTGCTCATTAAATCCCCCGGTGTACTTTTCCTGACTGTTTTTTTCCGGAACTAATTTACTTAATGCTGCTTCTGGCCTTGGCCCTCAAATTTTGTGATATTTAGCACTAGCTTCATTGAAATTTCAACATTGATCTTGCAATGTAAAGGGGTTATGAAACCCTCGGGTGTACCGCTGTTTCCTGCGCCTGTGTCGTGATGCTTCTGGGCTTGGACCTTACATTTTTGGATGGTAACACTGCCTAACATGCATCTTCAATAGAGATTTCAAAGTTCAACTTTTAATTTTAGGGGTTGTGAACCCCTCTTGTGTACTCATGCTGCTTCCTGCTACACTCTGTCAGCCCGTTGGTCCTGTGACAGTCTGCGACTCCGCCTCCACATCCTCCACTGTGTCCTAAGCCTCCACTGCCCGGACAAGTCTCAGTGGCCCTTCAGCATACCATGTGTGCAGGGCACGGCGGTGTCACGCTGTTCTTCAGATGGTTTGCCTTGGCGAAAAGTCTTGGAAACAATGGCCGGTCAGGGCAATGGAGACGTTGCCCCTACATCTCACGGCCACATGAGCCCTGTAGGGCAGGGCCGGATTAAGAGGATCATGGGCCTGGTGCTGAAGATTTTGATGGGCCTTTTTATCGAAATATATAAAATGAAAAAGCAACACAAAGCAATTTTGTTTAACACAAATAAAGCGCATCCGTCACGTTATGCACATTAAATTACCAGGATAGATGAATATGCTGGTTGCTGAGTTGCCCACAGCAACCAATCAGATCGCTTCTTTTATCTGATGTTACTAGGAGGATGTTAAACGCTGCTGGACTGCGCTTTTCTCTGCTGTAACACACACAGGCTCTGCGTCCTATGATCCTTCTGCAGTGTAATATAATGAAGTGACTGTCCGCAAGATGGCTACCGATTATATAGGGCTGTGACATCACAGGGGTGACTGGCTACATCCTGCATGTGATTCAGGGTCATCATATCTACCTCCCTTCCCGCCTTCCCAGCGTTCCTTGCCCCATATACTGACATGTAGATCTGCCATTTTAGATGCCCTGGAGCCTGCACCTGGAGTTTAATGAAGCGATTTGTGCAATAGAATCGCGGCGATATTCGCATTCGTTGCGAATCGTATATTTTCTGTAATTCGTAATGAATTCGGGTTCGTCAGCTCTGATTCGCTCATCTCTAGACATAACTCTTATTTTTCTACCTACAGACTCATATAAGGGCTTGTTTTTTTGCGTCACCAATTATACTTTGCAATGACAAACAAACAAATATTTGTGGGACAAACTTGAATAAAAATGCAATTTTGGGGTCTCTCTACACAGAGCACTTTTGCAAACAGTCCCACATTGGGGGAGATTTATCAAAACCTGTGAAGAAGAGTGGTGCAGTTGCCCATAGCAACCAATCAGATCGCATTTTTCAGAGGCTTTTTAAAAATTGAAAGAAGCGATCTGATTGGTTGCTATGGGCACCTGCACCACTACTCTACACAGGTTTTGATAAGTCTCTCCCATTAGCTTTATTTTGTAGGTCCATACGATTACAACAATACCCAAATTGGGCCATTGACCATGCAGATTACTCAACATTATAAGCAGCGATATCACTTTTTTTTTTTTTTGGGATAAAAAATGTTTCTTTGAAAAATTAGAAAAGGGAGGTCATTCAACTTTTATTAGGGAAAGGGTTAATTAAATTTTATTATTACTTTTTTTTTCGCAGGAAGGGGTCAAGCACACCTGTCTATAACTTCTAGGCCAATCTGTCTATAATAGCTGTGCTATTATAAGTAGATATGCCATTCAGGAGCATAAAAAAGCTAGGTGAGAACTTATCACCTAGCTTTTCTGTGCTCCTGAATGCCATTGCTGCTTATAGCCTATAAGGATAACCTACTATTAATTATAGGCTAATCTGTCTATATTAGCTTAAAATATAAGCAGAAATGGCACTAAGGAGCACAGAAAAGCTGGGTGACAATTTCTCGCTTAGATTTTTCATGCTTCTGAATGGCATATCTGCTTATAATAGCTCAGTTATTATAGGATTTACCTATAGCCTTTAGTCAAATCTGTCTAAAATAGCTGAGCTATTATAAGCAGATATGCCATTCAGGAGAATGAAAAAGCTAGGTGAGAAATTGTCACCTAGCTTTTCTGGGCTCCTGAATGGCATATCTGCTTACCATAGAATAGACAGATATGACAGAAAGGTTATAGGTAAATCTATCTATAATAGCTGAGCTATGATAAGCACCATTGCCATTCAGGTACACAGAAAAGCTAGGTGACAATTTCTCACCTAGTTTTCCATGCTCCTGAATGGCATGTCTGCCTATAAAAACTAAGCTTTTATAGGCAGGCTTGCCATTCAGGAGCATGGAAAATCTAGGTGAGAAATTGTCCCCTAGCTTTTCTATGTACCTGAATTGCAAGTCAGTTCATGACTGGTGGTGGTACCTTTTTGGGGGACTTCAGAAGCAGAGAACAATGACCGCCGGTGGGACCTCAGCCGCTGTCACACAGTAAAAAATGTTTACCGCCGTGGGCCAGGCAGGAAAGCAGCACATACCATCCTCTTTCTGACAGGGGGGAGGAGAGTCCTACAATACCGTGACGTGAGTCACGCTGGTCAGGAGGTTACCCAGCCCATGTGACCACCCAGGCAGGGGCCGACTGACAACACTCAGGGCCCTCGGACCAAATAAAGCAAGGGCCCCCTGTGAGGCTTCACCCATGGCCACATCTCTGCCATGCCCCTATCCCATCCAAATGCCTCCTAATGCCCCAACCTACACACAAAATAAAAGAAAATAAAATATATAACAAGTTAACGTAGGTAAGATAATTTTCCATGACCAAGAATACCAGTATACAAGGAGGAAATATATAAATCACACAATAACTTGATAATACCGCCATACTGTACTGAATAAAACCACTATACACAGACCAGTATTCCCCCACACAGTGCCCATATAGCAAAAGTTACCAGCTGTACACAGGGTCTGTATACCATATAAGTGATTATATACAAGACTAGGGCTGCCATCAGAAATGTTGGGGCCCCTTACACAACTCAAGGCCCCCCCCCCCCCCTCTGCCTACTAACTTCCACATTATCTGTAAAAAAAAATATTTGAAAACACAGGACAAGAAAAACAAGAGCCCTTTAGTTTAATGAGGAAGGAAAGAGGAATATACCCGGACCCCAGTGACAGTATATACCCGGACCCCAGTGACAGTATATACCCGGACCCCAGTGACAGTATATGCCCGGACCCCAGTGACAGTATATGCCCGGACCCCAGTGACAGTATATGCCCGGATCCCAGTGACAGTATATACCCGGACCCCATAGACAGTATATACCCAGACCCCATAGACAGTATATACCCAGACCCCAGTGACAGTATATACCCAGACCCCAGTGACAGTGTATACCCAGACCCCAGTGACAGTGTATACCCAGACCCCAGTGACAGTATATACCCAGACCCCAGTGACAGTATATGCCCGGACCCCAGTGACAGTATATATACCCGGACCCCAGTGACAGTATATATACCCGGACCCCAGTGACAGTATATATACCCGGACCCCAGTGACAGTATATATACCCGGACCCCAGTGACAGTATATATACCCGGACCCCAGTGACAGTATATGCCCCTGCCCATCAGGACTATCCACTATGTGGGGCAGAAGAGCAGCCGGTGCCCTGGGGAGAGTACACTGTATCACTGGGTACACTGGTATATTGGGTACACTGGTATATTGGGTACATTGTATTACTGGGTACACTGGTATATTGGGTACACTGTATCACTGGGTACACTGGTATATTGGGTACACTGTATCACTGGGTACACTGGTATATTAGGTATACTGGTATATTGGGAACATTATCACTGGGTACACTGGTATATTGGGTACATTGGTATATTGGGTACACTATATCACTGAGTACACTGGTATATTGGGTACACTGGTATATTGGGTACACTGTATCACTGGGTACACTGGTATATTGGGTACACTGGTATATTGGGTACACTGTATCACTGGGTACACTGTATCACTGGGTACACTGGTATATTGGGTACACTGGTATACTGGGTACAATGGTATATTGGAAACACAGATATAATATAGATATTAGATACATAGATAGATCAGTGTTTCCTAACCCGGGTGCCTCCAGCTGTTGCTAAACTATAACTTTCAGCATGCCTGGAAAGCCAAACGCATGCTGGGAGTTATAGTTTTGCAACAGCTGGAGGTACCATGGTCAGCAAACACTGAGATAGATAGATAGATAGATAGATAGGAGATAGATAGGAGATAGATAGATAGATAGATAGGAGATAGATAGATAGATAGGAGATAGATAGATAGATAGGAGATAGATAGATAGATAGATAGATAGATAGATAGATAGATAGGAGATAGATAGATAGATAGATAGATAGATAGATAGATAGATAGGAGATAGATAGATAGATAGATATGAGAAATTGATAGATATGAGATAGATATAGATATATATATATATATATATATATATATATATATATATATATATATATATATATGAGATAGATAGATAGATAGATAGATAGGAGATAGATAAGCCAAAGGCATGCTGGGAGTTATAGTTTTGCAACAGCTGGAGGCACCATGGTCAGCAAACACTGAAATAGATAGATAGGAGATAGATAGATAGATAGGTAGATAGATAGGAGATAGATAGATAGATATGAGAAATTGATAGATATGAGATATATATATATATACATATATATATATGAGATAGATAGATAGATAGATAGGAGATAGATAGATAAAGTGTTGCAAAACTATAACTCCCAGCATGTCTGGACAGCCAAAGGCATGCTGGGAGTTATAGTTTTGCAACAGCTGGAGGCACCATGGTCAGCAAACGCTGAGATAGATAGATAGGAGATAGATAGATAGATAGGTAGATAGATATGAGATAGATAGATATGAGAAATTGATAGATATGAGATAGATAGATATGATATAGATAGATAGATATGAGATAGATAGGAGATAGATAGATAAAGCGTTGCAAAACTACAACTCCCAGCATGTCTGGGCAGCCAAAGGCATGCTGGGAGTTATAGTTTTGCAACAGCTGGAGGCACCATGGTCAGCAAACACTGAGATATAAGATAGAAATTAGATAGATAGATAGGAGATAGATATGAGATAGATAGATATGAGATAGATAGATATGAGAGATAGATAGATAGATAGATAGATAGATAGGAGATAGATAGATAAAGTGTTGCAAAACTACAACTCCCAGCATGTCTGGACAGCCAAAGGCATGCTGGGAGTTGTATTTTTAAAACTGCTGGAGGCACTCTGGTCAGGAAACATTAAGAAATTGCCCATTTAACTCCCACTGACCCCCCAAACAGCAATTTGCCCCTCAACCTTTTCCTCCCAGAAAATTACCTGTTGTATGGAGGGCCGCAGCGGTGGGCAGGGGAAGTCTTCCTGTTCCCCTTCGGCACGGGCAGGTGATGTAGTCAGCAATGGAACAGGAAGCAAAGCACCTGCCGTCTCCAATAGGGCTGCAGCCTGCACACAGAGGAGTGTGGGGGGAGGGGGAGGAGCATCCCTCGGCTCTCTTCCCAGAGATGCATTGCGGCCACGGCCCCTGCACTCACCTTAAAGGGCCGGAGGCTAACTATTTATAAAAAGAAAACAGTGCTGCAGCGGCCTGCAGTGACCCAGGGCCCTAAGTAAGAAGCATGGCCGGCCTGGGACATTGCAGGGCCGGCCCTCTTTTTTTTCTGTTATCATATTTATCGCGGGTGCCGGGCGGCCTATGCGGGCCGTCTGTGCAGGCCACTGGGCCTATTTTCATGTAGGGGCCTGGAGCGGCAGCTCCATCCGCCCCTATGTTAATCCGGCCCTGCTGTAGGGGCTTGTTAAATTTGGTCCTTTGTACCCACACGCTGGAGTCCGGGACACTCAAACTTTGATTTAAATTTCAAATAAAAAAATCAGACATTTCAATGGTCTCCTCATGCTTCAGCCAACTCCAGGCTGCAGCTCAAGGAAGGTGTGCTTGGCGGTGTACGAGTGGCTGAAGTGCATGCACAGTTTCCTTGCCATTTTCAGGATGTTTTGCAAATGGGGTGAAGACTTTAAGAAGTGCTTGACAACCAGATTCAACACGTGTGCCATGCAGGGCGCATGTTTCACACTTCCTTGTCGCAGCGCGGCCACAATGTTCTTCCCGTTGTTGGTCACCATGGTTCCCATTTCCAAATTTCGTGGAGTAAGCCATACTTGGATTTCTTTACGAATTAAGTTTAGCAGTTCCTCCCCTGTGTGACTCCGTTCGCCAAGGCAAACCATGTGAAGAACAGCTTGACAACACCATGCCCTACACACATGGTACGATGAAAGGCCACCGAGATTTGGACGTGCAGTGGAGGCCGAGGACACGGTGGAGGATGAGGAGGCGGAGTCGCACACTGTAACAGGACCAGCTGCCTGACAGCGAGAGCGTGGAGGAGGAAGCGGTGTGACCTTTCCAAGTTGCTGTTGTGGCTGTGCAGGAACCACATTTACCCAGGGGGCCGTAAAAGACAAGTATTGTCCCTGCCCGTAGTTACAGCTCCACACGTCGGCGCTGTCGTGCACTTTTGAACACACCGATAGGCTCAAGGACTGGCCCACCTTCTCTTGTACAAACTTATGCAGGGCTGGTACTGCCTTCTTCTCAAAGAAATGACGGCTTGGGACTCTCCACCTCGGCTCGGCACAAGCCATCAATTCTCTGAAAGGTGCAGAGTCCACCACTTGAAAAGGGAGGGACTGCAACACCAGCAACTTGGACAGGAGCACATTCAACTTCTGTACCATTGGATGAGTGGGCACATACTGTTGTCTCTTGGACATGGCTTCGCCAATGAATTTGGCGGAATGGCTGACTAAAGGCGGGAGAAGCAGGAGCGACAGAAGGAGGGTTTGACACACAGCTCCCTTCGGCTGAGGTGGTGGAGCCTTGGCTGGATGAAGGAGGGAGTGGATGGCCACTGGGTGATGCAGCAGGCTGGACCACTACATCGGAGCCACGGTTCTCCCAGGCCGCTTTATGGTGGCGAAGCATGTGTTGACACATGGCCGTGGTGCCGACATTAAGACCCTGGCCACGCTTCACCTTCTGCGGACAGATCTTGCATGTGGCTACGTGAGCCTCCTCCGGATGCCTGATGAAAAACTGCCACACTGCCGAGTAGCTGATTTTCCAAATCGCAGTCCGCACTAATTGACTGCTACTGGCGCCGTCTCCAGGAACCCCTGTTTCACCACTTCCCAGAAAGGTAGGCTGCCGCGAAGCAGGTGGTCTCCCTTGGGCACGTTTGGCTCCTGAATTTCCACTCCTTCCACCACGCTGACTGCCAACCGTGCTACCACCTTGCTGCCTCATGGGCAACCTGCAACTCTCTTCTCCTTATGATGATGAAGCCCCTTCTGCACCCGGCTCCCAATTGCGATCGGCTTCATCATCATCAACAGGTGTGTGCATGTCACTGATGTCCTCCTCAGGTTCCCCAACAGTGTCTGCTTCCCATGTCACTCTCCGCATCACTACATGGCCGCCTAGCAGAGCAAGCGGCGCATGTCTCCTCCCCTTCTTGGCTGGCCAGTATCTGCTGACTGTCCTCTATTAGATCGTCCTCAGTAAATAGTGGAGCTGAACCCACAGCATAAGATACTTCTTTAGGAGAGGGAACAGCATAGAGCAAAGGCAATGGGAGGACAGGGACTGCTCCCGGGCCATGCCAACTGAGGGTTGTGTCTGAGGAACCCACCGACTGTTGACTGGGGGTGTCAGATGTCACTTGTGATGATGTGAATGAGCGTGTTAACCAATCGACGACGGCAGATGGATTGCTGGTCAAGACACGACCGCTGGCTGATAACGGGAGCTCAGGCCTCTCGCTGCGACTCCTGCTGCCACTCGCCCCAAGTCTGCTACCAACTCTGCCTGAAGTATTTAGGCCTCTGCCACTCCTCTGTGCACATCCTGGCACTTCTCTGCCTGACATACTTAGTGCGTTTATGATGGTATTACAATACGCTACACTGCTCTTTAAAGAGTATTTGTCTAGAACAGCAGCAGGTGATTACTTATGGCTGTCCTTTCACAGTATGTAGGCCCTACAGATTAACAGGTACAAGATGGTACACTACTTGGATGTACATATGTGGTATGCACTGATAAGGGCAGTAATATGCGCAACTATATGCAGAAAAAACTCTGTATTTTTGTAAAACACCAGCCGGTGAACACTATTGTTTGGACTTTGACAGTATGTAGCCCCTTGACAGATTAACAGGTACAATATGGTACACTACTTGGATGTACCTATGCGATATGCACTGATAAGGTCAGTAATATGCACAACTATAGGCAGAAAAAACTCTGTATTTTTGTAAAACACCAGCCGATGAACACTATTGTTTGGACTTTGACAGTATGGAGCACCTTGACAGATGAACAGGTACTAAATGGTAAAATACTTGGATGTACCTATGCGGTATGCACTGATGAGGGCAATAATATGCGCAACTATATGCAGAAAAAATAAGTATTTTTTAAAATACGGCGGCGATATTCGCATTTGTTGCGAATCGAATTTTTCATGAAATTCGTAATGAATTCAGGTTCGTTAACTTCGATTCACTCACCTCTAATCCCCATATGCGGAAAAATAAAAAAGTTATAGGGGTCAGAAGAGGACATTTTTAAACGTATACATTTTCCTGCATGTAGTTATGATTTTTTCCAGAAGTACGACAAAATCAAACCTACATAAGTAGGGTATGAATTTAACTGCGCAGAAACAGAAGCCCCCAAAAGTTACAAAATTGCATTTTTTTTTTCAATTTTGTCGCACAATGATTTTTTGTTTTTACTTTTCGCCGTGGATTTTGGGGTAAAATTACTAATGTCACAGCAAAGTAGAATTGGTGGCCCAAAAAATAAGCCATAATATGGATTTTTAGGTGCAAAATTGAAAGCGTTATGATTTTTAGAATGTTGTATGGAAAAAATTAAAATGCAAAAACAGAAAATGCCCTGCATCAATAAGGGGTTAACTATGCCCTCCTCCTTTACCGTGTTGGTTCCCTTTATGTATTTAAAAGTCTCTTTGATATCCCCTCTGTCTCTTATTTTTTCTATACATGTTACCTTTCCTGGTAAGTTTTATCCTGCAATCTATTTGCTAGTTTAGTATCTTCTCTGAACTCTCTCTAGAGCAGTGGTTCTTAACCTGGGTTCGATCCCCAGGGGTTCGGTTAGTCAGTCCCGGGGGTTCGGTGGGGGAGGTCGCAACAGGACAGGCAAACCAAGCAATTGCTTGGGGCCCCGAGCTGGCCCAGGACCCCGAGCAGAGCCGGTGTCTGCCCATCCTGTAGCGACGGGGCAATTCCCCCCATCACTATTAACTCCCTGCGGCCCCATGTTAAGTTTAAAAACGCAGGGTCGCCGGGACATAGCGCACACCGGGACGTCACTGACGTCCCGTGCATGCGCCCATGGAAATGATGGCACCGAGGACCGGAGGATAGAGAAGGAGGAAGACGCGTGCTGGCCTGCTGGTAAATGACCAGAGGCATGTCATCTTTGGTGCTCCGACCACTGGTCCCTAGACCTACTGCTATAGCCGGAGTGGTGGTCGGAGCACTGAAGTGGGCAGTACACAAGCATACAGCTACAGCCATACACTGTATATGGCTGGAGGCTGTATGTCTGTGGGGGAACACTGTCTACATCAGTGGTCTTCAACCTGTGGACCTCCAAATGTTGCAAAAATACAACTCCCAGCATGCCTGGACAGATGTTGGCTGTCCGGGCATGATGGGAGTTGTAGTTTTGCAACATCTGGAGGTCTGCAGGTTGAAGACCACTGGCCTACATAATGTGGGGGAACACTGCCTGCCTAATGTGGGGGAACACTGCTTGCCTAATGTGGGGTAACTGTCTGCCTAATTGAGGTAGGGACGGGCTGCACCTCAATGGGGAGGGTGCAGCTGTGCTTGGGGAGAAGATGGCTAGAAGGGTGGAGGAGTGTTTAAACTAGGGACTGGGGGGGAGGGAACCTACAACATAGAGGGGGAAGATGATAGTGTAGATAGAGGGGGGGGGCTTAATAATGTACCTGGAGGTAGAGCGGAGGGAGGGGTTAGAATAGTTAATAGGGATAGGCATCATAGGAAAAAAAAGCATACACCATTGAAGTACATGTTGACTAATGCCAAGAGTCTGTCCAATAAAACTGACGAACTGGAGTTGAAAATTTCTGAGGAGGATTATGACATAGTCGGTATAACAGAGACTTGGTTGGATGATAGCTGTGACTGGGCGGTCAACGTACAGGGTTATAGTCTATTCAGGAAGGATCGAACAAAACAGAAAACGGTAGGAGTCTGTCTTTATGTAAAGTCCAATTTGAAGGCTGCACTGCTGGAGGATATTTGGGAGGGAAACAATAATGTGGAGTCATATAAGCCACCAAACTTAATGGAAGAGCCAGAAGATCAATTATTGAGGCAAATAAACAAGGCAGCAAATCAGAATGAGGTGATAATAATGGGAGACTTTAACTATCCTAATATAAACTGGGAGACTGAGACCTGTGCATCTCATAAAGGAAACAGGTTTCTGACTATAACTAAAGACAATTATCTGTCCCAAATGGTGCAGAACCCGACCATAGGGGCCCCCTACTAGACTTAATATTAACCAACAGACCTGACAGAGTAACTAATGTGCAAGTAGATGGATACCTAGGAAATAGTGATCATAATATAATACATTATAACTTGTTCTTCAATAAGGGAATCTCTCGAGGGGCCACAAAAACAATGAACTTTAGGAAGGCAAAGTTTGATCAACTCAGAGAAGCCCTTAACAATATAAAATGGGATAATGTCCTCAAAAAGAACAATACTGACACTAGATGGGAGACTTTTAAAACTATCTTAAATTTTCACTGTATGATGTATATACCTTATGGGAATAAAAGGGTCAGAAATAAAAGAAAACCAATATGGATGAATAAAAATGTTAAGGGGGGCAATAAATGACAAAAATAAAGCATTTAAACTACTAAAACAGGACAGCAGTGAAGAAGCATTAAAAAGCTATAGAGAAAAATGTAAAATATGTAAAAAACAGATAAAAGCCGCAAAAATAGAGAAAGAAAGACTCATTGCCAAAGAGAGTAAAACTAACCCCAAAATGTTCTTTAACTATATAAATAACAAAAAGGTCAAAAATGAAAGTATTGGCCCTTTAAAAATTATGAGGAAGAAATTATAAACGGGGATCAGGAAGAAGCAAATATTAAACAAGTTCTTCTCCACCGTATTCACTGAGGAAAAGGAAATGCCAGGTGAAATACAGTGTGATAAGGTAAACTCCCCAGTACAGGTCTCCTGTGCCGCCTACAAAAAAATCAAAATAGACATATCACCAGGTCCAGATGGCATTCACCCCGTGTTCTAAAGGAATTAAAGGGGTATTCCAGGCAAAAACTTTTTTTTATATATCAACTGGCTCCGGAAAGTTAAGCAGATTTGTAAATTACTTCTATTAAAAAATCTTAATCCTTCCAATAGTTATTAGCTTCTGAAGTTGAGTTGCTGTTTTCTGTCTAACTGCTTTCTGATGACTCACGTCCCGGGAGCTGTCCAGCTCCTATGGGGATATCCTCCCATCATGCAAGGGATATTCTCCCATCATGCACAGCTCCCGTGACGTGACATCATCATTGAGCAGTTAGACAGAAAACTTCAGAAGCTAATAACTATTGGAAGGATTAAGATTTTTTAATAGAAGTCATTTACAAATCTGTTTAACTTTCCGGAGCCAGTTGATATATAAAAAAAAGTTTTTGCCTGGAATACCCCTTTAAGTAATGTAATAGACAGACCGCTATTTTTAATATTCAGGAACTCTTGTTACGCCGAGCGCTCCGGGTTCCCGCTCCTCCCCGGAGCGCTCGCTTCACCTCCTCCGCTGCAGCGCCCCGGTCACGTCCTCTGACCCGGGGCGCTGCGATCCTGCTGCTAGCCGGGATGCGATTCGCGATGCGGGTAGCGCCCGCTCGCGATGCGCACCCCGGCTCTCCTACCTGACTCGCTCCCCGTCTGTTCTGTCCCGGCGCGCGCGGCCCCGCTCCCTAGGGCGCGCGCGCGCCGGGTCTCTGCGATTTAAAGGGCCACTGCGCCGCTGATTGGCGCAGTGGTTCCAATTAGAGTTATCACCTGTGCACTCCCTATATTACCTCACTTCCCTTGCACTCCCTTGCCGGATCTTGTTGCCTTAGTGCCAGTGAAAGCGTTCCTTGTGTGTCCCTTGCCAGTGTTTCCAAGACCTTCTGCCGTTGCCCCTGACTACGATCCTTGCTGCCTGCCCCGACCTTCTGCTACGTCCGACCTTGCTTCTGCCTACTCCCTTGTACCGCGCCTATCTTCAGCAGCCAGAGAGGTGAGCCGTTGCTAGTGGATACGACCTGGTCACTACCGCCGCAGCAAGACCATCCCGCTTTGCGGCGGGCTCTGGTGAAAACCAGTAGTGGCTTAGAACCGGTCCACTAGCACGGTCCACGCCAATCCCTCTCTGGCACAGAGGGTCCACTACCTGCCAGCCGGCATCGTGACAGTAGATCCGGCCATGGATCCCGCTGAAGTTCCTCTGCCAGTTGTCGCTGACCTCACCACGGTGGTCGCCCAGCAGTCACAACAGATTGCGCAACAAGGCCAACAGCTGTCTCAACTGACCGTTATGCTACAACAGTTGCTACCACAGCTTCAGCAGTCATCTCCTCCGCCAGCTCCTGCACCTCCTCCGCAGCGAGTGGCCGCTCCTGGGATACGCTTATCCTTGCCGGATAAGTTTGATGGGGACTCTAAGTTTTGCCGTGGCTTTCTTTCCCAATGTTCCCTGCATCTGGAGATGATGTCGGACCTGTTTCCCACTGAAAGGTCTAAGGTGGCTTTCGTAGTCAGTCTTCTGTCCGGAAAAGCCCTGTCTTGGGCCACACCGCTCTGGGACCGCAATGACCCCGTCACTGCCTCAGTACACTCCTTCTTCTCGGAAATCCGAAGTGTCTTTGAGGAACCTGCCCGAGCCTCTTCTGCTGAGACTGCCCTGTTGAACCTGGTCCAGGGTAATTCTTCCGTTGGCGAGTATGCCGTACAATTCCGTACACTTGCTTCAGAATTGTCCTGGAATAATGAGGCCCTCTGCGCGACCTTCAAAAAAGGCCTATCCAGCAACATTAAAGATGTTCTGGCCGCACGAGAAATTCCTGCTAATCTACATGAACTTATTCACCTAGCCACTCGCATTGACATGCGTTTTTCTGAAAGGCGTCAGGAACTCCGCCAAGATATGGACTCTGTTCGCACGAGGCGTTTCGTCTCCTCGGCTCCTCTCTCCTCTGGTCCCCTGCAATCTGTTCCTGTGCCTCCCGCCGTGGAGGCTATGCAGGTCGACCGGTCTCGCCTGACACCTCAAGAGAGGACACGACGCCGTATGGAGAACCTCTGCCTGTACTGTGCTAGTACCGAACACTTCCTGAGGGATTGTCCTATCCGTCCTCCCCGCCTGGAAAGACGTACGCTGACTCCGCACAAAGGTGAGACAGTCCTTGATGTCTACTCTGCTTCTCCACGTCTTACTGTGCCTGTGCGGATGTCTGCTTCTGCCTTCTCCTTCTCTACAGTGGCCTTCTTGGACTCTGGTTCTGCAGGAAATTTTATTTTGGCCTCTCTCGTCAACAGGTTCAACATCCCAGTGACTAGTCTCGCCAGACCCCTCTACATCAATTGTGTAAATAATGAAAGATTGGACTGTACCATACGTTTCCGCACGGAGCCCCTTCTTATGAGCATCGGATCTCATCATGAGAGGATTGAACTTTTGGTCCTCCCCAATTGCACCTCGGAGATTCTCCTTGGACTTCCCTGGCTTCAACTTCATTCCCCAACCCTGGATTGGTCCACTGGGGAGATCAAGAGTTGGGGGTCCTCTTGTTCTAAGAACTGTCTAAAACCGGTTCCCAGTAACCCTTGCCGTAACTCTGTGGTTCCTCCAGTAACCGGTCTCCCCAAGGCCTATATGGACTTCGCGGATGTGTTCTGCAAAAAACAAGCTGAGACTCTACCTCCTCACAGGCCTTATGATTGCCCTATCGACCTCCTCCCGGGTACTACTCCACCCCGGGGCAGAATTTATCCTCTCTCTGCCCCAGAGACTCTTGCCATGTCCGAATACGTCCAGGAGAATCTAAAAAGGGGCTTTATCCGTAAATCCTCCTCTCCTGCCGGAGCCGGATTTTTTTTTGTCTCCAAAAAAGATGGCTCCCTACGTCCTTGCATTGACTACCGCGGTCTTAATAAAATCACGGTTAAGAACCGCTACCCCTTACCCCTCATCTCTGAACTCTTTGATCGCCTCCAAGGTGCCCACATCTTCACTAAATTGGACTTAAGAGGCGCCTATAACCTCATCCGCATCAGAGAGGGGGACGAGTGGAAAACGGCATTTAACACCAGAGATGGACACTTTGAGTATCTGGTCATGCCCTTTGGACTGTGCAATGCCCCTGCCGTCTTCCAAGACTTTGTCAATGAAATTTTTCGTGATCTATTATACTCCTGTGTTGTGGTATATCTGGACGATATCCTAATTTTTTCTGCCAATCTAGAGGAACACCGCCGGCATGTCCGTATGGTTCTTCAGAGACTTCGTGACAACCAACTCTATGCCAAAATTGAGAAATGTCTGTTTGAATGCCAATCTCTTCCTTTTCTAGGATATTTGGTCTCTGGCCAGGGACTACAGATGGATCCAGACAAACTCTCTGCCGTCTTAGATTGGCCACGCCCCTCCGGACTCCGTGCTATCCAACGCTTTTTGGGGTTCGCCAATTATTACAGGCAATTTATTCCACATTTTTCTACCATTGTGGCTCCTATCGTGGCTTTAACCAAGAAAAATGCTGATCCCAAGTCCTGGCCTCCTCAAGCAGAAGACTCCTTTAAACAACTCAAGTCTGCCTTTTCTTCGGCTCCCGTGCTCTCCAGACCTGACCCTTCCAAACCCTTCCTATTGGAGGTTGATGCCTCCTCAGTAGGAGCTGGAGCTGTTCTTCTACAAAAAAATCCTTCCGGGCATGCTGTCACTTGTGGTTTTTTCTCTAGGACCTTCTCTCCAGCGGAGAGGAACTACTCCATCGGGGATCGAGAGCTTCTAGCCATTAAATTAGCACTTGAGGAATGGAGGCATCTGCTGGAGGGATCAAGATTTCCTGTTATTATCTACACCGACCACAAGAACCTCTCCTACCTCCAGTCGGCCCAACGGCTGAATCCTCGCCAGGCCCGGTGGTCTCTGTTCTTTGCCCGATTTAATTTTGAGATTCACTTTCGTCCTGCCGATAAGAACATTAGAGCCGATGCTCTCTCTCGTTCCTCGGATGCCTCAGAAGTTGATCTCCCTCCGCAACACATCATTCCACCCGACTGCCTGATCTCCACTTCTCCTGCCTCCATCAGACAGACTCCTCCAGGAAAGACCTTTGTTTCCCCACGCCAACGCCTCGGAATCCTCAAATGGGGTCACTCCTCCCATCTCGCAGGTCATGCGGGCATCAAGAAATCTGTGCAACTCATCTCCCGCTTCTATTGGTGGCCGACTCTGGAGACGGATGTTGGGGACTTTGTGCGAGCCTGCACTATCTGTGCCCGGGATAAGACTCCTCGCCAGAAGCCCGCTGGGTTTCTTCATCCTCTGCCTGTCCCCGAACAGCCTTGGTCTCTGATTGGTATGGATTTTATTACTGATTTACCCCCTTCCCGTGGCAACACCGTTATTTGGGTGGTCGTTGATCGATTCTCCAAAATGGCACACTTCATTCCTCTTCCTGGTCTTCCTTCTGCGCCTCAGTTGGCTAAACAATTTTTTGTACACATTTTTCGTCTTCACGGGTTGCCTACGCAGATTGTCTCGGATAGAGGGGTCCAATTCGTGTCTAAATTCTGGAGAGCTCTCTGTAAACAACTCAAGATTAAATTAAATTTTTCCTCTGCATATCATCCCCAGTCCAATGGACAAGTAGAAAGAATTAACCAGATCCTGGGTGATTATTTGCGACATTTTGTTTCCTCCCGCCAGGATGACTGGGCAGATCTCCTTCCATGGGCCGAATTCTCGTATAACTTCAGGGTCTCTGAATCTTCCTCCAAATCCCCATTTTTCGTGGTGTACGGCCGTCACCCTCTTCCCCCCCTCCCTACCCCCTTGCCCTCTGGTCTGCCCGCTGTGGATGAAATTTCTCGTGACCTTTCCATTATATGGAGAGAGACCCAAAATTCTCTCTTACAGGCTTCTTCACGCATGAAGAGGTTCGCAGATAAGAAAAGAAGAGCTCCCCCCGTTTTTTCCCCTGGAGACAAGGTATGGCTCTCCGCTAAATATGTCCGCTTCCGTGTCCCTAGCTACAAGTTGGGACCACGCTATCTTGGTCCTTTCAAAATTCTGTGTCAAATTAATCCTGTCTCTTATAAACTTCTTCTTCCTCCTTCTCTTCGTATCCCTAATGCCTTTCACGTCTCTCTTCTCAAACCACTCATCCTCAACCGTTTTTCTCCCAAATCTGTTCCTCCCACTCCTGTTTCCGGCTCCTCGGACGTCTTCTCGGTCAAGGAGATTTTGGCTGCCAAAAAGGTCAGAGGAAAAAATTTTTTTTTAGTAGACTGGGAGGGTTGTGGTCCTGAAGAGAGATCCTGGGAACCTGAGGACAACATCCTTGACAAAAGTCTGCTCCTCAGGTTCTCAGGCTCCAAGAAGAGGGGGAGACCCAAGGGGGGGGGTACTGTTACGCCGAGCGCTCCGGGTTCCCGCTCCTCCCCGGAGCGCTCGCTTCACCTCCTCCGCTGCAGCGCCCCGGTCACGTCCTCTGACCCGGGGCGCTGCGATCCTGCTGCTAGCCGGGATGCGATTCGCGATGCGGGTAGCGCCCGCTCGCGATGCGCACCCCGGCTCTCCTACCTGACTCGCTCCCCGTCTGTTCTGTCCCGGCGCGCGCGGCCCCGCTCCCTAGGGCGCGCGCGCGCCGGGTCTCTGCGATTTAAAGGGCCACTGCGCCGCTGATTGGCGCAGTGGTTCCAATTAGAGTTATCACCTGTGCACTCCCTATATTACCTCACTTCCCTTGCACTCCCTTGCCGGATCTTGTTGCCTTAGTGCCAGTGAAAGCGTTCCTTGTGTGTCCCTTGCCAGTGTTTCCAAGACCTTCTGCCGTTGCCCCTGACTACGATCCTTGCTGCCTGCCCCGACCTTCTGCTACGTCCGACCTTGCTTCTGCCTACTCCCTTGTACCGCGCCTATCTTCAGCAGCCAGAGAGGTGAGCCGTTGCTAGTGGATACGACCTGGTCACTACCGCCGCAGCAAGACCATCCCGCTTTGCGGCGGGCTCTGGTGAAAACCAGTAGTGGCTTAGAACCGGTCCACTAGCACGGTCCACGCCAATCCCTCTCTGGCACAGAGGGTCCACTACCTGCCAGCCGGCATCGTGACAACTCTATAGTGACAGGGACTGTTCCCCAGGACTGGCGCATGGCAAATGTGGTGCCAATATTTAAGAAGGGGTCAAAAGGTGACCCTGGGAATTATAGACCTGTTAGTTTAACCTCCGTTGTATGTAAATTGTTTGAGGGTTTCCTAAGAGATGCTATTTTGGAATATCTTGATAAAAATAAATGTATGACCCCGTATCAGCATGAATTCATGAGGGATCGATCCTGTCAAACTAACCTGATCAGCTTTTATGAGGATGTGAGCTCCAGACTGGACCAGGGGCAATCGCTGGATGTCGTATATCTGGATTTTTCCAAAGCATTTGATTTGGTTCCACATAAAAGGTTGGTGCATAAAATGAGAAGGTTTGGGCTGGGGGAGAATGTGTGCAAGTTGGTAAGTAACTGGCTCAATGATAGGAAACAGAAGGTGGTTATTAATGGTACTTATTCTGATTGGGTGACTGTTACTAGTGGGGTACCACAGGGGTCCGTCTTGGGTCCTGTCCTATTTAACTTATTCATTAATGACCTTGCAGAGGGGTTGAATTGTAAAGTAGCAATCTTTGCAGATGATACTAAACTCTGTAAAGCGTTAAACACAATAGAGGACAGTGCACTGTTACAAATGGATCTGGATAGGTTGGAGGTTTGGGCTGGGAAGTGGCAGATGAGGTTCAACACTGATAAATGTAAGGTAATGCACATGGGGAAGAAAAATCCGGGATGGGATTATGTATTAAACGGGAGAACACTTGGGCGACTGACATGGAAAAGGACTTAGGAGTCTTAGTTAACAGTAAATTTAGCTGTAGTGACCAGTGTCGGGCAGCTGCTGCCAAGGCTAATAAAATCATGGGGTGCATCAATAGGGGCATAGATGCCCACGACAAGGAAATAATTCTACCGCTGTACAAATCACTAGTCAGACCACACATAGAATACAAGAAAGATATAGTGGAGCTGGAGAGGGTTCAAAGACGGGCAACCAGAGTAATAAGGGGAATAGGAGGACTACAGTACCCAGAAAGATTATCAGAATTAGGATTATTTAGTTTAGAAAAAAGAAGGCTTAGGGGAAACCTAATAACTATGTATAAATATATCAGGGGACAGTACAGAGATCTCTCCCATGATCTATTTATACCCAGGACTGTATCGATAACAAGGGGGCAACCTCTACGTCAAGAGGAAAGAAGGTTCCTACACCAGCACAGATGGGGGTTCTTTACTGTAAGAGCAGAGAGACTGTGGAATTCTCTCCCGGAGGAGGTGGTCATGGTGAACTCTGTAAAAGAGTTCACAAAGGGTCTGAATGCATTTTTGGAGAGTAACATTACTGGTTATGTATACTAGACTTATAGGGACAGAAGGTTGATCCAGGGATTTATTCTGACTGCCTAATTGGAGTCGGGAAGGAATTTTTACCTCTAGTATGAGGGTTTTTTGCCTTCCTATAGGGTTATAGGTTGAACTTGATGGACTCTGGTCTTTTTTCAACCTTATGAACTATGTTACTATGTTACTAATGTGGGGGAACACTGCCAACTTTAATGTGGGGGAACACTGCCTGCCTAATGTGGGGGAACACTGCCTGCCTAATGTGGGGGAACACTGCCTGCCTAATGTGGGGGAACACTGCCTGCCTAATGTGGGGGAACACTGCCTGCCTAATGTGGGGGAACACTGCCTGCCTAATATGGGGGAACTATCTGGCTAATATGGGGGAACACTGCCTGCCCAATGTGGGGGAACATTGCCTGCCTAATGTGGGGGGACTCTGCCTAATGTGGGGGAACTGTCTGCCTAATGTGGGGGAACACTGCCTGCCTAATGTGGGGTAACTGTCTGCTGAATGTGGGGGAACTCTGCCTAATGTGGGGGAACTCTGCCTAATGTGGGGGAACTCTGCCTAATGTGGGGGAACTCTGCCTAATGTGGGGGAACTCTGTCTGCCTAATGTGGGGGGAAAACACTGCCTGCCTAATGTGGGGGGAAAACACTGCCTGCCTAATGTGGGGGGAACAACGCCTGCCCAATGTGGGGGGAACACCGCCTGCCCAATGTGGGGGAACACTGACAGCCTAATGTGGGGGAACACTGCCTGCCTAATGTGAAGGAACACTGTCTGCCTAATGTGGGGGGAACACTGTCTGCCTAATGTGGGGGGGGAACACTGCCTGCCTAATGTGGGGGGAGGGGGGGGAACACTGCCTGCCTAATGTGTTGTCTTTCAGAGACCAGTTCACAAGTGTGCGGTTTTACCTTGGCAAGTGCCACTCTCATGTCATTTTCGCAACAATGGCAGTGTTCCCCCACATTAGGCAGGCAATGTTCCCCCTAATTAGGCAGACACTAATGTGGGGGAACACTGCCTGCCTAATGTGGGGGAACACTGCCATTGTTGCGAAAATGACATGAGAGTGACACTTGGCAAGGTAAAGCCGCGCATTTCTGAACTGGTCTCTGAAAGACAACAGCAGAAGTCACACTGATTTGTAGTAAATATTCATTATGTTTTTGTGTGAAAATCATGTTTTCATGGTTTTTTGTTCTTTGTTCTTAATGGTTTTGTTCATTTTGTGCGCCTATGTATAAATATATACCTCCTATGTTTTGAATTTGAAAAAATCATATTTTAATTTTCCAATTAAGAGGGGTTCGGTGAATGCGCATATGAAACTGGTGGGGTTCAGTACTTCCAACAAGGTTAAGAACCACTGCTCTAGAGTATCTATATCCTTTTGGAGATACAGCCTCCAGTACTGTGCACAATACTCCAAGTGAGGTCTCACCAGTGTTCTGTACAGTGGCATGAGCACTTATCTCTTTCACTGCTTATACTTCTCCCTATACAATATCTTCTGTCTCCAGTACGAGCTTCATGTTTAACATGGGAAATGTGCCCTGAATTGTGCAGAAAATCATTCTCATGCAGCTCCTCGCCCACTTAATAATGTAGTGTATCAAGTGACCCAGAGCCCACCACGTGGAGGTGGCTGCATTTCGGGCTCCTCCCCACCCCCACCCCCAAACATATGTAGAGCTTATGTGGCCTAATCCAACTCTTCAGCAGGAAAGATGGTAGTAAATTGGCCGTTATTGATCATCATCAGCTTCTGGTCTTATACTTCCTAGATGACTATACAAATAGTAAAAGGGCATCTTGAAAGCGGCCATCATGCTGGATACTGATCTGTTGGCCATAGTCCATGCTCCTGCCCACATATCCAGTACAGAATTGGCCCCCCACAGTTTGCTCTTAGCATACATCCATGTCTGCTGCAGCCAAGACACTTTAGGCTCCAAGGCATCTTCAGAGGTTGATGTTATATCCTTCTGGTCTTCTGGGATGGTGACTATCACATGATCACTCTGCTTGGATTCATGCAGGTGGGAATAGTCCCCTAAAAGCATGTCAATGTCCACATCAGCGAGGTGTCCACTTTGCCTTTTCTCCCTCCCAGGTAATGTCTGCCTTATAATCCTGATCTGATAGTAAGGAGCAGTGTCTTTATAATAGAAGCTGGTGTACCTCCATAGGAAACTTGTCACGTAATGTGAGAGACAAATCACAGGCACCGAGAGAACTGGAATATCTGCAAAATACACAATATAGGAAATTATTAAATGGATATTTATGTTTTTCTTATTAAACTGTAATGTACAAAGCAAACAATCGATATTTAATAGGTTATTTGCTAGATGATCAGATGTCCTGGATCCCAGTTTGGTCATTGAACATTGTAGGAAGCTTTTTGTAAACTCCTGTGTGACTAGAACTATTATTCCTCTAATATCAGAATAGTTTCCCATGTTTGCAGAAGGTAAAATATTTATAACATCGATTCACAGAGTAAAATAATTTCTTATCACACGAGTAACCCTTTCCCCAATGTCTGTAAGAGACTTAAAGCCACCAGGATAGACTGTACAAGAGACCATCACTAACTTTCCTGCACTCTACTATATTAGTGTCACATTTACTGCATGTTACATCCATTATTAAACTGTCATTTTGGAAGTTTTCATTATTCCTACCTCTTAGCTTCATTGTGGCTGGCCCTACAGGATCCTTTTGCCTTAGAAAGACAAAATTTTCTTTAAATGTGCAAAAATGCGCAGGTCTAGTGGGAAAACAAGTTCACCGCCGAACCGAGGAAATAAGTGTTAGGGATTGGATTGTACCCTGGGGAAAGTCTCCTTGATGCATGATGTCACAGCAGATGACATCACGTGTATGCGCATCCATGGGATTGGCTGTGTACTGGACTTTACTTACACTATGCAGAGCTATATACTGGGGGTTTGCTAACAATTTGAATATTACAGTTTTGATTAACCCCTTAAGGGCACAGCCTATTTGGTCCATTTTTGCATTTTCGTTTTTTCCTTCTCGCCTTCTAACAACTACACACCCATATGAAGTCTTGTTCTTTGCGCGACCAATTGTACTTTGTAATGAGAGATCGCGATGCGCATTTGAGGCCTAAATTAGGGATTTGCATAGGGGCAGACCCTGATGCAAGCATGGCGATTGCCTTCTCCACCAAAAATACCCTACTGCAATATTTCCCAAACAGGGTGCCTCCAGCTGTCGCAGAACTACAACTCCCAGCATGCCTGGACAGTCAATGGATAGACAATACAAGTAGTTTTTAATTTGTAGGGAGGGGGGTTGGAAGGGGAGTAAGTGTGTAAGAGTGTATGTATATATGTATATGTAGTGTTTCACTCTTTATTTTATGTAAGTGTGGTGTAGTGTAGATGTTTTTACTGTATGTACACATGGTCAGGTTTACGAGTTTCCCACTACAAGTTTGAGCCATGGCAGATTTTCCGCAACTCAAACTCTGAGCGGGAAACTTACTGTAAAACTGCCTGTGTGCTCTAGCTGTTGCATAACTACAACTCCCAGCATGCCCTGACAGCCAAAGAGCATGTTTGGAGTTGTAGTTATGCAGTAGATTGCGGTAACAAACTACAACTCCCAGCTTGCTCTTTGACTTTCCATGCATGCTGGAAGTTGTAGTTATGCAACAGCTGGAGGCACATAACTACAACTCCCAGCATGTCATTTGGCTGTCTGTGCATGCTGGGAGTTATAGTTATGCAAAAGCTGGAGCAACTTTTTGATAGAAAAAAAAAATGTGTGCCTTCTGCTGTTACATAACTATAACTCCCAGCATGTACGACAGCCAAAGGCCATGCTGGGAATTGTAGTTATGTTCCACCAGATTTTTAATAACTACAACTCCCAGTATAATATAAAAAAGAAAGGCAATATGCCGGATAAAGTGGGTTAATCCCGCAAAACTACCGGTGTAGCCTCCGAGCGCTCCTAGAAGACGCCGACTCTACCAGTGTCCCCGGACTCCATGGATTGATGACCATAGCCTAGCAGTGAGTGCATATTGCCTTTCTTTTTTATATCATTCATGATACTGCAGTTTTTCTAAAGTGCACTCCACAAGTGGTCGAAGTATAAGGATACCTGGACTGCCACATACGGAGGTATATTGAACCTAAGCGTGTCAGCCAATTAATCAGCATTATAGAGTACCTATCCCATGAGTGCCCCCCTCTCGTTCTCTTATATGTACAACTCCCAGTATACCCTTTGGTTGTCCATGCTGGGAGTTGTACTAATACAACAGCAGGAAGCACACAGCCCTCACCTCAAGCTGCTGCCTCGGGATCCCGAAGACGACGACGCTCTGACCTGGACTCGCCACCTACAGGTGACCACCACTGCCCTGACATGCATCTGCTCTACCCTCCAGACTAGAGACAGAACGGGTGCAGTCACACACCTCCCTGCAGAAGCCGCGATTTGTTGGGCGGTCTCGGCTGACCAATCACGGAGATTGCGAGGTGGCACCTCACTCCTGCTGGTCAAGGATGATTGGTGCTGTCTTGGACAGCACCAATCATCCTTTTTTTTCCAGGTCACCGGTGATTGGTTCTGATTTTTCCCAGGTTTCCAGATCACAATTGACCAGCCAATCATGGTGGTTGTTGACAAGGTGTCGGGGGGGGCTGGAATCTGGGCGATTTGCCGGGATAGCTGCTCATAAGTATCAGCAGTCATCCTGTTCCGATCACTTAAAAGTTTTAAGCACAGTTTGTAAGACTGAAAAAAGACATATGTCCATCAAGGGACCTAGTGGGCGCCCCCCACAGCCCCCGCAGTGTGGGATGCCCGTGTATGGAGGGGCCTCCTAAGGGCTATATTCAGGGACTGCCATAACAGGGCGCTATGCCCTCCCAGTAGGAAGGGGGCACCACTTGCCCTAGCCTGTCATTGTGTGCTTTTCCTCTGTTCCTCTCCACATGGAGTAGACTGGAGAAGAGGAAACAGAGAGAAGCTCCGCCCACAGTCTGTCCTGGCCAGAAACTTCCACCTCTGCGGACTTACTGTACAGTGGCTATATATATATGTGTGTTTGTATCTATGTGTCAGTGTTTGTGTTTAGGTGTCTGTATGTGTGCCTGTGTGGGTGTCTTCTCATTTAACCCCTTAAAGGGGTACTCCGGTGAAAACCTTTTTTTCTTTTAAATCAACTGGTGGCAGAAAGTTAACCATATTTGTAAATTACTTCCATTAAAAAATTATCCCTTAATCCCTCCAGTACTTATTATCTGCTGAATGCTGCAGAGGAAATTCCTTTCTTTTTGGAACACTGATGACATCCCAAACACAGTGCTCTCTGCTGACATCTCTGTCCATTTTAGTAACCATGCATAGCAGCATGGTTGCTCAGTGGTTAGCACTGCTGCCTTCCAGCGCTGAGGACTTAGGTTCAAATCCCACTAAGGACAATAATAAATAAAGCATTATTATTATAATAACATCAGCAGAGAACTGTGCTCGTGATGTCATCAGAGAGCATTCCAAAAAGAAAAGAATTTCCTCTGTAGTATTCAGCAGCAAATAAGTACAGGAAGGATTAAAAATTTTTAATAGAAATAATTTACAAATATGTTTAACTTTCTGCCACCAGTGGATTTAAAAGAAAAAAAGGTTTTCACCGGAGTACCCCTTTAAGAATGCAGTCGGTTTTCACCTTAAAGACCGAGCCCATTTTTGCAAATCTGACATAAAGTCATTTTATGCATTAATAACTCTGGGATGCTTTTACCTTTCATTTTGATTCTAAGATTGTTTTTTTCTTGTGACATATTCTACTTTAACATAGTGGTAACTTTGAACTTTGAAACTCTCTGATTGTAAGGAAAATGGACATTCGAAATAAATTATATATTGATTCACAAATACGATCATACAAATATGATGTTGTCATCATAAAGTTCTGAAAAAAGCAAAAAGGAAGACCGGCGGGAAGGCGCCTAGTGTGATACCGTTGGTGACAGGTAGGGGGGTAGTAGAAGAATAGGTAATGAGAGTGCTCACCTTGAGCGAGCAAAAAACTTGCATGTAAACCCACAATGGGGTTAGTAGTATAGATGCTGGTACACCGGATGCAGCTGCTGGGCCCAGGGTACAGGACAGGACTGGCCAGTCCTGGAGGAATATGCAGTAGAGAGGAAGGAAAAAACCCTTTTCAAAGGGCGCTGCTGTCGTCCTGGTGAGATGAAGATAAGAAGCCAAAGGCAGATGTATTTTGCAAGGTTTAGCTACTTTATTGATGCAGAATCATAGCAAACAGGGATACAGACAGGATAACGCGTTTCGGGGGACAGCGCCCCCTTCTTCAGATCAGTGCTAACACATAATGGGGGTTATAAAGTATATATACACTTGAAAATGGCGCCAAACATAAGGGGGAGGGGCTACAGTGGAAAGGGGCACATACTGTAAAAGCGTCATACATTGTTCAAAATAGGCATTTAATACATAAGTCCCTTTTCCAATACATCGTGATATCTATTGGAGTGGAACTGTTATAAAAAATCAAAGGTAAAAACATTGGTGAACAGTAAATCGTATGCACGCATCTGGAGCCGCTGGCAGTCTATGCCGCAGCTCCGGAGCACGCAGCGGAAGTGGCCGTTGTCACGGACGCACAACTATGCAGCTGTCGGAAGCGCCCTGCCAGAGTGCGTTGCCCGGGAGATGTACGACGCGCAGAAGCGCAGCGTATCACGGGCAGCGCCCAGGAAGCCGTCTCGCTGATGATGACAGCCGCTGTAGTCACTCGCTGGGGCCAAAAAGAGGCTGCAGAAAAGATACACATGTAAAGGTAACAGTATGTGTAGATAACTGAACCTGGAGCCAATGGTGTGGCAATGTGGAGAATGTGGCAGTTGTCACAGCAGGATAAATATAACACAAAGGGTGAAACATTAATCCTATGTAAACCCAGGTGTATAATAGTAAGGAACAGAGCCAAGACAAAGATAGGTTATATATGCGTGTACCCATATATCAAATATACACGTGTATATCTATAAATACACATACACCGATGAGCCAAAAGACCCCATATGTATATACATAATGGGAAACATGCAGACATATATACATGAGTATATGCATGTATCATAAGTATATGCATGTATCATAAGTATATGCATGTATCATCATCATAAAAGGAGGGGGAGGGAGAGGTGGGGGGGTGGGGGGGGATTGAGGGGTCTGGGAAACTGGGCAGACACCGCACACCAGGAACCGGAATATAAATGGAATTTGAATTACAATAAAATAAACATATTGAATTAAATCTATATACAAAGCATAAATCGCTGATTGGAGAAAGTACTTACACCTCAGGTTTTTTGAACAGTGGGCCGTAAAGATGAAAAATTTGATTTTTTTTTTACTCTAAAATGATGGTGTTACTCCAACTTTCTCATTTTCACATGGTATAATAGGAGAAAATGGACCCCAAATTTGAAGCCCAATTTCTCCCGATTAAGGAAATGCCACATATGTGGACGTAAAGTGCTCTGCTGGCGCTCTACAGGTCTCAGAACAGAAGGAGCGCCATTGTGCTTTTGGAGAGAGAATTTAATCAAAATAGGGATGATCGGAGCTGTCAGTGTCAGCCCTGATCATCCTAAGGGATAGGTGCGAGATGGCAGTGATGCCACCCCCTCCTATCCCCTGTAATGACTACTGCCCAATGGCAGTTGAAGGCGGGGGCTTACCATGGAAACCCCCCACTCTGCCTGTCCCTGGATGTCGGGCAGAGCGGGGGGAGAAGATGGCGGCCGGTACCTGGGGACTTGCGGCGGTCCCCGCCGATGATCGGTGGCATTAGCGGAGAACGGCGGTGGAGGTAGGGAGACGACGCCACGGAGCAGCAATGAAGGTAGCAGTAAAGCGATCTTTACTGCTGACTTCTAAGGGTTGCCAAACTGAAAATCCCAGCATGCCCAGAAAGCCAAAGGCTGTCTGGGCATGCTGGGAGTTGTAGTTTTGCAACATCTGTAGGGCCACAGTTTGGAGACCACTATACAATGGTGCCCAAACGGTAGCCCTCAAGATCTTGCAAAACTTTCAGCATACCCAGACTGCCGGGAGTTGTAGTTCTGTAACATCTGTCCCTTCAGATTTGTCCGAACTACAACTCCCAGCATGCCTGGACAGTCTCAGCATGTTGGGAGTTGTAGTTTTGAAACATCTGGAAGAGCACAGTTTGGAGACCACTATACAGTGGTCTCTAAGCTATAGACCTCCAGATGTTGCAAAACTACAACTTCCAGCATGCTGAGACTGCCCAGGCATGCTGGGAGTTGTAGTACTGCAACATCTGAAGGGACAGATGTTACAGAACTACAACTCCCAGCATGCCTGGGCAGTCTGGACATGCTTGGAGTTGTAGTTTTGCAACATCTGGAGTGCTACCGTTTGGGCACCACTGTAGAGTGGTCTCTATACTGTGGCCATACAGATGTTGCAAAACTACAACTCCCAGTATGCCGTTGGCAGTCTGGGTATGCTGGGAGCTGTAGATTTGAACAACTGGAGGCATACTGGTTGGGAAACATTGTCTTTTCCCTAACTTAGTGTTTCCCAACCAGTGTGCCTCCAGCTGTTGCAAAACTATAACTCCCAGCATGCACTGACAGACCATGCATGCTGGGAGTTGTAGTTTTGCAACAGCTAGAGGAACACTGGTTGTGAAACACTGAGTTAGGAAACAGACAATGTTTCCAAACCTAACTCAGTGTTTTGCAACTAGTGTGTCTCCAGCTGTTGCATAACCACAACCCTCAGCATGCACGGATAGCCAAAGGGCATGCTGAGAGCTATAGTTTTTCAACAGCTGGAGGTTTGCCCCCCCCCCCTCCCATGTGAATGTACAGGGTACATTCACACGGGCAGGGGTTTACAGTTAGTCTCTCGTTGCAAGTTTGAGATGCAGGAAATTTTCTGCTGCAGCTCAAACTCCCGCTGTAATCCCCCGGCAGTCTGAATGTACCCTAAAAACACTACACTACACAAAATAAAGGGTATAACACTACATATACACATACCCCTACATAGCTATTTCTCCTTTTATTCCTTATGAAAAGGTAAAGTTCGGGTCTACACCAGCCTGTTAGTGTAAAAAAAAATTACACTTACATGCTGGTGTTGGCCCATACTTTTCATTTTCACAAGAAGGAAAATGAAAAAAGACCCCCAAAATTTGTAACGCAATTTCTCATGAGTATGGAAATACCCCATATGTGGGCGTAAAATGCTCTGTGGACACACAACATGGCTCAGAAGTGAGATCGCACTATGTACATTTGGGGCCTTAAAATGGTGATTTGCACAGGGGTGGCTGATTTTACAGCGGTTCTGACATAAATGCAAAAAAAAAAAAATACCCACATGTGACCCCATTTTGGCAAGTACACCCCTCACGGAATGTAACAAGTGGTATAGTGAGCCTTAACATCCTATAGCCTATAGGTGTTTGACGAATTTTTGTTAAAGTTGGATGTGAAAATGAAAAATTTAATTTTCTTCACTAAAATGCTGGTGCTATCCCAAATTTTTCATTTTCACAAGGGGTAATAGGAAAAAAGCCCCCCAAAATTTGTAAACCCTTTTTTTCTGAGTATATAAGTACTCCATGTGTGAACTAGTGTTGCTCGCGAATATTCGCAATGCGAATTTTATTCGCGAATATCGCATATTCGCGTATTCGCGAATATTCGCGAATATAGCACTATATATTCGTAAGTACAATAAAAAACATTTTTAAATTTTTTTTTTACTTAATTTTTTTTTTCACAGTACACATCACAGTGATCATCCCTTTCTGCTTCCAGCTTGTGTGGTGTAAAGAAGGCTCTAATACTACTGTGTGAGACCGGTGTGCGAATTTTTGCATATGCGAAAATTTGCATATGCCAAGTTTCGCATATGCAAATTTTTGCTTATGTTAATTACAGTATATGCTAATTTTTGCATATGTTAATTTTCGCATCCGCAAATTTTCGCATATGGGAAAATAAATCGAGAACATTACGAATATTCGCTAATATATTACGAATATTCGTCCATATATTCGCGAATATTCACGAATTCGAATATGGCCTATGCCGCTCAACACTAGTGGGAACGTAAAGTGCTCTGCAGGTGAAGTACAATGCTCAGAAGAGAAGGGGTGCCTTTGGGCTTTTGGAGAGAGAATGTGTCCGGAATTGAAGGCCATGTGTGTTTACAAAGTCCCCTAGTGCCAGAACAGTGGACCCCATTTTGGAAACTACACCCCTCACAGAATGTAATAAGAGGTACAGTGAGCATTTACACCCAACAGGTGTCTGACAGATTTTTTGAACAATGGTCCGTGAAAATGAAAAATTTAATTTTTCATTTGCACAGCCCACCCCAGTGGGGTGTAAATGCTCATTGCACCCCTTATTACATTCTGGGAGGGGTGTAGTTTCCAAAATGGGGTCACATGTGGAGGGTTTCTGCTGTTCTGGCATCATGGGAGGTTTGTAAATGTACATGGCCCCCGACTTCAATTCCAGCAAAATTCTATCTCCAAAAGTCCAATGGCGCTCCTTCTGTTCTGAGACCTGTACTGAGCCAGAGGAGCACTTAACACCCACATATGGGGTGTTTTCTTAACTGGGAGAAATTGGGCTTCAAATTGCAGGGTTCATTTTCTCCTATTACACCATGTGAAAATGAAAAATTTGGAGTAACCCCATCATTTTAGTGTTAAAAATCTAATTTTCCATTTTCACGTCCAACTTTAACGCAAAGTCGTCAAACACCTGTGAGGTGTTAAGGTTCACTATACCCCATGTGGGGGGATTTTTGCTGTTCTGGCACCTTGGGGACTTTCTAAATGCAACATGCCCCCCAAAAACCATTTCAGCTAAATTCTATTTCAAAAAGCCAAATTTTGCTCCTTCTTTTCTGAGCACTGTAGAGCACATGTCCACATATGAGGCATTTTCTTAATCAGGAGAAATTGGCCTTCAAATTTTCTCCTATTATCCCTTGTAAAAAAAGAAACATTTGGGGTAACACCATCATTTTAGTGTTAAAAATCAAATTTTCCATTTTCAAGTCCAACTGTATCCCTTGTTGAATTCCTTGAAGGGTGTAGTTTCCAAAATAGTATGCCATGTTTTTTTTTTTTTTTTTTTTTTTTTTTTTTGCTGTTCTGGCACCATGGGGGCTTCCTAAATGCAACATAGCCCCCAAAAACCATGACAGCAAAATTTGTTTTAAAAAATCCTTCAGTGTCTCTTTCCCTCTTGAGCCATGTTGTGAGCCCACAGAACACTTTATGTCAACATATGAGGTATTTACGTTCTCGAGAGAAATTGGGCTACAAATTTTGGGGTACTTGCACAAATTTTGTCGGCACTTGCACTTTATTTATGTTCTGTGCCCCACCGCCGATTTTATTGGTGTGTACTTGTGAGTTATACCTCATGTTTTTATCATTGTTTTCTATGATGTATAATAAAAATTGTCAATTTTTCTGGAGATTGTTGTAGCTCTATTCTTTTTGGTATACAATATTGTACATAGAGCCTTCCTAAGGATAGGAGTTTTGTATGAAGCCCAGACCCGCTATGAGGCATTTTTATAATATTGATTCTGTACAAGGTCTGGTGGGACTACTGTTTATACAAATTTTGGGGGGCTTTTTCTCCTTTTACCACTTTTAAAAATGAAAAAAAAAAATGGGGCTACAAGGACATGTTAGTGTAAAAAACGCAGATTTAGATTTTTCTCCTCCACTTTTCTGCAATTCTTGTGAAACACCTAAAGGGTTAACACACTTTTTGAAAGTAATCTTGAAAACTTTGAGGGGTATAGTTTCTATAATGGGGTAACTTATGGGGTATTTCTAACAGAAAGGCCCCTCAAATCCACTTCAAACTTAACTGGTCCCTGAAAAATTCAGATTTTGAAATTTTCATGAAAATTACTGCTATACTTTGAAGCCCTCTTATGTCTTCAAAAAGTAAAAATTTTATGATGCAAACAGAAAGTAGACATATTGTATTTGTGAATCAATATAAACATTTTTTGGAATACCCATTTTCCTTACAAGCAGACAGTTTCAAAGTTAGAAAAATGCTAAATTTTTGAAATTTTCATGAAATTTTTTGAAAGGATCCAAATAGCGACAAAAATTTACCACTAAGTTAAAGAAGAATATGTCACACAATAAAAAAAATCTCGGAATCAGAATAACCGGTAAAAGCATCCCAGAGTTATTAATGCATAAAGTGACAGTGGTCAGAATTGCAAAAAAGGGCTCAGTCCTTAAGGGGTTAATTCCTTGGGGACGGAGGGCGTATGCATACGCCCTCACGTCCCATCACTTATGGACGGAGGGCGTATCCATACGCCCTCCGTATTTCTGATCACCGTAGCCGCCGGGTGGTGATAGGACCGGGATGACTGCTGATATCTATCCATGTCGGTGATCGCGGCAAATCTCAGATCAATTCAGACCTGCGATTTGCGGCGATCCAGGCCAATCGGGTCACTGGTGACCCAATCGCCCGGAAAATAAGAATAAGACAGCTCCGATCATCCTAAAGGATAGGAGCAAGGTGGCAGTGTTGCCACCCCCTCCGATCCCCTGCCATTAGTCAATCAGGCTGACGACCAATGGCAAGCGGGGGGTTAGAGTTTATTTCCCCCGCTCTGCCCACTGATCGAAGTCGGGGCAGAGCGGGGGGGGGGATCATCCACGAGCAGTGGTGGTGGCATCGACTTATCCGGACCGGCGGAGGCGGCATCGACGCAGGAGGAGTGCGTCCAGAAAGTGCGGCGCGCAGAAGGCTGCAGTGAAGATCGCGGTAAGGGTGGTTTCACACCAAGTTTTTGCAGATCCGGGACCGCATACGGCAGGGAGAGGGGCCTGGACAGTCTGGGCATGCTTGGAGTTGTAGTTTTGCAACATCTGGAGGGCTACAGTTTGGAGACCACTACTTAGCGGTCTACAAACTGTTCTTCCCCAGTTGTTGCATTACTACAACTCCTAGCATGCCCAGACTGTCCAGGCATGCTGGGAGTTGTAGTTCTGCAACATATGAAGGGCCAGATAATGCAGAACTACATGCCCAGCATCCCTGACTGTCTGGGCATGCTGGGAATTGTAGTTTTGCAACAGCTGTAGGCACACTGGTTGGGAAACACTGAGCTAGAGTCTGTTTCCTAACTCAGTGATTCCAACCCGTGTGCCTGTAGCTGTAGTGATGAGCGGCATAGGCCATATTCGAAATTCACGATATTTCGCTAATATATGGATGAAAATTCATCATATATTCGCGAAATTCGCATATTCGTTATATTCGGGGTTTTTTTTGCGCATATGCAAAAATATATGTGCATATTCACAAATATTGAGCCCTCCCTTCTATAGGGAACTGTGACTAGTGCATTAACTCAGTGATTTTTTGCCTATTGAAACCAAAAGGCCCATTGTGGTCTATGGGGATCTCATGGCATATAAAACAGTAAGATAAGCAGGACTGTCTCGGCAGCACAGTGGAATGGGAGACTGTCACTGGTTTGAGTCCCTGGGTGGGACAGTGTGTTACAGTGTTGTGGTTAAGCTTTACTTTCCTGGAAAAGCTGCTGTGTTGCCCATAGCAACCAATCAGATTGCTTCTTTCATTTTTCACAAGGCCTCTGCAAAATGAAAGAAGCGATCTGATTGGTTGCTATCGGCAACTGCACAACTCTTCCTCTTCACTGGTTTTGATGAATCTCCCCAATAGAGGGAGATTTATCAAAACCTGTCCAGAGGAAACGTTTCTGAGTTGCCCATAGCAACCAATCAGATCACTTATTTCATTTTTGAAAAGGCCTCTGAAAAATGAAGGAAGCAATCTGGTTGCTTTGGGCAACTCAGAAACTTTTCCAGGAAAAGTTGCTGAGTTGCCGATAGCAACCAATCAGATCGCTTCTTTCATTTTGCAGAGGCCTTGTGAAAAATGAAAGAAGCAATCTGATCGGTTGCTATGGGCAACTCAGCTGCTTTTCCAGTAAAGTAAAGTTTAACCACAGCACTGTAACACTGTGTCCCACCCCTTCGGTTATCAGTACATGCTGGGAGTTGTAGTTTTGCAACAGCTGGAGGCACACTGGTTGGAAAATACTGAGTTAGGTAACAGAACCTAACTGAAGGTTTTCCAACCAGTGTGCCTCCAGCTGTTGCAAAAGTACAACTGTCAGCATGCACAGTCTGTCAGTAATGCTGGGAGTTGTAGTTTTGAAACAGCTGGAGTTTTCTCCTGAGTACGGAAATACCCCATATGTAAGCGTAAAATGCTCTGCGGATGCACAACAAGGCTCAGGAATGAGAGCGCACCATGTACATTTGAGGCCTAAATTGGTGATTTGCACAGGGGTGGCTGATTTTACAGCAGTTCTGACATAAACACAAAAAAAAAAAAAATACCCACATGTGGCCCCATTTTGGAAACCACACCCCTCACGGAACGTGACAAGGGGTATAGGGAGCCTTAACACCCCACAGGTGTTTGACGAATTTTCATTAAAGTTGGATGGGAAAATGAAAAAAAAAAATTCTCACTAAAATGCTGGTGTTACCCAAAATTTTTCATTTTCACAAGGGAAAATAGGAAAAAAGCCCCCCATAATTTGTACCCCATCTCTTCTGAGAAAGAACATACCCCATATGTGAATGTAAAGTGCTCTGCGGGCAAACTACAATGCTCAGAAGAGAGGAAGCTCCATTGGGATTTTGAAGAGAAAATTTGTCCGGAATTGAAGGCCACGTGTGTTTACAAAGCCCCCATAGTGACAGAACAATGGACCCCCCCATGTGACCCCATTTTGGAAACTACACCCCTCATGTAATGTAATAAGGGGTACAGTGAGAATTTACGCCCCACAGGTGTCTGACAAATTTTTGGAACAGTGGTCCGTAAAAATGAAAAAAGTTATTTTTCATTTGCACAGCTCACTGTTCCAAAGATCTGTCAAACCCCAGTGGGGTGTAAATACTCACTGCATCCCTTATTAAATTCTGTGAGGGGTGTAGTTTCCAAAATGGGTTCACATGTGGGGGAGTACACTGTCCTGGCACCACGGGGGGCTTTGTAAATGCACATGGCCTCTGACTACCATTCCAAACAAATTATCTTCCCAAAAGCTCAATGGCGCTCCTCCTCTTCTGAGCATTGTAGTTCGCCAGCATTTTACGTCCTAACATGGGGTATTTCCTCCCATTACCGTTTGTAAAAATGGTAAATTTGGGGGAAAAACTGCACTTTAGTGAAATTTTTTTTTCCATTTACACATCCGATTTTAACGAAAAGTTGTCAAACTCCAGTGGGGTGTTAAGGCTAACTGGACCCCTTGTTACGTGCCTTGAGGGGTGTAGATTCCAAAATGGTATGCCATGTGGGTTTTTCTGCTGTTCTGGCACCATAGGGGCTTTCTAAATGTGACATGCCCCCCAAAAACCATTTCAGAAAAATTCACTCTCCAAAATCCCATTGTCGCTCCTTCCCTTCTGAGCCCTCTACTGCGCCCGCCGAACACTTGACATACACATATGAGGTATTTCCTTACTCGAGAGAAATTGGGTTACAAATTTTGGGGGCTTTTTCTCCTATTACCCCTTGTAAAAATTCAAAAACTGGGTCTACAAGAACATGCGAATGTAAAAAATGAAGATTTTGAATTTTCTCCTTCACTTTGCTGCTGTTCCTGTGAAACACCTAAAGGGTTAACACACTTACTGAATGTCATTTTGGATACTTTGGGGGGTGTAGTTTTTATAATTGGGTCATTTGTGGGGTATTTCTTCAAAAGTGAACCGGTCCCTAAAAAATTCCGATTTAGAAAATTTTTTGAAAAATTGGAAAATTGCTGCTGAACTTTGAAGCCCTCTGATGTCTTTTAAAAGTAAAAACATGTAAACTTTATGATGCAGTGATAAAGTAGACATATTGTTTATGTGAATCAATGTATAATTTATTTGGAATATCCATTTGCCTTATAAGCAGAGAGCTTCAAAGTTTTCATCAAATTTTGGAATTTTTCACCAAGAAATGATGAAAGTATCGACAAAATTTTATCACTAACAAAGTAGAATATGTCACGAAAAAACAATCTCGGAATCAGAATGAAAGGTAAAAGCATCCCAGAGTTATTAATGCTTAAAGTGACAGTGTTCAGATGTTCAAAAAATGTCGGGGTCATAAGGTATATTTGGGCTGGGTGCTTAAGGGGTTAAACACGCAGTGCAATGATGTAAACTTGAGGTTGGAGGCGTGGCCTCCGAGCGCTTCGGTGACATCTATGGATATCCCCCGGTAACTTCAGCATCCAGGATTGAAGACACATTATGTGTGGTGAGTGAACGTAATCGCTTCCTTGCTATAAATTACATATGAATTCACATAAATAATAAGGGTGCATTCACATGGAGTAAATGAAGAGTAATTCATGCTGAAAAATTTATGGACGGAATTTTTTAAATTTTTTTTGCGCAAAATTCGGGGGAAATTCGCGCGGAATTCGCATGCAATGGGGAGAAAGAATTAAGGTTTTTTCAGCCATTTCCGCACAAATTGCCCGCGAATTCCGCGCGAAAACAATGTCGGGCGGAATTTTTTTTTACCATTGACTTCAATTGATTTCTGCTAGCGGATTCCGCTTGAAGAATGAACATGTCTTTCTTCAAGCGGAACGGAATTCAGCGTCGGAATTCTGCTAGCAGAATTTCAGCAGTGTGAACAGGCCAGCAGAAATAACATTAAAGTCAATGGGCAGAGGAGATGTGCATTAGATTGTAGCGGAGAATTTAAGAGGAATTACTCGAGTAAATTCCTCTTAAATTACTCCGTGTGAACGCACCATTTGAACGTGCCCTAAGGGCGACTCATCAAAACTAGTGCAGAGGAAAAGTTGACCAGTTGCCCATAGCAACCAGATTGCTTCTTTTGTTTTTTAAAAGGCCTCTGAAAAATAAAAGAAGCGATCTGATTGGTTGCTATGGGCAACTAGTCAACTTTTCCTCTGCACAGGTCTTGATGAATCTCTCCCAATATGTCTACTCTATGTTGGCATCATAAAGCTAGGTTTACATGGTCGTTTGCATCCGACTTGTTAAGGGTCCGATCGGCTCTTTTTTTTTTCTGAGCTGTTCGGACCCTGAAATGGGTCGGATGCAAACGGCTACTACCGGGTCATGACGGACCCCATTCACTTACATGGTGACCCAGTAATTTTAAAGGATATTAGCGGAGAAAAAAAATGGAGCTTGCACTATTTTTTTCTCCGCTAAACTCCCATCCCTTTGGCCAGATTGCCAACAGAACTCTGAATAGTGGAGTCCAACGGCAATGTGAACGAGGCCTAATATAAACATGTTTTTACTTTATTGAAGACATTTCATGTGTTTGGCACAATTTTGGAACAGTGGACTGTGAAAATGAAATATAAATTTTTTTTCACCAAAATGCTGGTGTAACCCATAATTTTACATTCTTACAATGGGTAAAAAGAGAAAAAGAGCAACTAAATTTGGAACTATTTCTCCCGAAACTACACCCCTCAAGGAATCTAATAAGGAGCATTTGGGCCATAACAGAGGTCCATAAAAATGAAAACTTTCATTTTTTTACACTAACATGTTGGTGTAGACCCAAACGTTTTATTTTTATAAGATGTAAAATGGGAATTGGCCCCTTAAAATTTTTATCCTAATTTCTCATGAGCACAGAAATACTCCATATGTGGACAGAAAGTGCTGTGAAGGGGTGCTGTTAGGCTTCTGGAGAGTACATTTGGCTGTAATAGATGTTGTGGGTCATGCTGCGTTTATAAAGCCCACATAGTGCCAGAAATTGAAAACCCCCACATTTTGGAAACTACCCCCCTCAAGGAATGTAACAAAGGCTGCAGTGAGCATTTACACCACACTCGCATTTGACAGATTTTTTGGAACATTGGACTGTGAATATAAAATATTTCATTTTTCATTTTGACAGGCCACTGTTCCAAAAATCTGTCAGATACCTGTGGGGTATAAATGTGGTGGATTTTCTGCAGCTCAAACTGGCTGTAAACCGCTGAATGATCGCACCCTTATACTTTTTGGTTTGGAAAAAAAGTGATAAACCGATCAAGAGACCAAGGCAAATATTACCAATAACAACACTTTACAAAGTACTAGTAATACAGCTACATCATGACCACGTATTACCATCACCTAATGAATAATTTCATCATACTGTTTAGAGATGAGTGAATTGAAGCAGATGAACGCAAATTAATTATGAATTTCACGATTTTTTCGCTTTATTAAACTCCATTTTACAGTATTCCGGGCTCCAGGACACCTAAAATGGCAGATCCACATGTAAGTACATGGGGCAGGGGATGCTGGGAAGGCAAAGCAGGAAGGGAGGTAGGCAGGATGATCCTGATCACATGCAGGATGCAGCCTATCAGCATTCATTGACCCCTGTTATGTCACAGACCTATATAATCGGCAGCCATTTTGCGGCTGCTCATTTCATGCCATACACTTCAGAGAGAGGACGGCAGCATGTCTCTGTATGTTACACAGACACGCTGAATTGATCATACCGCAGCGTTCCACTTCCAACTGCTAGTCACATCAGCGTTGTGGACAGAGCGCAGTGCAGTGCTTTGCTTGTTCTCACTGAGAAGGATTTTTACGCTAGCCATAAACCTCCCAGTCACTTTATTCAGCATTTTATCAAAGAGGGGCAGATAGCTTTTTGTTGCCTCATACATATCAACAAGCTGCCTGAACTTCATGAATCGTATCACAGGAGGCAGGAATGATTTTTCAGCGCAATTCTGTGTATTTTTTTCCACAAGAAATCATTTGCTGCTTATATTAGTCTGTAGGCTGTATTATAACCAGCAGTTCACACCATTCTTAATACTCTGTGACAGAGTGCAAATTATTATTATTTTTTTCTGGTGCTGCACTGTTGTGTCCTGCTGCTGCTGTGAAAAAATATGTTTTTTCAGCGGACTGTAGTGCATTTTTCTACCCTCATACGTGAAAGCCACATACCTACATCAAAGCAGTCTACTATTTTGTATATGTAAATCTGTAACAAGTCTAGATAGTGGGAAAGTCCATGCAAAATAATCACCAGCTGGTGTTTTATGAAAAAAAGTTTTCCAGGTGTACTGTAGCGCATTTTTTTGCCCTCATACGTGCATACCACATGCGTACATCTAAGTAGTGCACTTTTTTGTACCTGTTAATCTGTAACAAGCCTACACACAGTGAAAGGTCAAGGAAAACTAATCACTGGCTGTTTTATGAAAATGTGTTTTTCAAGTGTGCTGTAGCGCATTTTTTTGCCCTCATACGTGCATACCCCATACGTGCATCTAAGTAGTGTACCATTTTGTACCTGTTAATCCGTCAAGGGCCTACATACTGTGAAAGTCCAAGCAATAGTACTCACCGGCTGGTGTTTTACAAAAATAGAGTTTTTAGGCGTATTGCATTGCATTTTTCTGCCCTAAACAGTGCATACCGCATACCTACATCTAAGTAGTATACTATTTTGTACTTGTTAATCTGTCAAGGGCCTGGATACTGTGAAAGGACAGCCAATAGTACACACCTGCTGCTGTTCTAGACAAATACAGTTTTAAGTGTAATGAAGCGTATAGGAAGAGTATTGCCAGGACGTGCACAGAGGAATGGCAGAGGCCTAAATTCATCAGGCGCAGGCAGAGGTCGAAGCAGAGTAGGGGTGTGTGGCAGCCGTAGTCGCAGCGAGAGGTCTGAGCTCCCGGTGTCAGCTAGCAGTTGTGTTGCAACCAGCCACCCAGCAGCCGTGATTGATCGGTTCACTCGGTCGTCCACTTCATCTCAAGTGACATCCAACACCCCCAGTCAACAGTCGGTGGGTTCCTCACACTCAACCCTCAGTTGGCATGGCCCTCATGCTGCTGCCACCTCCATGCTCTGTCATTGTGCTGCTCTATGGTCTCCTCATGCTATTGCTACCACCTTCAGGCTCTGTCATTGTGCTGCAATATGGTCTCCTCATGCTGATGCTGCCACCTTCAGGCTCTCTCATTCTGCTGCTCTATGGTCTCCTCATTCTAATGCTACCCCCTCCACACTCTGTCATTGTGCCACCATATGGTCTCCTGATGCTGATGCTGCCACCTCCAGGATGTGTCACGGTGCCGCCATATGGTCTCCTCATGCTGATGCTACCACCTCCAGGCACTGTCATTGTGCCGCCATATGGTCTCCTCATGCTGATGCTGCCACCTCCAGGCTCTATAATTGTGTTGCTCTATGGTCTCCTCATGTTGATGCTACCACCTCCAGGCACTGTAATTGTGCTGCTCTATGGTCTCCTCATGCTGATGCTACCACCTCCAGGCACTGTAATTGTGCTGCTCTATCTAACACACATCTTCTATACAGATTTCAACATTAACATAATGTTAGGAGTTGTGAAGCCCTCTTGTAAACTCATGCTGATGCCTGCTCCAAGCTGTGTGTTTTAGGAACTACTTGGCTTAGTGATGCTGCTGGGCTTGGGCCTTACATTTTTGGATGTCAGCACTAGCTTACATACATGCCTAATTGAGATTTCAACATTGATCTTTCAACCTAGGGGTTATGAAACCCTCTTGTGCACTCCTGCTGCTGACTGCTCCTGTATGCGTCATTCAGCAACTACATGGTTTAGTGATGCTGCTGGGCCTAGGACATTATCTATATATGTTTATGGTAGCACTAGATACCATACATCTTCAATGGAAATTTCAAAACTCATCTTTTATTCTGAGAGATTGTGACGTCACTCGTCATTGCGCTGCGCAGCACGCGCAGGAGCCAGAAATAGCGCGGACCCTGGGAACAGGTAATTATAAATCCGGGAATGAGGAAGGCAATGGGCAGCGGCGGAGGCAGTCTCTGGCCGGGGCGGTGCGGTAGGGGGTGTGGAGCGATGCAGTGGTGGGGGGTGCGGCGCGGGGCATTATCGGATTATCGGCAAGGTAATTGCCGATACCGATGACGTCCAAAATCATGAATATCGGCCGATAATATCGGCCAAACCGATTATCGGTCGATCCCTACTTTTAATCCCTTAACCCCTTAAGGACTCAGGGTTTTCCTGTTTTTGCACTTTAGTTTTTTCCTCCTATCCTTTTAAAAATCATAACCCTTTCAATTTAGCACCTAAAATTCCATATTATGGCTTATGTTTTGCACCACCAATTCTACTTTGCATTACATGAGTAATTTTTCCAAAAATATCCACGGCAAAAGGGGAAAAAAATTCATTGTGCAACAAAATTGAAGAAAAATGAAATTTTGTGATTTTTGGGGGCTTCCGTTTCCATGCAGTGCATTTTTCGGTAAAAATTACACCTTTTCTTTATTCTGTAGGTCCATATGGTTAAAATGATACCCTACTTTTATTTTGTCTGACTTCTGGAAAAAATCATAACTACATGCACGAAAATGAATGTTCAAAATTGTCATATTTTGACCCCTATAACTTTTTTATTTTTCCGCATACGCAGCGGTATGAGGGCTAATTTTTTTGCGCCGTGATCTGAAGTTTTTAGCGGTACCATTTTTGTATTGATCGGACTTTTTGATCGCTTTTTATTAATCTTTTCATGATATAAAAAGTGACCAAAAATACGCTATTTTGGAATTTTTTTGCGTGTACGCCATTGACATGCAGTTTAATTAATGATATATAAAAAATTTTTGGGACATTACTGCATGTGGCGATACCATATATGTTTATTTACACAGTTTTTTTTTTTTAAATGGGAAAAGGGGGTGAGTCTTACTTTTATTAGGGAAGGGGTTAAATGATCTTTATAACTTTCTTTCACACTTTTTTTTTTGCAATGTTATAGCAAACCCTCGACTCGCGTTCTAGCTAATCGGGGCATCGCGATTTCACCGTGATGGTCCCGATCAGCCCGACTGAGCTGCCGGGAGTGTGTTTTGTTACTTTAGATGCGGCAATCAACTTTGTACGCCGCGTCTAAAGTGTTAATAGCGGGCGGCACAACGATCGGTGCAGCAAGCTATTAGCCCAGGGTCCGGCTTTCATTAGCTGCCGGGACCGACCCGCTATGACGGCGTGACCCCGCATTATAGCCTGGGACCGGGCGCAGGGCGTACAGGTATGCCCTGCGTCCTTAACCCCTTATGGACTTAGACCATTTTCACCTTAAGGACCCGGGCATTTTTTTCACATCTGACCACTGTCAATTTAAAGGAGATCTGTAGTGCTCTGAACTTTATCCCCTATCCAAAGGATAGGGGATAAGTTTTAGATCGCGGGTGGTCCGAGTGCTGGGGCCCCACGCGATTTCCTGTTCGGGGCCACAGCAATGTACAGGAAAGGGGGTGTTCCGTCCCTGCATAACGCGGCAACCAGCACCTCCCTCCATGAATCCCATAGAGATACATGGAGGGGTGTGCCAGCAGCCGCGTCATGTGGGGATGCATAATTTCTTGGTGAAAAATTCCAAAATTTTATGAAAATGTAGATTTTTTTTTTTTTACTTTGAAGCTCTCTGCTTGTAAGGAAAATAGACATACCAAATACATTATATATTGATTTGCATATACAATATGTCTACTTTGTTTGCATCATAAAGTTGACATTACTTTTGGAAGACATTAGAAAGCCTCAAAATTCAGTAGTATTTTTACAAATTTTTCACAAAATTTTCAAAATCCGAATTTTTCAGGGACCAGTTCAGTTTTGAAGTGGATTTGAGGGGCCTTCATATTAGAAATACCCCATTAATGATCCCATTATAAAAACTGCACCCCTCAAAGTATTCAAAATGACATTCAGTAAGTGTGTTAACTCTTTAGGTGTTTCACAGGAATAGCAGCAAAGTGAAGCAGAAAATTCAAAATCTTCATTTTTTACACTCGCATGTTCTTGTAGACCCAGTTTTTGAATTTTTATAAGGGGTATAAGGAGAGAAATCACCCTAAAATCTGTAACCCAATTTCTCTCAAGTAAGGAAATATCTCATATGTGTATATCAAGTGCTCTGTGGGTGCACTAGAGGGCTCAGAAGGGAAGGAGCTACAATGTGATTTTGAAAAGGGAATTTTTCTGAAATGGTCTGAAAGCAAAAAAAAAAAAAAAACACACATGGCATACTTATTTTACCCCTCAAGGAACGTAACAAGGGGTACAATGAGCCTTAAAACTCCACAGGTGATTGACGACTTTTCGTTAAAGTCGGATGTGTAAATGAAAATTTTATTTTTTTCACTAAAATGCTGTTTTTTCCCCCCCAAATTTAACATTTTTAGAAGGTGTAATAGGAGAAAATGCCCCCCAAAATGTGTAACCCTATTTCTTGTGAGTATGGAAATAGCCCATGTGTGGATGTCAAGTGCTCTGCTGGTGCACTACAATGCTCAGAAGAGGAGGACCACCATTGAGCTTTTGGAGAGACAATTTGGTTGGAATAGAAGTCAGGGGCCATGTGCGTTTACAAAGCCCCCCCCCGTGGTGCCAGAACAGTGGACCCCCCTACCAGGGCCGGATTAAGAATTTTTCTGGCCCTTTTTATGAAAATATTTACATAATATATAAAATGAAAACGCAAATGGTGCAAAAAAGGCGCAAGCAGGATTTATTTGCGCCTTTTTTGCGCTTGAGTTGCAATCCACTGATTTTGGCAATACACAGGAAGGGTTTATCAACTGCACCTTTTTGTGAAAAGGCAGAAAAAAGGCACAAAACCACTGAAAAGTCTGTAGAGATGAGCGAACTTACAGTAAATTCGATTCGTCACAAACTTCTCGGCACGGTAATTGATGACTTATCCTGCATAAATTAGTTCAGCTTTTAGGTGCTCCTGTGGGCTGGAAAAGGTGGATACAGTCCTAGGAGACTCTCTCCTAGGACTGTATCCATCTTTTCCAGCCCTCGGAGCACCTGAAAGCTGATCTAATTTATGCAGGATAAGTCATCAACTGCCGAGCCGAGAAGCTCGTGACGAATCGAATTTACTGTAAGTTCGCTCATCTCTACTTCTACACATTACCAGCACACAAAAAAAGTGTAGAAAAATGCTTCACTAACACCTACAATGATAAATGCCGGCCTATACCTCTGAAATGCAAAACACTCTGTGCCCCTCATATATAGTAATAATACCCCATCCATATAATAATTATAACCCGTCCTGTTCCCCCCACATAATAATGCACCCTTTCCTGTGCCCCTCACATATAATGCACCCTGTCCTGCCCCCTCAGGGGGCATTATATGTGAGGGACACAGGACATTGGGCATTATATGTGGGGGCACAGGACAGCCACCCCCCCCCATCATGTGCCCATATAATGCCCCCATAATGCCCCATGTCCTGTGCCTTTCACATATAATGCCCCCTGAGGGGGCATTATATGTGAGGGGCACAGGACATGGGGTATTATATATGAGGGGCACATGACAGAGGGGCATTATATGTGAGGGACACATGTCAGGGGGGCATTATATGGGCACATGACAGGAAGGCCCCTGTCATGTGCCCCCACATATAATGCCCCCTGATATGTGCCCCTCACATATAATGCTCCTCTGTCATGTGCTCCCACATATAATGCCCCCCTGACATGTGTCCCTCACATATAATGCCCCTCTGTCCTGTGCCCCTCACATATAATGCCCCCTGAGGGGGCAGGACAGGGGACATTATATGTGAGAGGCACATGTCAGGGGGGCATTATATGTGAGGGGCACAGGACATGGGGTATTATATATGAGGGGCACATGACAGGGGAGGTCCTGTCATGTGCCCCCAAATATAATGCCCCCCTGTCATGTGTCCCTCAGTATAACCCCATGTCCTGTGCCCCTCACATATAATGCCCCCTGACATGTGCCCCTCACTTATAATTTGCTCCCCCCCCCCTTTCTCACACCCGTCACCTTTTTCACACGCTGTGGCTGTTCCGTTCTTGCAGTGTGAGTGAGAGCTGCGGGGACGTGATCTCCGGGCACCAGCGCAATGATGTGATGTCATCGCACCGGCCTGCCCCCGCGGCTCTCACTCACACAGCAAGAATGGAGCAGCCGCAGCCTGCAAGAAAGGTGAGGGAGTGGTGGAGCGGGACAGCTGACAGCTCCCGCTCCATCATGCTATAGTACAGGAGGAGGGGCAACAATCTCGGGGGGGGGGGGGTGCAATAGCCCCATTGGCACATTGGCACCCCACCACCAACCCCCCCGGATCCGCCACTGGCATGGAGGTCATATCCGGCAGGCTGAGCGGCAATGAAAAACGTACTGCATCAGCTGTTCTGACTCCCGACTGCCGCGGCACGAGAGAGCACAGAGTTGCGAGAGTAGAGAGGATTTAAACTCTGTTCTCTCGCGGTCTTGCAGCGCGGGCGGCTCCACTGCAGCTCCATCAGCCCCTACGTTAATCCGGCCCTGCCCCCCACATGTGACCCCATTTTGTAAACTACACCTCTCACAGAATTTAATAAGGGGTGCAGTGAGAATTTACACCCCACTAGCATTTGACGGATCTTTGGAACAGTGGGCTGTGCAAATGAAAAATAAAATTTTTCGTTTTCACGGACCACTGTTCCAAAAATCTGTCAGACACCTGTGGGGTGTAAATGCTCACTGTACCCTTTATTATATTCCATGAGGGGTGTAGTTTCCAAAATGGGGTCAAATGTGGGGGGGCATTGTTGTGGCACTAATGGGGCTTAAAACAGCTTACAATTGCGTGGTCTGCAGTGGCAAGAGATACTCAACCCCACGTGCAGTTGTGCACTCTACGCTGGGGTGGAGCTCCTGTACTTGTGGTCAGTTGCTATGGGCGATCCCCAGCACGATATGCATACAATGGAGGATGCCTGCAAACGGTCACAAGTACCACAATGGCATCCTACACCTGATTAACGTGTGGATGCATGAAATCTAGACATAAAACAAATTCACCGATGTGGTCGAAAATGGCAGATGGTCCTCAACCCCAAGTGCAGTTGTGCACCCCAAACTGGAGTAGAGGTCCTGCATTTGTGGACCACAATATAGGTTCACTACTGTGGCAGATGCAAACAATGACATTAACTAACACTCAAAACTGATGTTAAAATTGAGACATTAGCCAGTATATCCTCATATGAAGGACATACCAGAGCCCGCACACCAACGTCAAGGTTTCTCAGATGATAAGGGACTTAACACAAACCTACCTGTGCGTGATAAGCAAAAACAGGAACCAAATTACAGCAGCATCAGGTCCGGCTTGTAGACTGCTCCCAGGTTAGCTCCAGTGTGACTATGCACACATACAATGGGAGGGTGAGAGACAGGCTACAAGCCCCACCCTGGTTGGCTAATATAGTGCCAGCCTCACAGGTGAAACCTACCCAGTATAATAAAAAGGGTGCAACTTTAGACATAAAACAGCTTACAATTGCGTGGTCTGCAGTGGTAAGAGATACTCAACCCCAAGTGCAGTTGTGCACTCTACGCTGGGGTGGAGCTCCTGCACTTGTGGTCCATTGCTATAGGCGATCCCCAGCACGATATGCATACAATGGAGGATGCCTGCAAATGGTCACAAGTACCACAATGGCATCCTACACCTGATAAAGGTGTGGATGCATGAAATCTAGACATAAAACAAATTCACCGATGTGGTCCAAAATGGCAGATGGTCCTCAACCCCAAGTGCAGTTGTGCACCCCAAACTGGAGTAGAGGTCTTGCATTTGTGGACCACAATACCATCTGAGAAAACTTGACGTTGGTGTGCGGGCTCTGGTATGTCCTTCATATGAGGATATACTGGCTAATGTCTCAATTTTACATCAGTGTTGAGGGTTAGTTAATGTCATTGTTTGCATCTGCCACAGTAGTGAACCTATATTATGGTCCACAAATGCAGGACAGCTACTCCAGTTTGGGGTGCACAACTGCACTTGGGGTTGAGGACCATCTGCCATTTTGGACCACATCGGTGACTATGGGGGCTTGGTAAACACTCGTGGCCTTCAATTCTGGACAAATGGCCCTCCTTCTCTTCTGAGCATTGTAGTTCGCCCGCTCATCACTTTACATCCACATATGGGGTATGTTCTTACTCAGAAGAAAAGGGGTTACAAATTTTGGGTGGCTTTTTTTTCTATTTTCCCTTGTGAAAATGAAAAATTTAGGGTAACACCAGCATTTATATGCAATATATGTTTTTAATTTTCCCATCCAACTTTAATGAAAATTCGTCAAACACCTTAACACGTCAAAGTTAAGGCTCACTATACCCCTTGTTATGTTCCGTGAGGGGTGTAGTTTTCAAAATGGGGTTCACACGTGGGTATTAATTTTTTTTGCGTTTGTGTCAGAACCGCTGTAAAATCATCCACCCCTGTGCAAAACACCAATTTAGGCCTCAAATACACATGGTGCGCTCTCACTCCTGAGCCTTGTTGTGCGCCCGCAGAGCATTTTACGCCCACATATGGGATATTTCCGTACTCAGGAGAAATTGCGTTACAAATTTTGGGGGTCTTTTTTTTCCTTTTACCTCTTGTGAAAATAAAAAGTATGGGGCAACACCAGCATGTTAGTGTAAAAATTTGTATCTTTTTACACTAACAGGCAGGTGTAGACCCCAACTTTTCCTTTTCATAAGGAGTAAAATGAGAAAAAGCCCCCCAAAATTTGTAACGCAATTGCTCCCGAGTACGGAGATACCCCATATGTGGCCCTAAACTGTTTCCTTGAAATAGGACAAGGCTCCGAAGTGAGAGAGCACCATGCGCATTTGAGGACTAAATTAGGGATTGCATAGGGGTGTACATAGTTGTATTCTACGCCAGTAAGTCCCAAAACAGGGTGCCTCCAGCTGTTGCTAAACTTCCAGCATGCCTGGACAGTCAGTGGCTGTTCGGATCGCTGGGAGTTGTTGTTTTGCAACAGCTGGATGCTTAGTTTTGGAAACACTGCCGCATGATAAGTTTTTCATTTTTATTGGGGGGACAGTGTAAGGGGGTGTATTTGTAGTGTTTTACCCTTTATTATGTGTTAGTGTAGTGTAGTGTAGTGTTTTTAGGGTACATATGCCCTGGCGGGGCATTCACCCTGTACATTCACATGGGGGTGAACCTCCTGCTGTTGCAAAAGTACAACTCCCAGCATGTACTGGCAGACCGTGCATGCTGGGAGTTGTACTTTTGCAACAGCTGGAGGCACACTGGTTGGAAAACCTTCAGTTAGGTTCTGTTACTTAACTCAGTATTTTCCAACCAGTGTGCCTCCGGCTGTTGCAAAACTACAACTCCCAGCATGTACTGATCGCCGAAGGGCATGCTGGGAGATGTAGTTATGCAACAGCTGGAGGTACGCAACTACAGCATGGCAAGACTTGGAGTTGTTCGTCCATGCTGGGAGTTGTAGTTTTGCAAGATTTAAAAGGCCAGGGTTGAGAAACCACTGCACAGTGATCTTCAAACTGTGGCTTTCCAGATGTTGCAAAATTACAAATCCCAGAATGCCCAGACAGCAAACAGCTTAGAGTTTAGAGTCACACAGTTTAGAGTCCACTACATAGTGATCTCCAAACTGTGGCCCTCCAGCTGTTACAAAACTCCAAATCCCAGCATGCCCAAACAGCAAACAGCTGTCTGGCCATGCTGGGAGTTGTAGTTTTGCAACATCTGGAGGGCTACAGTTTAGAGACCACTGTATAGTAGTCTCCAAACTGTAGCCATACAGATGTTGCTAGGCAACAACTCACCGGTTTCCGTAGGATCGTGCACCAGGGAACCATCTCATTGCTGCCCACCGTCGCCCGCTGCCGATCGCCGATGGTAAGTGACCTCTGGCGCCAGTCACCACTGGTTCCCCGTTCTGACCGGACAACAGTCGTTGGGGAGAGCGGAAACCAAACTTTAACCCCCCCCTCCGCCCCCGATCTGCTATTGGTCGGTTGCTTCTGACCTACCAATAGCAGGGATAGGAGGGGTGACACCCCTGCCACCTCACTCCTATCGCCCTTATTTTCCGGGTCACCGGAGACCTGTATAACCCGGAATCGCCGCAGATCGCCGCTCTGAGTTGACTGGCAATTTGCGGCTATCGACGACATGGGGGGGGGGGGTCTCAGGCACCGTATTTCATACGTTACCTTGTGGTGAGGTCCCCAAAGACAGAGTCCCTAGGAACAGTGGGGGTCCTCTACCTTAGTTATCCCTTGTCACCCCATAGTTAGTTAATATTTATGTAAATAAAAATGTAAATATGTCTATTAAAGATTCCTACCTTGCTAGTGTCGCAGGACCTGCGGGTCATGTGAATTAGTTCAGAACTCTATGGTTTGCTGAAGGACCTTTGGTGGTTCTCATGACATATGATCACCCACAATGCAATGTAACGGTGAGTGACAGCTGATTGTCCAGCCCCTGCCCATATAAGGGAGCTGTGCCATCTTGATCGCTCTCTTCTCTCTTGGGTTGCTGACTCTGGATGAGGTAGGACCTCCGCAGCTTACAAGACAAATTACTAGGCCTAAGCCTTGCGGTCTAAGCCTGCGCTTGAGACGGATTGTTCATACAATTCCCTGTTACCTCAGCAAGCTCTCCGAACCTAATCAAACCCCTAAATCCGGTGAATCTATGCAAATACAATCCTCAAAAGCTAAAGAGGACTTTCCGGTCCTAAGCATCTGTCAATCACTGCTGTGCTGTTTCAATAGACTCTGTTATCTGGACTGTTACCGTTATTGCAAATACAGAAAATCTTCAGTAAAGATTCCGCAAGTTTTAAGTTAAGCACTGTTGTGGACAATCTATTTATTCTACACTCACCTATCGCTCTTGGGAAGGGTGGCGATAGGCCCAGCATCACTACAGAGTTTTAACACACACCCTGGCATCACGAGTGACAAGGGTTAACAGCGCCCTTTCATTATCTAGAACAGCAACACTCCAACTAACCTACACCCCACAAGGCTTTTCACACAGTTCTGCACCACAACTGCTGAATGATTTCAGCAGGCATCCCGGTCCGGTCCCCGCCCAATGCACGGCGGGGACCAGAATTCCCATGAGCGTACAGGTATGCCCTGGGTCATTAAGTAGCAAGGATCCAGGGCATACCCATACCCCTTAGGCCCCTTTCACACTACATAATCACTCCGTTTTCCAAGTTCTGTCAGAAAATCGGCAGTAAAACGGCATTTACAAAATCCGATACTGCCATTAGAAAATCCCATTATAGTCTATGAGATTTTTCTAAGGCTGGGACTCCACTGAGGTTTTTTTTTTTTGCAAAAACGCCGTCAAAAACGCCAATTTTGCCGCACAGCATTTTTTCTGTGAAAAAACACCTCGTCCAGATGTTAGCTGCAAGTCAATGGTAAACTGCAAAATGCCAGAATCACTTGGCGTTTTTCAGTTTGGCGTTTTTTTAAATCCTTTTGGCGTTTTTCAGCAATTTCGGGCTCAGAGGCTGGATTTTCAAAACGCCTGCCAAAACCTAGTTTGGCGTTTTTTGCCCTGAAATCGTGGCGTTTTCAAACCATAGAAGTCTATGGGAGAGCAAAATTGGTTTAAAATTTTGCGTTTTTGCAGGCGGTTTTTATTCTTTTTTGGACTTTAGCGATCCAAAAAAATTATGGAGATACCTTTTTTATTACAATTTTGTAGGGTACCATAAAAAATTTTTTATAAAAAAGAGACAGTAGTGATGGAAAAAATTGTATCTAACGAAATGTATCTTTTTTATTACGAAATGTTTATTAATTTTTAAACAGGGCGCAAAAAATGTAGCCGACAATAATAAATATGTAGTGTGTGTGTGTGCGTTTTTCACTTTTTTTAAAACATTTTTTAGGTAGTACTACTACTCCCAGCATGGAACACACTGTTCCATGATGGGAGTAGTAGTTACCTGTACTCATTGACAGATCGCCCGTTGTGATCCTCTTGTATAATGTATAGATGCGGCGGCTGCTCTTCTCTGGTCCCCTGCACTGACGTATATATACACATATTCATATTTCCCGCAGAGCTGTGATTGGCCAGATGGTTCCAGCCAATCACAGCTCTCTGTGAGAAATCAGAATGTGAACATATACTGTGTGCAGGGGACCATAGGAGAGCGCCGGCCGCTGCATCCATACATTATACAGGAGGATAACAGCGGGTGTCAGGAGTGATACCCGCAGTGATCTTTCCTTAACTACAAGTACTACCACTCCCAACATGGAGTACACTCTGCTCCATGCTGGGAGCTGTAGTACTTGCATTAATAGACAGATCGCAGCGAGTGTCAGAAATTACTCTCGCTGCGATCTGTCTATTAATGCAGGTACTACAGCTCCCAGCATGGAGCAGAGTGTGCTCCATGTTGGGAGTAGTAGTACCTGCAGACATCACAGTGGATGTCACTACTGACACCCTCTGTGATCGTCCTGTCTATAGCAGAGATGCAAAATGGCTGTATACATCTCTCGCATCCCTGCTCTGCACTGTACTCCGGGCCGGCCACTAACTCATTGATATTTTCCTCAGAGCTGTGATTGGCTGTAACCATCCGGCCAATCACAGCTCTGGGTGGGAAATATGAATGGCCAATGATGTGAATAGAGAAGAGATGTGAGCGCTGTATAGAGCCACATCACTGCTATATTATGGACGATCGCATCGGGTGTCAGACTGACAACTGGGGCGATATGTCTATAGTACAGGTACTACTACTCCCATCATGGAACAGTCTTGTTCCATGCTGAGAGTAGTAGTACTACATAAAAAATGTGAGGAAAAAAAGTTAAACACACACACTTTATAAAAAAATGTATTAAAATTTTGTTATAAAAAAGAAACATTTACCGTAGTTAAATAAATTTTTACATCCCTACTGCATCCTTTTTTTTTGGTACCCAACTATTTTGTAAAAAAAAATGCAAAAGGGGCCAAAAACGGCAAATTCCCCACAAAGGTAAAAATGCCAGAAAAAACGCCAAAACGCAGGGAAAAACTGTGGCAGTTATTCTGGCATTTTTTCTGGCGTTTTTATGCCACAAAAATCCTAGCCTAATAGCCGTTTTAACCCGTTATAGCCCGTCATTAATAACGACCATTATTTTGTTTAGTAACGGGAGAAATAGTTTAATTTCTCCCGTTACTATCTTCCGTCACAAAATAACGTCCCTATTAATAACGGGCTATAATGGGTTAAAACGGCTATTAGAAAAATCCCATAGACTATAATGGGATTTTCTAACGGCTGTATAGAATTTTGTAACTGCCGTTTTACTGCCGATTTAACTTCGAAAACAGAGTAATTATGTAGTGTGAAAGGGGCCTTAAGGACGGACCCATTTTTTACCTCTTTTTTTTATTTATTTTTATTTTTATTTTATTTTACATGTTTGACATTTACATTTTTCTGAGCAGAGCGATTCTGAGATAGTTTTTTCGTGACATATTGTACTTTATATAAGTGGTGTATTTTTGTTGAGAAATGCAGCATTTTTGTAAAAAAAACTCCAAAATATTGTGAAAAACTGGAAAATTTGTGTTTTTTATTTATTTTTTTATTCTTATGGTGCACAATGTGCGGTAAAAGTGATGGTATATTTATATTCTTTGGGTCAGTACAATTTTATATAGCTTTCAATGTTCTTTTTACTTTTCTGAGCAAAATTATTTTTCTGCCATTCATTTACCAACAGCCGTAACTTTTTTATTTTTTGACCGACGCCATTGAGAAAGGACTTATTTTTTTGCGGGATGAGCTGTAGTTTTTATTGGTATCATTTCATTTTTGCGATACGTGCTACCTTTTTGAGCTTTTTTATTCTGCTATTTGTACCAAAATTGGCGAATTTTGGGCTTTTTTTAATGTTTTTTTTTTACGGCGTTCACCGTGCGGGATAATTTACATTATAGTTTTATAGTACACGTTATTATGGACATGGCAATACCAATTATGTATATGATTTGTGTTTTTGATCTTTTTTGGTGATAATAAATGGGCATTTTTTTTAACACTTTTATTGAAGAACGTTTTATTTTATTTTTTTACACTTTTTACAGGTTATACTATGCTGCAATACATTTGTACTGCAGCACAGTAGAACCTGATCTGCTGCAGATACTACAGCCTGTGCAATCTAGCCTGTGGCTGGATCATCAGGATCTGACCTCCTGCCATAGCAACCAGCGGCGACCCGCGTATCCCGGCGCCGCGGTTGGTGAACAGGGAGAGAGCGCTCCCCCTGTGAACACCATAGATAACGTGAATCAGGATTGATCATGGCACCTACTGGGTTAATGCTGCTGGGACCGGCACGATCGCGGGTCCGGTAGCTGTGGTGGGACTTCGGCTGTGATTGACAGCCGTGTCCCGCCGCCGATCTCCTGCGCTGCCTGCGGCAGTGCCGGAGATCATTATAACGTATGCATACGTCCCATTGCGCGAACGTGTCGGGTTAAGGGGTTAAGAGGTTAAATAGGCACTATCAGATATAAAAACTTTTGATATGTTGTAAAGCATGCAAAACCAATAATTGCTTTCATTAAAAAAAAATTGTATTTCATACTGAAAAGGCCAGTCAAAAAACTGCCTCCCTACTTCCTGGGATACATACCAGCCTGGCTGTGTCCACTCGTCATTACATATATCATGGACCCACTTCATGATTGACAGGTCTGCAGATCTAAAGCTGCTGTGATCAGCTCCCTTACTGTTTGTGTTAACTTCACAGACTCCTCTTGTGAGGAGAAGGGGGAGTGGCGGGAGTATACTGCTGCCTGTGAGCAGATGATGAAAGAAGCTGGTGACTGAAGATGGGGACTGAATGGAGTATTTTTTTGTTTAAAAAGTAAGTGTCCTTGCATGTACATATGTGTGTGTGGATATATATGTATGTGTGTAATTCTGTGTTGTCTAGGTAATGTGCATGTGTATGAATAAATGAAGTCAATGTGTGTGTGTGTATCTAATACAGGTGGACTACAATCATATGCCTCCAGCTGTTGCAAACCTACAACTCCCAGCATGCCTATGCCTGCCCAGCCAAATTATGTGTGGGCATGCTGGGAGTTGTAGTTTTGGAACACTAGGAGGAACACAGCCTGCATCAACAATGTTGTAAATCTGAGTTTTACCAATCATATGCCTCCAGCTGTTGCAAAACTACAACTCAAAGGATGTGTGGGCATGCTGGGAGCTGTAGTTTTGCAAAATATGTAAGCGCACTGTGTGTGTGTGTGTGTGTGTGTGTGTGTGTGTGTGTGTGTGTGCGTGTGTGTGTGTATATAGCATAAAATCAGAAAGGAAAGGATTACAGATGCTCACTCCCGAGAGCAGTGACTGAGGAGAGTGAGGGAGGAGGGGGAATGGTTATCACCTGAGGAGAAGAAAGGGACCCGCCCTCTGCTTCTGTTCGACAACATTAAAGGGTACCCCTCATCAAAAAAACTTTTGATATATTATAGTTTAATGTATGCAGAATAACTTTACAATTGCATGTTATAAAAAAAAATATGCTTCTTTCTATTTAATTTTCCACTTTGAAGAAATGACCACTAGGGGTCTCCCTACCAGTCCTGGCAGCAAGCATTTCAGACTCATGCTGGAGTCCTAAACACTACGAGCTGCCAGTCTGCTTTGTTCACAAACGAGAACACTCAGAGCTGCCAGCCTGCTTTGTTCACAGCCTGTTTGGCTGTGAACAAAGCAGACTGGCAGCTCTGAGTGTTTAGGACTCCAGCATGAGTCAGAAATGCTTGCTGACAGGACTGATCAGGAAAAATACAATAGAAAGAAGCATATTTTTCATTAACATGCTATTGGAAAATTATTCAACATTCATTAATCTAAAATATATCAAAAGTTTATTTGATGAGAGGTAATAAAGCTAATTCTGAGAGAAATATAGGTCATAGACACACAAAAAGGATATGTACATGATCAGGATGAGATACTGAGCAACATATAACAGGTTTTTTTGGGGGTGATCTGACATGTATGCTTTAACTCCTTAAGGACTGAGCATTTTTCATTTTTTGCACTTTCATTTTTTTCCTCCTTACCTTTAAAAAATCATAATTCTTTAAATTTTACACCTAAAAATCCATATAATGGCTTAATTTTTTGCGCCACCAATTCTACTTTGTAAAGACATTAGTCATTTTACCCAAAAAACGATGGTAAAAATGGAGAAAAAATCATTGTGCGACAAAATTTAAGAAAAAATGCCATTTTGTCACTTTTGGGGGCTTCCGTTTCTACGCAGCACTTTTGCGGTAAAAATGACACCTTCTCTTTATTCTGTAGGTCCATATGGTTAAAATGATACCCTACTTACATTTTGTCGTTCATCTGGAAAAAATCTATTCAATTTTGTATTGATCGGACATTTTGATCGCTTTTTATTCATTTTTTCATGATATAAAAAAAAATATGCTATTTTGGACTTTGGAATTTTTGAAAATACGCCATTGACTGTGCGGTTTAATTACCAAAAATGTGGCGATACCACTTATGTTTATTTTTATTTACACAGTTTTTTTTTTATGGGAAAAGGGGGTGATTCAAACACCTTATTAGGGAAGGTGTTAAATGATCTTTATTAACTTTATTTTTTTTCTCACTTTTTTTTGCAATGTTATAGCCCCCATAGGGGACTATAACACTGCACACACTGATCTTTTACATCAATCATTGTTATCTAATAGGATAACATTGATCGATTATTCTGCCGCTTGACTGCTCATGCCTGGATCTCAGGCACTGAGCATTCATTCGGCAACGCAGGAGGAAGGTAAGGACCCTTCTTGTGTCTGCCAGCTGTTCGGGAAGCCGCGGTGGTCCCGAACAGCCGACTGAGCTAGCCGGGAGTACTTTACTTTCACTTTAGACGTGGCGATCAACTTTGAACGCCGCGTCTACAGGGTTAATAGCGCACGGCACCACGATCAGTGCTGCTCACTATTCGCCAAGGGTCCTGGCTGTTGTTAGAGGCCGGGCCCGACCCGCTAGGACGTTATAGAAAGGGAGCAGACTCAGGGCATACAAGTATGCCCTGCATCCTTATGGGGGTTAAGGACCGGGCCAATTTTAATTTTTGAATTTAAATTTTTTCCTCCTCTCCTTTTAAAATCCATCTCTTTTTTTTATTTTTTTCATCCACAGACCCCTATAAGGGTTTGTTTTTGCACAAACAATTGTGCTTTGTAATGACATCTTTCATTTTACCATAAAATGTATGGCACAACTGAAAAAAAAAACATTATTTGTGGGTAAAAATTTATAAGAAAACTGCAATTTTGCAACTTTTGGAAGGTTTGATTTTGCGTAGTGCACTTCATGGTAAAAATTCTACATTATCTTTTTTCTATAGGTCAATGCGATTAAAACGATACCCAATGAGATTGGCTTTTTTACTCTAAAACCATGCTGAACTACTCTTTTCTGTCAAGTCTTCTGTGGCACCAGAGTTCCTCTTCGGTCCGAGCATGGATTAATCACACTAACAGGTGTGGTGATTTGCATTATGTGTTGTATAATATGTACGTTTTCACATCTTCACAAGGAACACAGGGATTATAGCGCCCCAAACTTTGTTACGCAATTTCGCAACTTGGCAGTAACCCCATATGTGGTCATTAGCAGCTGTTTAGGCACATAGCAGGGCTAAGAAGGCAAGGAGTGTCTGTCTTTTTGTATTTTGAATGCAGATGTTGCATTTTCCCACCATGTACATTTGCAGTGCCCACCCCAAAAGTGACCTCTTATCCTGTTAAGGGCAAAAAAATACAGATATTCCCTTGCGTCCTGGTACTTAAAGGGGTATTCCGGGCAAAAACATTTTATCCCCTATCCAAAGGATAGGGGATAAGATGTCTGATCGTGGGGGGCTCGCTGTTGAGACCCCCGCGATATCCCTGCAGCACCCGCATTCTATGCGGGTGCTGAATCTCCAGTTTCGGAAACCTTCTGGTTTCCAGGACTGGGGACGTGACGTCACGCCACACCCCCTCCATTCATGTCTATGGGAGGGGGCGTGTGTGTGAGTACAGTGAAGCACAGGTATAAGGCCACACATCAACATGTTATACATTGATTTATTGCTTCTTAGCAAAATTTTTAAATGAACATGAGGTAGTTAGTATACATTTTGATCCATTTGTAAGTGAATATACAATTTCATGGTCACCTCATTAATGTGGGCCCCTAACCCAATGAGCGTGGTGCTCGGACGTGGACCAACACTGCCACAACACAAATAATGTCAAATTTGAACAAGAAATTTGAACAGATATCAAAAGCTTTCCTTTCCATGTTCCATGTGCACCATGTCAGCAGACTCATGGAAGCTAGGTAGATTTTTTCTCTCCGTGTGTCAGAGAGTACTTTTGCAGTTTGGAAATGAGAGGGTAGGCACTTCTCTCACTCCCAGCACCCTGTTACAGCCAGTATGTTTGTCTGCAGCAACACAGCACCAGATCACTTACCCCCGTGGTCCTCTACACATTAGTCAACTGTCCTTCTGCAGGCCTTGTGACACCCTATCAAAGCTGTGGTCCTCTGCAGAAGATCAGGCTACCTGTTAGCTACTTTAGCCCTATTATGGGAAGGAGGATCACCATTCAACAACTTCTTGCCAGGCTAAAATGTTGGGAGGCCCTCCCAACATTTTAGCCTGGCAAGAAGTTGTTGAATGGTGCTCCTCCTTCCCATAGTAGGGCTAAAGTAGCTAACAGGTAGCCTGATCTTCTGCAGAGGACCACAGCTTTGATAGGGTGTCACAAGGCCTGCAGAAGGACAGTTGACTAATGTGTAGAGGACCACGGGGGGTAAGTGATCTGGTGCTGTGTTGCTGCAGACAAACATACTGGCTGTAACAGGGTGCTGGGAGTGAGAGAAGTGTGAGTGCCTTACATGTGATTAAAGTGTGGTGTCCCAGTACAGGTACACAGTCATGTATTACCTGTAGGCCCTGTCAGGTTGAGTCCCTCAGTGACCTGGGGGCTCCCCTGCAGGGACTCCTTGTGTTATCTTGCTAGTTTATTAAATGTGGTGTATGTTACCTTAAGACCATAGATAGGATTCTAATGTATAGATAGAATATAGGACCTTTGGAGGACTCCAAAGAACTGTGTGAGTAAGCTGATCACATGTTATGTTATACTGTTATATGATTTTTGCAATATGTAATCCCAGAGATTATCAGGTTTAACCTATGACCCACAACTTGACCAATGGGCTATAGTCCAGCCCCCTCACTAATTAATGGGGCAGCCATCTTAATTCACTCTCTTTGGGCTAAGTGCTACAACACCTAAGCCTTTGCTGAAGCAGCTACCAGAGAATCTCAGGACAGTGTTCAGTATCTGAAGCTCCACAAAGCTACAACTCTCCAGTGAGTCAAGTCTATGTCTGCTGTCACTGCATCTAGTCAAGTCCTGCACATAATCAAGTCCAGTCTATTAACATAATCAAGTCTAAATTACAAGTCCAAGTCAAGTTTATTACAAGTATTGGTCCAGCAAGCTGCGAGGTCCTCTGGGTACTGGTCACATCTCTGGGAATTCTGGCTATAGCTGTGAAGATAATTACACCTGCCTTCTATTCAGTAAAGCCTCCACTTACCTGCAACTGGTTGTGGACTCTTTATGCACTACTAGCCCGTGGGATAATGGAGAATCCGGGTGTGTGGTGTTCCGGAACCCAAAAACCACACTGGTGTCACGAACACATAGGGGTTTATACCACCAGACCCCTGGGGTTAATAACATCTGATCCCACCACTCACTGCAACACCTGTGGCCCTGCCACTACTCACTATAGTGGCACACCACAAAAGTATTCCTGCAGTGTACCCCAGTGTTTCAGGATTCTTTGTTCACCCCATTCCTCTTCAGAGCAGTTTTTACCAGACCCATTAGATTTTCAGATAGTTCATCAATCTTACACCTGAACTGATATCCGCCTCAAACAAAAGATACAGGCAATAATCCTAGAAAAACCAACACAAATCTGTAACAAAACCACCCCAAATTATAACACTACCACCATATATAAATCAATTACATAAATCTTTACTAAAAATATCCATATATTAATAACATTAAATAGACATCAATAGGCACCAATATCAGTTCATACAGGAAGACAGGAAAATGCCATACAAACATGCCTTACCACCAGATGCAGATGGTGGTAAGGCATGTTTTTATCGTATTTTGCTGGGATTTTTTTTCTGTGTTATGCTCTGTCTCCTTTGTAAGTTTGCCCAGCAACCTGATTTCTAGGCTGTGTCACCAGAAATTTACACATTGGCCCACATTAATCAATCTGTCCAAGACATAAACTGTCTGTATTTCCCCATAGCAACCAACATAATCACATCTTAGCTTTCATTTTACCAGAACACGTTAAAAAATGCAAGCTGAGCTGTTTTTGGTTTCTAAGGACAAATCAGACAGTTCTCGTCTTGGAGGGCTCTGATAGCATGTCATTTTTTATTGTGTTGAATTGGTGTCAAAAATTTAGAATCCCTAACTAAATAAAAGGAATGGTAAGGGTGGACACTTACTATCAGCCTGTAGGGCTGGTGAGTAAACTGCCAGACTATACAATCTACTGTAGATTGTAATCTTCTCACTACCATAGAGCAAACTTCTCTGCTTCCTACTACCCCAGGCCATTAAGGATTATTATTCACACCATCATTACCCAAACAACCAGGGACGATGGCATCTAAATAACCAGCATTAACTACCTCACTACTCTTAGCCAAGGATCTTGACATCAACCCCATCACTACCGCACTTTACTAGAGATGTTGATATTAATGCTTTCGCTACCAATAGCCACCGTGGTTATCATTTGCTCTTTTACCGTCCTAGACTACATGTTGCCCTCACCCTTTTGTTCCCACAGAGCACCTCATTTGGTATCTTAAATAAAAACTTGAAAAAAAAAAATGTCATTCTTAATTGAAATGAAAAGTTGAGTCTAAGTCTTTTAACACATGTTTATTTGGTTTGTTTGATACACAGATATCATTTTGAACCAACAAACGTGTTACTTAGGATATACTTATAACATACAGATTAAAAGACCAAGATTTAGAAAGCACTATAAGCAAAGAAATGTAGTTATATTAAAACTAATAAAATCTTTTTGTCTTTGCCAAATGCGCAATTTTGACAACTGAAATGTTTTTAACAAATTGGCTTCAGAGTGTGTCATCTATCGCTGTTTGGATCCTTTTACAGTGAGAACTTTGACCCACCATTTTATCAACCCCAAAGCTACAAATCATTGGCTGCCTGCCAAAAGTTCAAAAAGCACTCATCATTCCCTGTAAAAAAAAAAAAAACCCTATACTTACCTCACGTCCCTACAGCCTTCGGTATTGCTGCTCCCTGTCTCCGCTATACCCAACTTCCTGGTGCTGGGGCCCAATATGTCAGAGAGCTGCTCAGCCAATCCCTGGCCGCAGCAGAGAGTGGCAGTCTGACATATCGGGCCCCAGCACCAGGAAGTGGAGCATGGCATAGACCGGAAGCAGTGATACTGGAGGGTATTTACACTGAGTGAGGTAAGTAAAATGTTTTTTTATTTTTTTAAACAGGCAGCCAGACCATGTTTTTAGAAAAACCTTTTTTTACCAGACAACACCTTTTAAATGTACATTGGTACATGGAGAATGGAGTTCAGGCATTTGTCCACATGAGATTGTCAGCATGTCCATCAAAATGAAAAACATATTGCACAGATAAAAAAAGATATTGCATCAGCCAGGTAAAAAGTTTGCCCAAGATCATTAAAAAGTGTCTGGTCTGCAACAAACCTGAATGAAATCTAATACAGACAACGTATGGTGCTGTTTTAGTAGAACGAGCAGACTATTTTTCCTTCTCCTGGATAACACTTTAACTGTAAGCACTTCGATGAATTTACAAATCCCTGGTAAATTGCTCAAATATGTCCTTAGTATGTTTCTGCTCATTGTCTCTACTGTATGCAGGTTATAAACATGCTCTAGGGATTGCTTTGTAAAAACGTGTCTGGAATTATAGTTGTTAATAGTTTCCAAATTAGAGCAAACAAAAGACTAAATCAAGAAAGCGATTAAGAAATATTAAGAAAGTTAAACGTAATGAAGTTGGAAAACATAAATATTTAATCATAAGGTGACACAATGTTGTATTTAATAGATAGTAAATTAACATCAGTGACTGCTAATAAGAACTACTCTGCTATAGTTGTGAAAGATGTCAAAAAATTCAAAGCCATTGACTACAGAGGACACGTCACGAAAGGCATCAGACATGATCTACTAGGATTTTGTTTTCTACGGGGAATCACGACAGGTCGGAGGGGAACAATCACACTCCTCTATAAAGCTGTATTTGTAATTGAAAGACGTTCCATTTTTGCATTCCAGGAATATATTTGCTTCTCTGGTCTTGGTTGGCACACAGCATGCACACTCCTCTTCAATTTTGTGATTTGCAAATGAGTACCTGCCAAAGGTTACATGTAAGTACATAAGCAATACAAGAAACTGTTCAATAAAAACTATAGATGTCTTAGAGCTTGCCATTCAGCAAACCGTACTATTACAAATATATATTAGACAATTATGGCATATTCACATAGTATGGTATATGCTTTGTGACCTTTGCAGAGGGGGGGGGGGGGGGGGGTTAGGTGAGCTGTGCCCATCACCAATTGTGAATAATCTCATCCCATACTGTCTCTGAATAAAAGTATAAGGTCTGGGACTGGAAAGTGCAGCCCTAAACTTAAAGGGGTATTCCAGGAAAAAACTTTTTTTTATATATCAACTGGCTCCAGAAAGTTAAACAGATTTGTAAATTACTTCTATTAAAAAATCTTAATCCTTTCAGTACTTATGAGCTTCTGAAGTTAAGGTTGTTCTTTTCTGTCTAAGTAATCTCTGATGACACGTGTCTCGGGAAACGCCCAGTTTAGAAGCAAATCCCCATAGCAAACCTCTTCTAAACTGGGCGGTTCCCGAGACACGTGTCATCAGAGAGTACTTAGACAGAAAAGAACAACCTAAACTTCAGAAGCTCATAAGTACTGAAAGGATTAAGATTTTTTAATAGAAGTAATTTACAAATCTGTTTAACTTTCTGGAGCCAGTTGATATATAAAAAAAAAGTTTTTTCCTGGATAACCCCTTTAAGCCATACCCCTGTCCCTACCTGCTTGGAGTATCTACAATAGGCTGCAGCCCCCAACAAGTTGACTGTCCCTTCCTAACTAAGTGCACAAGGAGGGGAATTGAAGAAGACAGGACAAGCAGCCATGAATATAACTCAATAGTTAAAATCAGTCAGTAGCGCTCCAAACATGTGTGTAGCCCTGGCCTTAGTGTACGTTCTTACAATGTAGTTGTAACCTGTGGGTGCAATGTGGCCAAAGGAGGTAACCGAGTAAACATTGGTGCCATTTGAGTTACTAGCTTACCGTGAGACTAGTTTTATAGAGAAGTATGTGACTCAAGTAGAAAAATGTGATCAAATGCTTGTACATATTGACATGAAACACATAACACAGTTTATAGGGACACTGCCTGACTTCTGTACATACTGCAACTAATGGCTTATACCAGGGTTTTTTGTTGGATTCATCACACTGAACTCTACTACCAGCTCTATAGTAATACAGTAGATATATCAGTGGCCATAAAGATAACCATAAATACATGTTTATTTTATATCTTTTCTTACTAAAACCCCTTTATGAAACTGCTAAAGATTTTTTTTTCTCAAGGAATATTTCAGTGTAAAGCCAGACAATAAAAGATACTCACATGGATTTAGACGTGCAGGTCCCTTCACAATATGTTGCATTCACAGGTAATAGAGACTTACAATTATCAAGCTGGAGAATGGTCACATTGCCATGAACTATACATTTACTTTCTTGTTTTGCTAGAAGAAGAAACAATTACGTAAAGTCTGTTTAATTTCATTCCATACTGGCAATTTCCATAGCCTAATCTTGTAGCAGGGTACCTTTTATGTCTTTCACAATGCTGTCTTGTTTTATGACAAAATGTGCAATATAATAATGGATTGAGAGACCAAAGCTGCTATAGGAACACTAAGATAATTGATCTCCAGAGAGCCCCCATTATAATGCCCCTTAAATGGGTGAAAGAGAGTCCACCGTAAGGATGACAAACACACAAAACGTCCTGACAACTCAAACACCAAATATTAATGGCAGATAGAATATCGTTATTAAAGGGTCAGCCAAAGCCTATGACATTGAAAGCCACATCCCCTATTAACAGTGACAGCACAACCTTTTCTTAACAGTGACAACCAGTGCCCGCCTTGTAAAGGGCAGAGACAGGCCCCAAGTGACAATTCCCAATGACAATATATGTGTGTTAAATATACGTATTAGCTTTTAAGTTTTGGATTGGCTCATACCTGTACATATCTGGCAACATCCATCTTTGTCTGTAGTTATTAACCCCTATAAATAAAAAGGATTCATATTTTTAGTATTTTTTGCACATGAAGGCTACAAACACCATCAAGGGATCAAAGGGTCCCATGCCTAAGAAAGAAAATAAAGGAGAGTTGCATGAATGTACGTCCACACCTGTGAACATGTAATCCATGGTTCCCCAGACTTGGGAGGGAGGTTAGAAGTTCTATGACCTGTCCTGCAAGTCTGTTTAACCTTTATGAGAAGGAGACATCTGGAATCAAGAAGGCCACCTCTATCAAGGGAGTGACCTCTACAACATTTAATGCAAACTGTATGGGAAATATATGTGATATGGGGATTTGTCTGACAAGTATATAAGAATGCACACCAATGCACACACTTTCTCCTTACAGCTTTTCCCCTTTCTTGTACCTTTGTCCCTTAGTTAAGTTTGTATCACCCTGTTTATAATAATGTCCTTGGTCCTCGATCAGTTATAAAGGCACCTCCAAACTCTTTACAGATTCAGCAGTTGGTACCATTATGGTTTCAACTTTATATCATATCCTTTCATGTTTCAATACCTTTGCTGAATAAAACATGCCTTGAAGCAAAAACAAGTTTTGTGTTGCCACATTCTGATAACCACAACTTTTCCCCCTATATTTATGTGTGGTGTCCCGGCACCGTATTTCATACTGTGCCTTGGTAGGGGGGTCCCCAAAGTCAGAGTCCCTAGGACTGTCGGGGTCCGCTTCCCTATTTAGCCCCTAATCACCCCTTAGTAAGTTAATGTTTATAAATATTGTCATTGTAAATATGTATATTGCATTACTCACTTGTTTGGCGTCGCAGGACCTTAGGTCATGTGACCCGTTACTCAGAACTCTATGGTATGTTGAAATCAAAAATTTTCGGTTCGCGAACGGCGAACGCGAACTTCCGCAAATGTTTGCGAACCGGTGAACCGGGCAAACCGCCATTGACTTCAATGGGCAGGCGAATTTTAAAACCCACAGGGACTCTTTCTGGCCACAATAGTGATTTAAAAGTTGTTTCAAGGGGACTAATACCTGGACTGTGGCGTGCCGGAGGGGGATCCATGGCAAAACTCCCATGGAAAATTACATAGTTGATGCAGAGTCTGGTTTTAATCCATAAAGGGCATAAATCACCTATTATTCCTAAATTCTTTGGAATAGCGTGCTTTAGCCCCCTTTAGGCAGCACATAGAGCCCCCATTTAGGCAGCACATAGTTAGATCCCCCTTTAGGCAGCACATAGATTCCCCCACATTAGGCAGCACATAGTTAGAGCCCCCCCTTTAGGCAGCACATAGGTAGAGCCTCCCTTTAGGCAGCACATAGAGCCCCCTTTAGGCAGCACATAGAGCCCCCTTTAGGCAGCACATAATTAGATCCCCCTTTAGGCATCACATAGTTAGATGCCCCGTTTAGAGATTCCCCCATGTTAGGCAGCACATAGTTAGAGCCTCCCTTTAGGCAGCACATATAGCCCCCTTTAGGCAGCACATATTTAGATCCCCCCTTTAGGCAGCACATAGATTCCCCCACATTAGGCAGCACATAGTTAGAGCCCCCCCTTTAGGCAGCACATAGGTAGAGCCCCCCTTTAGGCAGCACATAGAGCCCCCTTTAGGCAGCACATAGTTAGATCCCCCTTTAGGCATCACATAGTTAGATCCCCCCTTTAGGCAGCACATAGATTCCCCCATGTTAGGCAGCATATAGTTAGAGCCCCCCTTTAGGCAGCACATAGAGCCCCCCTTTAGGCAGTACATAGATTCTCCCATATTAGGCAGCACATAGTTAGAGCCTCCCTTTAGGCAGCACATAGAGCCCCCTTTAGGCAGCACATATTTAGATCCCCCCTTTAGACAGCACATAGATTCCCCCATATCAGGCAGCACATAGTTAGAGCCCCCCTTTAGGCAGCACTGGTTTTATTTCACAGCCAAAAAAGGTATTTTTTTTATTTTTACTTGAACAACTGTCACACCAAATGTGATTTGCACTAGTGTGACAATGAGCAAAAAAGGTTGCCAGCGGAGTTCCCCTTTTAAGCAGAGGTCCCCAACAAGGGTGGCTCCAGCAGTTGCAAGACACATGGACTGAACTTATAGCCCTTTTAATACTGTAGTTAGTTGCTTGAAGGAAATTAAGTTTTATACCGGAGTACCCCTTTTAACCAGCGGTTCCCTCCCAACCAGGCTGCCTCCAGCTGTTGCAAGACACACGGACCGAACTTATAGCCCTTTTAATACTGTAGTTAGTTGCTTGAAGGAACTTAAGTTTTACACCGGAGTACCCCTTTTAACCAGCTGTTCCCTCCCAACCAGGGTGCCTCCAGCTGTTGCAAGACACACAGACTATTTGAGCCCTAAAAAGGGCTTGTTTGGGTGCTGTCCTTAAAGCAGATGTTAGAATAGTGCTTTAGGAGTAAAGTGGACCCTGAATACACCACCTAGCAGCAACCTAGCTATCGCTTTCCCTATTACAGCAGGAGCAGCTTCTCTGTCCCTCCACTTCCTAAGCCTGCAGCATGCAGAATGAAGGTAAAATGGCATCTGTGCCGGAGGTAGGAGGGTCTGGAAGGGAGGGACTGCTGCTGATTGGCTGTAATGTGTCTGCTGACTCTGACTCACAGGGTCAAAGTTTACCGCAATGTTAAAGTATAGGGGGCGAATCGAACTTCACATATGTTCGCCCGGCGATGCGAACATGCTAACTTCGCCGGGAACTGTTCGCTGGCGAACAATTCGCGACATCTCTATTCTTAACCCCTTAAGGACCAAGGACGTACCGGTACGTCCTTGGTCCTGCTCTTCTGATATAACGCGGGGTTACACAGTAACCCCGCGTCATATCATGGCGGGCCCGGCGTCATAGTGAAGCCGGGACCCGCCTCTAATAGCGCGCAGCGCCGATCGCGGCGCCGCGCGCTATTAACCCTTTAGCCGCGCGCTCAAAGCTGAGCCGCGCGGCTAAAAGTGAAAGTGAAAGTTCCCGGCTAGCTCAGTCGGGCTGTTCGGGATAGCCGCGGCTAATCGCGGCATCCCGAACAGCTGTCAGGACAGCAGGAGGGCCCCTTCCTGCCTCCTCGCTGTCCGATCGCCGAATGACTGCTCAGTGCCTGAGATCCAGGCATGAGCAGTCATCCGGCAGAATCGTTGATCACTGGTTTCTTATGAGAAACCAGTGATCAACATAGAAGATCAGTGTGTGCAGTGTTATAGGTCCCTATGGGACCTATAACACTGCAAAAAAAAAGTGAAAAAAAAAAGTGAATAAAGATCATTTAACTCCTCCCCTATTAAAAGTTTGAATCACCCCCCTTTTCCAATAAAAAAAAAAACACAGTGTAAATAAAAATAAAAATAAACATATGTGGTATCACCGCGTGCGGAAATGTCCGAATTATAAAAATATATCATTACTTTTTATAATCGGTCAATGGCGTGCGCGCAAAAAAATTCCAAAGTCCAAAATAGTGCATTTTTGGTCACTTTTTATATAATTTAAAAATGAATAAAAAGTGATCAATAAGTTCTATCAATGCAAAAATGGTACCGTTAAAAACTTCAGATCACGGCGCAAAAAATGAGCCCTCATACCGCCCCATACACGGAAAAATAAAAAAGTTATAGGGGTCAGAAGATGACAATTTTAAACGTATTAATTTTCCTGCATGTAGTTATGATTTTTTCCAGAAGTCCGACAAAATCAAACCTATATATGTAGGGTATCATTTTAATCGTATGGACCTACAGAATACATATCAGGTGTCATTTTTACCGGAAAATTTACTACGTAGAAACGGAAGCCCCCAAAAGTTACAAAACAGCGTTTTTTCTTCAATTTTGTCGCACAATGATTTTTTTTCCCGCTTCACCATAGATTTTTGGGCAAAATGACTGACGTCATTACAAAGTAGAATTGGTGGCGCAAAAAATAAGCCATCATATGGATTTTTAGGTGTAAATTTGAAAGAGTTATGATTTTTTAAAGGCAAGGAGCAAAAAACGAAAATGCAAAAACGGAAAAACCTCCGGTCCTTAAGGGGTTAAAGGAGTAGTCCGAAGCTAACCTTTTATAGGGGAATTGTAGCATGAGGCATAGTTATATAACATTCTAATATACTCAAGTTTTCCATATGGTCTTCTTCCCAGTCTTCTCCTCGCTTTTCTCTCCGTCCGGAAGCTGGGTCTTCTGATGACGCTCGACCTGTATTTCTTCTTTATCCGCTGCCATCTTCACCCGGTGACTCATCGCTCCCATGAGTCACTGCGGGCTGTGCCGGCCTCCCCGCCCGGAGTCGGATACTCCCCCAAAGTTAATTTATTCTGCGCATGAGAAGTACTACGCAAATAGCGTAGGGCTAACGCTAGGCTCCTATCGCTGCCTACGTTAGCCCTACGCTATTTGCGTAGTGCTGCACCTGCGCAGTACTATGTTAGCCGCGCGCGAGGCTCGTACCCTGAGAGCTGACAGGGACGGGGAACAGAGCCGCGCTCGGCATTCTTGTGACTCCGCTAGGGCAGTGTTTCCCAACCAGGGTGCTTGCAGCTGTTGCGAAACTACAACTCCCAGCATGCCGGGAGTTGTAGTTTTGCAGCAGCTGGAGGCACCCTGGTTGGGAAATACTGCGCTAGTGGGCACATGGAAGGAGGAGGAAGGAGGGAAGGAGCTGTGAGCGTTACTTTATTATAATTTATTATAATTTTCTGGGGGGGAGAGGAGGGGGAGAGAGCAGCAGCTAACAGGAAGCTGGCGCAGGGAGTCATGGGAAATGTAGTCTTTATGACATGGCTGCTTACTGCTATAGGTGGCAATTACAAGAGAATGGCTGGGCCAAATTTGACAAATGAGGTATCGTTGGAAAGGTCTTTGAAAGAGCTATCATATGAGGTAAACTTTTTTTTAAGTACCAGCGCTCCGGAGTACTCCTTTAAGTCACGTGCTCACCCGTAATGCCATATAACGGTGAGTGACAGTTGTTATGGACCAATCCAAAATGGCCAGCCCCTGCCCATATAAGGGAGCTGCGGCCATTATTCGCTCTCTTGGGTTGCTGTCACTGAACAAGGTAGGACCTCCGCAACTTTCAAGTATGTTTACTAGGCCAAAGCCTTGCGGCCTCGGCCTATACCACAGCGGTTATATATCTATAATTCCCTGCTACTCTCCGCAAGATCACTGGACCTAAACGCACCACTAAATCCAGCGGATCTATGCAACAGAATCTTCCTAAAGCTAAACTGAGCTTATCTGAGCCCAACCAACTGTCAATCGCTGCTCAATTACAAATAGACTTTGTTAGCTGGACTGTTATTGATATTGCCTGCTACTAAAAATCTTCAGTAAAAGTTCCTGCAAGTTTTGCGTTAAACAGTGGTTGTGGACAATCCATTTATTACGCACTCACCTATCGTTCTTGGGAAGGGTGGCAATAGGCCCTAGCAACATTACAGTATTTAACCCTCACCCTGGCATCACGAGTGACAAGGGTTAACAGTGCCTTTTATTATCCACAACAGCAACACCCCAACTACTCTACATACCCCTGAGGCGTACCACAAAGCCTTTTTGGCATCACAAACAGGATTCGGGTGTGTGCCTGCTGCTGTTGCCACTAGTGAAATTGTACTCCCCCCAATATAACAGACTTTATTCATGTGTCGCAAACCGCACTTCTGTGTACAAGAGCGGTGCATGTGGTGTGCATTACAAGGGGGCCACACGAAAAGTAAGGGGGGAGGCAAAGATTTATTTGCTGCAAGAATGTGTAAACTGCAAAATGAATACATGGTACGATCCTCTGGTCCGGTCAGCACAGGAAGAGTTAACCTGCTGCCGGAGAAGCTCGCGAAAAAGGCCCACGCTGCACCACGTCCTGCCCCTGGGCATGGCTATCAAGTTGCTGTATCGCACCCGAAAGGGAACTTGGAGACAGAGGAGTTGTTTCTGGGAGGACAGGAAGTCGGGGCTGCACCGATGACGTCCTTCCTGCCGGCCGCCATTTTGGGGAAGCCCAATATAAAAGACACCCTGAACAGCGACCTCTTCAGTCTGCACAAGGAGCCGGAGAGTACAGACATGGAGGAGAGCAGCGTTCCACGTGGTGAGAACATCAAAATGGCGCCCGAGCAACGGAAAGTTGTGGCGGTCACAGTCCAACTATTCCAGGATATTGCCGACCGTCTGCAGCGGTTGTCATTGGATGAAGAGGGGGCCTGCAATCTTCCCCCACTTCCCGATGATGATGATGACTGGCCGGATACACCTCCAGGAGACTGCGCTGGGACACCTGGAGTAGTATCGCCGGTGAGATTATCCCCTCACCACAGGACTTGGGGCTCATGGGCCGAGATCCCATCGGAGGAGTCTGCAGTGAGTACCCAGCCAGAGGCGGCCTTTTCTTCCTCCTCCAGCCCTGAGCCTGAAATACCCCTATACAGCTTGCCGAGTGCACGACCGCGCTCACCAGATTTGCCCCAGTGGATTTTTGGGGACGAGCCGGGACTCATCGAGTGTATGCACGCGGTTCTACAACCTATACCTCGGAAGCCACTCCCACCAATTCCAACCGCACAAAGAGAAAGGGCCCGTCAGGAAGCCGAGCTGGCTGAGTTGATGGACAAATTAAGGCCCGACACAGAGAACTGTACGCCCCTAAGCATGTGCATTTGCCTCCTGAGAAAAGAATTCGTTATCAGGAGAATACTAAAGAAATGGAAGCACTGTTCATCCGCAAGTGTGATCATCCCCGAGAAGGGGAGGAGCCTTTAGAACGACGAAGAGCAACTGAGGCCAAGTTTGACAAGGTCAGCGGTTATGGGACACTCTTAGATTGCTATACAGGGCAAACCATCCTCGTAAACTGGCGAGCAGTACAGAGGCCATATCTTCATAAAAAGTTTTTCTGGAGGTGGGTAAGATAGTGGAGTACACCCCCGTCCAGGCCCTGCGTGGAGAATGTGCTGCTGCGGTCACCAGACCAACAGCCCCAACACAGCTTCCATTTAAATATTTTCCTTCAACTGATTGGGAGTCCGATCCCTTCAACCTGAGGCCGAAATGGCCTGCTCCTGATGCCTCCGCCAACGTATTCAAGTAGGAGGAGCCTCTACATCAGTCATTTTCTTCAGAATGCAGCACAGTGCCAAGGCCTGCTCATGACCAGGAAAGTAGGCCTAAGCTTCGGGCACCAACGACTGTACCTAGGCCCTATCCGAGCAATGAGAGTTTGCCTCCTGAAAGGGTACCAACGAAAGTGCTTTGGCCCACTCCTGGCATGGAGATGGGGCTAAAACCTTTTGCACCAACCTTGATCCCGACCAGTAAACCCCTGGTCACTTTGAATCCCACTGTTACCCATTCTACTCTCACCAATGTGGTGTGGGAGAGTTATATTAACTCCCAGCAGGCCCCTGATGTTGGAAGGGCTAGGGGGTCTACAAGAGGCACAAGAAGAGTTCGGAAGAATGTTTTCTGAAGGACTGTAACGTATTGACTGTTGCTTTTCTTTGCTAACCACTTTTGTTTTCCAGTAACCAAGTTCAAGAAAATTGTGCCTAGCAGGACTATGCTAAGACTGTTCCAGTTCCAAGTTCAGCAAAGTGACCATTAAGCTTTGTGCCTGACCATCAGGTCAAGAGACTCTTAGTCAGTAAGTTTTGTACCCGGCTGATTGTGGTAAAGCCGTGTTTCCCATAGACTCCTAGTGTAGGTGGACCGCAGATCCTTACACAACCGTTTGGGTATATATCCCTATATTCATGAGACTTTCTTGCTAAAAATTGCACTTATCAGGTGTATGCGCCTGAACCTTGTTGGGGTGTTAATAAATGTGTAAACTTGTATAATAAAAATTTATATGGTTCTTGTACACAGAAAAATAGTCTTGTGTCTGTGTACATAAAAAGTAGGTAAAGGTTGTACACGGAAAATGCCCGCTAGATGCACATGTACACTAAAAACAAAAAACGTAAATAATTCTTGTACACATGTACATAGACCAGAAACATTTCAAAGGTGTTTTAGCAGTTACTAAATGGGTGACTCTCCCGGCTCCTCTGAGAGTAGCATTACAGTTGCCAATCGCTAGCACCTGTCACAAAATAAACTACCCTTAAGATATCAAGACTAACTTCTAAGCAGTACTTGCACACATAGTATCTTAAATAGCTCACTTAAATGTACTACCTCAGTCTTTACAGTACACCAAACAAAAACATATCTCACACTCAAGAAACACTTTAGGAATTGTAGCCTATTGATATTCAATTCCTGCCACTGTTATGTAAACTAACTTCCCTCTTTTCTTTATTACGTGTGTGAGATGCTCTACCTGGCCAGCAGATGCTCTTGCGAGCTTAAAATTAAACACGTATTTCTAAAGGTAACCTAGGTAAGGTTATACTGTTGTGTTCTAGGGGTAAGTAGTGTGTAGCCTATAGACCCTAGTAGCTAACCTTATTGGTAGATAGCCTCAGGCAAGCCAATATACCCTTCTGTGTACTAACAGGTGACTCATCGTGGCAAAACAAAAGAAAATGTGGTGAGATTTCAAAAATGTCTAGACAGCTTGAGACTAAATGTATAGAGAGCTGTGTATAAAAACCCAGGGAGACTAAATGTTAGACAGCTTCATCAATGTCTAGTGAGCTTTATAAATGTCTAGTTAGCCTCATAAATGTATAGAGAGAGAGCTATAAAAATGTCTAAGGAGCTAGAAACTAGATGTTAGATATCTACATAATGTCTAATAAGCTTCATAATAGTCTAGTAAGGATACTAGTCAGCCTAAAAGAAAATTTTGTCAGGTTGTATAGAATGTTTAATAACTCTGTCCTTGTCCTAGTCCCTCTGCCTTAGGGGACAGGCGTCAGGGTCGACTTGTTTTAAGTAAGGGGGTTTGTGGTGTCCCAGCACTGTATTTCATACTGTGCCTTGGTAGGGAGGTCCCCAAAGTCAGAGTCCCTAGGACTGTCGCGGTCTGCTTCCCTAGTTAGCCCCTAGTCACCCCTTAGTAAGTTAATATTTATAAATATTGTCATTGTAAATATGTATATTGCATTACTCACTTGTTTGGCGTCGCAGGACCTTAGGTCATGTGACCCGTTACTCAGAACTCTATGGTATGTTGAAGGACCTTAGGTGGTTCTTAAGTCACGTGTTCACTCATAATGCCGTGTAACGGGGAGTGACAGTTGTTATGGACCAATCTAAAACGACCAGCCCCTGCCCATATAAGGGAGCTGCGGCCATTATTTGCTCTCCTGGGTTGCTGTCACTGAACGAGGTAGGACCTCCGCAACTTTCAAGTACGTTTACTAGGTCAAAGCCTTGCGGCCTCGGCCTATACCACAGCGGTTATATATCTATAATTCCCCGCTACTCTCCGCAAGATCACTGGACCTAAACGCACCACTAAATCCAGCGGATCTATGCAACAGAATCTTCCTAAAGCTAAACTGAGCTTATCTGATCCCAACCAACTGTCAATCGCTGCTCAACTACGAATAAACTTTGTTATCTGGACTGTTATTGATATTGCCTGCTACCGAAAATCTTCAGTAAAAGATCCTGCAAGTTTTGAGTTAAACAGTGGTTGTGGACAATCCATTTATTACGCACTCACCTATCGTTCTTGGTAAGGGTGGCGATAGGCCCTAGCAACATTCCAGCTTTTAACCCTCACCCTGGCGTCACGAGTGACAAGGGTTAACAGCGCCCTTTATTATCCAGAACAGCAACACCCCAACTACCCTACATACCCCCGAGGCATACCACATATGTTATTATATTGGGGCTTGTGCTTTTTGAAGATGAGTACTTTCCTTTAGTTTTTGTTCCATGTTTGTTACCCTGTAATTTATAATTTAACTGTTATGTTTTTTTTTTGTTTAGTTTTTTTTATCCAGAATTAATTTATGCAATTTTATTGATCTTGACTCTTTTTGTCCTACTAAGAAATTAGAACCTAGTTTGATTGTGTCTATAATGTATTGGAATAGCCTAATTGACTTTAACCCATGGCCGACCTAGAGGCCTTATTTTTGTTGATTTTGAGAATGGCATCTAAGAGTTGTAACGGTATATAATGACATATAACGCTTCTGGATGGGCATTATCTGAGTCTGACTATGAGATTACAAGCATTAAGGACTCAGCCCATTTTGGCCTTAAGGACTCAGACAATTTAATTTTTACGTTTTCATTTTTTCCTCCTCGCCTTCTAAAAATCATAACTCTTTTATATTTTCATCCACAGACTAGTATGAGGGCTTGTTTTTTGCGCGACCAGTTGTCCTTTGTAATGACATCACTCATTATATCATAAAATGTATGGCGCAACCAAAAAACACTATTTTTGTGGGGAAATTAAAACGAAAAACGCAATTTTGCTAATTTTGGAAGGTTTTGTTTTCACGCCGTACAATTTCTGGTAAAAATGACATGTGTTCTTTATTCTGAGGGTCAATACGATTAAAATGATACCCATTATTATATACTTTTATATTATTGTTGCGCTTAAAAAAAATCACAAACTTTTTAACCAAATTAGTACGTTTATAATCTCTTTATTTTGATGACCTATAACTTTTTTATTTTTCCGTATAAGCGGCGGTATGGGGGCTCATTTTTTGCGCCATGATCTGTACTTTTTTTTGATACCACATTTGTATATAAAAAACTTTTAATGCATTTTTTATAATTTTTTTTTTAATAAAATGTATTAAAAAAGTAGGAATTTTGGACTTTTTTAATTTTTTTTCGTTCACGCCGTTCACCATACGGGATCATTAACATTTTATTTTAATAGTTCGGACATTTACGCATGCGGCGATACCAAATATGTCTATAAAAAATGTTTTTTACGCTTTTTGGGGGTAAAATAGGAAAAAACGGACGTTTTACTTTTTTATTGGGGGAGGGGATTTTTCACTTTTTTTTTACTTTTACTTTTACATTTTTTTACATTTTTTTTTACACTTGAATAGTCCCCATAGGGGACTATTCATAGCAATACCATGATTGCTAATACTGATCTGTTCTATGTATAGGACATAGAACAGATCAGTATTATCGGTCATCTCCTGCTCTGGTCTGCTCGATCACAGACCAGAGCAGGAGACGCCGGGAGCCGCACGGAGGAAGGTGAGGGGACCTCCATGCGGCGTTATGAATGATCGGATCCCCGCAGCAGCGCTGCGGGCGATCCGATCGTTCATTTTAATCGCGAACTGCCGCAGATGCCGGGATCTGTATTGATCCCGGCACCTGAGGGGTTAATGGCGGACGCCCGCGAGATCGCGGGCGTCGGCCATTGCCGGTGGGTCCCTGGCTGCGATCAGCAGCCGGGATCAGCCGCGCATGACACGGGCATCGCTCCGATGCCCGCGGTTATGCTTAGGACGTAAATGTACGTCCTGGTGCGTTAAGTACCACCTCACCAGGACGTACATTTACGTCCTGCGTCCTTAAGGGGTTAATGGTCTTTCTGACCATGGCTAAAGACTCTTGAAAAACACAGATGTATCCGCTTTTTCCTTTCCTTGAGTTTAATTTTCAACTTCTCATAATACAAATTCATTACAATATTGCATGAAAACCACTGGGTGTCCATAAATAGATGCATATAGCAAATTCATATCCTGACAGAGAATTGTGAAATCCTGTTTTTGATAAGCTTATCTTGCTGTGAGAGACATTTGGGGTTATGTTGAGCCATACTGTAAACTTTCCCTGCACAATGGGCAAAAAATCACTTGAATGTAGTTGTTAGAGATGATCAAACTTACAGTAAATTCGATTCGTCACAAACTTCTCGGCTCGGCGGTCGCTGACTTTTCCTGCATAAATTAGTTCAGCTTTCAGGTGCTCCCGTGGGCTGGAAAAGGTGGATACAGTCCTAGGAGACTCTTTTCTAGGACTGTATCCACCTTTTCCAGCCCACCGGAGCACCTAAAAGCTGAACTAATTTATGCAGGATAAGTCATCAACTGCCGAGCCGAGAAGTTCGTGACGAATCGAATTTACTGTAAGTTCGTCCATCTCTAGAAGTTGTTAGAGTTCCATTAAAATAGTTCAATAGTTAATTCTCAAGATCAGTTGGGGATTGGAGAGGTTGGACCCCCTCCAATCATAAAATAATTGCAATATTCTATTATGTCATTAGGAATAACAGTTTATTGGCCACTTTATAACATTAGATGCTACGATATATTGTACTACTTATGATAACCATTTTTCAACAGTAAAATCCTACCTTTTCACATGTTGATGAGTCAAATGGCTGACATGTTATTTGCTCAGTGATGAGCTCAGAATAAGAAGTACAATTGTATTTGGTGCAGCTGTCACCTGGTGGTGACCAGGTCTCCCCAGGCTGTAACAAATAATCAGAAATAAATAAATAAAAATATATCATAATTGTAATTTATAAATGACAATAAATAAATAAAAAACAGAAAGAAAGAAATAAGCAAGGATGGTCAATTTCCTACATGTTTATTTCTATTGGTACCATAGTTAAGTAAATAATCTTAACAATTATATAATCGTATAATCCATAAGTGAGTTCACCCCTCAGATTTTTGTAAACAGTGACAACGCTGAAGAAATGACTCTCTGCTACAGTATAAAGTAGTGAGTGCACAGCCTGTATAACAGTGTTAAATGTTGTGTCCCCTCAAAATAACTCAACACACAGACATTAACCCCTTAAGGACCCGGGCTTTTTCCGTTTTTTCATTTTCAATTTTTTTCTCCTTAACTTTACAAAATCATAACTCTTTAAAATTTTCCCCTAAAATTCTATATGATGGCTTATTGTTTGCATCACTAATTCTACTTTGTTATGACATCAGTCATTTTACCCAAAAATCGACGGTGAAACGGGAAAAAAAATCAATGTGCGACAAAATTGATGAAAAAACACTATTTTGTAAGTTTTGGGGGCTTCTGTTTTTACGCAGTACAATTTTCGGCAAAAATGATACCATATCTTTATTCTGTAGGTCCATACGGTTAAAATGATTCCTACTTGTATAGGTTTGATTTTCTATCACTTCAGAAAAAAATCATGAATACATGCAGGAAAATTTATACGTTTAAAATGGTCATCTTCTGACCCCTATAACTTTTTTTATTTTTCTATGTTCAGGGCGCTATGAGGGCTCATTTTTTGCGCCGTAATCTGAAGTTTTTAGCGGTACCATTTTTGTTCTGATCAGACTTTTTGATCACTTTTTATTCATGCGCTATTTTGGACTTTGGAATTTTTTTTAACGTACGCCATTGAACAAGCGGTTCAACAAGCGGTATATTTTTATAATTCAGACATTTCCGCACACGGCGATACCACATTTTTATTTTTATTTACACTGAGTTTTTTTTATTCTTGGAAATGCCGAGTGATTCAAACTTTTATTAGGGGAATGGATAATTGAAAAGGTTAATGATTTTTTTTACACTTTTCTTATGCAATATTATAGCTCCTATAGGGGGCTATAACATTGCATTAATTGATCTTTTACACTGATTGATCCATCTCCATAGGAATGGATCAATCAGTGTTTTCAGCGATTGAATGCTCAAGCCTGGATCTCAGGCTTGAAGCATTCAATCGGCGATTGGACTGCAGGAAGGAAGGTAAGAAGACCTCCTCCTGTAGTACAGCTGTTCGGGATGCCGCGATTATACCGCGGCGATCCCGAACAGCTCCCTGAGCTAACTGGCAGCTTTCACTTTAGTTTTTAGCCGCGCGGCTCAGCTTTGAGCGCGCGGCTAAAGGGTTAATAGCGCGCGGCACCGCGATCAGTGCCGCGCGCTATTAGAGGCGGGTCCCGGCTTCACTATAATGCCGGGCCCGCCGCGATATGATGCGGGGTCACCGTGTGACCCCACGTTATATCGCAGGACCGGGACCCAGGACGTACCCATACATCCTGGGTCCTTAAGAGGTTAATGTCTAAACCTTGGCAACAAAAATGAGTATATCCCTAAGTGGAAATGTCCTAATTGGGCCCAAAGTATCAATATTTTGTGTGGCCACCACCATTATTTTCCAGCACCAGAAGAGCCACCATCAGGGGAGTAACCGGAACCTTCAACTGCAGGCCCTGCTGCACCCCCTGCGACCGGGCCCGCCGGTCGAAGGGGAGGCCGCCAAGGGATTCGGGACACCTTTCCTGAATTCCTGAGCAGCCGCAACTTTCTACACTGAGTGCGCCTTTAAGATGCCCACAGTGTTGAACGAGCGCTGTGGCGGTGGCACATGTGACAGGGAGGAGCCAGCGGCTCCATCCTGTCACTCTAGCCCGGGCTTCCTGTGCGGCAGCGGCTCCTAATGACGCTGTCCACACAGGAGGCTGAAACAGAAGATGAACAATAGAAGCTGCGGGGGAACGAAGGAGAGGCCAGTGGTGTTTTTCCCCCCTATTCTATGGGGCAATGTAAGGAGGCATAATCTATGGGGGCAATGTAATGGGGCATAATCTGTGGGGACAATGTAATGGGGCATATTCTATGGGGGCAATGTAGTGGGGCATAATCTATGGGGGAAATGTAATGGGGTATAATTTATGGGGGCAATGTTATGGGGGCATACAAATCTATGGGGGCAATGTTATGGGGGCATAAGAATCTATGGGGGCAATATAAGGGGGCATAATCAATGCGACAATGTAAGGGGGCATAATCTATGGCTGCAATGTAAGGGGGCATAATATATAAGGGCAATGTAAGGGGGCCTAAAAATCTATGGGGGCATTGTAAGGGGGCATAAGGGTGCAATGTACAGGGGCATAATAATCTATGGGGCAATGTAAGAGGGCATAAGAATCTATGGGGGCAATGTAAGGGGGCATAATATTCTATAGCGGAAATGTAAGGGGGCATAAGAATCTATGGGGCAATGAAAGGGGCATAAGAATCTATGTGGGAAATGTAAGGGGGCAGAATAATCTATGGGGGCAATGTATGGGGGCATAATAATCTGTGGGGGCAATGTAAGCAGCATAATAATCTATGGGGGCAATGTAAGAGGGCATAATAATCTATGGGGGCAATGCAAGGGATCATAATAATCTATGAACAATGTAAGGGGGCATAATAATGTAAGGGGGCATAATATTCTGTGGGGCACTGTAAAGTGGCCTAATAATCTATAGGGGAAATGTAAGGGGCATAATAATCTATGGGGGCAATGTAAGGGTCATAATATTCTAGAGCGGCAATGTAAAGCGGCCTAATAATCTATAGGGGAAATGTAAGAGAGCCTAATTAATTTGGATGAAGTGTAAGAAAGCCCAATAACCTATGGGGCAATGTTTGGGGCCTAAGATTTTATGGGGGTAATGTGAGGGGGCTTAATACGGAGACAGAGGGGCCTGTCTATAGGGGATTTGTATAAAGGTGAGGATTTTACTGTAGTGAGAAGCCTAAAATGTTTGTCTGGCAGATTCGGTGGAGACGAGTTGTGGTCGGGAGACGTCTTCTTGATAACCCAGGACAGATGGAGAAGAAAGAGAAAAGTTAACGACTCCGAACAGAGAAGACGCCCCCTGTGAGTATGTACCTGTAATCACTTATACAGTCTGCAGCACCTGTGTACAGCTGGTGATATTCTGTACAGTCAATTTATGGGTAGGGCCACTTACAGCGCATCCACAGCATGTTTGATGTTGCGGATGCGCTGCTGGCAGTCACAGAGCATGCTCCCTGTAGCTCTGTGTGTCAGCTCGTTATCCAATAACAATATATCAGTGGTGATGGTGTGGTGCAGTTATTTGTCCCTTGTATAGTGGTGTTATTAGTGATACTGGTCTGTGTATTGTGATTTTTATTTTCTTATAGTATGATGGTATTTTTTAGTCACTGCAGGAGTGATATGTTTCTGAGCCTGATACTACAGGGTGGGCCATTTATATGGATACACCTTAATAAAATGGGAATGGTTGGTGATATTAACTTCCTGTTTGTGGCACATTAGTATATGTGAGAGGGGAAACTTTTCAAGATGGGTGGTGACCATGGCGGCCATTTTGAAGTCAGCAATTTTGAATCCAACTTTAGTTTTTTTCAATTGGAAGAGGGTAATGTGACACATAAAACTTATTGGTTTTGACGTAACTTTATTCTTTCATGAGTTATTTACAAGTTTCTCTTTGTTTACAGCAATTGACATGTCGTCGAGGTTAACACGTGAGGAGCGGATAGAAATTGTGTTGATGACTGGTGAATGCAGTAACCGGGTCATTGCTGCAGATTTTAATGCAAGACACCCTACGAGACCACCCATCTCCCATGCTACAGTTAGCAAACTGCTTGCTAAGTTTCGTGAAACTGGTTCAGTGTTGGATTTGCCAAAATGTGTACGCATGAAATCTTTCACTAATGAAGAAACATCAGTGGCTGTCCTAGCTTCATTCAGCAAGAGCCCACATCGTATCACATGCCGAATGTCACTGTAGAGTGGTATTAGTCAAAGATCCCTTCAGCGGATATTAGCTACTCACAAATGGCACCCTTACAAACTTCAGCTACTGCAGCATCTCAACGATGATGACCCAGATCGGCGCACTGAATTTGCAGAATGGGCAAAACAAAAATTGGAACAAGACCCTCAGTTTACGCAGAAGATTTTGTTCAGTGATGAGGTAAACTTTTATGTGAATGGTGAAGTTAACAAACAAAACCACTGCTATTTGTCTGACACTAACCCACATTGGATAGATCCCACCAACACTGTTGGAACACAAAAATTGATGGTATGGTGCGGTATATGGGGTACAAAGATAGTGGGGCCATTCTTCATCAATGGAAACCTCAAGACCACTGGATATGCAAAATTGCTACATGATGATGTGTTTTCCTCTTTATGCACTGAAGCTGGCACGTTCCCTGAGTTTTTCCAGCAAGATGGTGCACCACCACATTATGGGTGTCATGTCCGAGCATTCCTAGATGAACAGTTTCCTGGAAAGTGGATTGGTCGTCGTGGGCCAGTTGAATGGCCCCCAAGATCTCCAAATCTGACCCCCTTAGACTTTTATCTTTGGGGTCATCTGAAAGCAATTGTCTATGCTGTGAAGATACGAGATGTGCAGCACCTGAAACTACGGATACTGGAAGCCTGTGCTAGCATTTCTCCTGCGAGGTTGCTATCAGTGTGTGAAGAGTGGGAGAAGAGGATTGCATTGACAATCCAACACAATGGGTAGCACATTGAGCACATTTTATAAGTGGTCAGAAACTTGTAAATAAATAAGTTACGTTAAAACCAAGAACATCATTGTTTTTCTTGTGAAATTCCCAATAAGTTTGATGTGTCACATGACCCTCTTCCTATTAAAAAAACAAAAGTTTGATTCAAAATGGCCAACTTCAAAATGGCCGCCATGGTCACCACCCATCTTGAAAAGTTTCCCCCCTCACATATTCTAATGTGCCACAAACAGGAAGTTAATATCACCAACCATTCCCATGTTATTAAGGTGTATCCATATAAACGGCCCACCCTGTACAATAATATCCAATAAACCAAACAAAGGGCTCAATCAATGAGGGTAATTATAGAAGATGTCTCTAGTGTAAATAAATATCATAGTCAACCAAAGGAGTCACACCGAGACCGAAAGTAATATAAAGTAGCGTACAATCTTGACATAAGTGAATGATTAAAATCAAATAAATAGGAACTGGAACAGGCAGACTACTGAGGCCTCCATTATATGGGTAATAAAGTGGGAATCTAGTGCAATCAGGAGATAAAAATGGAGAAAGGCTCCAAATCAGGAGTATACATACATAAAATAGTAATGGCTGTATAAGATAAATACTAGCACACATACAGTAAAAAATGTAAAAGTATACACACAGAACAAAAAAGAAATGTACATTAGCCCAAGTTAAAGGAGGCCCGCAAAGAGGCTACAAGGTTCAGACCCTAACACCCCCCACCCCCTACCCCCACCCCCATATCACCGATCGCCACAAATCGCTGGTCAATTCAGACCGGAGATTTTCGACGATTCTGGATCTCCGCTGACCCGGAAAATAACAGGGATCAGGGCTGTCCGACACAGCTCGGTCCCCCTGAAGGGATAGGAGTGAGGTGGCAGTGGTGCCACCTCTCCTATCTTTGCGATTGATCGGTCAGAAGCAACTGACCAATCACAAAAGGGGGTGGGGGCAGCTGCAATCCTGATGTCAGAACTTCAGCGGCGGCAATCTGGGTAAGTGGCCTGGAGGTCTGGAGGACCACGGTTTAGAGTCTCTAAGCTGTAGCCCCTCAGATCTTACTAAACTACAACTTCCAGCATGCCCACACAGCCATTTTCTGTCTGGGCATGCTGGGATTTATATTTTTGCAACATATGGAGGGCCACAGTTTGGATATCACTGTGCAGTGGTCTCTAAACTGTGGCCCTTCAGATCTTGCAAAACTACAACTCCAAGCATGCCCTCACAGCCATTTGCTGTCTGGGCATGCTGGGATTTGTAGTTTTGCAACATCTGGAGGGCCACAGTTTGGAGATCACTGTAAAGTGGTCTTTAAACTGTGGCCTCCAGATGTTGCATAACTACAACTCCCAGCATGCACAAACTGCTGTCTCTGCATGCTGGGAGTTGTAGTTGTGTGCCCCAAGCTGTTGCATAACTACAACTCCCAGCATGCACGGTCTGTCAGTGCATGCTGGGAGTTGTAGTTTTGCCACAGCTGGAGGCACACTGGTGAGGAAACACAAAGTTAGGTAACAGAACCTAACTCAGTGTTTCCCCACAAGTGTGCCTCCATCTGTGGCAAAACTACAACTCTCAGCATGCTTTTTCTCCTTTTTCCCCTTATGAAATGGAAAAGTTGGGGTCTACACCAGTATGTTAGTGTAAAAAAAAAACCATTTTTTCACTAACATGCTGGTGTTGTCCCATACTTTTCATTTTCACAAGAGGTAAGAGAAAAAAACTAACCCCAAAATTTGTAACACAATTTCTCCTGAGTACAGAAATACCCCATATGTGGGTGTAGTGATCTGCGGACGTACAACAGGGCTCATGCACCTAGTACATTTGAGGCCTAAATTGGTGTTTTGCACATGGGTGGGTGATAGTTGCAATGGTTCTGACATAAACGCAAAAAAATAAATAAAAACACCCACATGTGACCCCCATTTTGAAAACTGCACCCCTTACAGAACATAATAAGGGGTATAGTGAGCCTTAACACCTCACAGGTGTTTGACAAATTTTAATTAAAGTTGGACGTGAAAATGACAAATTGGATTTTTTTCACAAAAATGCTGGTGTTACCCCAATTTTTTTATTTTCACAAGGGGTAATAGGAGAAAAAGCCCCCCAAAATGTAACACCATTTCTTCTGAGCATGGAAATGTGCATGTAAAGTGCTCTGCCGGCGCACTACAGGGCTCAGAAGAGAAGGTGCGCCATTGGGCTTTTAGAGAGAGAATTTGGCTGGAATTGAGGGCCATGTGCATTTACAAAGCCCCGATGGTGCCAAAACAGTGCCCCCCCCCCCCCATTTTGGAAACTAGACCCGTCACGGAATGTAATAAGGGGTACAGTAAGCATTTACGCCCCACAGGTATCTGACCGATTTTTTGAACGGTAATCCATGAAAATGAAAATTTTCATTTTTCATTTGCACAGCCCACTGTTCCAAAGATTTGTCAAACGCCAGTGGGGTGTAAATGTTCACTGCACCCCTTATTACATTCCGTGAGGGGTGTAGTTTCCAGGTCACATGTTGGGGGGTGGGTCCACTGTTCTGGCACCATGGGGGCTTTGTAAACGCACATGGCCCCCGACTTCTATTCCAACCAAATTCTCTCTTCCAAAAGCCCAATGGCGCTCCTTCTGTTCTGAGACTTGTAGAGTGCCGGCAGAGCACTTTACATCCACATATGGGGTATTTCCTTACTCTGGAGAAATTGGGCTTCAAAATTTGGGGTCCATTTTCTCCTATTACCCCGTGTGAAAATGAAAAATTTGGAGTAACACCGTCATTTTAGTGTTAAAAATCACTTTTTTCATTTGCACTTCCAATTTCAAAGCAAACCTGTCAAACACCTGTGAGGTGTTAAGGCTCACTATACCCCTTGTTATGTTCCTTGAGGGGTGTATTTTCACAAATGGTGTGCAATATCATCCTAGTGCCTCTCTACCTGCTCTCTGTGTGGCCCTAGTTTGCTGGGACTTGTGGTGCTTCCGCTGCCTTCTGTGGACTGCCTCATCTGCTGGGGTCCCCCTCCAGCCATATCTATCTACCTGCTCTCTGTGTGGCCCTGGACTGCTGGGACTTGTGGTGCCTCCAGCCTGACATCTTTATAGAGGTGACCTGCACTCATAGGACTGTGTTTCTGGTGCCTTTCTGCCTGCTCTGTGTGTGGCCCTGTCAATCATGGGTGGCCCCCGTGGTAGTCACAGGAGTAAGAAATCCAAACAATATACTGAAGCCTTGCGGCCAACCTCTGATGAGGAAACTTCCTCTAATGATGGGTCCACCCATTCGTGTGGCCCTTCTCATCGAGATCCTAATGCTCAGACCCCATTTGCTACCAAAGTATCTGTGCAGGTGGCGAAGGCACTGAGCCAGTTCTCCAGACCTCAGGACCATCCTGGGGGGGATTCTCCTGATCAGCCTCTGTCACTGTTTGAAGGGTCTCCGACTCCCCAGCAGCAACAGTCCCCTGAAAGGCCTGTCTATGACGCTACAGCAATGGACCATCGGTTCTCAGAGCTCTTGGCTGCCTTTACCTCTTGTCAATCTGTTATGGTGACTAAAATTGATTAACTGAGGCAGGAATTTGTTATTTTGCACAACACAAATAGATAAACATAACCGCACATCCACCATTTGTATTTTGATCTACTTGCTTCTCAGAATAATTTCAAAAACTAACAGGTTGTTAGTATACATTTTGATCAAAAAGTACAAGCCCACTCGCCACGTCAATGCCACCTAGTCAGAGTGGGTCCCTAACCTAACACTGGCGTAGCGCCAGGCGGCGACCACTGCCTCTGAGACACCATGCCCACAGGGGGAATGACCCAGTGGCCAGGCAGCCCCACTGCTGCCCGACAAAGCCCTTGGCCTTGGGCCGCACCACCCAACAGACAAAGTATCACTGAAACAATGGCCACCACAGAGAACCACACCAGTGTGAACACTTACCATGTGCTCCCTACCAGAGGGCTGGGAGAATGTAAGGATGAAACCCTTATGCAGCCTCCTGCTAATTAAAAATGCCTGCGCAGAATGGGTGGAGTGGAGTGCTGTCCATGGAAGAAGGGAGAGACTACATAGCCACACATCCACCATTTGTATTTTGATCTACTTGCTTCTCAGCATTGATACTAATGGTGGATGTGATGGATTTGTGTTGTACATTTGCACCAACACACGCTTAGTAGGCCTCCCTGAGAAGGTGGAAGGGAATGACCATGTGCTGTTCCTGGAAACATGGCTGAAGGAGATTCTTCCTGCAGACACCTTCTCTCCTTATTTCTCCGTAGAGTGAGCCCAACGAGTTCCGGCTCGGCCTCCTCCTGGTGGCCCTCCACATCCCTTCCTGGCCAAACTTCTCCACTTCAGGGACAGAGATGCTATACTACGGCCAGTGAGGATCAAGGGCGAGGTCGTTTGTGATGGAAGCAGTGTGTCCTTTTATCATGAATTCTCTGTGGAGCTACGCAAGCAGCGGGTGCAATTCACGGAGGTCCGGGCGAAGTTGCGTGCCAAGGGCTACCGCTACTCAATGTTGTATCCTGCTCGCCTGAGAGTGGTGGATGGGGCCTCTACTAAGTTCTTTACTTCTCCAACTGATGCTCTTCATTGGGTGGATGCAGCGCCCCCTGTCAGACCTCCGGATTGAACTCTCCTGGACTACCTTGCTTAAGACTGCACTCCGTGAATGTTTTTAGATAGTGGTCAGGGAGCTAGATTTGTTTAGGGCCTCCATAGGTTCCAGACTCCCTAGGGCTCTCTGGGTAGTTTTCATTAGTTACTGGCCACTTAAGTTTATGGTGGGGTGGTGGAAGGGAGTTTTCTGTACACCCTTCTGTAGTTTAGACTTACTTGGTGTTCTTTTAAAGCCCCGTAGCAGTTGTATTCAGGGTCTAGGTCTACACTGTGTTAGGGACTAGATGTTTACTATGTCCCTTTTAATGTTAGACAGGGTGTTTTGGGGAATGTTTTGGTTCTGCTTTGTTGCCTTTGTGTATATGTTTTGTGTCTGTGCCCTGTTTGTCTTTATGATGGTTGGGTGTGGTATGTGTGGTCCCGGTGCGCTGCCCTCCTATGTCCTAGTCCTCCTGTGGGTTTTCCTTGGCATATGCAGTTTTATTTTTCATGATGGGGACCTTGAAGGTGGTTAGCTGGAATGTTCGGGGGCTTAACCTCTTAAGGACGCAGGGCGTATGGATACGCCCTGCATTCCGAGTCCTTAAGGACGCAGGGCGCATCCATATGCCCGTGGGAATTCCGGTCCCCACCGCTAGCCGGTTGGGGACCGGAGCCGAATGCCTGCTGAAATCATTCAGCAGGCATCCCGGCATATCGCCCAGGGGGGTCATTATGCCCCCCCAAGTCGGCGATGGCCGCAGATCGCTGGACAATTCAGTCCAGCGATCTGCGGCGATTCCAGGTCAATCGGGTCTCCAGTGACCCGGTGACCCGGAATTACTGGCTGATCGGGGCCATCTCTGACGGCCCCGAACAGCCAGAGCCAGCAGGGGTGAGGTGGCACTGGTACCACCTCACGATCGCCCTGATTCATCGGCCGGATTACCGGCCGACCAATCAGGGCCCCTGCTGCGGGTGTCACTCCCGCACCCGCTCCGCCCCTCTTCCGGAGGACGTGAGCCGGAGCGGGAAGATGACCCCGGGTGCTGGGGACCCCGATCCCCGGCGTCCCTGTTGGGATCGGGGCCCCAGGAGCGACGGCGGCGGCGGGACTGACCTGTTCCCTGAGCAGCAGCAGGAGGTGAGTGACAGCCTCCTGCTGTTGCTTAGCAACAGCTCCCAGCATGCAAAAAGGGCATGCTGGGAGCTGTAGTTATGCAACAGCAGGAAGCAGACCACCACAACTCCCAGCATTCCCTTATGGGCATGCTGGGACTTATGGTTTTGCAACAGCTGGAGGCACATTTTTTCTATGGAAAAGTGTACCTTCAGCTGTTGTTTAACTACAACTCCCAGCTTGCACAAACAGCTAAAGTGCATGCTGGGAGTTGTAGTGGTGCATCTGCTGGTTGCATAACTACAACTCCCAGCATGCCCATTGGCTGTCGGTGACTGCTGAGAGTTGTAGTTTTGCAACAGCTGAAGGCACACTGATTGTGAAACTCAGAGTTTTTTTTACCTAACTCAGTGTTTCACGACCGGTGTGCCTCCAGCTGTTGCAAACTACAACTCCCAGCAGTCACCTTACACCATGCACTGTACATGCTGGGAGTTGTAGTTTTGCAACAGCTGGAGGCACACTGGCTTTGAAACACTGAGTAAGGTCACAAACTCAGTGATACATAACCAGTGTGCCTACAGCTGTTGCAAAACTAAAACTTTCAGCTTGTACAGTCTGTCAGCGCATGCTGGGAGTTGTAGTTTTGCAACAGCTGGATGTCCCCCCCCAATGTGAATGTACAGGGTACACTCACATGGGCGGAGGTTTACAGCAAGTATCAGGCTGCAAGTTTGAGCTGCGGCAAATTTTCTGCAACAGCTCAAACTGCCAGCGAGAAATTACTGTGAACCCCCGCCCGTGCGACTGTACCCTAAAAACACTACACTACACTAACAAAAAATAAAACAAAAAGTAAAAAACACTACATATACACATACCCCTACACAGCCCCCCTCCCTAATAAAAAAAGAAAAACGTCTGGTACGCCACGGTTTCCAAAACGGAGCCTCCAGCTGTTGCAAAACAACTACTCCCAGTATTGCCAGATAGCTGTTGACTGTCTAGGCATGCTGGGAGTTTTACAACAGCTGGAGGCACCCTGTTTGGGAATCACTGGCGTAGAATACCCCTATGTCCACCCCTATGCAATCCCTAATTTAGGCCTCAAATGCGCATGGCGCTCTCACTTTGGAGCCCTGTCGTATTTCAAGGCAACAGTTTAGGGTCACATATGGGGTATCGCCGTACTCGGGAGAAATTGTGTTACAAATTTTGGGGGTATTTTCTGCTTTTACCCTTTTTAAAAATGTTAAATTTTTGGGAAAAGAAGCATTTTAGGTAAAAAAAATATATTTTTTTTACATATGCAATAGTCGTGAAACGCCTGTGGGGTATTAAGGTTCACTTAACCCCTTGTTACATTCCCCGAGGGGTGTAGTTTCCAAAATGGTATGCCATGTGTTTTTTTTTTTGCTGTCCTGGCACCATAGGGGCTTCCTAAATGCGGCATTCCCCCAGAACAAAATTTGCTTTCAAAAAGCCAAATGTGACTCCTTCTCTTCTGAGACCTGTAGTGCGCCAGCAGAGCACTTTTCACCCCCATATGGGGTGTTTTCTGAATCGGGAGAAATTGGGCTTCAAATTTTGGGGCGTATTTTCTGCTTTAACCCTTTGTAAAAATGTAAATTTTTTGGGAAACTAAGCATTTTAGGTAAAAATTATTTTTTTTTTTTACATATGCAAAAGTCGTGAAACACCTGTAGGGTATTAAGGTTCACTTTACCCCTTGTTACGTTCCCCGAGGGGTCTAGTTTCCAAAATGGTATGCCATGTGTTTTTTTTTTGCTGTCCTGGCACCATAGGGGCTTCCTAAATGCGACATGCCCCCAGAGCAAAATTTCCATCAAAAAAGCCAAATGTGACTCCTTCTCTTCTGAGACCTGTAGTGCGCCAGCAGAGCACTTTTCACCCCCATATGGGGTGTTTTCTGAATAGGGAGAAATTGGACTTCAAATTTTGGGGGGTATTTTCTGCTATTACCCTTTTTAAAAATGTAAAACTTTTGGGAAACCAAGCATTTTAGGTAAAAATTCTTTTTTTTTTTTTTACATATGCAAAAGTCGTGAATCACCTGTAGGGTATTAAGGTTCACTTTACCCCTTGTTATGTTCCCCGAGGGGTCTAGTTTCCAAAATGGTATGCCATGTGGGGTTTTTTGCTGTTCTGGCACCATAGGGGCTTCCTAAAGGTGACATGCCCCCAGAGCAAAATTTCCATCAAAAAAGCCAAATGTGACTCCTTCTCTTCTGAGACCTGTAGTGCGCCAGCAGAGCACTTTTCACCCCCATATGGGGTGTTTTCTGAATCGGGAGAAATTGGACTTCAAATTTTGGGGGGGTATTTTCTGCTATTACCCTTTTTAAAAATGTAAAGCTTTTGGGAAACCAAGCATTTTAGGTAAAAATTCTTTTTTTTTTTTTTACATATGCAAAAGTCGTGAATCACCTGTAGGGTATTAAGGTTCACTTTACCCCTTGTTATGTTCCCCGAGGGGTCTAGTTTCCAAAATGGTATGCCATGTGGGGTTTTTTGCTGTTCTGGCACCATAGGGGCTTCCTAAAGGTGACATGCCCCCCAAAAACCATTTGACGCTCCTTCCCTTCTGAGCCCTCTACTGCGCCCGCCGAACAATTAACATAGACATATGAGGTATGTCCTTACTCGAAAGAAATTGGGTTTCAAATACAAGTAAAAATTTTCTCCTTTTTACCCCTTGCAAAAATTCAAAAATTGGGTCTACAAGAACATGCGAGTGTAAAAAATGAAGATTGTGAATTTTCTCCTTCACTTTGCTGCTATTCCTGTGAAACCCCTAAAGGGTTAAAACACTTACTGAATGTCATTTTGAATACTTTGGGGGGTGCAGTTTTTATAATGGGGTAATTTAGGGGGTATTTCTAATATGAAGACCCTTCAAATCCACTTCAAACCTGAACTGGTCCCTGAAAAAAAGCGAGTTTCAAAATTTTGTGAAAAATTGGAAAATTGCTGCGGAACTTTGAAGCCCTCTGGTGTCTTCCAAAAGTAAAAACTCATCAATTTTATGATGCAAACATAAAGTAGACATATTGTGTATGTGAATAAAAAAAATTTATTTGGAATATCCATTTTCCTTACAAGCAGAGAGCTTCAAAGTTAGAAAAATGCAAAATTTTCTAATTTTTCATCAAATTTTGGGATTTTTCACCAAGAAAGGATGCAAGTTACCACAAAATTTTACCACTATGTTAAAGTAGAATATGTCACGAAAAAACAATCTCGGAATCAGAATGATAACTAAAAGCATTCCATAGTTATTAATGTTTAAAGTGACAGTGGTCAAATTTGCAAAAAATGGCCGAGTCCTTAAGGTGAAAAAGGGCTCCGTCCTTAAGGGGTTAATTCTAAATTTAAAAGGGCCTTATCTCTAGATTTTGTGAAACGTCAGTCTCCTCACATTATTTGTCTACAGGAGACTCATATCACGGTCAGAAAGTTCTTGCCCTGAAAGCGCTTGGATAGCGAAGGGCTACCATGCATCATACTCCAATTATGCTAGGGGTGTTTCAGTGTTAATCACAAAGTCCCTGCTGTTAGTGATTTTACAGGCAGCCTGTGACCACTTTGGGAGATGTTTAATTTTCTAACATTGTTCTCTGGGTTCTTTTTTCCTGTGTTCTTGTCTCTGTGTATGTGCCTCCTCCTTTTCAGGTCTCTGTGCTGGAGCTCATTACTAACAAACTGTTGTCTTTTCCCTATGATCCTGTCCTCTTCATAGGTGATTTCAATGTGGCTCCTGATCTGGTGCTCGACTTCACCACTGCTGCTGACCCTTCCTCATTTAATACCTGGCGCTTGGCTTTGGTGGAGGTGGAAGTATCCGACTGCATCTTCCTTTTATTCTGCGGCCCATAGGTCATTCTCTTGAATTAATCTTGCTCTGGCTTCCGAGGACCTCCTTCAGGTGGTAAGAGATATTTACTACACCACTAGGGGGATCTCGGACCACTCTGCTGTACTGGTAGTCCTACACTTAGGCCCTAGTCCCCCTTCCCGTATCTGGCACATCCACCCTGGCTGGCTGCAGGCTGAGCAGTTGTGGAGGCCCTGGGGGTTGCCCATGCTGAGTATTGGGAGAATAATGCTTCTCATCCTGACCCCTTAGTTCAATGGGATGCATACAAAGCCACGGTTAGAGGTGCCTTTATAGCGGGTGTTGTGGGCCAGAGGAAAGTTAGGTCGGCTATGGAGGGCACCCTGTCGCAGGAGGTGAGTGTTCTGGAGGCATAGTATGTTAGGAACCCATCCCCTGGGTAGAGAGGGCATAGGCTAAAGCTCAGAGATCTCTGTTGGTCGTTCAGAAAGATAGGGTCCAGTTGCGGTTAGCGGATAGGGAGGCTGCCTTGTTTGAATTTGAAGATAAGAATGGTAAACGGTTGGCGTATTTAGCGAGGGCTAGTCACCCTGCTGCCTCTATCCCTTGTATTAAGGGAAGCGAGGGTGCTGTGGGGGTTGACCCCAAGTTGATTAACTCTGTCTTTAGGGACCTTTACTCCTCTTTGTATACTGCCCCTTCTATGCCCTGTCAAGGGGAAATTTTGTTCTTTTTACATGACTTATTCCTTCTCACGCTTAGTCACTCTCAGGCGGAGGCGTTAGATGCCCCCTTAACAGTTGAAGAGGTGGAACAGGCCATACGTGATCTTCCTCATGGGAAGACCCCCGGTTTAGATGGGATGATAGGTAATTAGTATGGGAGGAATGAGGAGTGACTGGCCCCTATACTCCTTAAATTGTTTCACTCGATAGCCGCTACTGATGCTCTTCTGGACTCAATGAGGGAGGCGCTGATTGTAGTGCTCCCTAAGCCTGGAAGGGATCCGTTGCTGTCTGATGCTTATAGACCTATTTCCCTTTTGAATGTTGATATAAAGATCTTGGCTAGAGTGAGGACGTGATGCGAGGAGGTTGAGAGGCTCCTCCCCCCCCCGCTTCCTGCCCCTTCCATGGACCAAACACATGCTACTGGTTCGGGACACCACTCAACTGCGCTGAAAGCTGGGATGTGAGTGTGCTGGATGGCGGTGGAGCAGAGGGACCTGACCTGACAATACAGTAGCGAGCGGGGAGCAGTGGACTGTGAGCGTAGCAGCCCCCACACGAGCAACAGCACACACAGGTGCCAGCAATGCTGCGATCTGGAGTGAAGGCCCAGAAGAGGCAGTGAGTGGAAGGAACCTGGGTCTGTGTTGTGCTGAGAATGCAGGAAGAGTGATAGTGTGACCCTGGAGCTACTGGTGGAAGACACACTGAGGAGGCTGATCCATGGCTGCTCCAGGGACCCAGCTGAGATTCGGGTGAGATCCTCCCATATCTGTGTTGTTATAAGGACGAAACTGCTGCCACAGTGAACAAACTGTAATAAAAGAATAGGTGTGGGGGCAAATTTTACTCGCTCAATAATAAATTCCCCTCGTGGCGATTATAGCTGTGGAGGTGAGCGCTGCCACATTCACCTTGTATGTTTAAAGCCGATAAAGTAGGCCCTTCTGCATAAGAAATAAGAATTTATCTATAAGAACTGGATTTGGGTGGAAAACCCTAATTGGGACAGTGTATTTATTTATTTTTTCTCCTGAGTATAAATGACACCTGGTGAAACACCTGTAGCACTGCAGGAGCAGGTCTATAGTCTGCAGATAACTGAGCTTCTCCTGTGATACAACAAGCTGAAAGTGTCCATTGGAAATATTTAATTGGTAATCTTTTCTGAAACTCCCGACGCAGCATATGAAATACACGTGACTGTTCTGGGTGGGACAATATATTGACAACTGGAGGATAAGATGGCACCCAAGCTGAATAAAACACATAGCCCAACAAAGGACACTAAAGCAGCTGGGAAAGTGGATAAATATTTTGTCTCGCCGGGGGGCAGTGCCTAGAAATCGTGGACAAAATAAAACCAATGCAGGAGATCTGGGATTAGATGGCTCTATAATGGAGAAGGAAGGGGATGTTCCCCAACCTGCCCTAGATAAAATATTAGCGGCAGTTGCAAAATGTAATACTTCCATAGATGTTCTGTCCAATCAAGTGGGGGTTATCGGTGTGGAAATCTATTTTATCAGGGAAGATCTAAAGAAAGCCAGGGAGAGGTGGAGATGAGAGTGTCGGGTGTGGAAGATGAGGTCCATAAGTTAAAATCACGCAAGGCTAGAGATTTGCCCGAGATGGCAGGTCACCGGGAGGGGGGGGGAGGGGTGATGGGGAAGGATGGGCGGGGGGAGGTTTGGGAACCCTGGGGAAGTTTTTTTTTTTTCTTAAAGATTTTTTTTTTCCCTTCTTTTCTCTTCCTTCTTACTACGGTGTTTATTGTGTTCAACTGGATTGTAAAAGAATGACCGCGGATGAATGTTAAAGCAGTGGTATGGAATGTACGAGGACTTGGGGATAAAATTAAAAGATCAGCGGTAATGGGAGTTATTATGAAGCACGCACCAGGTATAGTCAGGTTAGTTGAGACACATTTAACGAGAGAAACAGTAATGGTTTTGAAACGTAATGTTTGGGGACATTATTACCATTCTCTTCATACAGCATATTCACGGGGGTTTCGGTGTTAATCCGTAGAAATTTAAATTGGGAATTAATTAGAAAAAAGGTAGGTGATGAGGGGAGGTTTGTTTTTTTATATGGGAGATTAGAAAATTTAAGATGTGTATTAGCATTTGTAAATATACCCCCGCCTTTCTCATCCGCGATCCTTCTTAAATTATTTGATTTTTGTGTGAGTTGCGGAGAATGCCCTGTGTTTGCCATGGGGGATATGAACTGCGTCCTAGATGAGAGGTTAGATAGATGGAGGCAAGCGGGAGTAAAGGAGAGGTGGGCTGTACCCCCCTGGCGAAAGTATGTAATGAACTGGGACTCAGCGATATTTGGAGGATTTACAACCCTCAAAAGAAAGAATATTCATGTTGGAACAAGACCTGTCAGACTATGTCCAGAATAGATATATGTATGGGAAATGACTCTAGTTTAAATAAGGTGATAAAAATACATTATTCGGTTAGATGTCTGTCGGACCATGCGGCTCTAGAAATACTGATAAAAACAGAGGAAGAGGTAAGAGATGGGTTCCAGAAAATTAACCCTCACTGGTTAAATTTGATAGAGAATGCTACAATAGAAAAAAACTTGAGGGAGTTTTTTGCAAACAACTGGGGCACAGCAAGTGACCCGGTTGTCTGGGAGACCTGTAAAGCTTACCTAAGAGGGGAAATAATAAGAGCAATAAAGTGGGGGAAAAAAGAGTTTAAATCAAAAGAGGAGGGCTTAATAAGTAATCTTAGGGATACAGAGAAGGAATATACACAAAATTCATCAGAAGAGAGTAAGGAAAAATTAAATAAGATACAAAATGAATTTAATGAATATATGTTGGAAAAGAGTAAAAATAAATTGATTTTTCAAGGCCAGCAAAGATTTGTACAGGCAGAGAAGCCTAACAAGTATTTGATGGCAATTGTCTCAAATCAACACACTAAGCAAAGAATTTCTGGGATAAGGAATAAAGAAGGGGATTGGTGTATAGGAAAAAAGGAAATAATAAGGGAATTTAGAGAATATTATGAGTTATTATATAGATCTGAATATAATAAGGAAAGAAAGGAAACGCTTAATTATTTGGACCAAATGCAACTCCCTAGACTCCCCGAAATGGAAAAACAAACCTTAGATGCTCCATTAACTAGAATAGAACTGAATAAAGCTCTAGATCAGATTAGGGGTAATTCAACACCTGGAAGCGATGGACTACCCTTTGAGGTATATAAAAGGTTTGACGGAATTTTGATCCCGGCACTACATAGAGTGATTGAGACCAGCATGGTGACTGGGAAATTACCGGACTCAATGCGGGAAGCGGTTATAATATTGATCCTGAAAGAGGGAAAAGATAAAGAGGATATGGGGTCGTATAGACCCATATCGTTAATAAATACGGATATCAAGATTTTCGCCAAAGCATTAGCCATTAGATTACAGAGTAATATCACAGAGTTAATTCAGGAAGATCAGTGCAGGTTTATCCCGGGAAGAATGGCCCGACACAATATATATATATATATAGAGTCCTTACGAATATAGATATGGGAAAATTACAGGGCGGGGAATCCCACTCCATCCTGTCTTTAGATGCCACTAAGGCTTTTGACAGGGTGGAGTGGGAGTTCTTGTGGGCAGTATTAGAAAAATGCGGCTTTGGGAAAACATATATAGACATGATCCGACTGTTATACTCTGAACCTAAAGCAAGAGTGTCGATCAATGGGAAATTATTGGAGCAATTCTCGCTCTCAAGAGGCACCAGACAGGGTTGCCCTTTCTCCCCCTTGCTGTTTGCTATGAGCATGGAACCTTTGGCTGTTAAGATCAGAGAGGAGAAGGAGATTGGCGGGTTTGGTGCAAGGGGGAGAGAGGACAAAATATCCTTATATGCAGATGATATCCTGCTTTTTTTGGAAAAACAGTTGGATCTGATCGGAGTGATGGAGATTATCAAGGAATATGGTAGTTTCTCAGGATTAGAAATAAACTGGTCCAAATCAGTACTCCTTCCATTGGGGGAGAATAATATATTCATAGAAAACTAAATAAAAATATAAAAAAAAGATGAGCACTTTAAATACTTAGGTATACAAATCTCAGGTAAATTAGAAGATCATTATAAATTAAACCTTGAACCCTTAATAAAGAACATGGAAAAGAAAATTTAAATATGGAGCGACTTCAAAATTTCTAAAGCAGACAGAATGATATTAATTAAAACGATTATGTTGCCGAAAATATTATACGTATTTAGTGCTTCACCCATTTGGTGTGATGAAATTTTTTTTAAAAGAATGCTGTCAATCTTCAATGCCTTGATATGGGGCCGAAGAAGGGTGAGGATTAAGATAGAATATTTATGTTTACCCAGAAGAGAAGGGGGAATGGCGTTTCCGTACGTGAAAAAGTATTTTTTAGCTGCCCAATTATACTTTATTATGGACTGGAGGAGATCTCATATGATTGAGTATTTGATGGAACGATGTAGAGGATCATATGATGATATTTACCAGTTACTGGAGTCAGGGCAATTAGAAGAGAAAGGATGGAAAAACTGTATGACAATAGCTGCCTTGAAAAGAACATGGAAAATGGTAAAAAGGGAGGTGGGAATAACTGGGATATTGGATATAGCCCTCATTTGGAATATTAAAAACCCAGTAGAGGAAATAAATAGATTAGAATTTCAAACACTAGCACATTGGGGGGTGAATAAAATAGGGGATATATATAAGGAAGATTAAAACATGGGAAGAGTTAAAAAAGGGTAGACACGGTAGATAAGGGGAAGAAAGTAGAAATAGTAAAAGGTAGTTTTTTTCATAAGATGGTGAATACAGAGATGGGGAAAAAAGAGTTGTCAAAGGTATATAGAGCACTTAATAAATTTTCTATATTAAAGAGAAATCATCACAGTAGAAAAATATGTCAAAAAGAATTGGGTGAGATAAAAGAAGCACAGTGGGGAAAAATACACGAAAGTATTAATGTTATTCCATTAAATGCGAATCATAGGGTGATACAGTTTAATATAGTTTATAGGCTGTACTATACACCTCTCTTTTTGTATAAAATATGTAAAAAGAACTCGAGTGCCTGCTCAAAATGTGGGCAGGAAGAGGCAGGATTGTTGCATATGCCTTGGACATGTCCAGAAATAAAGAAATTTTGGGGAGAAGTTATACAGTTAGTTGAGAAAAGTTGGAAGATTAGAATAAAATTAACACCAATAAATGCGATCCTGGGAGGTGATATTGGGACAGAAATAAAAAGGGATTGGGAAAAAAAATTCAAAGGTCACTTTTTTATGCCAGATTAATTATAGTAAAACAGTGGATATCTGTAACAGGCCCGAGTGTGCATCAATGGAGGGAGGGGCTGAGGAGGGAATATAGAATTGAGATATAGAGAACTAAAAAGCTGAGCCGCAGGGTCCGATAAGACATTTTTGACCTTTTTTTATTTTATTTTATTTTTTTATTTATTTAATTATTTATTTTTTCTTCTTCCTCTAGGGGGGATAGGGGGTGGGAGGAGGGTATAAAAATTTGTATAAAATATTGTATTATTCGTTTTTTTCTTTTTGTAATATGTGGTGGTAATAAAAAAAAGCTAAAAAAAATTAATAAAAAAAAAAAAAAAGATCTTGGCTAGAGTGCTGGCTACTCGCCAATATGGGGTAATTAATGCTATCATTCATCCTGACCAAACTGGGTTTAGGCCGGGTAGGGCCACTGATGTAAACGTGAAGCGTCTGCAACTCAATATAGCAGCGGTAGGGGAGGGCTTTCCTACTGGTGTGGTGGTTAGTCTGGATATTTATAAAGCCTTGACTTAGTGTTGTGGCCTTATCTTTGAAAGGTGCTAGTTGCGTTTCGGTTTGGTCCCCAGTTCTGTGCTTGGGTTCGCTTGTTATATGATAGTCCTAGGGCCCGTATTCAAACTAACTTGATGTCTCTGTTCCCTTTCTCCTGGGTCGTGGGAGGAGGCAGGGGTGGCCGCTATCTCCCTTCCCTTTTGCGCTGGCGATGGAGCCGTTGGCGGCAGCCATACGCAAAGACCCTACTATCTGTGGTATTCTCAGGGGGTCTATTGTCGAGAAGGTTTCCCTTTTATGCAGATGACACTCTGGTATATTTTGCGGATGCTGGGGGATCTCTCCTGTCCCTTATTGATCTACTTGACCGGCTTAGTTCGATTTCAGGCGAGCGGATCAACTGGGCTAAGTTCTCCCTAATGGCGCCTTCGTCTGGAGCTCCCCTCCACTCCTCTCTTCCGGCAGGGGAGCAATTGGTTTCCCATTTTAGATATTTACAGGTGGAGATGACTAAGTCCCTGACAGACTATCTCTCCCTGAACTTGGAGACACTTTTATGCTCCACTGTGGAGCGGCTGTCTGGCTGGTCCTCACCTCCTCTCTCTTTAGCTGGCAGGATCAATATTGGCAGGATTAAAATGATTTATCTCCCTAAATGTCTTTATCTTTTCCATTTAGCTCCCATGATCCCCCCAAGGAAATATTTTAGTACACTATGTGGTGCTCTGGGATCCTTCTATTGGCAGGGAAAACCTCCCAGACTTGGTCAGGCTCTCCTCCAGGCTCCTCAGCGTCATGGCGGCTTAGCTGCCCCTGATGTCTATAACTATTTTCTTGCCTCCCAACTGGTCCATGCAGCGTGGAGGATCAATCAGGATCTGTCCAATTGAGCGACAGCCTTGGCTGGAGCAATTATGGGTTGCTATGAAGCTCTTACTAATACACTGTACAGTTATCACTCTTCCTTTCCCATTCCCCTTCAAACTATAGCTAAAGTATGGTCCATGGTGTTGAGGGAATTTCTGCAGCCTCTGGTATCTCCTAGACCACCCTTGTGGGGAAATGTACATTTACCTCACCTACATGGATTACAGGAGGCCAGTTTCTGGGGTTCTCATGGTGTCAAATTTGTGATTCACTTGCTTGGGGAGGATTAGGTTTTCTTATACTTCTCAGACATGAAGGAACGTTATAGCATCCCTAGAAATGCCTTTTATAGATATCTTTAGCTTAGGCATGCGGTTCAGGCACAGTTTGGCTCCCTGACATTTTCTCCTGTGTTTTCAGATGTGGAGCTTCTCCTGGGCACTATGGATCTTCGTAAAACCTTAACTCAAGCCTATGCTCTCCTCCAGACACTGGGGCCTACCCTTTCTTACTAGCGTTTCATAAATGGGTTGCTGATATCCTGGATTTGTCTGAAAGTGAGTGGAAGGAGGTTGAAGGCTCTTATTATTCCACAGTAGTCAGTAGTAGAGATATGCTGATCAAATCCAGATATGTTTTGAGATTGTATTATACCCCTGCTAAGTTGAAATGCATTGGTCTAATCTGTGTTTCCGCTGTTCTTCCGAAATCAATATCTTTTTGCATGCTGTGTGGCAGTGCCCCGTCATTGCTCTCTTCTGGAGGTAGGTGAAGGGGTTTTTGGCTGACAATCTAGACTTCCATTTGTTACTAACCCCAGTGGTATGCTTACTGAGAGTCGTTAATGAGGTTGTTTCTAGTTCGCATAGACTCCTACTGATTCGCTTCCCACTGTTCTGTGCCCGAAAGTGGTAGTAATGACCTGCAAGGATATGTCCACCTCCCCTGCTATCTCATTGGTTGACTTTGGTTAACAAATATGTCCCATTATACCAGGTTTTGTAAGTGAGTCGTAAGTGCCCTAAGAAATTTGACAAGGTATGTACCCCCTGGCTTCTCCTGGAAATGTGCTGCTGTTGGGGTTACTGGGATTTGTGCTTGAAGGTGTGTGAGTGTGTCTGTATGTGTTGGGCTTCCTCCAGTTGGGTCTCAGATGCACCCTTCTGTTTTACTGGCGCAATTTTATGCATACTCTTTATTACTGTCACTATGCTGGAGCCGGTCTCTGAGACCTACGGAGTCTGTTGTATATGTTCTATCTTGTTCCACCGTGGGTGGTGTTTGCAAATTAAATTGTGAAACTTAAATAAGTACTTAAAAAAATATGTATATTTGTAATATACATTGGTTAAAATGTAAATTTTTGGCCCTGACGCTATTGTCTGTGTGTCACTGTGAGGAGACCAAATACAGGGTGTGGGTGGACAAGCAGGGCTCTGTGCAGCAAAGCTCTGTGACATGCTCCTGGCTCACACATCAGAATGATTGATAAGCCAGGAGCCTGCAAAGAGCCCTGCTTGTCCTGCCCACACTTACTGTATTTGGACTCCTTATAGAGACACACAGGCAATAGCTGCAGGGACAGCATTGTTTCACCCAAAAATATTCAAATGTTTTAATCAATGTATGTTATAAATGTATATTACATGGTTTTATCTACATTATATCAAGTCTTTGTTAATGACAGGTACAATTTAAAGTGCAATTGTCCCCAAGAATAGGCCTAACAAGCCTATTTTAGCCATACCTGTGTTGATAATGCAGGCTGCTGTATATTCATAAGATAAAAAAAAAAAGCATTTGCAATTCTTCTGGGTGTTGGCCGAATAGTTGTAGAGATGAGACCCGGGGGCCACTACGGCTCGGAGACACACTGCCTTTCTCTGCTATGTCATGCTATTGACTAACAGGGCTCGTCTGCCTGCTGCCTTGTCCTGTGTACTTCTCCTTCACCCAGGTCACCTGTCAATCAACAGTTAATAGCCAGAAAGAGACAGTGCAGTCCCTGGAGCATAGATGAGTATGGGCTTCACCTCTTTGACTGTTCAGCTGGCTCCTGGAGGGATAACAGTTGCCTTTTTTGTGACTATACAGCAGCCTGCATTATTAACCCAGGCATAGCTACAATAGGCTTGTGAAGCCCTACTGCACTGTGTGCGCAGCTTCACAGGCTTATTTTAAGTGGCAGCAGCACTTCTAGATATTTACACGGCAAGTATACAATACTCTTTGACAACAGATCTATTATTAGTTTTTTAATCATCTTTGTTAGTCTTCTACCTGGTGTAATATGTTTTTAATTTTCAGATTTTTTTTTTATTATCTTACCTGAAGTGTCTTGATGGTTTTGTCTGGCATGTTCAAAGTGCAGTTTACCCTTAAGCAATTGCCACAGCACTGACCATTTATTTCTTTGTATATAAATCCCTAAGGAAAAAGAAAATAGATTAATATCCTAACTAAAGACATAGGCCCTGATTTACTAAGGGCCATAGTGGGGAATGTATCAACACTTGCACCTCATGCAAAAATGTGCATAAAAAGTTTGCAACTTTTTGCCACTCTGAATCATGCTTGCTGAGTGGGCCGATCTTAGCTTTAAAGGGGACTCCATTGCTAAACATCTTATCCCCTATGTTAAGGATACGATGTCTGGTGGTGGGGGTCCGGCCGCAGGGACCTCCACCCGCGATCTCCTTGCAGACACCCAGCATTCTGAACATTGTGTTCAGGACACTGGGTTTGGGAGGCCGCAGTCATGATTTCACGCCACACCCCCTCCATTCATATGGGAGGGGAGCAAGGCTAGAACATAGGCAGCCTTAGATGTAACATAGTTCATAAGGTTGAAAAAGGACCAGAGTCCATCAAGTTCAATCTATATCCCTAATGAGTCCCTACTGAGTTGATCCAGAGGAAGGCAAAAAAAAAAAACCTTATACTGGAGGTAAAAAATCAGAAAAAACCTTCTGTCCCTATAGATCTAGAATCCATAACCTGTAATGTTATTATTCTCCAAAAATGCATCCAGACCCCTTTTTAATTATGTTACCAAGTTAACCATGACCACCTCCTCAGGCAGATAATTCTACAGTCTCACTGCTCTTACAGTAAAGAACCCCTGTCTGTACTGGTGTAGAAACCTTCTTTCCTCTAAACGTAGAGGATACCCCCTTGTTATAGATACAGTCCTGGGTATAAATAGATCATGGGAGAGATCTCTGTACTGTCCCCTGATATATTTATACATAGTTATTAGGTCGCCCCTAAGCCTTCTTTTTTCTAAACTAAATAACCCTAATTCTGATAATCCTTCTTCCTTGTTTATTTCTAGCTTCTGAAGGTAAAAAATAAAAATTCCTTTGAATGACAACAAGCATCTTGAACAGTCTTGAAAATCACAAGAAACTGATAAAAGCATAACATTTTTTAATAACTCTACATTATTTATTGATTGAGCATTGATATTTTTAGATGGAAAAATCAAATGTGAACGCACCAAAAGTAATCTAGGAAAGCAGGACTTACATGCAATTTTTGTGACAGTTTTAAAATAAAGTCAAAAGTAGTAGGCAGTAGGTAGACCCACCAATTGAATCTTTAAGTACTACCACAGATATAGTATGTCGCTCAAAACAAAGTAGATAATAAAGAACAACATACATAAAATAATGATGTGCGAAAACAGCACAAGAATAATATATTGAATGTTCAAAAGAAGCATAACAATAAAGTAGCAAAAAACTAAAAATGAAAGACTGATGATGTGATAAAGTATTACATAGTAACTTACCAGTGAGCAGTTGCTTTGACTATTTACGGTGCATAATAAATGTTTTTCTTTCACGACAAATTGGCCATTTACATTTTGACATTCGTAGTATAAGCATTTATTATCAGATGGATACCAAGTAGCATTAGCCTAAAAAATAAAATGGCATTTGTTTTTATTTACACTTTTAAATCTATATTTTTTCTTTAAGTTAAAGGACATCTGTAATGCAAAACAACTTATCCCCTAGCCGAAGGATAGGGGATAAGTTATAGATCGCGGTGGGCCTGGGTGCTGGGACCCCCCATGATCTCCTGCACAGGGCTCCGGCATTTTGCTGGAAGGGGGCGTGTCTATTCCCCACCATGACGCGTTGGCCAACACGCCCCCTCCATGTATCCCATAGAGATACAAGGAGAGGGCGTTTCAGCCGCCGCGTCATGCAGGGACAAAACGCTCCCTTCCGGCAGAATGACGGGGCCCCGTACAGGAGATTACGGGGGGGGGTCCCAGCACCCGGACCCCTGCGATCTATAACTTATCCCCTATCTGAAGGAAGTTATTTACATTACAGATGTCTTCTAAATAATGTAAAATATATATATATATATATATATATATATATATATATATATACGAATATTTTTATTATGTATTACATTTGACTGAATAACATTTTTAGGTCTACTCCTATCTGTTATTCTTTTATTAAAATAAAAAATATAACAATAAATAATTACAGAACATAACATACAATAACATAACAGAATACATAACATACAATAAAAAAGGAACATAACCATTGATACGTAACATAAAATTAAAACACCGGTCCATCCCTACACTCATTCCTCCACAAAAAAATGATATACAATATCTAATATATATATTAGAGATGAGCGAACTTTTGAAAAATTATGGCGATTCGCCGAATTTAGCGAAAAAATTTTTTGGGGACAAATTTATTCATGGCCAATCTATATTAAAAACGGCTATTTCTGGCCTACAGACAGCCTCAATAGGGTTGTAGAACACTTTGCTTTGTTCTAACACGCATATGGAGTGTGCTGGGGTAGTGAAATAATACTGTTATTCAGTATGACATTCAGATTACAGGCATCGCTATTGGAATCAAAGCCGCAGAGCGGCGCACTTACAGAGTCTGTAGGTAGCATCAGTATGAGGAGACCATATAGTGGCTGAATGACACAGCATGGAGGTGTTGGCAGCATGAGGAGACCATATAGTGGCTAAATGACACAGCGTGGAGGTGTATGCAGCATGAAGAGACCATATAGTGGCTGAATGACACAGCATGGAGGTGTTGGCAGCATGAGGAGACCATATAGTGGCTGAATGACACAGCGTCGAGGTGTTGGCAGCATGAGGAGACCATATAGTGGCTAAATGACACAGTGTGGAGGTGTTGGCAGCATTAGGAGACCATATAGTTACTGAATGACACAGCCTGGAGCTTGCAGCAGCATTAGTAGACACTAGGGCTTTACAATCCCTAAGATTGAAAGATTAATTTTGAAATTTAAAATTAAGATTTATGGTAACTAGTGCTACCATAAAAATGTTTAGGCCCAGGCCCAGCAGCATCAGTAAACCATATATTGGCTGAATTACACAGCCTGGAGGTGGTGGAATCATGAGGAGACCCAATAGTGGCTGAATGGCACAGCCTAGAGGGGGCTGAAGCATCAGGAGGCTATATAGTGGCAGAATGGTACAGCCCGAAGGTGGCTGAAGCATGAGGAGACCATATAGTGGCTGAATGGCACAGCCTGGAGTTGGCTGAACCATGAGGATACCATATAGTTGCTGAATGGCACAGCCTGGAGGTGGCTGAGGCATGAGGAGACCATATAGTGGCTGAATGACACAGCCTGGAGGTGGCAGCAGCAGCAACAGGAGTCCTGAAAGTGACCTGGTGACAGAGTGGTGTGGTGGGTGGCAATACTAGTACCCGATGACAAAGGTGGGTGAAAAAAGGTCTGATGCGGAAGAATGTTTGTAACTGGGCCCCCTTAAATCTGTTTGGCACTATCCAAATTTGTGAAGTGTTGGTGTGGCACGATGGTCAATCTACTCTGATGCATCATGCATTGGTGGGTGGAAATCCTGGCTTATCCATGCCTGATTCATCTTCACAAAGGTCAATCTCTCCACATTTTTCATGAACAGACGAGTTCTCGTTGGGGTGACAGGACAGCCTTTCCGAGGCAAACTCTGTGTTACGCCGAGCGCTCCGGGTCCCTGCTCCTCCCCGAAGCGCTCGCGGCGTTCTCCTCTCTGCAGCGCCCCGGTCAGACCCGTTGACCGGGAGCGCTGTACTGACATTCGCAAATCGCTCGCGAATCGCATCCCAAGCCACTTACCCATCCCGGTCCCCGGCTGTCATGTTCTGGTGCGCGCGGCTCCGCTCTCTAGGGTGCGCGCGCGCCAGCTCTCTATGATTTAAAGGGCCAGTGCACCAGTGATTGGTGCCTGGCCCAATCAGTCTAATTAGCTTCCCTGCTCCCTGTGTATATTACCTCACTTCCCCTGCACTTCCTTGCCGGATCTTGTTGCCTTGTGCCAGAGAAAGTGTTACTGTTGTCCAAAGCCTGTGTTCCAGATCTTCTGCTATCCACATTGACTACGAACCTTGCCGCCTGCCCCGACCTTCTGCTACGTCTGACCTTGCCTCTGTCTAGTCCTTCTGTCCCACGTCTTCTCAGCAGTCAGCGAGGTTGAGCCGTTGCCGGTGGATACGACCTGGTTGCTACCGCCGCAACAAGACCATCCCGCTTTGCGGCGGGCTCTGGTGAAAACCAGTAGCAACCCTATAACCGGTCCACCAACACGGTCCACGCCAATCTCTCGCTGACACAGTGGATCCACATCCAGCTAGCCGAATCATAACACTCTGCTAGTTGCGGCCACAAATCAAGTTTGGCTGCCCAGAAGTCCAGCGGATCTTCAAGGTGTGTTGGCATGGGCATGTCAAGGTATGCCACCACCTGCTGGTTCAGGTCCTTCTCCAGGTCTACCTGATGATGATGAGTTGCTTCACTATGCGGGTGAAGAAAGGTACTCATCAGGGACTGTAAACTCAGGCTGCTGCTGATGGAGCTGGTACTGCTCCTGTCACCCCCCCCCCCCCCTCCCCAGCAGCCATGGCAGTGGAAGGTGAGCGCAGGGGGCCCCCAGATTCAGACCTGCGAGAGAATAGATGATGGCGCTGATAGGCATCGACCAACTGACTGCATAGGATGCCTCTGTAGTAGGTCAGTTTGTCCTCCCTCTCAGTGGGTGTAAAAAAAGGCCCCTATTTTGTGCCAGTAACGAGGGTCCAATAAGGTGGAGAGCCAGAAGTCACCCCACTGCCCAATGGTGACAATTCAGCTTTCACTATGCAAGCAAGTGAGCATGCATCGTGCCATTTGTGCAAGTGACTCGGAGGGACTCCCTGCCTCCATCTACAATGCATACTGCCACGGTGTGTCTGGGTCCTCTGTCTCACCTTCCTCATAACCCTCTAGCTCCTCTGGCTGCTTCTGCTCCTCCTCTCCTATCAGATTACTAGAAAAACTGCCCATTTGGTGAAACCTAAACTGTGCTCCACAGTGCCCCTCCCTCTCCTCCAGTCGCCACTCTCCACCTCGGCTCGGCACAAACCATCAGTTCACCACTTGAAAAAGGGAAGGACTGCAGCACCAGTAACTTAGACAGAAGCACATTCAGCTTGTGCGCCATTGGATGAGTGGGCGCATACTGTTGTCTCTCTCGATTGATTGTTGGCGGAATGGCTGACTAAAAGTAGGAGGAGCAGGAGCATGTGGAAGGAGAAGGAGGGTATGACACACAGCTCCCTTTGGCTGAGGTGGTGTAGCCTTGGCTGGCTGAAAGAGGGAGCAGCGTGTCACTGGGTGATGCAGCAGGCTGGACCACTACATCAGTGCCACGGTTCTCTTAGGCTGCTTTATGGTGGTGAAGCATGTGTTGATGCAGTGCCGTTGTGCCAAAATTGGGACCCTGGCCACACTTCAATTTCTGCTGAAATATCTTGCATGTTGTTAGGATTCGGCAGGCTGGATGTGGATCCTCTGTGTCAGCGAGGGATTGGCATGGACGGTACCGGTGGACCGGTTCTAGGTTACTACTGGTATTCACCAGAGCCCGACGCAAAGCGGGATGGACTTGCTGCAGTGGTAGCAACCAGGTCGTATCCACCAGCAACGGCTCAACCTCGCTGACTGCTGAGAAGGCGTGGGACAGAAGGACTAGACAGAGGGGAGGTCAGACGTAGCAGAAGGTCAGGACAGGCGGCAAGGTTCATAGTCAATGGTGATAGCAGAAGGTCGGGAAACACTGGTATGGCATCACTGGAAACGCTTTCTCAAGGCACAAGGGCAACAAGATCCGGCAATGCTGGGAAGGGGAAGTGAGGTTATATGAGCAGGGAACAGGTGGAAGCTAATTAGACTGATTGGGCCAGGCACCAATCATTGGTGCACTGGCCCTTTAAATCTTAGAGAGCTGGCGCGCGCGCGCCCTAAGGAGCAGAGCTGCGCGCGCCAGGACGTGACAGCCGGGGACCGGGACAAGTAAGTGGATTGGGATGCGATCCGCGAGCGGGCGCGTCCCGCTATGCGAATCGCATCCCCGTCGGCAGTGTCAGTGCTGCGCTCCCGGTCAGCGGGTCTGACCGGGGCGCTGCAGAGAGGGGAACGCCGCGAGTGCTCCGGGGAGGAGCAGGGACCCGGAGCGCTCGGCGTAACACATGTGGCTATGTGAACCTTCTCCGGATTCTTGTTGAAAAACTGCCACATCGCCGAGTAGCTAATTTTCCCACCAACAGTCTGCACTAATTGACTGCTACTGCCGCTGTCTCCAGGAACCCCAGTCCCACAACCTCCCGTGAAGGTAGGCTGCCGCGAAGCAAGTGGTCTCCCCCGGGCACGTTTGGCTCCAGAATTTCTACTTCTGCCACCATGCTGACTGCCAATTATTCTACTACCTTGCTTGCTCAGCTGCTGCCTCACGGGCAACCTGAAACTCTCTTCTCGTGATGATGATGAAGCCTCTTCTGCACTCGGCTCCCAATTGCGATTGGCTTCATCATCATCAACACGTGTCTGTACGTCACTAATGTTCTCCTCAGGTTCCTCAAAAGTGTCTGCTTCAGGACCCTGAACGCTGGCAACGCCACCTCCCACGTCAATCTCCTGGCAGGGGAAGCGGCAGATGTCTCCTCCACTTCTTGGCTGAGCAGTAGCTGCTGACTGTCCTCTATTAGATCGTCCTCACTGAATAGTGGAGCTGAACCCACAGTATAAGATACTTCTTTATGGGAGGGAACAGCATGGGACAGAGACAATGGACAGGGACTGCTCCCGGGCCATGCCAACAGAGGGTGGTGTCTGAGGAACCCACCGACTGTTGGAACCCACCGACAGATGTCACGTGTGATGAAGTGGATGACCGTGTTAACCAATTGATGATGGCAGATGGGTTGCTGGTCGAGACACGACTGCTAGCTGATACCGGGAGCTCAGGCCTCTCGTTGCGACTCCTGCTGCCACTTGGCCCTAATCTGCTGCGACCTCTGCCTGTTGAATTTAGGCCTCTGCCACTCCTCTGAGTACGTCATGGCACTTCTCAGCCTGACATACTTAGTGCGTATATGAGGGGAGTACAGAGTAAAAACATCAGCCGGTGAGTACTTTTGCCTGGACTTTCATAGTATCTAATCCCTTGACAGATTTACAGGTACAAAATAGTAAACTACTTAGATGTACATATGTGGTATGCACTTATGAGGGCAGAAAAATTAACTACTGTACACTTCAAAAATGATTTGAGTAAAACACCAGCCAGTGATTATTTTGGCTGTCCTTTCACAGTATCTAGGCCCTTGACAGATTAACAGGTACAAAATAGTACACCACTTAGATGCAGGTATGTGGTATGCACTTATGAGGGCGCAACAATACCCAAAAACAAAATTGCCCACAACGACAGCAGTACACAACAGTGCTGCAGCACACAGTCACTGTTTACTAAACCCAAAATTGCAAAAAGACTCTCTCTCAAATACTATTAGAAATGGACTGCTAGGTATGGATTATACCGTCTAGAGACTAGTATAACCAGCAGACCAGTTGTTGTGGAACAAAGACACAGATTTGCCCTAAAAAATGATTTCTCCCTTCCCATGAAAATGTTTCTGCAGCTGAGGCAACACACAGCTCTCTGCCCCTTTCTGTAATACAATGATGTTCACAGTGACTGAGGGGTTAATCGCTGCAGTAAGAATACATTTCTGTGCAAAAACGCTGTGCTCTGTGTCCTATAGAAGGATGTGGTGACTAGTGTTGCTCGCGAATATTCGCAATTCGAATTTTATTCGCGAATATCGCATATTCGCGAATTCGCGAATATTCGCGAATATAGCGCTATATATTCGTAATTACGAATATTCGTTGTTTTTTTTTTTTTTTTTCACAGTACACATCACAGTGATCATCCCTCTCTGCTTCCAGCTTATGTGGTGTAAGAAGGCTCTAATACTACTGTGTGAGACTGGTGTGCGAATTTTCGCATATGCGAACATTTGCATATGCATATTTTCGCATATACGAATTTTCGCTTATGGTAATTTTTGTATATGCGAAAATAAAACGAGAATGTTACGAATATGCGAATATTCGCGAATATGACGAATATTCATCCATATATTCGCGAATATTCGCGAATTCGAATATGGCCTATGCCGCTCAACACTAGTGGTGACTAAGAGGTGAAATGCTGCTGCAAAAAGCTTTTCTGTGTAACACACACACAGCGATGTCTGTCCTATCTCTCTGCAGTGTACTGAATGACATGACGAGCCGGAAAATGGCTGTCGAATATATAGGGCTGTGACATCACAGGGGTGACTGGCTGCTGATAGGCTGCATCCTGCATGTGATTCACGGTCATCCCGCCTACCTGCCTTCTCGCCTTCCCAGGATTCCTTGCCCCATGTACTGATGTGGATCTGCCATTTAAGATGCCCTGGAGCCTGGACCACAGTAAATGAAGTTTAATTAAGCGATTCACGCAATATTATCGCGGCCATATTCGCATTAGTTGAAAATCAAATTTTCCATGAAATTCGTAACGAATTTGGGTTCGTCAGCTTCAATTCGCTCATCTCTAATATATATATATATATATATATATATATATATATATATATATATACAGTGGTACCTCAACATACGATGGTAATCCGTTCCAAATGAACCATCGTTTGTTGAAAACATCGTATGTTGAGGGATCCGTGCAATGGAAAGAATAGGAAGTTATACTCACCTGTCCCCGCCGCTCCGTACCGTCACCGCTCGTCACCGCTGCCCTGGATGTGGCCCTCCATAGCAGTCGCTGTCGCTCCAGACGTCTCTGCTTCCCTGGGATCCTCGCTTTCCATCGCCGCCATCACGTCACTACGCACGCCGCTCCTATTGGATGAAGGGAAGGCGTGTGCGGCGACGTGATGACGACGAAGGAGAGCGCTGGCGATGCAGGGGATCCCGAAGAGGACACTCCGGAGCCCCGAGGACAGGTGAGTGATCGTCACCGCAGCACACGGGGCACTGTAAACGGCTATCCAGCCGCAGCTGAAGCAGTCTGCGCTGCCCGATAGCCGTTTATGCAATGACCCCGACATATAAAAGTATCGCATGTTGATACTGCCTTCAACATGCGATGGAAAAACCGGGCAAGTACCCGGCGTTGCCCGGTTTTTCCTTCCTAATCCTTGTTGGGGAGGAAAATAAACAAAGGAGGAAGCTTTTGACTTCATATGCAGTCCTCATATATTGTTGTCATATCCCAACCCCATATCCCGACCTCCTATCCCCTCCTCCTATCTCGACCTCCTGTCCTGACCTCCTGTCCTGACCTCCTATACCATCCTCCTATACCATCCTCCTATCCCGACCTCCTACCCCGTCCTCCTATCCCGACCTCCTATCCCATCCTCCTATCCCGACCTCCTATCCCGACCTCCTATCCCGACCTCCTATCCCGACCTCTTATCCCGACCTCTTATCCCGACCTCCTATCCCAACCTCCTATCTCAACCTCCTATCCCGTCCTCATATCCCGTCCTCCTATCCAGTCCTCCTATCCCGACCTCCTATCTCGTCCTCCTATCCCGACCTCCTCTCCCGTCCTCCTTTCCCATCCTCCTATCCCGACCTCCTATCTCAACCTCCTATCTCGACCTCCTATCTCGACCTCCTATCCCAACCTCCTATCCCAAACTCCTATCCTAACCTCCTATCTCAACCTCCTATCCCGTCCTCATATCCCGTCCTCCTATCCCGACCTCCTATCCCGACCTCCTATCCCATCCTCCTTTCCCGTCCTCCTATCCCGACCTCCTATCTCAACCTACTGTTTCGACCTCCTATCTCGACCTCCTATCCCAACCTCCTATCCTAACCTCCTATCTCAACCTCCTATCCCGTCCTCCTGTCCCGTCCTCCTATCCCGTCCTCCTATCTCCACCTCCTATCTCGACCTCCTATCCAGACCTCCTATCCCGTCCTCCTTTCCCGTCCTCCTATCTCAACCTTCTATCTCGACCTCCTATCCCATCCTCCTATCCCGACCTCCTATCCCAACCTCCTATCCTGACCTCCTATCCCATCCTCCTATCCCGTCCTCCTATCCCGTCCTCCTATCTCCACATCCTATCTCCAGCTCCTATCCAGACCTCCTATCCCGTCCTCCTATCCCATCCTCCTATCCCGTCCTCCTATCTCGACCTCCTATCCCGACCTTCTATCTCGACCTCCTATCCCGACTTCCCATCCTGTCCTCATATCCCGACCCGTAATATGTGTACCAGGTATTGAAATAGCTCCAGCCGTACTGAAATGATATGGGAACATACATTTCCCATTGATTTGCATGGGACTTTAAACAAAAACCCCGACCCTCACAAATGGGTGCGCTCAGCAGCCGTGATTACTAGACAGCTCCCCGCCACTGCGGGTAGGAGCGCAGCACTGAGACCTTATTTGCCGGAAGCAAGTACATCCTAACAGTACCTTTGGACTCTTCAGGGCTATATCCACTGATGACAGCTAACCCTGTTGCTTAGGAGTCCGTGTCCTGAAAGTTTGCATGGGGCACACTATGTATCGGGTGTACCCCTTCCATGAGTAATCGTGGTTCTCAGTTCCTAAACATTTTTCTAATTGTATTACTTCTAGTGCATGGTAGGCTTAGAACAAATAGCCTCATACCAGTATCTTCTTTAGTCCCCTGATGACACCACACAAATGTGGTAGAAACGCGTTGGGTCTACACTACTAGCATTAGTGTTACGCCGAGCGCTCCGGGTCCCCGCTCCTCCCCGGAGCGCTCGCTTCACTCCCCCCGCTGCAGCGCTCCGGTCACGTCCTCTGACCCGGGGCGCTGCGATTCCGCTGCCAGCCGGGATGCGATTCGCGATGCGGGTAGCGCCCGCTCGCGATGCGCACCCCGGCTCCCCTACCTGACTCGCTCTCCGTCTGTTCTGTCCCGGCGCGCGCGGCCCCGCTCCCTAGGGCGCGCGCGCGCCGGGTCTCTGCGATTTAAAGGGCCACTGCGCCGCTGATTGGCGCAGTGGTTCCAATTAGTGTGTTCACCTGTGCACTTCCCTATATCACCTCACTTCCCCTGCACTCCCTTGCCGGATCTTGTTGCCATTGTGCCAGTGAAAGCGTTCCTTGTGTGTTCCTAGCCTGTGTTCCAGACCTTCTGCCGTTGCCCCTGACTACGATCCTTGCTGCCTGCCCCGACCTTCTGCTACGTCCGACCTTGCTTCTGCCTACTCCCTTGTACCGCGCCTATCTTCAGCAGCCAGAGAGGTGAGCCGTTGCTAGTGGATACGACCTGGTCACTACCGCCGCAGCAAGACCATCCCGCTTTGCGGCGGGCTCTGGTGAAAACCAGTAGTGGCTTAGAACCGATCCACTAGCACGGTCCACGCCTATCCCTCTCTGGCACAGAGGATCCACTACCTGCCAGCCGGCATCGTGACAGTAGATCCGGCCATGGATCCCGCTGAAGTTCCTCTGCCAGTTGTCGCTGACCTCACCACGGTGGTCGCCCAGCAGTCACAACAGATAGCGCAACAAGGCCAACAGCTGTCTCAACTGACCGTTATGCTACAACAGTTACTACCACAGCTTCAGCAGTCATCTCCTCCGCCAGCTCCTGCACCTCCTCCGCAGCGAGTGGCCGCTCCTGGGATACGCTTATCCTTGCCGGATAAATTTGATGGGGACTCTAAGTTTTGCCGTGGCTTTCTTTCCCAATGTTCCCTGCATCTGGAGATGATGTCGGACCTGTTTCCCACTGAAAGGTCTAAGGTGGCTTTCGTAGTCAGCCTTCTGTCCGGAAAAGCCCTGTCATGGGCCACACCGCTCTGGGACCGCAATGACCCCGTCACTGCCTCTGTACACTCCTTCTTCTCGGAAATCCGAAGTGTCTTTGAGGAACCTGCCCGAGCCTCTTCTGCTGAGACTGCCCTGTTGAACCTGGTCCAGGGTAATTCTTCCGTTGGCGAGTATGCCGTACAATTCCGTACTCTTGCTTCAGAATTGTCCTGGAATAATGAGGCCCTCTGCGCGACCTTCAAAAAAGGCCTATCCAGCAACATTAAAGATGTTCTGGCCGCACGAGAAATTCCTGCTAATCTACATGAACTTATTCACCTAGCCACTCGCATTGACATGCGTTTTTCCGAAAGGCGTCAGGAACTCCGCCAAGATATGGACTCTGTTCGCACGAGGCGTTTCTTCTCCTCGGCTCCTCTCTCCTCTGGTCCCCTGCAATCTGTTCCTGTGTCTCCCGCCGTGGAGGCTATGCAGGTCGACCGGTCTCGCCTGACACCTCAAGAGAGGACACGACGCCGTATGGAGAACCTCTGCCTGTACTGTGCTAGTACCGAACACTTCCTGAGGGATTGTCCTATCCGTCCTCCCCGCCTGGAAAGACGTACGCTGACTCCGCACAAAGGTGAGACAGTCCTTGATGTCTACTCTGCTTCTCCACGTCTTACTGTGCCTGTGCGGATGTCTGCCTCTGCCTTCTCCTTCTCTACAGTGGCCTTCTTGGACTCTGGATCTGCAGGAAATTTTATTTTGGCCTCTCTCGTCAACAGGTTCAACATCCCCGTGACCAGTCTCGCCAGACCCCTCTACATCAATTGTGTAAATAATGAAAGATTGGACTGTACCATACGTTTCCGCACGGAGCCCCTTCTTATGAGCATCGGATCTCATCATGAGAGGATTGAACTTTTGGTCCTCCCCAATTGCACCTCGGAAATTCTCCTTGGACTTCCCTGGCTTCAACTTCATTCCCCAACCCTGGATTGGTCCACTGGGGAGATCAAGAGTTGGGGGTCCTCTTGTTCCAAGAACTGTCTAAAACCGGTTCCCAGTAACCCTTGCCGTAACTCTGTGGTTCCTCCAGTAACCGGTCTCCCTAAGGCCTATATGGACTTCGCGGATGTTTTCTGCAAAAAACAAGCTGAGACTCTACCTCCTCACAGGCCTTATGATTGCCCTATCGACCTCCTCCCGGGCACTACTCCACCCCGGGGCAGAATTTATCCTCTCTCTGCCCCAGAGACTCTTGCCATGTCCGAATACGTCCAGGAGAATCTTAAAAAGGGCTTTATCCGTAAATCCTCCTCTCCTGCCGGAGCCGGATTTTTCTTTGTGTCCAAAAAAGATGGCTCCCTACGTCCTTGCATTGACTACCGCGGTCTTAATAAAATCACGGTTAAGAACCGCTACCCCTTACCCCTCATCTCTGAACTCTTTGATCGCCTCCAAGGTGCCCACATCTTTACTAAATTGGACTTAAGAGGCGCCTATAACCTCATCCGCATCAGAGAGGGGGACGAGTGGAAAACGGCATTTAACACCAGAGATGGACACTTTGAGTATCTGGTCATGCCCTTTGGCCTGTGCAACGCCCCTGCCGTCTTCCAAGACTTTGTCAATGAAATTTTTCGTGATCTGTTATACTCTTGTGTTGTTGTATATCTGGACGATATCCTAATTTTTTCTGCCAATCTAGAGGAACACCGCCAGCATGTCCGTATGGTTCTTCAGAGACTTCGTGACAACCAACTCTATGCCAAAATTGAGAAATGTCTGTTTGAATGCCAATCTCTTCCTTTTCTAGGATATTTGGTCTCTGGCCAGGGACTACAGATGGATCCAGACAAACTTTCTGCCGTCTTAGATTGGCCACGCCCCTCCGGACTCCGTGCTATCCAACGCTTTTTGGGGTTCGCCAATTATTACAGGCAATTTATTCCACATTTTTCTACCATTGTAGCTCCTATCGTGGCTTTAACCAAAAAAAATGCTGATCCCAAGTCCTGGCCTCCTCAAGCAGAAGACGCCTTTAAACGACTCAAGTCTGCCTTTTCTTCGGCTCCCGTCCTCTCCAGACCTGACCCTTCCAAACCCTTCCTATTGGAGGTTGATGCCTCCTCAGTGGGAGCTGGAGCTGTTCTTCTACAGAAAAATTCTTCCGGGCATGCTGTCACTTGTGGTTTTTTCTCTAGGACCTTCTCTCCAGCGGAGAGGAACTACTCCATCGGGGATCGAGAGCTTCTAGCCATTAAATTAGCACTTGAGGAATGGAGGCATCTGTTGGAGGGATCAAGTTCTCCTGTTATTATCTACACCGACCACAAGAACCTCTCCTACCTCCAGTCTGCCCAACGGCTGAATCCTCGCCAGGCCCGGTGGTCTCTGTTCTTTGCCCGATTTAATTTTGAGATTCACTTTCGTCCTGCCGATAAGAACATTAGGGCCGATGCTCTCTCTCGTTCCTCGGATGCCTCAGAAGTTGAACTCTCTCCGCAACACATCATTCCACCTGACTGCCTGATCTCCACTTCTCCTGCCTCCATCAGGCAGACTCCTCCAGGAAAGACCTTTGTTTCTCCTCGCCAACGCCTCGGAATCCTCAAATGGGGTCACTCCTCCCATCTCGCAGGTCATGCGGGTATCAAGAAATCTGTGCAACTCATCTCCCGCTTCTATTGGTGGCCGACTCTGGAGACGGATGTTGTGGACTTTGTGCGAGCCTGCACTATCTGTGCCCGGGATAAGACTCCTCGCCAGAAGCCCGCTGGTTTTCTTCATCCTCTGCCTGTCCCCGAACAGCCTTGGTCTCTGATTGGTATGGATTTTATTACTGATTTACCCCCTTCCCGTGGCAACACTGTTATTTGGGTGGTCGTTGATCGATTCTCCAAAATGGCACATTTCATCCCTCTTCCTGGTCTTCCTTCTGCGCCTCAGTTGGCTAAACAATTTTTTGTACACATTTTTCGTCTTCACGGGTTGCCTACGCAGATTGTCTCGGATAGAGGCGTCCAATTCGTGTCTAAATTCTGGAGGGCTCTCTGTAAACAACTCAAGATTAAATTAAATTTTTCTTCTGCATATCATCCCCAGTCCAATGGACAAGTAGAAAGAATTAACCAGATCTTGGGTGATTATTTGCGACATTTTGTTTCCTCCCGCCAGGATGACTGGGCAGATCTCCTCCCATGGGCCGAATTCTCGTATAACTTCAGGGTCTCTGAGTCTTCCTCCAAATCCCCATTTTTCGTGGTGTACGGCCGTCACCCTCTTCCCCCCCTCCCTACTCCCTTGCCCTCTGGTCTGCCCGCTGTGGATGAAATTTCTCGTGACCTTTCCATCATATGGAGAGAGACCCAAAATTCTCTCTTACAGGCTTCATCACGCATGAAGAAGTTCGCGGATAAGAAAAGAAGAGCCCCTCCCGTTTTTTCCCCTGGAGACAAGGTATGGCTCTCCGCTAAATATGTCCGCTTCCGTGTCCCTAGCTACAAGTTGGGACCACGCTATCTTGGTCCTTTCAAAATTTTGTGTCAAATTAATCCTGTCTCTTATAAACTTCTTCTTCCTCCTTCTCTTCGTATCCCTAATGCCTTTCACGTCTCTCTTCTCAAACCACTCATCCTCAACCGTTTTTCTCCCAAATCTGTTCCTCCCACTCCTGTTTCCGGCTCCTCGGACATCTTCTCGGTCAAAGAAATCTTAGCTGCCAAAAAGGTCAGAGGGAAAAAATTTTTTTTAGTGGACTGGGAGGGTTGTGGTCCTGAAGAGAGATCCTGGGAACCTGAGGACAACATCCTAGACAAAAGTCTGCTCCTCAGGTTCTCAGGCTCTAAGAAGAGGGGGAGACCCAAGGGGGGGGGTACTGTTACGCCGAGCGCTCCGGGTCCCCGCTCCTCCCCGGAGCGCTCGCTTCACTCCCCCCGCTGCAGCGCTCCGGTCACGTCCTCTGACCCGGGGCGCTGCGATTCCGCTGCCAGCCGGGATGCGATTCGCGATGCGGGTAGCGCCCGCTCGCGATGCGCACCCCGGCTCCCCTACCTGACTCGCTCTCCGTCTGTTCTGTCCCGGCGCGCGCGGCCCCGCTCCCTAGGGCGCGCGCGCGCCGGGTCTCTGCGATTTAAAGGGCCACTGCGCCGCTGATTGGCGCAGTGGTTCCAATTAGTGTGTTCACCTGTGCACTTCCCTATATCACCTCACTTCCCCTGCACTCCCTTGCCGGATCTTGTTGCCATTGTGCCAGTGAAAGCGTTCCTTGTGTGTTCCTAGCCTGTGTTCCAGACCTTCTGCCGTTGCCCCTGACTACGATCCTTGCTGCCTGCCCCGACCTTCTGCTACGTCCGACCTTGCTTCTGCCTACTCCCTTGTACCGCGCCTATCTTCAGCAGCCAGAGAGGTGAGCCGTTGCTAGTGGATACGACCTGGTCACTACCGCCGCAGCAAGACCATCCCGCTTTGCGGCGGGCTCTGGTGAAAACCAGTAGTGGCTTAGAACCGATCCACTAGCACGGTCCACGCCTATCCCTCTCTGGCACAGAGGATCCACTACCTGCCAGCCGGCATCGTGACAATTAGATTGGGATCATTCTTGATAAATCCACATTGACATGTGGTAATCCTTTGATTTATTATTTGGTGTCGGATATAGTTTTGAGCACTCCTTTCTGATTACTCTGGTGGCTTTTAACTATAAACATTAAAAGCTAGATTTTATGGAGTTCCCCTCCGATCAGCACGAGAATTATTACTACTTTTTGTTGACTTTTTTGACTTAAATTAACTATCCTATATTTTAAGTGGACATATAAGTTACATGTGACCAAGTATTATCGAAATATCTCCAGCCGTTTGGAAGTTATGCAGTAACATATATTTCCCATTGACTTGAATGGGACTTAAAACATAAGCCCCGCCCCTGGCAAATGGGGGTGAGTAAGGGTTAAATTACCTATCCTATGTTTGTTGTTGACATATGAGTAACATGTGTGCCAAGTTTCATGTTAATATCTTTAGCTGTTTGAAAGTTTTTGTGGAACATACACACATATATACATACATACAAACATATACATTCAAACATCATGTCCAAACGGCTAAAGATATTAACATGAAACTTGGCACACATGTTACTTATATGTCAACAACAAACATAGGATCGGTAATTTAACCCTTACCCACCCCCTTTTGCCAGGGTCGGGGTTTTTGTTTAAAGTCCCATACAAGTCTATGGGAAAATATATGTTACTGCATAACTTCCAAACGGCTGGAGATATTTCGATAATACTTGGTCACGTGTTACTTATATGCACACTTAAAATATAGGATAGTTAATTTAACCCTTAACTACCCCATTTGTGAGGGTCAGGGTTTTTGCTTAAAGATATGAGAATGGGATATGAGGTCAGGATAGGAGGTCAAGATAGGAAGTCGAGATAGGAGGTCGAGATATGTGGACGGGAAAGGAGGACAGGATAGGAGGTCGGGATAAGAGGATGGGATAGGAGGACGGGAAAGGAGAATGGGAAAGGAGGACGGGAAAGGAGGACGGGATAGGAGGACGGGATTGGAGGTCGGGATAGGAGGTCGGGATAGGAGGAGGGGATAGGAGGTGGGGATAGGAGGTCGAGATTGTAGGTCGGGATAGGAGGTCGAGATAGTAAGATGGGATATGAGGTCGAGATAGGAGGACGGGAAAGGAGGTCGAGATAGGAGGTTGGGATAGGAGGATGGTTTAGGAGGTCAGGATAGGAGGTTGAGATAGGAGGACGGGATATGAGGACGGGATATGAAAACGGGATAGGAGGATGGGATAGGAGGTCGGGATAGGAGGTCAGGATAGGAGGATGGGATAGGAGGTAGGGATAGGAGGTCCGGATAGGAGGTCAAGATAGGAGGTCGAGATAGTAGGACTGGATAGGAGGACGGGATAGGAGGACGGGATAGGAGGTCGGGATAAGAGCTCGGGATAGGAGGACGGGAAAGGAAGATGGGATAGAAGGACGGGATAGGAGGTCGGGATAGGAGGATGGTATAGGAGGTCGGGATAGGAGGTTGGGATAGGAGGTTGAGATAGGAGGTCAAGATAGGAAGATGGGATAGGAGGTCAAGATAGGAGGACGGGAAAGGAGGTCGAGATAGGAGGTCGGGATAGGAGGACGATTTAGGAGGTCAGGATAGGAAGTCGAGATAGGAGGACGATTTAGGAGGTCAGGATAGGAGGTCGAGATAGGAGGACGGGATATGAGGATGGGATATGAAAATGGGATATGAGGATGGGATAGGAGGTCGGGATAAGAGGTCGGGATAGGAGGTCGGGATAGGAGGATTGAATAGGAGGTAGGGATAGGAGGTAAGGATAGGAGGTCAAGATAGGAGGTCGAGATAGGAGGACGGGAAAGGAGGTCGAGATAGGAGGTCGGGATAGGAGGACGATTTAGAAGGTCAGGATAGGAGATCGAGATAGGGGGACGGGATAGAGGATGGGATATGAAAATGGGATAGGAGGATGGGATAGGAGTTCGGGATAAGAGGTCGGGATAGGAGGTCGGGATAGGAGGATGGGATAGGAGGTAGGGATAGGAGGTATGGATAGGAGGTCAAGATAGGAGGTGGAGATAGGAGGACGGGATAGGAGGATGGTATAGGAGGACGAGATAGGAGGTCGGGATAGGAGGTCGGGATAGGAGGACGGGATAAGAGATCAGGAAAGGAGGTCAGGATAGGAGGACGGGATAGGAGGTCGGCATAGGAGGTCAGGATAGGAGGTTGAGATAGGTTGAGATAGGAGGTTGGGTTAGGAGGACGGGATAGGAGTACGGGATAGGAGGTCGAGATAGGAGGTCAAGATAGGAGGTCGGGATAGAAGGTTGAGATAGGAGGTCGAGATAGGAGAACTGGATAGGAGGATGGGATAGGAGGACGGGAAAGGAGGACGGGAAAGGAGGACGGGATAGGAGGATGGGATAGGAGGTCGGGATATGAGGATGGGATAGGAGGTCGGGATAAGAGGTCGGGATAGGAGGTCGGGATAGGAGGATGGGATAGGAGGTAGGGATAGGAGGTACGGATAGGAGGTCAAGATAGGAGGTCAAGATAGGAGGACGGGAAAGGAGGTTGAGATAGGAGGTCGGGATAGGAGAACGATTTAGGAGGTCAGGATAGGAGGTCGGGATAGGAGGACAGGATATGAGGACAGGATATGAAAATGGGATAGGAGGATGGGATAGGAGGTTGGGATAAGAGGTCGGGATAGGAGGTTGGGATAGGAGGATGGGATAGGAGGTAGGGATAGGAGGTACGGATAGGAGGTCAAGATAGGAGGTCGAGATAGGAGGACAAGATAGGAGGACGGGATAGGAGGACGAGATAGGAGGTCGGGATAGGAGGTTGGAATAGGAGGACGGGATAAGAGGTCAGGATAGGAGGTCGGGATAGGAGGACGGGATAGGAGGACGGGATAGGAGGTCTGTATAGGAGGTCAGGATAGGAGGTTGAGATAGGTCGAGATAGGAGGTTGAGATAGGAGGTTGGGTTAGGAGGACGGGATAGGAGTACGGGATAGGAGGTCGAGATAGGAGGCCAAGATAGGAGGTCGGGATAGAAGGTTAAGATAGGAGGTCAAGATAGGAGGTTGGGTTAGGAGGACGGGATAGGAGGATGGGTTAGGAAGTCGAGATAGGAGGTCAAGATAGGAGGACGGGATAGGAGGTCAGGATAGGCCGTCGGGTTATGGGGTTGGGATATGACAAAAGTATATGAAGAAGGGATATGAAGTCACATGCTTCCTATGTTGATTTTCCTCCACAACAAGGATTAGGAAGGAAAAACCGGGCAACGCCGAGTACTCAATGGCCCTCATTTACTAAGAAAATCGGGTTGTAAGTCTATGTTGCTTTATTACCTGACTGCTTTTTTCCCCTGGTATTTATTATTATGTCGCATCCTGTTTGTCACACGTGGGTTTTGTTGGTTTTGGTTTCCAACTCCTCTGAGCTGTCGGGAAAAAATCCACAACAATACAACAAATTCGGGTTGGAAATCTTAATAAATACGTGGGAAAGCTCAGAAATGTCGGGTAACGCCCCTTTTTCGGGTTTGGGAGAATACACATCGGGTCCGTCGGGAAAAAATGTTGCATGGTGTCGCAGACTGGCGCACGATGTCTGCGACATGGCGCAGACAAAGATGTGACAAAAAAACCCGACAAAAGAGGTCGGGTTTAGAATAGTAAATGAGGGCCAATGTGTGTGTGTATGTATATGTGTATGTTCCAGCATCCCATCCAAATGGCTAAAGATATTAACATGAAACGTGGCACACATGTTACTTATATGTCAACAACAAACATCGGATAGGTGATTTAACCCTTACTCACCCCCATTTGCCAGGGTTGTTTTTTTTAAAAGGGGCATTTTAAGCCACACCCCTTTTATTATCTACCCTTTTGTGCATCGGTCTGGTTTGCAAATCACACTCAGTCCTTACAAAGCCACGTCCCATTCTATTTTCTGCTTACAATATCTTCATCACAAATCAGTCCCACCTGAGGACAGGATATGAGGATGGAACATAAGGACGGGATATGAGGACAGGATTTGAGGATGGGTTAAAAGGACGGTATATGAGGGCGGAATATGAAGATGGGATGTGAGGACGGGAAATGAGGTCGAGATAGGAGGTCAGGATATGAGGACGGCATATGAGGGCGTAATATGAGGACAGGATAGGAGGACGGGATAGGAGGATGGGATAGGAGGTTGGGATAGGAGATATAGATATGAGGTCGAGATATGATGATGGGATATGAGGTCGGGATAGGAGGACGGGATAGGTGGTCGAGATAGGAGGACCGGATAGGAGGACGGGATAGGAGGTCGGGATAGGAGGTCGGGATAGGAGGATGGGATATGGGGTTGGGATATGACAACAACATAGGAGGACAGGATATGAAGTCAAAAGCTTCCTCCTTTGTATATTTTTTTCCCCAACAAGGATTAGGAAGGAAAAATCGGGCAACGCCGGGTACTCAGCTAGTAGGATATATATAAGATATATGTATAAGATTAGACCAGTCATCATGTGATTATTTTAGTTAATCCTAAAGACATCTGAACACAAATATGTTACCAAATGCAAAGTTGGTACAAAATATTCATTTATAGAATTCTAAGTAACATCTATTAACTGTATTAGTCAAATATGTGCATAAAAACGGGTCATGTTTCAAATCTTGTAAATTAAATATTCAGGAAAAGCCTGTCTGTCTTAGTTTAACTTCATGGATTTTGGTAACAGATTTCCTTTGGAGGTAAGGAAGGACGCATCTGTAAACTTGTCAATGTAGATTCAATTATTGCACATTTTTTAACCCTGTAAGAAAACAGCATATTTTGGCCTTGAGGACACAGCAAACTTTTATTTTTGTTATTTCCTCCTTTCCTTTTAAGAGCCATACCTCTTTTATTTTCCCATCCACAGACCAATATGAGGGCTTGTGTTTTGCATGACCAATTGTTCTTTATAACAACACCTTTAATTTTACCATAAAATGTACAGCTAAACCAAAAAAGTATTATGTGTGGGGGCAAAAACCACACTTTTGCAAGGACATATTATTCTTAAGGTCAATATAAGTAAAAAGATACCCAATTTATTTAGCTTTTCTATTATTGCAAAGTCAAACTTTTTTATTTATTAAATTTGGTATACCTAAAATTGTCCTTTTCTGACCCCCAATAAACAAATTTTTTTGTACCATGATTTTAGTTATTATCAGTACTATTTTTGTTTTGATGGGACTTTTTGATAACTTTTTATTATTTTTTCTGATATACGATGTGATTAAAATTGAATATTTTTGGTGTTTGTTATTTTTTTTTTACGCTTGTGCCATTTACTGTGTGGGACCATAAGCATTATATTTTAATAGTTTGGACAATTGGAAAATGCAGAGATACCAAATATGTTTATTATTTTTATTTATTTTATGTTTGTTTTTTTATGGGAGAATAACAGTCATTTTATTTTTAATAGGAGAAAGGTTTTATATATTTTTTGAAATACATTATTTTCTTATTTATTTCACACTTTTTAAGTGTTATAGGGATCTTTTACATGCAAACATTAGATTGCATTCACTGTACAATACTATGCTATTGCATAGCATTGAACAAAGTGAGTGGCTCTTGGCTGATACAGTCCGGCTCTCCCAGGTTGTATCACTGGAGAGCTGGGCAGGCGTCCAGAGACTGATAGGGGGCCATGTTATCTAGCTAGCCAGAATGTGTCATTTATGTGTCAATACTTTAGACGCTGTGATTGGTGATCTCATTGCCTGTCATTAGTAGTGAGTGTCCAGCTACTGATAGTAGCCGACACTCACCAATTGAATGTTACAGGTACCTCCTGGTGCGTTTAGGCCCAGGCGACAATGGCGTACTTGCACGCTTGATGTCCCTAATGAGAAAATGACCATCCTAGGACATGAAGGACAATTTTTAGTGCAAAATTTACACCAACAACCCCGAACCTGTCAGATCCCTTGTGATCATACCCTTACTTTTTTTTTTTTATAACTGTAATAAGTATATAGATTTACCTGAAGTAGTATTAGGGTTCCGTTTGGAAGCGGGATGATACAAGCCACTTGGACACAGTAACAACAATGTCCACGGGCTGGCTGGCGTTCGAAGCCCTGCAAGGTAAGAGGTGAAAATTTGTATGCAGTAGAGTGTACAAGAATTTAACATATTGTCTACATGGTGTATGATAGTTTAATGACTAATATCTCACTCACCAGCTTACAGTTTTCTTTACAGGTTTTGGTCACACAGTTTACTGCATTTAGCTTTGTTAGGGGATCCTTATTACTAGTGCAGTTACATTTATAACAAGGGTTATCATAGGATGGTGGAATAATAGCACCTGGCTGTCGAAAGAAAGGAAGAAAGACATAAACATTATGATAACTTGAAAGGAAATGTTATCCACTTAAAAATAAAATGTATTAGATTCTGTACAGCAGAGGTCCTTAACCCTTTTGGGGTTAGCCATTTTGAAATACAAATGTAGCATTTAGATTTTAAATAAAGATGTCAATGAAAATATGTGATCATATCTATAGTGGTTTTATGGTTCTTACCTCAGTGTTAACCCTTTGTTATTTAGTTTTCACCTGCAAACAAGTGGCTTCTGCATTTGATGGGGAACACTGTTTTATAGGGAAAAGTGTAATAGGGGGCAAATGTCTCTGTTGGATAGCACCCTGCTTAGGGTGCCTACTTTAAATTGTCACTCTCATTAAAACTAATGTTTGCTATTGCACTCCTTATGGTAAGTAAAAAAATCTTACTAATGTACTTTTTTTTAAAAAAAATGAAGTTATCTATGTTTTATTTTTGTTAAAGAAAAGCTGCCACTAGATGTCTCCCTACTTGTCCAGAGCACATTTCCCCCCCATCTCTTGCACAGTCTTTGGACTCCTGCTCGCTTGGCAGAAGTCTAATATCAGGAAATGCAGTCTGGAGTGCTGGGGGGTGGGTGCAGTCTTATCTCCCCTGTATGGCTATCCCCTGTATGGCTTCAGATGATGTCACGACTGCTGGGGAACGCCCCTTCCCAGTCTGTGAATGACTGAGCAGAAAATACAGAGCAATATCAAGGTAGAAAACAAAAAAATAATAAAAAATAAAGGCAGGGGGTGGTTTATCATGATGGAGCAGTGAACTGGGAGGATTATTAAATTTAACAAGATCATGAGAGGTATTATTTAAAAGATTTATTTTCTGCAAATGATTGTGCATCTTTGATTGGAAAATAAAATGTAGTATAGTACTGTATTTTAGGATTGCTCACCTTGTAAATAGTGTTGTTAACCACACATACATTGTCAGGCTCTAGGAAAGAACAAAAGGAAAAGTAAAAAGAAAAAACAACCATGCTTTGTTTGTTTGCTATGTTCTGCAAACTGTTTAGTATTACATTGCTTTTTTTCAGATTTATCTTGGTACAGGTGTGAGATTATCAGCTTTCACCACAACATTATTTCCAGATACTCTGTTTTACACAGTGTACACACTTTAGTGACAATGGGGGAGATTTATCAAAATCCATGGTACAGTTTCCAGTCAAATTGCTTCTTTCATTTTTCAGAGACCTTATTAAAAATAAAAGACACAATCTTTTCCTCTGCACAGGTTTTGATAAATCTCCCCCAATGTGTGGACACCCAGTGATTGTTATGTAAATAAAGCCTACTGAGTGTTCCGATAGCATGTTGTGATATTGTGCAGAGTTGTGCTCTGCTGGAGACTGCCTCAGTACCTGAGATGATTTCTGTGTGGGCTGTGGACTGCAAAGATGCCACAGGCTCCTTATTTTGCAAGCACCTGGTTAGAGTCCTGACTGTACAAAGGTAGTCAAGATTAGTGTTGCTCGCGAATATTCGCAATTCGAATATTATTCGCGAATATCGCATATTCGCGAATTCGCGAATTTCGCGAATATAGCGCTATATATTCGTAATTACGAATATTCGTTTTTTTTTTTTTTTTTTCACAGTACACATCACAGTGATCATCCCTCTCCGCTTCCAGCTTGTGTGGTGTAAAGAAGGCTGTAATACTACTGTGTGAGACTGGCGTGTGTAAATTCGCATATGCGAAAATTAGCATATGCTAATTTTCGCATATGCGAATTTCCACATATGCTAATTTTCGCATGTGCGTATTTTCGCATACGCGAAAATAAAACGAGAATATAACGAATATGCGCATATTCGCGAATATATGACGAATATTCGTCCATATATTCGCGAATATTCGCGAATTCGAATATGGCCTATGCCGCTCAACACTAGTCAAGATCACAAAGATTAATAGATTGAATGTGTTCTGTGAGCCCTTGGAACAGGGAACCAAAGACAGGAAGACATATTGTTTAGTTTAAACCCCTTCAACTTGCTGTGCAACCATGTTTGTGCCACTCATTCGGTACAGGTAGTATTGCCGTCAGGTGCCTGGACCAGAACAGGGGCATGCTGCTGCCGACTCTTTCACACCCCCACCTCCTCCCGCACTCCACACAGCATGTCAGTAAAAATAACAAGAAGCAGCAGGGCTTGTTTGTTTTACTGAGCTAAAATCATGGGGGCCCCATCCCCTCCCCCATACCCTGTTTAGACTCTGCAGAGCCTGTCTGCTTAGAAGCTCTGGGGATCAACACTTCCCCACATCCAGGCAGGAAGATGTACCGGGCCCCTCTCCTCTCTCCTGGGCCCCTCCCCACCTGGCCTCTTGCTGTAAACAGCTCGACAGTCGGGGAATAGGAGGAGTGCTGCAAGGTGCATGGTCTGAAGCCTGGAACTGAAGTGAAACTGGAAGTCACACAAGATGTGGACCCCCTGGAGCTGTTAAATCCTGCCTAAAAAGTAGGTGTGTGCGTATATATATATATATATATATATATATATATGTATATATATATATATATATATATATATATATATATATTAGCTGAGTACCCGACGTTTCCCGGTTCATATTCCATCCTCAAATATTGTTGTCATATCCCAACCTCCTATCCCGTCCTCATATCCTGTCCACCTATCCCGACCTTCTATCCTGTCCTCCTATCTCGACCTCATATCCCGTCCTCCTATCCCAACCTCCTATCCCGACCTCCTATCTCATCCTCATATCACAACCTCCTATCCCGTCCTCCTATCTTGAGCTCATATCCCATCCTCATATCCCGACCTCATATCCCATCCTCTTATCACAACCTCCTATACCGTTCTCCTATCTCGACCTCATATCCCATCCTCATATCCCATCCTCATGTCCCGACCTCATATCCTGTCCTTATATCCCGATCTCTTGGCCTGACCCGATATCCCAACCTCATATCCCGTCCTCATATCCCGACCTCATATCCCGACCTCATATCCCGACCTCATATCCCGACATCCTATCCCGACCTCATATCCCGTCCTCATATCCCGTTCTCATATCCCGTCCTCACATCCCGACCTCATATCCTGTCCTCATATCCCGTCCTCATATCCTGTCCTCTACATATCCTGTCCTCCGATCTCTTGGCCTGACCCGATATCCCGACCTCATATCCCGTCCTCATATCCCGACCTCATATCCTGACCTCCTATCCCTACCTCATATCCCGTCCTCATATCCCATTCTCATATCCCGTCCTCACATCCCGACCTCATATTCTGTCCTCATATCCCGAACCTCATATCCTGATGCATGTTAGGTAGTGCATGTATGAAGATGCATGTTAGGTAGTGCAACATCCAAAAATTTAAGGCCCAAGCCCAGAAGCATCAGTAAGACAAGTAATTCCTGAAAGACTCAGGCGCTGGCATCAGCAGTACACCAAAGGCTTTCATAACCCCTTTAAATTGCAAGATCAATGTTGGAATTTGCATTAAGCATGTATTTAGCTACTGCTAAACATCCAAAAATGAAAGACCCAAGGGTCGAAGCATCAGTGAGGCAAGTAGTTCCTGAAAGAGACACAGGATGAGTCAGGAGCAGGCATTCGCAGTGCCCAAGAGGGTTTCATAACCCCTTACATTTAAAGATTAATGTTGAAATTTGCATTAAGCATGTATTTAGCTACTGCTAAGCATCCAAAAATGTAAAGGCCCAAGGCCCGAAGCATCAGTGAGGCAAGTAGTTCCGGAAAGAGACACAGGATGAGTCAGGAGCAGGCATTCGCAGTACCCAAGAAGGTTTCATAACCCCTTACATTTAAAGATCAATGTTGAAATTCGCATTAAGCATGTATTTAGCTACTGCTATACTTCCAAAAATTGAAGGCACAAGGCCAGAAGCATCAGTGAGTAGTTCCTGAAAGATACAGGATGAGTCAGGAGCAGGCATTCGCAGTAGCCAAGAGGGTTTCATAACCCTAATTGATAACCCAAGAGGGTTTCATAACCAACCATAATTGGGAAATGATGGTGTAGCAGCATGGTAAATCTACTCTGAGGCATCTGGCATTGGTGGCTGGAAATCCTGGCTGATCCATCCCTGATTCATCTTGACAAACGTCAGTCTCTCCACATTTTTTAGTGGAGAGACGAGTTTGCCTTGGGCTGACTATGGCCCCGGCCGCACTAAACACCCGCTCGGATGGCACATTACTGGCCAGGCAGGGCAGCTTTTCCAGGGCAAACTCTTATAGTTGCAGCCATAAATCAAGTGAAGCAACTCATCAGCAGCAGGTAGACATGGAGCAGGTCTTGAACCAGAAGGTGGTGGCATACCTTGACCTGGCCATGCCAACAAACATTGAAGATCCGCTGGACTTCTGTCCAGCGGATCTTCAATGTTTGTTGGCATGGCCATGTCAAGGTATGCCACCACCTTCTGGTTCAGGTCCTGCTCCATGTCTACCTGCTGCTGATGAGTTGCTTCACTATGCGGGTGAAGAAAGCTACTCATCAGCGACTGTAGATTCAGGCTGCTGCTGATGGAGCTGGTACTGCTCCTGCCACCCCTCCCCTCCCAAGCAGCTATGGCAGTGGAAGGTAAGCACAGAGGGCCCCCCAAATCAGACCTGCGAGTGGATGAACTATGTCGCCGATAGGCATCGGCCAACTGACTACGTAGGATCTCTCTGTAGTAGGTCAGTTTGTCCTCCCTCTCAGTGGGTGTAAAAAAAGGCCCCCATTCTGGGATGGTAGCGAGGGTCCAATAAGGTGGAGAGCCAGAAGTCATCCCACTGACGAATTTAGAGAATTCGGGGGTCACTACGCAAGTAACTGAGCATGCATCGTGCCATTTGCGCCAGTGACTCGTAGGGAATACCTGCTTCCATCTCCACTGCATACTGCCACGGTATGTCTGGGTCCTCTGTCTCACCTTCCTCATAACCCTCTAGCTCCTCTGGCTGCTCCTGCTCCTCCTCTCTTGTCCGATGACTAGAAACACCGGCCATCTCGTCCAACCTAAACTGTGCTCCACTCTGCCCCTCATCCTCCTCCTCCAGTTCAGCCCCCACAGGGCTCATGTAGCCTTGAGATGTAGGCGCAACATCTCCATTGCCGTGACCAGCCATCGTTTCAATCATTTGTTGTAGGAAATGTAGGAGTGGAATTACGTCGTTCATGCCGTAATCCAGGCGACTTAGAAATAATGTGGCTTCCTCAAAGGGCCTCAGCAAACGGCAGGTGTCACGTATGAGCTGCCATTGGTTCACATTGAAGTTACACAGGGGAGTACTCCTATCTGCTTGGATAATCAAGAAATCGATGATGGCTTTTCTTTGTTCGTATAGTCTGTCCAACATATGGAGGGTGGAATTCCAACATGTGGCAACGTCACAAATAAGACTGCAGCTCAAGGACGGTGTGCTTTGCGGTGTACGAGTGGCTGAAGTGCATGCACAGTTTCCTTGCCATTGTCAGGATGTTTTGCAAATGGGGTGAAGACTTCAGGAAGTGCTTGACAACCAAAATCAACACGTGTGCCATGCAGGGTGCATGTTTCACACTTCCATGTCAGGCACCATGGTTCCCATTTCCAGATTTTGTGGAGTAAGCCATACTCGGATTTCTTGACGAATGAATTTTAGCAGTTCCACCCCTGTGAGACTCCGTTCGTCAAGGCAAACCATATGAAGAACAGCGTGACACCGCCCGAGCCCTACACGCATGGTACGATGAAGGGCCACCAAGATTAGTACGTACAGTGGAGGCCGAGGACACGGTGGAGGATGAAGAGGCAGAGTCGCTGTCACAGGACCAACTGCCTAAGAGTGAGAGCCTGGAGGAGGAAGCGGTGTGACCTGTCCAAGTTGCTGTGGTGGCTGTGCAGGAACCACATTTACCCAGTGGGCCGTAAAAGACAAGTATTGTCCCTGCCTGTAGTTACAGCTCCACATGTTGGCGCTGCCGTGCACTTTTGAACATACTGACAGGCTCAAGGACTGGCCCACCTTCTCTTGTACAATTCTCTGAAAGGTGCAGAGTCCACCACTTGAAAAGGGAGGGACTGCAGCACCAGCAACTTAGACAGGAGCACATTCAACTTCTGCGCCGTTGGATGAGTGGGCGCATACTGTTGTCTCTTGGACAGGGCTTCGCTGATGGATTGTTGGCAGAATGGCTGACTAAAAGCGGGAGAAGCAGGAGCATCTGGAGCAACAGAAGGAGGGTTTGACTCACAGCTCCCTTCGGCTGAGGTGGTGGAGCCTTGGCTGGATGAAGGAGGGAGCGGATGGCCACTGGGTGATGAAGCAGGCTGGGCCACTACATTGGAGCCACGGTTCTCCCAGGCCGCTTTATGGTGGTGAAGCATGTGTTGTCGCAGGGCCGTGGTGCCGACATTGTGACCCTGGCCACGCTTAACCTTCTGCCGACATATCTTGCATGAACCTCCTCCGGATGCCTGATGAAAAACTGCCACACCACCGAGTAGCTGATTTTCCCACTAATTGACTGCTACTGTTGCTGTCTCCAGGAACCCCTGTTCCACTACCTCCCGGAAAGGTAGGCTGCCGCGAAGCAGGTGGTCTCTCCCGGGCACGTTTGGCTCCAGAATTTCCACTCCTGCCACCATGCTGACTGCCAACCGTGCTACCGCCTTGTTGGCTCAGCTGCTGCCTCAAGGGCAACCTGCAACTGTCTTCTCCTGATGATGATGAAGCCCCTTCTGCACCCGGCTCCCAATTGCGATCGGCTTCATCTTCATCAACAGGTGTCTGCACGTCACTGATGTCCTCCTCAGGTTCCCCAACAGTGTCTGCTTCAGGACCCTGAACCCATGCAACACCGCCTCCCACGTCACTCTCCACATCACTACTTGGCCGCCTAGCGGAGCAAGCGGCACATGTCTCCTCCCCTTCTTGGCTGGGCAGTAGTAGATCGTCCTCAGTGAATAGTGGAGCTGAACCCACAGCATAAGATACTTCTCTAGGAGAGGGAACAGCATAGGAAAAAGGCAATGGGAGGACAGGGACTGCTCCCGGGCCATGCCAACTGAGGGTTGTGTCTGAGGAACCCACCGACTGTTGACTGGGGGTGTCAGATGTCACTTGTGATAAAGTGGATGAGCGTGTTAACCAATTGACGACGGCAGATGGGTTGCTGGTCGAGAAACGACCGCTAGCTGATAACGAGAGCTCAGGCCTCTCGCTGCGACTCCTGCTGCCACTCCCCCCTAGTCTGCTGCCACCTCTGCCTGAAGTATTTAGGCCTCTGCCATTCCTCTGTGCACATCCTGGCACTTCTCTGCCTGACATACTTTGTGCGTATGTGAGAGTATTACAATACGCTTCACTACTCTTTAAACAATATTTGTCTAGAACAGCAGCAGGTGAATACTTTTGGCTGTCCTTTCACAGTATGTAGGCCCTTGACAGATTAACAGGTACAAAATGGTACACTAATTAGAGGTACGTATGCGGTATGCACTGATGAGGGCAGAAAAATGTGCAACAATACATATTTTTGTAAAACACCAGCCCTTGAGTACTATTGGTTGGACTTTCACAGTATGTAGGCCCTTGTCAGATTACCAAGTACAAAATGGTACACTACTTGGATGTACCTATGCGGTATGAAATGATGAGGGCAGAAAAATGCGCAACAATGCGCAGAAAAAATCAGAATTTTTGTAAAACATCAGCCGGTGAGTACTATTGTTTGTACTTTCACAGTATGTAGGCCCTTGACAGATTAACATGTACAAAATGGTACACTACCTGGATGTACGTATGCGGTATGCACTGATGAGGGCAGAAAAATGTGCAACAATACACACAGAAAATCTGTATTTTTGTAAAACACCAGCCGGTGAGTACTATTGGTTGGACTTTCACAGTATGTAGGCCCTTGTCAGATTACCAGGTACAAAATGATACACCACTTGGATGTACGTATGCGGTATGAAATGATGAGGGCAGAAAAATGCGCTACAATGAGCCTAAAAACTCTGTAAGTTTTGTAAAACACCAGCCAGTGAGTACTATTGTTTGGACTTTCACAGTATGTAGGCCCTTGACAGATTAACAGGTACAAAATGGTACACTACTTGGATGTAAATACGTGGTTTGCACTGATGAGGGCAGAAAAATGTGCAACAATACGCACAAAAAATCTGTATTTTTGTAAAACACCAGCAGGTGATTACTTTTGCCAGGACTTTCCCTGTATCTAGACTTGTTACAGATACAAAATAGTAGACTGCTTGGATGTAGGTATGTGGTATGCATGTATGAGGGCAGACAAATGCACTACCGTCCGCTGAAAAAACTTATTTGTGAACAGCAGCAGGACACAACAGTGCAGCACCACAAAAACAAAAAACAAAACAGGGATTAAACTCTAAATTGCTCTGTGTCACAGAGTTTTAGGAATGGTGTGCACTGGTTTTTATACAGTCTACACACAATTCTAAGCAGCAGATGATTTGTGGAGCAAAAAAAGCACAGAATTGCGCTGAAAAATAAGGTGATGAGATGGTTCATAAAGTTCAGGCAGCTTGTTGATATGTATGAGGCAACGAAAAGCTATCTGCTCCTCTCTAATGAAATGCTCAATAACGTGAAGAGGAGGCTTATATATCGTAAGATCCTTCTCAGTGAGAACACCAAAGCACTGCACTTCTGTCTGTCCACAATGCTGATGTGACTAGCAGTTGCCAGTGGTACGCTGTGGTATAAGCAATTCACACACACGCAGTCTGTGCTCTCTCTCTGAGTGCATGGATGAAATGAGCAGCAGCAAGATGGCTGCCGATTATATAGGGCTGTGACATCACAGGGGTCAATGAATGCTGATAGGCTGCATCTCGCATGTGTTTCAGGGTCATCCCGCCTATCTCCCTTCCCGCTGTACTTTCCCGCCCTCCCATAATCCCCTGCCCCATGTATTCACACGGAACCCGCCTTTTTAAGTCTCCAATAGCCTGGAACGCTGAAAAATGGAATTTAATGAAGCAATTCGCACAATAGAATCGCGGCGATATTCGCATTTGTTGCGAATCGAATATTTCAGGAAATTCGTAATGAATTTGGGTTCGTCAGCTTTGATTTGCTCATCTCTAATCCCTATTTTGAACTGTAAGGAGCACTATAATGGGATCTAACTACTACTGTGTCAGAGCACTATTATGAGGAAAACTACTGTGTGGGGGGCAATATTGGGGCAGATATCAGTGTGTGGCCACTATTGGGGGCAATCTACTGTATGGGGACACTACAGTGTGGGGCACACTTTTAAAGAAGCACTATTATTGTGTGTGGCAATACTGCTATAGAAAGTTTGTATAGGTGTAGCATTAAAGGGGTACTCCGATGAAAACCTTTTTCCTTTTAAATCAACTGGTACCAGAAAGTTCAACAGATTTGTAAATTACTTCTATTAAAACATTTTAATCCTTCCTGTACTTATTAGCTGCTGAATACTACAGAGGAAATACTTTTCTTTTTGGAATTCTCTCTGATGACATCACGAGCACAGTGCTCTTTGCTGACGTCATTATAATAATAACAACTCTTTATTTATTGTTGTCCTTAGTGGGATTTGAACCCAAGGCCCCAGCACTGCAAGGCAGCAGTGCTAACCACTGAGCCACCATGCTGCCCTTAGCATACATCTGCTATGCACGGTTGCTAAAATGGACAGAGATGTCAGCAGAGAGCACTGTGCTCGTGATGTCATCAGTGTTCCAAAAAGAAAGGAATTTCCTCTGTAGCATTCAGCAGCTAATAAGTACTGGAAGGATTAAGATTTTTTAATAGAAGTAATTTACAAATATGTTTAACTTTCTGGCACCAGTTGATTTAACCCCTTAAGGACTCAGGGTTTTTCAGTTTTTGCACTTTCGTTTTTTCCTCCTTACCTTTTAAAAATCATAACCCTTTCAATTTTTCAACCTAAAAATCCATATTATGGCTCCTTTTTTGCGTAGCCAATTCTACTTTGCAGTGACATTAGTCATTTTACCCAAAAAAGCACGGCGAAATGGAAAAAAAAATCATTGTGCGACAAAATCGAAGAAAAAACGCCATTTTGTAACTTTTGGGGGCTTACGTTTCTACGCAGTGCATATTTCGGTAAAAATTATACCTTATCATTATTCTGTAGGTCCATACGGTTAAAATGATACCCTACTTATATAGGTTTGATTTTGTCGTACTTCTGGAAAAAATCATAACTACATGCAGGAAAATTTATACGTTTAAAAATGTCATCTTCTGACCCCTATAACTTTTTTATTTTTCCACGTACAGGGCGGTATGAGGACTCACTTTTTGCGCCGTGATCTGAAGTTTTTATCGGTATGACTTTTTGTTTAGATTGGACTTTTTGATCACTTTTTATAAATTTTTTAATGGTATAAAAAGTGACCAAAAATGCGCTTTTTTTGACTTTGGAATTTTTTTGCGCGCACGTCATTGACCGTGCGATTTAATTAATTATATATTTTTATAGTTCAGACATTCACGCACTGCTTTACACTGCTTTATTTTTTTTTATGGGAAAAGGGGGGTGATTCAAACTTTTATTAGGGAAGGGGTTAAATGACCTTTATTAACACTTTTTTTTTACTTTTTTTTTGCAGTGTTATAGGTCCCATAGGGACCTATAACACTGCACACACTGATCTCTCATCCTGATCACAGGCGTGTATTAACACGCCTGTGATCAGTGTTCTCGGCGTTGACTGCTCCTGCCTGGATCTCAGGCACGGAGCAGTCATTCGCTGATCGGAAACCGAGGAGGCAGGTAAGGGCCCTCCCGGTGTCCTGCAAGCTGTTCGGGACGCCGCGATTTCACCGCGGCGGTCCCGAACAGCCCGACTGAGCAGCCGGGTCACTTTCACTTTAGAAGCTGCGGTCAGCTTTGACCGCCGCTTCTAAAGGGTTAATACCGCACATCGCTGCGATCGGCGATGTTTGGTATTAGCCGCGGGTCCCGGCCGTTGATGAGCGCCGGGACCGACGCGATATGATGCGGGGTCGCGGCGCGATCCCGCTTCATATCGCGGGAGCCGGCGCAGGACGCAAATATACGTCCTGCGTCGTTAAGGGGTTAAAAGAAAAAAGGTTTTCACCGGAGAACCCCTCTAAGTGAAGAGCCTAAAATGCTTGTCTGGCAGATTCTGCGGAAACAAGTCACAGCTGGAAGAAGTCGCCATCTAGGCCGGAAAAAAAAAAGTGAACGAAGACATCACCTGTATGTCACTTGGATGTAACTGCACTGTATGGTCACTGTATGGGAATAATGTTGGTTTGTATATAATGTTTGATATAAAGTAACTGTATGACGACATTATATGGTCATTGAAGGGTAGGAATATGTGATCAGGGTGTCCCCTGTATAGAGGTAATATTGGTCTTCGGTAATACAGAATTCTTTTTAGTATCAGTATATGGCAACGTTATTCGGTCACTGTGTGGGGGTACTGTATGATAACAAGGTGGCGGTATTTTTTGTCCTTTTTTTTTGTAGTTAATCCACCAATGCATGCATATAATCTATATTTAAATGTGCCTGTATATATAGTTAAGATTTCTTAGGCAAAAGTTCAGCACTTCTGTTTTGGTGTATTAAAATTCACAACCTTGTTGCAGATCCATAGTGCAAGACACCATTGCTGTCAAATATAATACCGCAGTATATGATAGCAATGGCTTGACTTTCACCTTTTCGCTTTGTTTACACACAGTATTTTGGCTGAAAAAACAACCAAGAAAACCCTTTTGTTCCTTTGTTATAATGATCAGTGTGGTCTCAGCAGCCAGACCCTCACTGTCTAAGATTGAATAAAAATTGAGGTATACTCGCTAAAATACGGCCATATTTTGACCTGTACTGCTGCATATATTTTGCGCTGTAAACAGCCAGAGATATGACCCAAATTAAAAAGCTTTTTCGGACTATTGCTTTTGGTGAGGCGCTATGACTTTATGGGGCTCTGAAATTCCTGATGGCGGCCCTGCTCTCATTGACGAATACTATACTTTCTGTACTTTTTTATTTGTATATATGTTCTTGTTACCATCAAACATCTCCTTCATGTGTGCTGTTCTTGCTGTGCCATCTCCTCCAGCAAGGTGGTCAGCAACACTGCACTCTTCTGCTGCCACTGCATAGCATGACATTGCACTGTAAATAGTGTAAGCCTGTTGTGCCCAGGGCCAACCAGTGGCATAGCCTAGCAATCACCATGACATAACAGTAAGTTATGGTGCTTTAAAGCGCAACTGTCACAAATTTGTACCCCTATAAACTAATCCCAGGATGACAAAGTTGTTAACAATTACAACGCAGGCATACTTTGATCATAGCTTTGATCAGGCTATAAAATGCTTTCTATTACGGTCAGCAACAGTCGGATAGGCGTGGCTATGCCCCGGGGCCGCCATGCTTATCCCTCTTAAGTCAGCGCTGGGACCTCTGTGTGATTGACACACAGGTCCCAGCGCATGGGCCCCTTATTATCCTTATTTGCAGGTGGCGAGTTTTCAACGTTAGAAGAAAAAAGAAGAAACAGTCTTCTTACAGTGCACACCTGCGATGTGCTGCGGGCCGCAAGTTTTAAGAGCAAGCAATCGCTCCTAATGCCCGCAGTGCTTGGTGTAATGCTAGAGGCAGAGAGCTCACTCACTCTGCCTCTAGCATAACATCCTGCACTGGGACCCTCGGGAGCAAGCGCTTGCTCTAAAAACTTGCTGCCCGCAGCGCATCGGAGGTGCGCACTGTAAGAAGACTGTTTTTTCTTCTAAAGTTGTAAACTCGCCGCCTGCACGTAAGAATAATAAGGGACCTATGCACTGGGACCTGTGTGTCAATCACACAGCGGTCCCAGCGCTGACATACAGAGTATAGGCATAGCGACGCCTATCCGACTGTTGCTGACTGTAATTTAAAGCGTTACTCCGCTCCCCAGCGTCCGGAACATTGAGTTCCTAAATGCTGTGTGCGGGATTCTGTATTCATGCCCACCCCCTCGTGACGTCACGGCTTGCCCCCTCAATGAAAGTCTATGGGAAGGGGGCGCGACGGCCCTCCCATAGACTTGCATTGAGGGGGCGTGACGTCACGAGGGGGTGGGCGTGAACACGGAAGCCAGCACACAGCGTTCAGGAACTCAATGTTCCGGACGCTGGAGAGCGGAGCAATCCTTTAACCTCTTAAGGACGCAGCCCTTTTTCACCTTAAGGACTGAGCCCTTTTTTGCAATTCTGACCACCGTCACTTTATGAATTAATAACGCGAAAACGCTTTTACCGAATATTCTGATCCTGAGATAGTTTTTTCGTGACATATTCTACTTTATTTTGGTGGTAAATTTTCGGTGTTATTTGCATCCTTTTTTGGTGAAAAATCCCAAAATTTCATGAAAATTTCATGAAAACTTTGAAGCTCTCTACTTGTAAGGAAAATGGATATTTACGATAAATTTTATTTTTCTTCACAAATACAATATGTGCACTTTATGTTGGCATCATAAAATGGACATATTTTTGCTTTTTGAAAAAATCAGAGGGATTCAAAGTAGAGCAGAAATTTTCAAAAATGTCATGAAAATTGCTAAATCTGAAGGGACAGATGTTACAGAACTACAACTCTCAGCATGCCTGGGCAGTCGAGGCATGCTGAGAGTTGTAGTTTGGCAAATCTGGAGGGCTACCGTTTGGGCACCACTGTAACAGTGGTCTCCAAACTGTGACCCTCCAGATGTTGCAAAACTACAACTCCCAGCAAGCCCAGACAGCCTTTGGCTCTCTGGGCATGCTGGGAGTTGCAGTTTGGCCTTCCTAGTGGTTGCCACAGTAAAGATCGTTTTGCTTTCACTTTCAATTCCCCCCCCCCCCCCCCCCCCCACCGTCGATTCCCTACCTGAGCAAGGATACAGCAGGCTCCTGCGAAGATCCCAGGTCCCCAGGCATCTTCTCCTGCAGATGCGGCCTCCATCATCTTCCCAGATCCCCTCGACATCCAGGGGCGGGCAGAACGGGGTGTTACCATGGCGACCTCCTGTTCTGCGCTGCCATTGGTCAGGACTCCATTCTGACTAATGGCAGGGGATAGGAGGAGATCGCAGCTCTGCGACCTCACTCCTATCCCTTAGGCTGATCGGGGCTGTTGCTGACAGCTCCGAACAGCCCTATTTTCCGGGTGATCGGGTCACCAGAGACCCGATCAGCCCGGAATTGGAGAATATCGCATGTCTGAATTCACATGCGATTTTCTCCGATCGCCGACATGGGGGGGGGGGGGTCAGGACCCCCCTGGGCGATGTACCGGGGTGCCTGCTGAATGATTTCAGCATGCATCCGGCTCCGGTCCCCAACCGGCTAGCAGTGGGGACCGGATTTCCCACGGGCGTATGGATACGCCCTCGCTCCTTAAGGACTCTGAATGCAGGGCGTATCCATATGCCCTGTGTCCTGAAGAGGTTAAATCATTTTTTATCCTGATCAAAGCTGCTAGAAAGCAGCAAAATGTTTGCCTGAATTGTAATTGTTAACAACGTTGTCATACTCGGATTAGTTTATGAGGCCCTTGTTGTACTGTTGTCAAGGTGTGGTATGTGATTAACCATATTTGCAGGACCAGTTGCACTTTTTAATGGCATCCTTCATTTTACCATATAATGCATTGTAGGTGAAAAAGATGACTGCAGTAAGAAGCTACAGGCTGGTACGATAAGAAGAATGCATTTGGCATTTCTGTGATTTTGCACCTTGTCATCTTTCCACTTGCACAGCCAGTCAGCCACAGAGACACTTGAAATGTCCCAGTACAGGACATGGTCCTGCACTACACTTAGGCCCTGTCAGGTTGAGTCCCTCAGTGACCTGGGGGCTCTCCTGCAGTGTCTCCCCTGCTGTTACTATAGTGTTATTTATTGTCATAGGATTGTAGTCAGTGTATTAATGTATAGACAGTATAAAGGACCTGTGAAATGTCACATGTTATGTTATCGCATGGTGTTACCCAGAGGGCATCAGGTTGACACATGACCCGCAGCTTGACCAATGGGCTTTGGCTCAGCCCCCCTCTATATAAGGGGCGGCCATTACAATTCTCTCTTTGTGCTGATGACAGCAAATCACAGACATCACAGATCCTGTGTCCAGGACACCTGGAGGCCACAAAGCCTGCACACCAGCCACATTGTCAGTAAGTCATCTCATCTATGTCTGCTGCCTGTACTAATGTCAAGACACTGATCAAGTCTATTCTAGTGTGCGTGGCTGAACTAAAGTCTATTACAATAACTACAAATCCCAGCAAGCTGCATGGTCCTTACCGTGTTACTGGTCGATTCTGGCCTAGCTGTGAAGATAATAACACCTGTCTTAACTCAGTAAAGCCTCCGTTAAGCCATAACTTGGTTGTGGACTCTCATTTTCACTGCCTAACTATTGGGATAGCGGAGATACTGTTCAGGTGGTTCCCGATACCCAAAACTACTCTGGTGTCACGAACATTAGGGGTTAACAACACCTTGCCCCTGGGGTTAATAACATCTGGCCCCATCCACCTACACCGCTACACCCCGTGGTCCCGCCATCACTGTGGGTCATCACACACTGTAAGGGACTGTGGGGAGAGTTATCAAAACCTATGCAGAGAAAACCAGTCAGCTTACTTCTTACATTTTTTAAGAAGGCCTCTGAAAAATGAAAGAAGCTATCTGATTGGTTGCTCTGGGCAAGTAGAACTAGAATGGGGCTTGTTAATGGGCCCCCCGGGAAGATATTATCTGTTCCTTGTGAACCAGTCTGAGCCTATCAGGAAATAATCTGTGACCAGGGCTTTATGGGGATTTTAAACTTCTTACCCTGCTCTCAAATCTGCCCTGTTTTTTTTTTCTCATCGATAAAGTTTTTTTTTAAATGGGCATTTTCCCAAAAAAGCAAGATATTTTACCACAGTTGTGCAAATCACTGTAATTTTTTTTTTTTGTCAGCATTTTGAAAAACCATAACAGAAATATGTTAAAAATGCAGTACAAATTAATTTGTGAACGTAACCTAACAAATTTCATAAAACACCTCAAATGTAATTCTAAGTCATATCACTTTTGTGATTATTTCTCTAAAAAACTAACTGTGAATAAGAAAATGCATCAAAACTGCCCTCAACCCACTCATAAGTCTAACTGGTTAACCTGGGCGAACTCTAGCACAGGCAGCCTAAATAGATAACCAGGTGCAGTGATCAAACACCACAAGGTTCATGGAAAATAAAGGCAGCATAATCGAACCATTTCAGTGATGAATTTACATATATTATGGAGCCTAACCCATGCCTGCCATATCAGCTAAAACAGGTAAGTACAAGGCATCCATAAAGAACTTCTATTATTCTTAAATAATAGCCTATGTAGCACTTTTCCCAGAGTACTACTTTAAATTATCCCCATATATATATAACCTAATAGACCGTGGGAATGCGTTATGTGCTCTTGGGGCAGGAGAGGGCTTCACACAATATGTTGCACATGTCGTATTTTGACATATCGTATTTCAGCCAATGATTCTCATAACCTATGGCTATACGTTTATTACATTGGAGAAGTAACAATGTGCTTGTTCTTTACAAGTAGCCAATTGTGGCAAATGTGCTATGAAGAAAACAGATATTTTTATCTGAAGCTCAAAACTTGGATTCACTTACCACATATTATCTTTTGACAGCAAGGATTTGCTGGATCTTGAACTTGCACCAATATAAAGCCTATCTTATCGCAGGGTGGAGGGACAAGTGGTGGGCACTGTATTGGTCGGCACTGGACAGCATATGTGATTGCAATACAGGTGCAGATGGAGCAGTTGACAATCCAAGAGTCATTGGGCTGTAAAAGGTAAATACAATTGTAAGCATAAAAATATGGTGTTACGAGGGGACGGAGTCGTGACATCCCAAAACTTCTGCCCCCTAGTTGTGACCCTTCAGACACGGAGCGAACATTGTGCAGCTGCCACATGTGGGTGTCTGCATGAGAGATTGTGGGGTTCCCCAGCGGCGGGACCCCTGTAATAAGACATCTTATCCCCTATCCTTTGGATAAGGGATAAGATGTCTTAGGGCTGGAGTACCCCAGGGGTACTCCGGTGAAAAACTTTTGTTTTTTAAATCAACTGGTGCCAGAAAGTTAAACAGATTTGTAAATTACTTCTATTAAAACATCTTAATCCTTCCTGTACTTATTAGCTGCTGAATACTACAGCAGAAATTCTTTTCTTTTTGAAACACAGAACTGTCTGCTGACTAGTGTTGCTCGCGAATATTCGCAATTCAAAATTTATTCGCGAATATCGCATATTCGCGAATTCGCGAATATTCGCGAATATAGCGATATATATTCGTAATTACGAATATTCGGTTTTTTTTTTCACAGTACACATCACAGTGATCACCCCTCTCTGCTTCCAGCTTATGTGGTGTAAGAAGGCTCTAATACTACTGTGTGAGACTGGTGTGCGAATTTTCGCATATGCGAATTTTCGCTTATGCTAATTTTTGTATATGCAAATTTTCGCATATGTAAATTTTCGCACACGTGAATACTCGCATATGCGAAAATAAAACGAGAATATTACGAATATGCGAATATTCGCGAATATGACGAATATTCGTCCATATATTCGCGAATATTCGCAAATTTGAATATGGCCTATGCCGCTCAACACTACTGCTGACATCATGAGCACAGTGCTCTCTGCTGACATCTCTGTCCATTTTATGAACTGTCCAGAGCAGCATATGTTTGCTATGGGGATTTCCTTTTACCCTGGACAGTTCCTAAAATGAACAGAGATGTCAGCAGAGAGCACTGTGCTCATGATGTCAGCAGACAGCTCTGTGTTTCAAACAGAAAATAATTTCCTCTGTAGTATTCAGCAGCTAATAAGTACAGGAAGGATTAAGAATTATTCAAAAATAATTTACAAATCTGTTTAACTTTCTGGCACCAGTTGATTTAAAAAAAAAAAAGTTTTTCACAGGAGTACCCCTTTAAGTACTCTACATCTACTATCCTTTCTTTCCCTTCTACTTTACCCTTTTGTCTCAGCTCTTCTCTCTCATATCACTTATAGTATTGCTCGCGAATATTCGCAATGCAAAGTTTATTCGCGAATATCGGATATTCGTGAATTCGCGAATATCGCATATTCCCGAATTCACGAATATTCGCGAATATAGCATTAAATATTCGTAATTACGAATATTGTTTTTTTATTTTTTTTTCACAGTACACATCACAGTGATTATCCCTCTCTGCTTCCAGCTTGTGTCGTCTAGAGAAGGTTCTAATACTACTGTGTGAGACTGGCGTACGAATTTTCGCATATGGGAATTTTCGCTTATGCAAATTTTCGCATATGCTAATTTTCACACATGCAAATTTTCGTGTATTCTAATTTTAGCATATGCGAAGATATAAAGCCAATATTACGAATATGCGAATTTAGTGAATATATGATGAATATTCGTCCATATATTCGCAAAATATCGCGAATTTGAATATGGCCTATGCTGCTGCACACTAATCACTTACCACCCATATATAATCGAACCACACATAGTTATCTTCTACGTATTTATATCAGCGTACATCTATTTTTAGTGGTGATTGCATGCAGATCCAAGGTCTCTGTCACAGCACAATTCAATTATATTTTACAATTCACTATTTATTCGCCACCTACTGAGCCACATCTATACATACAGTCATATTCTAGACCTGGAGAACCAGTCACCCTGTTTAAATATTTCTAGTTTTGCCCGGTTGTAGTGGAGATTGCACCCAGAGTAGAGTTCTCGGTCACAACACAGATAGAGCACATCTCAAACCTTACTTAATAAAAAATCACAAGAGTCTACTGGAAATATGTTAATCATAATTACTTGAGGGTCATTTTCTGATGACACAGTCCCTTTAAATTATAACAGTTCTTTTATGGTAAAAATGGTTTGAACATTCCTCACCTTTTTAAGCTCTCCATTAGGCCCAACACAACCTGAGGACATAATTAAAAACAATAATTAGAATTAAGTATATATTTATTAAATATTTAACATAAAGAAAAGATGCAATAATGAATACACTGTATGCTTCAAGCTGCAATGAATACAGTGGTGCTGCATGGAGAGCCCAGCAATAATATTTGCAGCAGTAATGCATGCTGATTGTCTGACCCAGCGAATGTTAACTGAGCTACTTTTGACAGGAGTACTTGTTCCTCCTGTGCATACTCACAATTCGCCGGAAACAAATGCCAAAAATTCAATTCTTTTAGACCTGATTAACTCGTCTCTAATTATAATCATCATTACATTTAGCTTTTTAGTCTGTCCAAAAAAAGTGCTAATGAAAAAAGAGGTTTCCATAGATACTGTATTTAAATGGGCATTGTCATTAAAATTATTTTTTTGCATATCATACAGCTGGTAAAATAAATAAGATTTGTCCATACAAAAGAAGAAACAGATGGAGCACTCACCAGGTCTTGTAGAATAAATCAAGCTTCTTTAGTCATGGGAATAGGCTTGGCAACAAAGGTACACATTGGGGAGAGCAGGTAGGCATGCGGGGGAGAAAGAGATTGGGCGACGGTCCGTATTCGCGCTTACAGCGCTTCGTCAGGCCCCTAATTAATTCCTATCACAGATGTGTTATAAAGGTAGCAGAGGAAACCATTACCATGGAAACATAACAACAAAAAAATGACGCCACCAATAGTGTGACAACAAAACCTTATAAAAACAACAAACCACCTGTAACTGCCAGACGCGGGGAGGATTAGTATCGTATTAGAAAGGATTCTTTTCTATTCTATCATTTAAGCCTAAGGCAGACGTGGCATTCAGTCTGGATATCCATCTTGATTCCTTAAGTAATAGTCTCTGATGTCTATCCTCCCTTGTACCGGATATTCCTATCCTTTCTAAAGCTGCGAACCGGAGACACTTAATGGATCCACTGTGATATGTATTAATGTGTGCGATCAGTTTTGTGGCTCCTATGCCAGTCCTCAGCGATCTAAAATGTTCCCTTATGCGATGAAAAAGTGGCCTAATTGTTTTTCCAACATAAAAATGACCACAATTTCAGAAGATTGAATAGACCACAAAATCTGATCTGCATATAATGAACTGTTTTACCTTCACTAAGTATCCGCCTAGCTTGATTTCTTTGAGTCCCGGGTTGTGGCTACAGAAAGAGCATGTACCGCAGGCGAAGTTACCAATAAGTTTGTGTTCAGACAACCAATGCGTTTTAGATGCGCTTTTTCTCTCATAATTTTTCTTCTGTTTTTTAATATACTCGCCTATAGTTGTGCTTCTTCTGTATGTCCCAATGGGCATTTCTGCTGTATAATCCTGCAAGTCCTCATCCTGCTGTAACATGTACCAATTATTATGAACTGTTCTTGTTATTGCTTCATTCATGGGTGTATTAGCAAAAGCAAAGGTGAACCTGTCGCTATTCTTTTTTTGACGTGGCTTGAGTAAAGACTGTCTGTCAATTTTATGTGCCCTAATGCGTGCATCTACCAGGACTTTATTGGGGTACCCTCGGGCCCGAAGTCTCTCCTCTAATTCAGTTACTTGCGTTTTATACACTTCTTCATTGTTGTTGATTCTTTTTAGTCGTAGCATTTGACTAAATGGGATGCTGTTCTTGGTGTTAACCGTGTGGGAAGAGGCATAATGCAGTATGGAGTTCCTCGATGTAGGTTTTGGAAAACCGGAGGTGATAATACCACCATCCTTGATGCTCGCCAATACATCTAGGAACTCCAGACTGGTGTCCCCAAAATGGGAAGTAAATAGCATATTCATTGTGTAAATTTCATTGAGGTAAGTAACAAAATTATCAAACTCTTGCTTTGATCCCGTCCACACGATAAATATGTCATCGACATACCGCCAGATTGTCCTAATGTATTTTACAAAAGGGCTTGTGATAGAAAAAACACAATTACGCTCAAAAATAGCAAGGAAAATGTTTGCGAATGTTTGCGTCCCAGGGGATGCGGGTATATAAGTGTTACGCCGAGCGCTCCGGGTCCCCGCTCCTCCCCGGAGCGCTCGCTACACTCTCTCCGCTGCAGCGCTCCGGTCAGATCCACTGACCCGGGGCGCTGCGATTCTGCTGCCAGCCGGGATGCGATTCACGATGCGGGTAGCGCCCGCTCGCGATGCGCACCCCGGCTCCCGTACCTGACTCGCTCTCCCTCGGTCCTGTCCCGGCGCGCGCGGCCCCGCTCCCTAGGGCGCGCGCGCGCCGGGTCTTTGCGATTTAAAGGGCCACTGCGCCGCTGATTGGCGCAGTGATTCCAATTAGTGTCTTCACCTGTGCACTTCCCTATATCACCTCACTTCCCCTGCACTTCCCTGCCGGATCTTGTTGCCATTGTGCCAGTGAAAGCGTTCCTTGTATGTTCCTAGCCTGTGTTCCAGACCTCCTGCCGTTGCCCCTGACTACGATCCTTGCTGCCTGCCCCGACCTTCTGCTACGTCCGACCTTGCTTCTGTCTACTCCCTTGTACCGCGCCTATCTTCAGCAGCCAGAGAGGTTGAGCCGTTGCTAGTGGATACGACCTGGTCACTACCGCCGCAGCAAGACCATCCCGCTTTGCGGCGGGCTCTGGTGAAAACCAGTAGTGACTTAGAACCGATCCACTAGCACGGTCCACGCCAATCCCTCTCTGGCACAGAGGATCCACTACCTGCCAGCCGGCATCGTGACAGTAGATCCGGCCATGGATCCCGCTGAAGTTCCTCTGCCAGTTGTCGCTGACCTCACCACGGTGGTCGCCCAGCAGTCACAACAGATAGCGCAACAAGGCCAACAGCTGTCTCAACTGACCGTTATGCTACAACAGTTACTACCACAGCTTCAGCAGTCATCTCCTCCGCCAGCTCCTGCACCTCCTCCGCAGCGAGTGGCCGCTCCTGGGCTACGCCTATCCTTGCCGGATAAATTTGATGGGGACTCTAAGTTTTGCCGTGGCTTTCTTTCCCAATGTTCCCTGCATCTGGAGATGATGTCGGACCTGTTTCCCACTGAAAGGTCTAAGGTGGCTTTCGTAGTCAGCCTTCTGTCCGGAAAAGCCCTGTCATGGGCCACACCGCTCTGGGACCGCAATGATCCTGTCACTGCCTCTGTACACTCCTTCTTCTCGGAAGTCCGAAGTGTCTTTGAGGAACCTGCCCGAGCCTCTTCTGCTGAGACTGCCCTGTTGAACCTGGTCCAGGGTAATTCTTCCGTTGGCGAGTATGCCGTACAATTCCGTACTCTTGCTTCAGAATTGTCCTGGAATAATGAGGCCCTCTGCGCGACCTTTAAAAAAGGCCTATCCAGCAACATTAAAGATGTTCTGGCCGCACGAGAAATTCCTGCTAATCTACATGAACTTATTCACCTAGCCACTCGCATTGACATGCGTTTTTCCGAAAGGCGTCAGGAGCTCCGCCAAGATATGGACTCTGTTCGCACGAGGCGTTTCTTCTCCTCGGCTCCTCTCTCCTCTGGTCCCCTGCAATCTGTTCCTGTGCCTCCCGCCGTGGAGGCTATGCAGGTCGACCGGTCTCGCCTGACACCTCAAGAGAGGACACGACGCCGCATGGAGAACCTCTGCCTGTACTGTGCTAGTACCGAACACTTCCTGAGGGATTGTCCTATCCGTCCTCCCCGCCTGGAAAGACGTCCGCTGACTCCGCACAAAGGAGAGACAGTCCTTGATGTCTACTCTGCTTCTCCACGTCTTACTGTGCCTGTGCGGATGTCTGCCTCTGCCTTCTCCTTCTCTACCGTGGCCTTCTTGGACTCTGGATCTGCGGGAAATTTTATTTTGGCCTCTCTCGTCAACAGGTTCAACATCCCAGTGACCAGTCTCGCCAGACCCCTTTACATCAATTGTGTAAACAATGAAAGATTGGACTGTACCATACGCTTCCGCACGGAGCCCCTTCTAATGAGCATCGGATCTCATCACGAGAGGATTGAACTTTTGGTCCTCCCCAATTGCACCTCGGAAATTCTCCTTGGACTTCCCTGGCTTCAACTTCATTCCCCAACCCTGGATTGGTCCACTGGGGAGATCAAGAGTTGGGGGCCCTCTTGTTCCAAGGACTGTCTAAGACCGGTTCCCAGTAACCCTTGCCGTGACTCTGTGGTTCCCTCAGTAACCGGTCTCCCTAAGGCCTATATGGACTTCGCGGATGTTTTCTGCAAAAAACAAGCTGAGACTCTACCTCCTCACAGGCCTTATGATTGCCCTATCGACCTCCTCCCGGGTACTACTCCACCCCGGGGCAGAATTTATCCTCTCTCTGCCCCAGAGACTCTTGCCATGTCTGAGTATGTCCAGGAAAATTTAAAAAAGGGCTTTATCCGTAAATCCTCCTCTCCTGCTGGAGCTGGATTTTTCTTTGTGTCCAAAAAAGATGGCTCCCTACGTCCTTGCATTGACTACCGCGGTCTTAATAAAATCACGGTTAAGAACCGCTACCCCCTACCCCTCATCTCTGAACTCTTTGATCGCCTCCAAGGTGCCCACATCTTTACTAAATTGGACTTAAGAGGCGCCTATAACCTCATCCGCATCAGAGAGGGGGATGAGTGGAAAACGGCGTTTAACACCAGAGATGGACACTTTGAGTATCTGGTCATGCCCTTTGGCCTGTGCAACGCCCCTGCTGTCTTCCAAGACTTTGTCAATGAAATTTTTCGTGATCTGTTATACTCCTGTGTTGTTGTATATCTGGACGATATCCTAATTTTTTCTGCCAATCTAGAAGAACACCGCCAGCATGTCCGTATGGTTCTTCAGAGACTTCGTGACAATCAACTCTATGCCAAAATTGAGAAATGTCTGTTTGAATGCCAATCTCTTCCTTTTCTAGGATATTTGGTCTCTGGCCAGGGACTACAAATGGATCCAGACAAACTCTCTGCCGTCTTAGATTGGCCACGCCCCTCCGGACTCCGTGCTATCCAACGCTTTTTGGGGTTCGCCAATTATTACAGGCAATTTATTCCACATTTTTCTACCGTTGTGGCTCCTATCGTGGCTTTAACCAAAAAAAATGCCGATCCCAAGTCGTGGCCTCCTCAAGCGGAAGACGCCTTTAAACGACTCAAGTCTGCCTTTTCTTCGGCTCCCGTGCTCTCCAGACCTGACCCTTCCAAACCCTTCCTATTGGAGGTTGATGCCTCCTCAGTGGGAGCTGGAGCTGTTCTTTTACAAAAAAATTCTTCCGGGCATGCTGTCACTTGTGGTTTTTTTTCTAGGACCTTCTCTCCGGCGGAGAGGAACTACTCCATCGGGGATCGAGAGCTTCTAGCCATTAAATTTGCACTTGAGGAATGGAGGCATCTGCTGGAGGGATCAAGATTTCCAGTTATTATTTACACCGACCACAAGAACCTCTCCTACCTCCAGTCTGCCCAACGGCTGAATCCTCGCCAGGCCCGGTGGTCTCTGTTCTTTGCCCGATTTAATTTTGAGATTCACTTTCGTCCTGCCGATAAGAACATTAGGGCCGATGCTCTCTCTCGTTCCTCGGATGCCTCAGAAGTTGAACTCTCTCCGCAACACATCATTCCACCTGACTGCCTGATCTCCACTTCTCCAGCCTCCATCAGGCAAACTCCTCCAGGAAAGACCTTTGTTTCTCCACGCCAACGCCTCGGAATCCTCAAATGGGGTCACTCCTCCCATCTCGCTGGTCATGGGGGCATCAAGAAATCTGTGCAACTCATCTCCCGCTTCTATTGGTGGCCGACTCTGGAGACGGATGTTGTGGACTTTGTGCGAGCCTGCACTATCTGTGCCCGGGATAAGACTCCTCGCCAGAAGCCCGCTGGTTTTCTTCATCCCCTGCCTGTCCCCGAACAGCCTTGGTCTCTGATTGGTATGGATTTTATTACTGATTTACCCCCTTCCCGTGGCAACACTGTTATTTGGGTGGTCGTTGATCGATTCTCCAAAATGGCACATTTCATCCCTCTTCCTGGTCTTCCTTCAGCGCCTCAGTTGGCTAAACAATTTTTTGTACACATTTTTCGTCTTCACGGGTTGCCTACGCAGATCGTCTCGGATAGAGGCGTCCAATTTGTGTCTAAATTCTGGAGGGCTCTCTGTAAACAACTCAAGATTAAATTAAATTTTTCTTCTGCATATCATCCCCAGTCCAATGGACAAGTAGAAAGAATTAACCAAGTCTTGGGTGATTATTTGCGACATTTTGTTTCCTCCCGCCAGGATGACTGGGCAGATCTCCTTCCATGGGCCGAATTCTCGTATAACTTCAGAGTCTCTGAATCTTCCTCCAAATCCCCATTTTTCGTGGTGTACGGCCGTCACCCTCTTCCCCCCCTCCCTACCCCCTTGCCCTCTGGTCTGCCCGCTGTGGATGAAATTTCTCGTGACCTTTCCATTATATGGAGAGAGACCCAAAATTCTCTCTTACAGGCTTCTTCACGCATGAAGAGGTTCGCGGATAAGAAAAGAAGAGCTCCTCCCGTTTTTTCCCCTGGAGACAAGGTATGGCTCTCCGCTAAATATGTCCGCTTCCGTGTCCCTAGCTACAAGTTGGGACCACGCTATCTTGGTCCTTTCAAAATTTTGTGTCAAATTAATCCTGTCTCTTACAAACTTCTTCTTCCTCCTTCTCTTCGTATCCCTAATGCCTTTCACGTCTCTCTTCTTAAACCACTCATCCTCAACCGTTTTTCTCCCAAATCTGTTCCTCCCACTCCTGTTTCCGGCTCCTCGGACATCTTCTCTGTCAAAGAGATCTTAGCCTCTAAAAAGGTCAGAGGGAAAACTTTTTTTTTAGTGGACTGGGAGGGTTGTGGTCCTGAAGAGAGATCCTGGGAACCTGAGGACAACATCCTAGATAAAAGTCTGCTCCTCAGGTTCTCAGGCCCTAAAAAGAGGGGGAGACCCAAGGGGGGGGGTACTGTTACGCCGAGCGCTCCGGGTCCCCGCTCCTCCCCGGAGCGCTCGCTACACTCTCTCCGCTGCAGCGCTCCGGTCAGATCCACTGACCCGGGGCGCTGCGATTCTGCTGCCAGCCGGGATGCGATTCACGATGCGGGTAGCGCCCGCTCGCGATGCGCACCCCGGCTCCCGTACCTGACTCGCTCTCCCTCGGTCCTGTCCCGGCGCGCGCGGCCCCGCTCCCTAGGGCGCGCGCGCGCCGGGTCTTTGCGATTTAAAGGGCCACTGCGCCGCTGATTGGCGCAGTGATTCCAATTAGTGTCTTCACCTGTGCACTTCCCTATATCACCTCACTTCCCCTGCACTTCCCTGCCGGATCTTGTTGCCATTGTGCCAGTGAAAGCGTTCCTTGTATGTTCCTAGCCTGTGTTCCAGACCTCCTGCCGTTGCCCCTGACTACGATCCTTGCTGCCTGCCCCGACCTTCTGCTACGTCCGACCTTGCTTCTGTCTACTCCCTTGTACCGCGCCTATCTTCAGCAGCCAGAGAGGTTGAGCCGTTGCTAGTGGATACGACCTGGTCACTACCGCCGCAGCAAGACCATCCCGCTTTGCGGCGGGCTCTGGTGAAAACCAGTAGTGACTTAGAACCGATCCACTAGCACGGTCCACGCCAATCCCTCTCTGGCACAGAGGATCCACTACCTGCCAGCCGGCATCGTGACAATAAGCTTTCCTCGTCTATGGAGGCTAGGTGGTATTCAGACTGCCATTCTATTTCATTTAACGCTACAATCAGTTCCCCTGTATCTTTAAAAAAAAAGTTGGTATCTGTTTTAATAACGGGGAAATCAGCCAATCCACATAGCTAGACAGGAATTCGGTAGGACTACCGATTCCTGCTACAATGGGGCGTCCGGGGGGGGGGGGGGGGCTGCGATCTTTATGCGTTTTCGGCAATATATACCAATTCGCATGGTTGGGACTCAGAGGGAGTAATTTTTCCGCCGTCTTAGTGCCAATAATGCCCTTCTGTGTGTAAGTTCTTAGCAAGGACTGAAGTTTTCTCATTATTTTCGGAGTTGGATCTGTGGTTAATTTTTCATACACTGATGTGTCGTTCAGTGTTGAATATATGCCTCAGCCAGATAGTCTTTAGTGTACCAAACTACCACCGCTCCCCCTTTGTCCGCTTTTGAGATAGTTAACTATTGATTCCCTGTAAGCCAGTCAAGGGCTTTTTTCTCCCTTTTTGTGATGTTAAATTTGGGCTGCGGGTAAATAAGGGCTTTTACTTCCCTACATACAGCATGATGGAACAAATCTATAGCTCCCCCCAGAATCGTGGGGGGGTTGAATTTGGAGGGGTTACCTCCTAAAAACTTTTTCTGTTCCATCATCGCTGCAGTAGTAAGGGGGGCATCTGCGGCAAGTTCCACTAAATCAAGTAGACAAGCAGCGTCAGTATCGTCTGCATCTTTAAAGGGCATAAAACCGAGGGGACAAATAGCACACTGCTGTTCGCCCTCTCGGACAAAATCGGTATGAGAAGAAACCTTAGTAGAAATTTTTTTTTTTATATAAAATTTTCTTATGCTCTTAAGTAAGTCCACAAGCAGCGTCAGTATCGTCTGCATCTTTAAAGGGCATAAAACCGAGGGGACCAATAGCACACTGCTGATCGCCCTCTCGGACAAAATCGGTATGAGAAGAAACCTTAGTAGAAAATATTTTTTTTATATTCAATTTTCTTATGCTCTTAAGTAAGTCCACAAGCAGCGTCAGTATCGTCTTCATCTTTAAAGGGCATAAAACCGAGGGGACCAATAGCACACTGCTGATCGCCCTCTCGGACAAAATCGGTATGAGAAGAAACCTTAGTAGAAAATATTTTTTTTTATATTCAATTTTCTTATGCTCTTAAGTAAGTCCTCCTCGAACAGATGATATCTGAACGATTCGGTCAGTCCAAAATTGAGACCTTTTCCGAGTACAGATATACAGTCTGAACTTAGGTCAAGCTCTGTGAGGTTGACATCTAATGTCTCTGTATTCACTGGTGCCAGGTGACAGTTTTCTTCAGAGTCCTCCTGCTGTGCTTCGTCTGATGGGCTCGACTCTGTCTCCGTAGTCAGATAATTGGTCATCCTCTTATTTTTCTTTGCTGTATTTTTTTGTCTCGTACTGCGGTTATTACGTTTATTCTGGGTAGTTTTTTTTTTACCCCAGTTAAAGACCTCATCATGATCAAAGTCCCATTTGTCCCGAAGGAATTTATCTCTTTTGGTATTTTTAATGACTTGTTGTAGTGCAGATAATTTTTTCTCCAGGTTAGATATAAATGACCTATATTGTTGGTCAGTAATCCTGGTGCGCAGTTCACACTTTGCTTTACACAATTCTGTGGTGATGTGCTCGTATTCAGCCTCATTCTGTTCTATCACCAGGGCTTGCAGGTTCAAGGAGTGTTGCAGGTGGCTTATATCCCATTTTTTAACAAATTCCGGGTTATGTGTGAATTGAGATGGAGTCTTATATGGTCTTAAGCCTCTCGGCGTGCGTTTATTCTCAGCATAGGCCTTCAATGAATTAATGGTCCAAAAGGTGCGTGTCTCACGTTCAGCTAGAGAACTACTTTTAAACTCCAATGATTTAGTACTTAATATATGGAGTGGGTCCTGCGTCTCGCAAGAACTAAAAAACTCCCCCGCGTCTGCTCTCCCCTCGTGTACAGCTAAGGACAGAGCTCCTGAAGTGCCCTCGGTATCCATACTGGCAGAGTCTGGATCCATGTGGAGGAATATCAGAGGACTCTGGTCCAGCTGCCTCAAAGTCTCAATCCAGTCACCCTTTAGGGGCAAGACCCGGAGGGGCGGGAGGAGGGGAAGGAAACGCACCCTCAAGAAAGAAAATGAAGAAAACTGTCACCTGGCACCAGTGAATACAGAGACATTAGTTGTCAACCTCACGGACCTTGACCTAAGTTCAGACTGTATATCTGTACTCGGAAAAGGTCTCAATTTTGGACTGACCGAATCGTTCAGATATCATCTGTTCGAGGAGGACTTACTTAAAGGGGTATTCCGGGCCAAAACTTTTTTTTATATATCAACTGGCTCCGGAAAGTTAAACAGATTTGTAAATGAATTCTATTAAAAAATCTTAATCCTTCCAATAGTTATTAGCTTCTGAAGTTGAGTTGTTGTTTTCTGTCTAAGGCTAGGTTCAAACTACGGAATTTCCGACGGAATTTTTGCTTTGAAATTTCCGGCAGAAATTCTGTTTACTATATTGCTCTTTCTTCAGGCGGAAATCCGAGCGGAACACATAGCAGTCTATAGGAGACTGCAGTGTCCGCGCGGTCCTAGTGCCGACTAATTCAGTCGGCGCAGGCGGAACTCGGAATCTCCGGGCGGAAATTTTCTGCCCGGAGATTCCGTAGTCTGAACCTAGCCTAACTGCTCTCTGATGACTGACATCCCGGGAGCTGTGCAGTTCCTATGGGGATATTCTCCCATCATGCACAGCTCCCGGGATGTGACATCATCATTGAGCAGTTAGACAGAAAACCTCAGAAGCTAATAACTATTGGAAGTATTAAGATTTTTTAATAGAAGTAATTTACAAATCTGTTTAACTTTTAACTTTTAAAAAAGGTTTTGCCTGAAAAAAAACCTTTAAGAGCATAAGAAAATTGAATATAAAAAAATTATTTTCTACTAAGGTTTCTTCTCATACCGATTTTGTCTGAGAGGGCGAACAGCAGTGTGCTATTGGTCCCCTCGGCTTTATGCCCTTTAAAGATGCAAACGATACTGACGCTGCTTGTCTACTTGATTTAGTGGAACTTGTCGCAGATGCCCTCCTCACTACTGCAGCGATGATGGAACAGAAAAAGTTTTTAGGAGGTAACCCCTCCAAATTCAACCCCCCCACGATTCCGGGGGGAGCAATAGATTTGTTCCATCATGCTGTATGTAGGGAAGTAAAAGCCCTTATTTACCTGCAGCCCAAATTTAACATCACACAAAGGGAGAAAAAAGCCCTTGACTGGCTTACAGGGAATCAAGAGTTAACTATCTCAAAAGCGGACAAAGGGGGAGCGGTGGTAGTTTGGTACACTAAAGACTATCTGGCTGAGGCTTATAGTCAACACTGAGCATCAGTGTATGAAAAATTAACCACAGATCCAAATCCTAAAATAATGAGAAAACTTCAGTCCTTGCTAAGAACTTACACACAGAAGGACATTATTGGCACTAAGACGGCGAAAAAATTACTCCCTCTGAGGCCCAACCATGCGAATTGGTATATATTGCCGAAAACGCATAAAGATCGAAGACCCCCCCCACTGGACGCCCCATTGTAGCAGGAATCGGTAGTCCTACCGAATTCCTGTCTAGCTATGTGGATTGGCTGATTTCCCCGTTATTAAAACAGATACCAACTTTTTTTAAAGATACAGGGGAACTGATTGTAGCGTTAAATGAAATAGAATGGCAGTCTGAATACCACCTAGCCTCCATAGACGTGGAAAGCCTATATACCAGCATCCCCTGGGACGCGGGTATACAGGCACTTAGGGAGTTCCTCACCTGTTCCAATAAATCTTCTGACTTTGTGGACTTTGTGGTTAGTGCCATGGAGTTCATACTGTCCAATAATGTCTTCAAGTTTGAAGGGAAGTGGTTTAGACAAATTAATGGAACAGCGATGGGGACTCCCATTTCGTGTGCTTTCGCAAACATTTGTTTTTTCTGTCACAAACCCTTTTGTAAAATACATTAGGACAATCTGGCGGTATGTCAATGACATATTTATCGTGTGGACAGGATCAAAGCAAGAGTTTGATAATTTTGTTACTTACCTCAATGAAATCAACACGATGAATATGCTATTTACTTCCCATTTTGGGGACACCAGTCTGGAGTTCCTAGATGTATTGGCGAGCATCAAGGATGGTGGTATTATCACCTCCGGTTTTCGAAAACCTACATCGAGGAACTCCATACTGCATTATGCCTCTTCCCACACGGTTAACACCAAGAACAGCATCCCATTTAGTCAAATGCTATGACTAAAAAGAATCAACAACAATGAAGAAGGGCATAAAACGCAAGTAACTGAATTAGAGGAGAGACTTCGGGCCCGAGGGTACCCCAATAAAGTCCTGGTAGATGCACGCATTAGGGCACATAAAATTGACAGACAGTCTTTACTCAAGCCACGTCAAAAAAAGAATAGCGACAGGTTCACCTTTGCTTTTGCTAATACACCCATGAATGAAGCAATAAGAAGAACAGTTCATAATAATTGGTACATCTTACAGCAGGATGAGGACTTGCAGGATTATACAGCAGAAATGCCTATTGTGACATACAGAAGAAGCACAACTATAGGCGAGTATATTAAAAAACAAAAGAAAAATAATGAGAGAAAAAACGCATCCAAAACGCATTGGTTGTCTGAACACAAACTTATTGGCAACTTCGCCTGCGGTACATGCTCTTTCTGTAGCCACAACCCGGGACTCAAAGAAATCAAGCTAGGCGGATACTTAGTGAAGGTAAAACAGTTCATTACATGCAGATCAGATTTTGTGGCCTATTCAATCTTCTGCAATTGTGGTCATTTTTTATGTTGGAAAAACACTTAGGCCACTTTTTCGTCGCATAAGGGAACATTTTAGATCGCTGAAGACCTGGCATAGGAGCCACAAAACTGATCGCACACATTAATAAATATCACAGTGGATCCATTAAGTGTCTCCGGTTCGCAGCTTTAGAAAGGATAGGAATATCCGGTACAAGGGAGGATAGACATCAGAAACTATAACTTAAGGAATCAAGATGGATATCCAGACTGAATGCCACGTCTGGTTTAGGCTTAAATGATAGAATAGAAAAGAATCCTTTCTGATACGATACTAATTCTCCCCGCGTCTGGCAGTTGCAGGTGGTTTGTTGTTTTTATAAGGTTTTGTTGTTACACTATTGGTGACGTCATTTTTGTTGTTGTTATGTTTCCATGGTAATAGTTTCCTCTGCTACCTTTATAACACACCTGTGATAGGAATTAATTAGGGGCCTGACGAAGTGCTGTAAGTGCGAATTTGGACCGTCGCCCAATCTCTTTCTCCCCCGCATGCCTACCTGCTCTCCCCAATGTGTACCTATGTTGCCAAGCCTATTCGCATGACTAAAGAAGCTTGAATTATTCTACAAGACCTGGTGAGTGCTCCATCTGTTTCTTCTTTTGTATGGACTTGTGATCGACTTACTATATGTGAGCACCAGGAGGGTCTGGACAGCATTTAAACCTGTGTGCCGTGGACGGCTGAACTTCAGTTTCTTTCTCTATTAGGATTGTTTAAATAAGATTTGTAATAATATGTAAAAAAAATATATATATTTTTATGTCCCTCTCATGGCCACTAGGGGGCCTCCCTTCTGGTCCAGACTGCATTCCGTCTGCTCAAAAGCACAAACTTTGGTCTCCTGGCTGGAGGCTAAACTCAGGTAGTGCTGTCTGGCCATAGGCAGTGAATAGCACTTGCTCTCCCTGTTTCATACACATGCAGAAAGCAAGTGCTATTCACTGCCTATGGCCAGACCGCACTTCCAGAGTTTGGTCTCCTGCCAGTCCAACAGGAGACCAAAGTCTGTGCTTTCGAGCAGACGGAATGCAGTCTGGACCAGAAGGGAGACCCCTAGTGGTCCGATTTATAAGGCCATGAAAGTGACATATTTTTTTTATTTTTTTTTACAGGGAGTAAATTGCTAATCTTTATTTAATTCATTTTACCATGATATGCGAAAAAAATATTTTAATGACAGTGGCCATTTAAGAATGAAAATTTACTATGGTAACTAAAGACACCTATATTCATAACAAGGTACCTGTTGTACAGTAAGACAATTCATTCAAATAAGAAAAAAAAAATTTACTTACCACACTGGGGAACACATATATCTTGAGTTGCAATGGATAGAATTGTGTTATTGGGGCAGACACATACGTCTCCAATAAAATTTGGAATATTTGGAGGAATTCTGAAAAAATACAGTAATATACATATGTAACCATGGTTATCTTGAATGTGTTAATCCATCACAGCAATATGGTGTGTTGGGATATCCTAATGCACCAGAGTTTATTATTATTATTACCATAATTATTATTCATTTTATATCACCCTTGGTTCCAGTAATTGAGGTTTGTAAAATTAGATTTGTACTATGTGTTAGGAATAATTTACCTCAACTTCAACTTCAGGAGTGAAGTACAATATCTTAATGCACCAGGGATCAAGATGGTGTTTCATCATATATCATGATAACCAATGAGGTCAGCATTGTTATTTCTTCTAAAAATTTATGAATAAATTGACAACTGGGCATTGCCATTTCCCTTGTCAATAACCTGACTACAGTATTCATCCTGGCCCTAACGGATCTCTTCAGCCTATCCTCTAAACACACTTTTTCCCTCATCATTCGAACACGCAACCAGCACACCCATCCTCGAGAAAACATCTCTTGACCCATCCACTTTCTCCAGCTACTGCCCCATCTCACTACTTCCTTTTGCTTCAAAACTCCTTGAACAATATGCCTATCTTGAACTGTGCTCCAGCCTCTCATCCAACTCACTCCTCAACCACCTGCAATCTGGTTTCTGTCCCCACCACTCTACTGAAATCGCCCTAACCAAGGTGGCCAATGATCTGTTGACCAAAAAAGCTGAAGACCATTACTCTGTTATCCTTCTCCTTTACTTCTCCTCTGCCTTTGACACAGTAGACCATTCTCTACAGTATCTCTCATCCCTCAATGTCACAAATTGAAGGAGTACTGCAGCCATAGACACTTATCCCCTAGGGGATAAATGTCTGATTGCGGGGGGTCCGACCATTCGGACACCCCCCCACCCCGCGCGATCTCCCGTACAATCAGGCACTTAATTCCTATCCTGTGGATAGGGGATAGGTGTCTATGGCTACAGATCTCCTTTAAGCCCTCTCCTGGATCTCCTGATAGTTCACCAGCCGCACATTCTGGGTCTCACACTCTCATACTACCTCCTCATCTCGCCCTCTCTTTTGGAGGTCCCCAAGGCCCTGTCCTAGGGCCCCTACTGTTCTCTATCTACATCCTCAGCCTGGGACAAATTATAGAATCCCATCGCAAGTACCTCCTCTATGCTGACGATACTCAAATCTACCTCTCTGGCCCTAATGTCACTTCCCTCCTATTCAAAATCGCAGATTGTCTGTCAGCTCTAGCTTCCTTTTTTCTCCTCCAACTTTCTCAAACTCAACATGGAAGAAACAAAATTCATAATTTTCCCCTTATCCTGCTCCTATTCCCCACCCGGTCTATTGATCACAGTCAGTGGCTCCACCCTCTCCACCACCCCAAATCCGCTGCTTTTGTGTCATTTTTCGATTCAACAGTGTCTTTCAAACCACACATCCAGACCCTTACCACTGCCTGTTGCCTTCACCTCAAATACATCTTTCGAATCCGTTCATTTCTCAACTTTGACTCCACTGAATTATTGATACATGCCCTCATCATCTCCCGCTTGGACTACTGCAATATCCTCCTTTTGCGGCCTTCCATTAAAATCACTTTCTCCCTCCAATTCTCCCTTAACTCTGCTGCTCAACTAATCCACCTTTCACCTTGCTTCTCCTTTACCTCTCCCCTGTGCCAATCCCTTCACTGGATACCCATATCCCAAATAATTCAATTTAACCTGTACAAGGCCATCCACAACATGTCCCCTCCAAACATCTTTGAAATTATCTTTCGATACCGCCCCACAGGTAATCTCCGATCATCTCGAGAACTCTGACTGTGCTCTCCCCTGGTCCGCACTTCACATAAACATCTCCAAGACTTCTCCCGAACTTCCCCAATACACTGGAATTCACTACGCTGGCACATCCAGCTCACATTTACGATTAAGACCTTTAAAAGCAACCTGTAGACCCATCTATTCAAGAAAGCCTACAACCATCAATAATCCTGCTGCCACTACTGCACCATTAATGGCTACTTCACCACCTGCCCACAGATGACTTGCTGTCCCCCTCACCTACTGTTTCTTTCCCTTCTCCTTGTAGATTGAAAGACCTTATGGGCTCAATGTTCAATGCATTATGTTAATGTTATGTACGGTTACCTTTATCATATGTAAAGTGCCCTGGAAACAAGGGCACTAAAAAAAAATTATAATAATAATAATAGAGTGTGTCACTACACAGGCAAACACTGTTAACACAGATTGTAAAGTGTCAGAGTGTGTAGGAAAACATCTCCTTTGCCATAGTGATTGCAAACAACATTCAGTTGTATGTATTCAGCCTTAATACACCAGCCTGTTACTGCTCATGCCCAGGAGTGCCATTTTTGTCACTTCGGGCCTGTTGGTACCACCTCTTCCCAGTACCCTTTTGGTGATGATATCTGGCAATAGTTGGGGGTTAGCAATGCCTGTTTTGGGGGCTAATGCTAAGCCCTGGCTTAGTAATGGACTACGTCTATGAGACGGCTTTCACTACTAAGCCTGTAAATTAAAGTTAAAAAAAATAACACAGTCCATAAAAAAATTTGAAATAATAATAATAAAAAAAGCACTCCCTTTCAACCCTCGTTAACTATTTTATTTATTTAAAAAAACAAAGCAAAAAAAAAATAACCGTTGGTCATTAACATAGTCCTCAAATCCAAAGCAGTTTTCCCCATTCACCTATCTAAAACGAATGTATTAATACATTTCCATGAGAAACAACTGAGACATTGAGAGTTCTTGCCTATTTTAAAATAGAAAAGACACCATTTAGCTCAACGTGTTCATCTGAGTTATTATTCAATGATAGAATATTTATTTTAGAAATGGTGACAGGACCACATTAAAGGTGTACTCCGGCCCTAAAACATCTTACCCCCTATCTAAAGGTTAGGGGATAAGATGTATGATCGCTGGGGACCCCCACAATCTGTCATTCCGCACCTATAGACTTGCATTGAGGGGGCGTGGTGGGACATCACACAGGGGCGGAGTTGTGATGTCACAATACTTGTCGTCACACTTGACACTCCAGCGCTGCAGAGAGCTCACAAAGATGGGTGCAGAATGACAGATTGTGGGGGTCCTTTGGATAGGGGATACAATCTATTAGGGCTGGAGTACCCCTTTAAGACAATTTAGTCCCATGAAATACTAACACTATGATAGCAAATGAAAACTCAACTGTTTCGTGTATGCACTCGATGTATGTAAGTATTTTTCTATCATTGTGTGATAATAAATGGGTACAAAATGGAAATTTGAAAAAATGGTAAAGATAGAGGTATAACTTGAAGTTCATGTCACACTTAGGGGATGATGCATACAGTTATTTCACAGTAAATAATTTAAAGGCACACAGTAGGAATGTATTGTGCACTTACTGTAATAAGAAACAAATGTGTCAGTTTTATAAATTTAGCTTAGCAGTAGTTTAGATATGCTGTCTTTGTCTTTTTTTTTTGTACTCTGATGCCAGTGAATAGGAATGACGTGTACAGTGAAATCACAAAAAAAAGGCATAATGTCACAAAGTAGTGAATTTAAAAGACTGTGAAGTCATCAGAAAAAGTAAATGCATGCAGTGATGTCACAGTATGGAAATGATGAACTCTCGATGTCAGGGATAATAAACAGTGATGTCACAGTAAGAGGCTAATGCCTACAGTAATGTGACTAGGCAGGCATAATGGACACACCCTCATAATAGAAGTATTGTGTACACAGCACAACACAGTCGCGTCACAGCAATAATGTACACAGAGATGTCACAATACACAGTAACCATATCATTGTGTGAAATTTTTTAGATTCATAAGTGGATAAAATAATGAATACAATGATATACAATGCATTCAGAATTTTTTCAGACCCTTCACTTTAACATTTTGTTATGTTCTGGCCTTATGTTAAAATTTTTTATAAATAAATAATAATAAAATCCCCATCATTATTCACTCAATAACCCATTATAATGAAGTAAAACTGAATTTTGAAAGTTATGCAAATTAGCAAGTTTATTAAAAAGGAAAAACAAAACATTACTATGGACATAAGTATTCAGACCCTTTGCTATGACACTTTGAATTTAGCTCTTGGGGTCTTCTATTTCTCTTGATCATCTTTGAGACCTTGATTGGAGTCACTTGTGGTGAATTCAGATGATTAGACAGGATTTGGAAAGACGCAGCCCTGTTTATATAAGGTCTCACAGCTGACAATGCATATCAGAGCAAACACCAAGCCATGAGGAGAAAAGAACTGCCTGTAGAGCTCAGAGATAGGATGGTGTGGAGGCACAGATCTGGAGAACGGTAAAAAAAAGAATTCTGCTCCATTGAGAATTTGCAAGAGCACAGTGACCTCCATAACTCTTAAATCGAAGAAGTTTGGAACAACCAGGACTTTTCTTTGAACTGACTGTTCCACCAAACTAAGTAGGCTAAACTCCAAAGATACAGACAGGGGAACAAGTCAATGAAGGTGCACTGATGTTATACACAGGTTTTGATGGTGTAGATGGAGTGTACATGCACCAAATTTAATTAATGGTGCATGGCATGTGATAAATATGGTGCACATTTTTCTGAAATTTTACTCCAGAACACCACTCAAGTCCTGGGGAAAAAAGTGTGGGAACTCACCCAAGATTTTTAATCAAGAGCTGGTCCTGCAGGACTCCTGCTAATGGGAACGGTGTTCCTGCTGTGGAAAAAGTGCAGGAGCTCAGTTTCCATGCATTCCTGCAGGACTTGAGCCCTGCGACTTAGCATGATTTATTCTCTGTGACTTTTCAGAGACTATTTTTTTCACCCGCGTGACTTTTCTGCAACTTTTTTTTTTCATGCGGTCTACAGACAGTTTTGTAATCCATGTCTGGGCTGGTGTATGTTTGTAGTGAAATTAAGGTCTATGCGACAAATCTGCAATTTTTTAGAAAAGTCGCACTTCATAAATCTCTGATCACTGCAAAGTGAAAAAGCTAGAGGGTGAATCTAAGTAATTTTCGTCAAAATCCCTTAAGGCTAAGTCTCCACTTGTTTGTTTTTTTGCAAAACGCAAAGAAAAACGCCAATTCTGCCGCATGGCGTTTTTTTGGTCAAAAAACGCTGCGGCCAGATGTTAGCTGTAAGTCAATGAGAAATCGCAAATTTCAAATTCCACTTAGCGTTTTTTCACTTTGGCGTTTTTTTAATCCTTTTGGCGTTTTTTCACTTTTTCTGCGTTTTTTTCCGCTCTTTGGAGTTTTGAAAAAAACGCTGTAGTTCCCTCAAACCGGCGTTTTTTGTCAAATTCTTGGCGTTTTGCTCCCATAGAAGTCTATGGGAGTGAGAAGACGCCAAGAAAAACGCTATGCGGATTTTAACTTTGGCGTTTTTGCAGGCGGTTTTTAATCTTTTTTGGACTTAAGCGATCCAAAAAAGTGATGTAAATAGCTGTTTTTAATAAAATTTCGTAGGGTACGATTAACATTTTTTTCTTCAAAAATATACAGTAGTGAAGGAAAAAATTGTATCTAACGAAATGTATATTATTGAATAACAAAAAACTATAACTTTTTAAACAGGGATCAATTTATGTGTGCGGGGAAATAAAAATGTAGCCGACAATTATAAAAATGTATTGTGTGTGTGTTTTTCACTTTTTTGCTTTATTTTTTACAATTTTTTTTAGTTAGTACTACTACTCCCAGCATGGAACACACTGTTCCATGATGGGAGTAGTACTACCTGAACTAATAGACAGATCGCCCGCTGCGATCTTTCTGTATAATATAGAGATGCAGTGGCTGCTCTTCTATAGTCCCCTGCCCTGACGTATATTTACACTTATTCATATTTCCCACAGATCTGTGATTGGCCGGATGGTTCCAGCCAATCACAGCTCTCTGTGAGAAGTAGGAACATGTGTATATATATACGGCCATGCAGGGGACCATAGGAGAGCGCCGGCCGCTGCATCTATACATTATACAGGAGCATCACAGCGGCTGTCAGGAGTGATACCCGCAGTGATCTTTCCATAACTGCAGGTAATACTACTCCCCACATGGAGCACACTCTGCCTCATGCTGGGAGCTGTAGTACCTGCATTAATAGACAGATCGCAGTGGGTGTCAGAAGTTACACTTGCTGCGATCTGTCTATTAATACAGGTACTACAGCTCCCAGCATGGAGCAGAGTGTGCTCCATGTTGGGAGTAGTAGTGCCTGCTTAAGGACACATCACAGTGGGTATCAGTACTGACACCCTCTGTGATCGTCCTGTCTATAGCAGAGATGGAGCGGCTGTATACATCGCTCACATCCCTGCTCTGCACTATACTCCGGGCCGGCCACTCATTCATTCATCTTTTCCTCAGAGCTGAGATTGGCTGCAACCATCCGTCCAATCACAGCTCTGGGTGGGAAATATGAATTTCTGTTGACATCAGTGGCCGGAGTATAGTGCAGAGAGGCGAGCGATGTATAGACCCGCTCGCTTCTCTGCTATATTATGTATGTATGCTATATATATGTCTATAGTACAGGTACTATCACTCCATGCATGGAACAGTCTGTTCCATGCTGGGAGTAGTTGTCCTACATAAAATTTTTTAAAAATGTCTAAAAAAAAAAAAAAAAAGTGAAACACACACTTTATTAAAAAATAATAAAAATTGGGTTATAAAATATATACATTGCGTTTAATAAAAAAAAATTCCATAACTGCTGCATCCTTTTTTTTTTTTTGTACCCAAGAAATTTTGGGTACAAAAAAAAAAAAAAAAAACGCCAAGGTGCAATTTCCACACAAAGGAAAAAAACGCCGGAAAAAACGCCAGAAAAAACGCATGATGACGTCACTTGCGATTTTTCAGGCGTTTTTTTATTCCCTAAAAACGCAGTGCAAAAAAACCAAGAGGAGACTTAGCCTAAGCAAAAAGCCACACACCTTTTGCACAAGTACGACAAATCTGAGAGAAATTGACATCAGCTGACTACAAAGCTTGATAAAGATAGCAGAAACCATCACTGCAATACTATACTAATTGGTTGTGGGGTGGTATAAGACACATGTCTGGAGTTTTCGGAGAAAAAAAAAAAAACATCTAAAGGACTCTCTGACTGTGGGAAATAAGATTCAGAGTGGTCTGATGAAAATAAGTCTGAACTTTCTAGCCTCAATTTTAAGCATCACATCTGGTGCAACCAGGCGCTGCTTATCACCTGCCCAATACCTTATCTACAGTAAAGCGTGCTGGCGGCAGCATCATGCTACAGGAGTGTTTTTCAGCAGCTGGGATTGGGCGATTGATCAGGGATTAGGGAAAGCTAAGTACAGAGATATTCCTTATGAAATCCAGATTCAGAGTGTTCTGGTCTTCAGACGAGAGTCGAAGGTTTAACTTTTAACAATGTTGCTTTGGTAAGCGAGTTCTGTAGTCATTTTTATTTTGCTTTGGTTTTGCTTATGTGCAACATATTTATCATACTATCACAGGGGGGTTGATACATTTGTCTTACATGAGCAAAAAACAATACATTACTTTAGATTGCAATTTTTATAGCACACATAAGCAATAACCAATAAACATCTTCAGAACACCACTGGGAAACACCACCTCCTCTCCTCTGTGTTTATTAAAAGTTTTTACAACTTTTTTTTCCCCCTAAATGTACAAAAAAAAATGTTGTGTTTATTATTAATAAAATGCTTAAAGAGGGCTTGTAATGGGAGTGTTCTTTTGTTATATATATATATATATATATATATATATATATATATATATATATATATATATATATAAATATATATATATAAATATATTTTATTTTATTTTATTTTTTTTTTTTTTTTTCAAACATGTTGTTTTTTTAAATTATCCGGCTGAGAATGAAAATGTGAGGAACCACACACATTTTTTAAATAATTAAATAATTTTAAAAAACAAAAAACGTGTGGGGTTCCCCCTATTTTCACTCTCAGCCAGATACCAACCAAGCAGCAACAGCCTGACGTTACCAGGGTGGGCAAGGACCATAGTTACTGGCCCTCCCCAGCCTAAATAACACCAGCCTGTTACCACATAGGCCCAGGAGCACCATTTTTGATGCTACGGGCCTGTTGGTGAGGGCTCTTCCCGCCACCCCTGTGGCGGTGTGTCCTGGGGTAATAATTGGGTGTTAGCACTAGCTGTTTTTAAGGCTAACGCTAAGCCCCGGCTTAGTAATGGATTCTGTCTGTAAGACGGCTTCCACTACTAAGCCTGTAAAGTAAATAAAAATAAAACACAACATGTTTAAAAAACTTTTATTCCAAAAAACACTCCTCCACAAGCCCCTGTTAACCATTTGATTAATATTATATATTGCAGTTTAGAAACAGCTGGAGGCACCCCGTTTCTTAACTACAACGTCCATGATGGGAGTTGTAGTTTAGAAAAATCTGGAGGCACCCTAGTGTTAAAATGCCAGCCGCATCTACCACCAGCCCGCTAGCTGTTGCAAGACTACAACTCCTAGCATGCAGTGAGGACATGCTGGCAGTTGTAGTTGCAACTCATGGGCGGGTGGTTGAAACAGGCCGGTCGGCTCCTAGAAATATGTAACTACAGTGTAATTTCATATTTCGCGGGCGGTGCCGTGATTGGCCGGTTGCCAGTGTAGTTTCATATTTCTAGGAGCCCTCTGCTGCCCTGGCCCCTCAGCTCATCTCCCCCTCCCCTGTAATCTTATCCTGCCACTAACGCACATCTCTCCCTGCCGCCGCGGCTCATGTCCCCCCCTGGCCACCGCTCATCTGCCCCCACCGCTGCTTATCTCCCCCAGCCACCGCCACCGCTCATCTTCTCTCGGCTGCCGCCCTCATCTGCCCCCGGCGCTACACATTACACCCTGACGCCGCCGCTCATCCCCCCACTGTCACATATCTCACTCTGCCGCTCATCTCCCCAAGCCGCCGCACATCTCACCCTGCTCCCCCCCACCACTGCTCATCTCCACCCGGCCACCGCATCTCTTCTCACCCCCGCTGCCGCTCATTTCCCCCCCAGGCCGCCGCTCATCTCCTCCCCCCCACACCGCTGCTCATCTCCCCCCACACCGCCGCTCATCTCCCCCACGTCGGTGCTCATCCCCCCCCACGCTGCCGCTCATCTCCGCCACTGCCACTCATCCCCCCTCGCCGTCGTCGCCACTCATCTCCCACCCTCCGCCACTCATCTCTCCTGCTGCTGCCGCTCCTCTTGCCCCAGCGCCACTGCTGCTGTTCATCTCACACCTGCACTACCTCTTGCAAGACTACAAATCTCAGTATGTCTTTACAGTGAGGACATGCTGTGAGTTTTAGTTGTGGCAGGTGGTTGATGCAGGCCGGTGGCTAGGGCAGCAGAGGGCTCCCAGATATATGAAACTACACTGTAATTTCATATTTCCCCGGCGATGCCGTAATTGGCCGAGACCAACCGGCCAATCAGGGCTCCGCCCAGAAAATTTAAAATTACAGTGTATTTTCATATATCTGGATGCCGGCCGGCTCTGCTGCCCCGGCCACCGGCCTGCATCAACCCCCCGCCACAAATAAAACTCCCAGCATATCCTCCCTGTAAGGGCATGTTGGGAGTTGTGGTCTTGAAACAGGCAGTGCGAGATGCAGCAGCACTGGGGCAAGAAGAGCGGCGGCGGCAGGGTGAGTTGTGCGGCGGAGTGGGGGGGGAGATGAGCGGTGGGGGCAGGAAGGAGATGAGCGGCGGCGGGTTAAGATTACGGGGGAAATATGTGATTTATATGGGGTGGTGGGGGGGTGAGATATGAGATGAGCAGGTGGGGGAGATTCGGTTTATAAGACGGCTTCCGGCGGGAAATATGAAATCCAGCTCTCCAAAGCAGGTTTTGTAAGCCAGGTCCAGGCTGGCTTACATTTACTCTGCTTTGGAGGCGGTTGCGACTTTTTGTGCGACTTTCGCACTTGATAAATCCCTGACTGCTGCAAAGTGAAAATAGAAATTTACTTTGGTAAGCTCTTTTGTAATTTTTTGCTTTTTTTACAATTTTTTTTCTCCCTAAATATACTTACCCATTTTTTGTTTGTTTTTTTTCTTCTCATTTTAGATCCATGTATCCTGTGGACTATTTAAGATTTGGTGGACTACTATGATAACCAGCGTTTTTTCTTTTGTTTAATATTAATAAAACAGTTACTGAGGGCTTCTGGGGGAGGGGGGGGAGTGTTTTTTTAAATAAAAGTTTTATAAACGTGTTGCATTTTTTTATTTATTTACTTTACAGGTTTAGTAGTGGAAGCAAGTCAGGGAAGCTTGTCAACCGCTCGCAAATATCCTGCCAGCCACGCCAGGACATGCTGGGAGTTGTAGTTGTGCAGCGTGGGCGGGAGACAAGCTTGTCACCTGCCCTTTCGCTTGACTACAACTCCCAGCAGGCCTTTACAGTAAGGACATGCTGGAAGTTGTAGACTTATGACACAGGCAGGCGAGAGATGTGCTTGTCACCCGCCCCCACCATCTGAGTACAACTCCCAGAATGTCCTTACTATAAGGGCATGCTGGGAGTTGTAGTTGTGCAGCAGGAGCAGGCGACAAGCTTGTCTCCCACCCCGCCGCATGACTGCAACTCCCAGAATGTCCTTATTGTAAGGGCATGTTGGGAGTTGTAGTCGTGCGGCTCGAGCGGGAGATCACCCACCCGCACATCCTCCGCCCTCGCCGCACCACTTATTGTAAGGGCATGCTGGGAATTTTAGTCGTGAGGCGCGGGCGGGTGGAAGATGTGTAGGCGGGTAACAAGCTTGTCACCCGCCCGCACATCTACCGCCTATCCGTGCTGCACCACTACAACTCCCAGCATGTCCTGGCGCGGCTGGCAGGATATGTGCGAGCGGTTGACAAACTTCCCTGACTTGCTTCCACTACTAGACTCAGGTATGGAAGTTGCAGGAATCTTTCTGATTAAGGGTATGGTCCCATGTACCGCTTATGTAGTGTATTTCCCTCTGCAGCAGCAGGAAATACGCTGCTATTCTCATCATACACACAGGACTAGCTGGTGGCAGCCCTGTGTTTTCAGTGAAGATTGTAGGCGGAGCCGCGCCGGCATGACTGTGCCGCCGGCTAGCCCTGTGTGTATGATCATCTGAAGCAATATGCAGCGTATTTCCCGCTGCTGCAAATGATTTTGCGCAGCGATATGTACGCTGTGTAAGCAGTATGTGGGACTGTATCCTAAATGAGTCTTGGGACTATTCTTGGGCAACAAGATTACCCGGGAAGTTTTCTGCCACAGGAGCCTAGTGAGGTAGCCATACACAAGATATGTTATCACATACAAATGCTAGTGGATGGCTTAATTATAATAAAAAAAAAAATATTAATGAGTGCCAGCATATTCTGCAGCACGTTACAATTCTGAGGGTACATATTTAGAAGAATATCCCACATTACATTATTACACACTAATTTTTCCCCAAGGGGAGTATGGAATAGGTTTGACACAAAAGACAGAAAGCCTTATTTCTATAATGGTTCAGCTGCCATCTTTTATAAATAGGGTCGATTACATAAAGGTCAGTGAAGCAGTCACTAGTTAATCTCTTTATATACAGATACAAAGTGCACGGAGCCTAGGGGGAAACTGCTGAAGAAAGTAGTGATAGTAAGGGAAACCAATAAGGGAATGTTACATGCCTGCCTAAAAAGATGTGTGTTTTAGGGCACGTTCAAACCTGGATGTTAGGTACAGTGATCCCTCAACTTACAATGGCCTCAACATACAATAGTTTCAACATACAATGGTCTTTTCTGGACCATTGTAACTTGAAACCAGAATCAACATGCTCCGGACAGTCTAGATCTGTGAGACATGTCACAACTGGAGGAACTGACCAATCAGAATGGGCATTCACACCTGTACTACTGAAGTGTATGCACTAACTGGTGTCTGGTAGCGCCCCCTACAGTACAGGGAGGTATTACATGTGCTGTACTATTTACCTGTGCCACGGTTAGCTGCCCCTTTTGACACCAGGTAAGGGCGGCTACATTTTGCGTGTACTGCACAGGACCCTGAAGAAGCTCCTGTCCTCTATATAGACCAGTGTTTCCCAACCAGGGTGCCTCGAGCGGTTGCAAAACTACAACTCCCAGCATGCCTGGACAGCCTTTGGCTGTCCAGGCATGCTGGGAGTTGTAGTTTTGCAACCGCTGGAGGCACCCTGGATGGGAAACACTGACATACACAGTGATTTACAGCTCCCAACAGATTTTTCTTACGTTTATATGTAAGGACTTGCTTTATCTATTATATTATATCTACTATTTTTGGATGATATTTTGGGGCTTCAGAACCAATTACCAGGTTTCCATAGAGTTCTGGTCTCAACATACAATGGTTTCAACATACAACGGTCATCCTGGAACCAATTAATATTGTAACTTGAGGGACCACTGTATAAGTTCGATGGCTTGGCGTATTGCATTGAGGAGAACTGGTGCAGGTCGATTAAAGTCTTGGAGACTGGAATGATGAGTTTGGATTATGGAAGATGGTAGTTTTATAAAATTCGCAAAATGTAGAGCACCTGTGGGATGGTAGATAGAGCTGAGGAAGGAGATGTAGGGAGTAGAGATGAGCGAACTTACAGTAAATTCGATTCGTCATGAACTTCTCGGCTCGGCAGTTGATGACTTATCCTGCATAAATTAGTTCAGCTTTCCGGTGCTCCGGTGGGCTGGAAAAGGTGGATACAGTCCTAGGAAAGAGTCTCCTAGGACTGTATCCACCTTTTCCAGCCCACTGGAGCACCTGAAAGCTGAACTAATTTATGCAGGATAAATCAACTGCCGAGCCGAGAAGTTCGTGACGAATCAAATTTACTGTAAGTTCGCTCATCTCTAGTAGGGAGGTGCAGCACAGTGGAGAGCTTTGTGGGTGAGAGTGAGGAGTTTATATTGGATTCGGGGAAACCAGTGCTATGACTGGCACAGGAATGAGGGGAATTAGTGTTGGCGGCTGGACAGGAAGATGAGTCTTGCTGCTGCATAAAGGACTGACCCGAAAGGGGGAGTTTAGAGAATTAAAGAACTACAGTAATCCAGACAAGAATACATCTTAGCAACAATGGGGGAGATTTATCAAAACCTGTGCAAAGGAAAAGTTGCCCAGTTGCCCATAGCAACCAATCAGATCGCTTCTTTTATTTTGCAGAGGCCTTGTTAAAAATGAAAGAAGCAAGCTGATTGGTTGCTATGGGCAACTAGGCAACTTTTCCTCTGGACAGGTTTTGATAAATCTCCCCCAATAAGTTGAGCTGTTTAAAAGTAAAAGGGTAAATTCTGGAGATTCAAGTGACAAGATTGTAAAAGAAAATATGAAAGGGAATTAAATATAGGGATAAAAGGTAGAGCTGCATCTAACAGAGAGACTTAAAGGGGAGCCTTTGGAGTTCAATTTGAGAACATGGGTCCCATATACAGTGGTCCCTCAACATACGATGGTAATCCGTTCCAAACGGACCATCGTTTGTTGAAACCATCGTATGTTGAGGGATCCGTGCAATGTAAAGTATAGGACAGAGGTCTACAACCTGCGGACCTCCAGATGTTGCAAAACCACAACATCCAGCACGCCCGGACAGCCGTTGGCTGTCCAGGCATGCTGGGTGTTGTAGTTCTGCAACATCTGGAGGTCCGCAGGTTGAAGACAACTAGTATTGGAAGTTGTACTCACCTGTCCCCGCCGCTCCGGACCATCACCGCTCATCACCGCTGCCCAGGATGTCGCCGTCCATCGCTGTCACCGCGTCCCCGAGGTGTCCCTGACGCTTCGGCAAGGCCTCTGCTTCCCCGGCAACCGCGCTCTCCGTCGCCGCCATCACGTCGCTACCCACGCCATTCCTATTGGATGACAGGACGGCGTGCGCAGTGACGTGATGACGACGATGGAGAGTGCCGACGATGCAGGGAATCCCGAAGAGGACGCGACGGAGCCCCGAGGACAGGTAAGTGATCGTCAGAGGACCACACGGGGCACCATACACGGTGGCAGCTGAAGCAGTCTGTGCTGCCGGATAGCCGTTTATGTGATGGCCCCGACATACAAAAGCATCGTATGTTGATGCTGCCTTCAACATGCGATGGCCTCTGAGAAACCATCGTATGTTGAAATGATCGTATGTCGGGGCAATCGTAGGTCGAGGGGTTGGCGATGGGAGTTTTCAAATTCAAACTAGACATATTCAGAACAAAAGGGCTTTAGTTCTACAGAGTATCTGAAAGTGTTTGCTCCCGTTATCAGATTTTGGTTGCTTTAAATGTTGTGATTAGTGTTGCTCGCGAATATTCGCAATTCGAATATTATTCGCGAATATCGCATATTCGCGAATTTCGCGAATATAGCGCTATATATTCGTAATTACGAATATTCGTTTTTTTTTTGTTTTTTTTCACAGTACACATCACAGTGATCATCCCTCTCTGCTTCCAGCTTGTGTGGTGTAAAGAAGGCTCTAATACTACTGTGTGAGACTGGCGTGCGAAGTTTCGCATATGCGAACATTTGCATATGCTAATTTTCGCATGCGCGAATTTTTCGCATTTGCGAAAATAAAACGAGAATATTACGAATATGCGAATATTCGCGAATATATGACGAATATTCGTCCATATATTCGCGAATATTCGCAAATTCGAATATGGCCTATGCCGCTCAACACTAGTTGTGATTGAGTAAGGTATGCTATATGTTGGAGATCAGAGGAGCTTTTATATTCCACAGATAATCACATATGAAACAAATATTTACATATTATAAACAGAATGTTGCAGAAGATGATTATTTAGGGGTAGACCACACTTCAAATTTTGGAAGCTGAAAAGAGAACATGTTCTAAAACTATAACCATTCATACCTTGAACTGCAGGTAGGTTGTTGAATGTTGCTGCATGCTTTATAAACTTTTGAGTCAGGACAGTTATAAGCTGTAAGCAAATATAGATAGGTGAATGAATGCTACATTCTCAATCATAATATTGGCCATTTGGCCACTATAGTAACAGTGTAGTAACGAGCATAAAAACATTCAATGTCAATCAAAAAATGTTAACCTATATTATCTACTAAATTACTTTTGCACCAACTTTGTGCAAGGTAAGTCAATGTTTCTTTTTTTACTTAGATTTTACTTTAAATATCAATATTAACCCCTTCATGACCCAGCCCATTTTCACCTTCATGACCTGGGCATTTTTTGAAAATCTGACCACTGTCACTTTAAACATTAATAACTTTGGAATGCTTTTACTTATCATTCTGATTCCGAGATTGTTTTTTCGTGACATATTCTACTTTATTTTATCGGTAAAATTTCACTGATATTTGTATCCTTTCTTGGTAAAAAATCTAAAAATTTCATGAAAATTTTGAAAATTTAGCATTTTTCTAACTTTGAAAGTCTCTGCTTGAAAGGAAAATGGATATTCCAAATAAATTACATATTGATTCACATATACAATATGTCTACTTTGTGTTTGCATTAAAAAATTGACAAGTTTTTACTTTTGGAAGACATCAGAGGGCTTCAAAGTTCCGCAGCAATTTTCCAATTTTTCTCAAGATTTTCAAAATCTTAATTTTTCAGGGCCCAGTTCAGGTTGGAAGTGGATTTTAAGGATCTTCATATTAGAAATACCCCATAAATGACCCCATTATAAAAACTGCACCCCCCAAAGTATTCAAAATGACATTCAGTAAGTGTTTTAACCCTTTAGGTGTTTCACAGGAATAGCAGCAAAGTGAAGGAGAAAATTCTAAATCTTCATTTTTTACACTCGCATTTTCTTGTAGACCCAATTTTTTAATTTTTACAAGGGGTAAAAGGAGAGAAATCACCCTAAAATTTGTAACCCAATTTCTCTCGAGTAAGGAAATACCTCATATGCGTATGTAAAATGTTCGGTGGGCGCAGTAGAGGGCTCAGAAGGGAAGGAGCGACAATGGGATTTTGGAGAGTGAGTTTTTCTGAAAGGGTTTTTGGGGGGCATGTCCCATTTAGGAAGTCCCTATGGTGCCAGAACAGTGGACCCCCCCACATGTGACCCCATTTTGGAAACTATACCCCTCATGAAATGTAATAAGGGGTGCAGTGAGCATTTACACCCCACTGGCGTTTGACAGATATTTGAAACGGTGGACTGTGCAAATCAAAAATTTTATTTTTCATTTTCACAGCCCACTGTTCCAAAAATCTGTCATACACCAGTGGGGTGTAAATGCTCACTGCACCCCTTATTACATTCCGTGAGGGGTGTAGTTTCCAAAATGGGGTCACATATGGATATTTATTGTTTTGCGTTTGTCAGAACTGCTGTAACAATCAGCCACCCCTGTGCAAATCGCCTCAAATGTACATGGTGCACTCTCCCTTCTGGGCCTTGTTGTGCGCCCCCAGAGCACTTTGCGCCCACATATGGGGTATCTCCGTACTCAGGAGAAATTGCGTTACAAATTTAGAGGGTCTTTTTTCCCTTTTACCTCTTGTGAAAATGAAAAGTATAGGGCAACACCAGCATGTCAGTGTAAAAAATTTATTTTTTTACACTAACATGCTGGTGTAGACCCCAACTTCACCTTTTCATAAGGGGTTAAAGAAGAAAAAGCCCCCCAAAATTTGTAAGGCAATTTCTCCCGAGTACGGCGATACCCCATATGTGTCCCAAAACTGTTGGCCTGAAATACGACAGGGCTCCAAAGTGAGAGAGCGCCATGCGCATTTGAGGCCTGAATTAGGGATTTGCATAGGGGTGGACATAGGGGTATTCTACGCCAGTGATTCTCAAACAGGGTGCCTCCAGCTGTTACAAAACTCCCAGCATGCCTGGACAGTCAACGGCTGTCCGGCAATACTGGGAGTTATTATTTTGCAACAGCTGGAGGCTCCGTTTTGGAAACAGTAGCGTACCAGACGTTTTTCATTTTTTGGGGGGAGGGGGGCTGTGTAGGGGTATGTGTATATGTAGTGTTTTTTACTTTTTATTTTAGGTTAGTGTCAGTGTATTGTAGTGTTTTTAGGGTACAGTCACATGGGCAGAGGTTCACAGCAAGTTTGCCGCTGGAAGTTTGAGCTGCAGCGCAAAATTTGCGCCATCTCAAACTTGCAGCACTCACTGTAAACCTCCGCCCATGTGAGTGTACCCTGTACATTCACATTGGGGGGAGGGGGCAAACATCCAGCTGTTGCAAACTCCGAGCATGCCCTTTGGCTGTCCGTGCATGCTGGGAGTTGTAGTTTTGCAACAGCTGGAGGAACACTGGTTTGGAAACACTAAGTTAAGTAATAAACTTTCAAGTGTTTTGCAACCAAACTTAGTGTTTCCAAACCAGTGTGCCTCCAGCTGTTGCAAAACTACAACTCCCAGCATGCATGGTCTGTCAGTGCATGCTGGGAGTTATAGTTTTGCAACAATTGCAACAGCTGGAGGCACTGAGGTAGGAAACGGACAATGTTTCCCAACTAGTGTGCCTCCAGATGTTGCAAAACTACAACTCCCAGCATGCCCAGACTGCCAAGGCATGCTGGAAGTTGTAGTTCGGCAATATCTGAAGGATCAGATGTTGCTGAACTACAACTTCCAGCATGCCTGGGCAGTCTGGGCATGCTGGGAGTTGTAGTTTTGCAACATCTGGAGGTCCACAGTTTGGAGACCACTGTATAATGGTCTCCAATCTGTGCTCTTCCAGATGTTAGAGAACTACAACTCCCAGCATGCCTGGACAGACTGAGCATGCTGAGATTTGTAGTTTTGCAACATCTGGAAGAGCACAGATTGGAGACCATTATACAGTGGTCTCCAAACTGTGGACCTCCAGATGTTGCAAAACTACAACTCCCAGCATGCCCAGAAAGCCAAAGGCTGTCTGGGCATGCTGGGAGTTGCAGTTTTGAAACTCTCAGAGGCAGCAGTGAGATCGCTTTACGGCGATCTCACTGCTGCCAATGAAGATGCTGCACTGCTGCCGGAAACTCACCTCCGGGACGCAGCGCAGCCAGGACCGCATGGAGGACGCCGGGACCGCACGGAGGACGCCGGGACCGCTCGGGACTCCGCTCCGACGGGTAAGTGACGCCGGGGGACGGGACAGGGACACTTAGCAGAGCGGTGTGTGTCCCGATCCCCGTGATCGGGACTCACACACCGCGCTGCTAAGTATTTTCATAGCGAAACGCTGCTATCAGCTAGTCAGATTTGACCAGCTGATAGCAGCGATCGCTGGGGGGGGGGGGGGGGGTGGGGGACGAAACCCCCCGTGGTCGCACGGTAAGATGGCTGGCTATCAGTGATAGCCACCATCTTTCCGGGCGCTGCGGGGTGCCGCGAGTAGCGGCAGTAATGTCCATGACGTACCTGTATGTCATGGGTCGGGAACACCTTGCCACCCATGACGTACAGGTATGTCATAGGTCGGGAAGGGGTTAAAATATCAATGTTAAAATAAAAAGATTAAGGTCAACGGTAGAGCTATTTTCCCACGTTTATTTGGGTGATGGGTTTGACTAGCGTACATCTTATTTATCAAGAAGGTGGAGCAGGATGATGAATTTTGCGCAGCTCTGCTGTGGTGGGAAAAGCTCTACCACATACACTTTTTCTAGACGCTTGTGAGGGAGGGAAGTAGACACTTTCCCGAGTCCTGAATTTAGAAGGTTAAGTGTTTTTACTTAATTTCAAAGAGCTGCCTGGACATTTTAACTTGCATTTTAGACTCTACAATCAAATTTGATTGCGGCATCTAAGGGGTTAAAGCCGGGCATCACCGTGATCAGTGATATCTGGCATTAGAGATGGGACCTGGTGGCAGACAGCCGCCAGGACCACCCAGCTATGACCCTCGCTCAGCTCCTGAGCGCGTGTCATAGAAGGAGAGTGGGATACTTGGTAGGTGGTGTAGCTTTGCACCTAAATAAGTACCTTTGCGCACAAAATAGCGACTTTTGACTAAAGTCGCAAAATGATAAATACATGACCACTGCATGGTCAAAAAGAAAAAGTTCTACGGGTAGACAAAAAGAGTGAAACTGTCTATATCAAAAGATGCATAAAAGTCGCAAAATAGTCGCCTGAACTGCGCCAAAATATAGACAACAAAATGCTCTAAAAGCAATGATAAATCTCCCCCTAAATGTTTTTAAGGATCATCCTAGTAACAGTCTGAGAAAGATATATCAAATATTATATTGTTGCATGAAACCAGGAGTGATAGGTGAAGGTTTCAAAATAAAAATTGAAGCCGGCACACTGTGTGCCCTAAGGCTGGAACTCCACTGACGTTTTGTTTTGCAAAAACGCCATTAAAAACGCCAATTTTCCCGCACAGGGTTTTTTCAGTGAAAAAACGCCACGGCCAGATATTAGCTGCAAGTCAATAGTAAACTACAAAATGCCAGATTCACTCAGTTTGGCATTTTTTTTAATCCTTTTGGCGTTTTTCAGCAATTTCGGGCTCAGAGGCTGGATTGGCATTTTTTGCCTAGTTTGGCGTTTTTTGCCCTGAAATCGTGGCGTTTTCCTCCCATAGAAGTCTATGGGAGAGCAAAAACACCAAGAAAAACGGCATGTTGGTTTAAAAAATTTTTGCAGGCAGTTTTTATTCTTTTTTGGACTATTGCGATCCTAAAAAATTATGTAGATACCTTTTTTATTAAAATTTCGTAGGGTACCATAAGAAAAAAATAATAAAAAAGATACAGTAGTGATGGAAAAAATTGCATCTAACGAAATGTATCTTTTTTTATTATGAAATGTTTATTAATTTTTAAACAGGGATCAATTTATGTGAGCGGGTAGAGAACAAAAAATGTAGCTGACAATAATAAAAATGTAGTGTGTGCGTGTTTCTTCACTTTTTTTTAAACATTTTTTAGGTAGTACTACTACTCCCAGCATGGAACACACTGTTCCATGATGGGAGTAGTAGTGAATGTACTTATTGACAGATCGCCAGGGTTAGTTGCGATCCTCTTGTATAATGTATAGATGCGGCGACCGCTCTTCTATAGTCCCCTGCACTGACGTATATATACACCTATTCATATTTCCTGCAGAACTGTGATTGGCCAGATGGTTCCAGCCAATCACAACTCTCTGTGTGAAATAGAAATATGTGTATATATACGGCCGTGCAGGGGACCATAGGAGAGCGGCAGCGGCATCTATACATTATACAGGAGAATCGCAGCAGATGTCAGTAGTGATACCCGCAGTGATCTTTCCTTAGCTACAAGTACTACTACTCCCAACATTCCCAGTACACTCTGCCCCATGCTGGCAGCTGTAGTACCTGCATTAATAGACAGATCGCAGCGAGTGTCAGAAGTTACACTTGCTGCGCTCTGTCTATTAATGCAGGTACTACAGCTCCCAGCATGGAGCAGAGTGTGCTCCACGTTGGGAGTAGGAGTACCTGCTTAAGGACACATCACAGTGGATATCACTACTGACACCGGCTGTGATCGTCCTGTCTATAGCAGAGATGCAGAGCGGCTGTATGCATCGCTCGCATCCCTCCTCTGCACTATACTCCGGCCGGCCACTCATTCATTCCTCTTTTCCTCAGAGCTGTGATTGGCTGAAACCATCCGGCCAATCACAGCTCTGGGCGGAAAATATGAACGATGTTCTATTCACATCACTGGCCGGAGTACAGAGCAGAGATGTGAGCGCTGTATAGATCCGCATCACTGCTATATTATGGACGATCGCATCGGGTGTCAGACTGACACCCGGGGCGATATGTCTATAGTACAGGTACTACTAATCCCAGCATGGAACAGTGTGTCCTATGCTGGGAATAGTAGTACTACATAAAAAATGTTTAAAAAACAAAAAAGTTAAACACACACACACTTTATAAAAAAAAATTCTAAAAATGTTGTTATAAAAAAGAAACATTTAGTTAAATACATTTTTACATCCCTACTGCATCCTTTTTTTTTTTTTTTTTTGGTACCCAACTATTTTGTAAAAAAAAAAAATGTAAAAGGGGCCAAAAATGGCAAATTCCACACAAAGGTAAAAATGCCAGAAAAAACGCCAAAACCCAGGGGAAAACTGTGGCAGTCTTTCTGGCATTTTTTCTGGCGTTTTTATGCCACAAAAATCGCATACCAAAAATCTCAGTGGAGTCCTAGCCTAACACTCACTGGCATCGAGCCGCATTCTCTGCTCCACATCTCCACTAAAAAACTAAAATAGCTTTTTGCTAAAATCATGGAGCCCCAATCTGTACTCAATAAAGCACTGTACAGTAGAATCCTTTTATAGGCCAAAGCTGGAGCAACCACAGCGATAAAGAACCACTGCAACGTTCTGCTTGTTCATGAGAAGTCGCAGCTGTAATCTACAGTAGCTATCAATCTGCAGAATGATAATTTTTACTAAGAAAGTGGGGGTAAATATAGTTTTCTAAGTATGACTAAAAGCTCCCTATTCCCCTTTTGCCTGTAAAATAAAACCATCTGAACATATTTTTCCTCATGCTCTACAAAAAAGTCATTAGAAAGATATACCACTATAGAAAATGTAGAATTGGAAATTTTTTTAGAAATAATGTCTAAAATTTTAGGTTTCCAGAATATCAACAACATATTATCAGCAATATTTTAACAAAGTTATTTAAGGAACACTTACAACATTCAGTATCTTTCCGCCAATCTGTGCACTTTCCATAATTGATACATTTTGCTGCATAGGCTTTCACACTGTCACAGAAAGTAGTTTTATCGCAATGACTTGCAAAACATTGCTTGAGGTATACTTCATATGGAACAATTTTGTGACATTCATCAAATACGCTGATGAAGAAAACAAAACAAGTTAACAGACTAAAGGGAGCCTATCAGCAGTTTTGGGCACTCAAAACTGCTTATAGCGCTATATGAAGGTGGCCACAAACAGGCTGGAAGTTTTTGGGAAATCATCTTTTTCGTGCATGGGAGAACAACTTTAACATGAAGGGTCACCCTCTTGGTCACTTGCAACAGCAGCAACCAACAAATTAAAACAAGTTTTAAGAAGTTGTAAACTTGTTGAGAAAGTAGGTAAGAAATGAAGAATAGTCACCCATTATCGATAACATAATTCGGTGATCCAATAAGAATGGAAAGAAAAAAAGAGTTAATAGTATACAGTAAGTGAGAGATAAAGAAAAAAAACAGCAGGGTTGCCATCAGGCAGTACAGTACTGCTCTCAGGCGGCATGAAAAGTAAAAACAGAAAAGGGGACTGGCACCATCGCTACCCACCTCTCAGCCTCTGCCTGCAGAAGCAGTCACCTACCATAATGGGGCTCCAGGTCCTCGTGTTTTTACTTTGGTGAAAAGAACAGACTCCATTGTGGGGCCAGTTCTTTGTACCAATCTAAAATCATGGGGCACTGGCCATTTTTTCTCCTTGCATCTTACATAGACCCAAACATATGGGAGCGTAGAGAAGAGATTGCTATTACGCTCTGTAGGTGTTGGCATCATGCAGTGATGTTGCCTTTTGTTACTATTACAGAGCCACAAGAGGGCTCTAAAGCTGCATTACAATGAATAGCCCAGAGGATAAAGAAGATGGAGGAGAAGGGAAAGCCTCTGTATTCCTCCATTCCTTCCCAAACATTGGAAGAGCAGAACAGGTGTGAAAGACTAGCGGGGGGAAGGGGGTAATGGTGAGGGGTTTCTGAAGCTGCTGCCTGTCTGTGTCCAACTCTGACAACAGCTTCAGTCCGTATCTTTGACTGCTAAAAGGTATCTTCTTCTTCCCTCCTCCCATTGCTCCTTTCTGTTGTTTTCATCCCTTATATCTAACAGACTTGACCATTTGTACCCTTTAGATTCGAATTCAGGATCTCCTGTTTACTAGACAGGTGCTTTAACCAACTAAGCCACAGCGCCAAGTTTACGTGGCGCTGTGGCTTAGTTGATTGAAGAGCCTCTTGTCTAGTAAACAGGAGATCTTGAATTTGAATCTCAGCAGGTCCTTTGTACCCTTGCCAAGTAACATCACCCCCTGTACTACCCATCTAACCCCTACCCCTTTACCGTTCACTGCCCCCTAGTCCATACACAGAGAACCCTGTCACCTCGTAAATCCCTAGTCCTACAGAATTCTGCCAAGTAGTGTCTCCACCATGCTCCCTTTTCTTCCCTTTTCAGTCCACCTACTGTATCTTTGACTATAGCTATGACGCCCCCTCCCGTAGGCTTGCATTGAGGGGCGGAGCGTGACGTCACATGGGGGAGGAGGCGTGACGTCACACGCCGCCGGCCCGGTGGTCGCCCATAATCCGACCCGGAGCAAACACGCAAATAGCTATAACGCCCCCTCCCGTAGGCTTGTATTGAGGAGCGGAACGTGATATAACACGGGGGCGGAGGTATGACGTCACAGGCCGCCTGCCCGGTGAACATGCTCCAGGGACTGATTACAAACGGGGTGCCGTGTGCATGATCACAGGCGTCCCCAGCGGCGGGACTCCCGCGAATAGGCATCTTATCCCCTATCCTTTGGATAGGGGATAAGATGTGTAAGCACCGGAGAACCCCTTTAAAGAAATGTGATACCTGTATGGGTTAATTCAATGTGTAAGCAAGCTAGCAGCTGTTAGCCTTTTCGTAATGCCGTATAATAGCTTATATTGGGTTCATGTCTGGAGCTTGATGGAGATCTGAATAATAGGGGACTGGACGTTTGTGGTTGTGGAATTGAAATGTGTGGGAGCGGTGATAAATGTATTTCTGAAGGACACCGCTGTGACCAGTGATTGGCTGAGTGGGCCATCACTCCTAAAATGAATCTGTCTGGAAAGTAGGCAGCAGGCGATGAGCTGGGAATCTGATGACCGTACAGAAGGAGCTTCGGGAAGACCAAGGTAAATAAGTATGCAGATTTTCACTGCAGATTTCGCCTTTTCAATATGAAAATGCTTTGTTAACATGCATTCTCACAATTGCGTCTCCGCCTTATCTCACCTGCTTATTTATTGATACCTTTTTTTACCTCCCTACCAGCTTTCAAAGAGGCATCAACCTCTCAAAAAATTTCTAGTGGCAGGGCAGCCCGGACTGACATGGTTGAAGGATAAGATTGAGGCAATAATGCAATACTGTCAAAAAAGAAAACTATAAGAAAACAATACATTTACTTAGCGCTCACAAAGAAGCTTCATTAAGTTAGCCATTTTTTTTTTATGCAACAACATTGCAATAGAGGTAGGCCATGCTACTGCTTTAGGGCATTTGAAGGGATCAGGGAGCAGTTCTATTTGGTCTCATTTCCTTTACTACTGGGTGGTGAAAACATGTGAAGGGCCTCCTTTCCAGATAATCTATATTGTCACCAGGTTTTTTTTTTTTTGTTTTTTTTTTTATCAACTGGCTCCAGACAGTTAAACAGATTTGTAAATTAGTTCATGTATAGTAACAAAGATTGTCAGCTCACCCGATCCTCTGCTCGGCAAAAAGAACCTCCAGTTCAGGAAGAAAAGTGCAGGAGCCAGCGGTATAATAAACTTCACCTTTATTCGTGATTCATGTAAAACTTTGACATTGGTGTCTCAAAATACAAACTATAAAGCCTCCTGCATAAGCAACATGACGCGTTTCAGGTCATGCTACCTTTCATCAACTGCATGATGGGACTGGGAGGATAAGAAAGATTTATACCTAGCCAGGTGAGTCAGGTGAGATACATCGGCTAATCCCCAGGTACAAAGTGCAAAGGTATTCCTCTCGGTCCTAACTCTGCACATGGTAACAAATGCACATTGTGCGTTTATTTTCTTGCAAGTGAATCAAACAATTTTAAGTTCGATAGAGGAAAATCATGAAAGGCAATTCAAAAAACGAGATTTCTACTATCATACGATAATTTTAGTAATGCAATATAATGTCAGACTTTCAATTTAGACCATGAGGTTGGAATGTGCGTGACGCATATATCCAATAGATTTCTCTATTGTGTAAAGCTTTCATTCTATCTCCACCTCTTTCTGGTTGTCGAACTATTTCGATCCCACAAAATTCAAAGTCGGACACATCACCTGCATGAACCATTTTAAAATGTTTGGATACATTTCCCCCAGTTTGCTCCCGCCATCGCATAGATCCGATAGTCATGTATCATGGTTAAATCTAAAAGGTTTCTTCAAATGTAATCGAACTAGATGTGTTGTGTGTGAACATGCTGTTAAAACTTCTCACTTGACTCCTGGAGATTCTAAACCTATAGAAATTCAACAATTCATCAATTGTCAATCATTGTATGTAGTATACAAAATACATTGTAAAAGCTGCAACATTTCTTAAGTTGGCAGCACAAAACGAATTTAAAAAAAATCGCATCCAGGAGCACTTGAGAGGTGTGAACACGGCATCATACAACAACCCATCAAATGTATCCAAACATTTAAAAATGGTTTATGCAGGTGATGTGTCCGACTTTGAATTTTGTGGCATCGAAATAGTTTGACAACCAGAAAGAGGTGGAGATAGAATTAAAGCTTTACACAATAGAGGAATCTATTGGATATATGCGTTACGCACATTCCAACCTCATGGTCTAAATTTAAAGTCTGACATTATATTGCATTACTAAAATTATCGTATGATAGTAGAAATCTCGTTTTTTGAATTGCTTTTCATGATTTTCCTCTATCGAACTTAAAATTGTTTGATTCACTTGCAAGAAAATAAATGCACAATGTGCATTTGTTACCATGTGCAGAGTTAGGACCGAGAGGAATACCTTTGCACTTTGTACCTGGTGATTAGCAGATGTATCTCACCTGACTCACCTGGCTAGGTATAAATCTTTCTTATCCTCCCAGTCCCATCATGCAGCTGATGAAAGGTCACATGACCTGAAACGCGTCATGTTGCTTATCCAGGAGGTTTTATCGTTTGTATTTTGAGACACCAATGTTGAAGTTTTACATGGATCACGAATAAAGGTGAAGTTTATTATACCGCTGGCTCCTGCACTTTTCTTCCAGATTTGTAATTACTTCTATTAAAAAATCTTAATCCTTCCAATAATTATCAGCTACTGAAGTTGAGTTGTTCTTATCTGTCTGGAAACAGTGTTCTCTGCTGACATCTCTGCTTGTCTCGGGAACTGCACAGAGTAGAAGAGGTTTGCTATGGGGATTTGCTTCTACTCTGGACAGCTCTCGAGACAGGTGTCATCAGAGAGCACATAGACAGAAAAGAACAACTCAACTTCAGCAACTCATAAGTACTGAAAGGATTAAGATTTTTAAATAGAAGTATTTTACAAATCTGTTTAACTTTCTGGAGCCAGTTGATATATAAAAAAAAGTTTTTTCCTGGATAACCCCTTTAAGGTAAGCTTCCAGTAAACCTACATTTTAAGGCATGTGTAGAGTCTGGCTTTAAGATGACCGATCCAATAAATACCATGCATATTATGTTTACCATTATCACTATTTATTACTTACTTGCTTGAAATAATTGTACATATTGAAGAGAAGGGGCAAAACGTAGTTAAACTAGGTAGAGGTCTAGTGGAAGGGGTGCTTGTAACAAAGCCACAATTCAGTTTAGATAAACTATCAACCTTCCAGTAAGAGGCCATGCTAGAACAATCCGAAATGATGGTTCCATCTGGAAGACGACAATCATCTTCCCTGTTGTTAGAACAAGTACCTTAAAAAAGATTGTAAACGAACACATGTGAATGGTTTAATAATTAACTGGAGTTCATAGATTTTGGACAAAAGGTTGTGTTGTTAGTAAGCATTGACAATCTATCTTACAATTTGTTTCATATCCGTATACACAAGTAGCAAAAAAACTCACAAAAAAAAAACTGTGCAGTAATAAATGTTATGTATTTTAGTGTTTGCTATGTAAAATATTAAAGGAGTTATCCACCATAAGGTGATATTAGTACTTACTTGCCAGACAGTAATGTACATACTTAGGAAGGATCCGTGCTTGTCTTCAAACTAAATGGCTATGTTGTGAGATTACTATAACGCTGTGGCTATCTTTTTGTGAAATGGCTATTTCCTGTTGGAGTTCCCTACCTCCAACTACAAATTCCCATGATTCCTTGCTTGTAAGTGTGAGCTCACTTTTCTCCCTGCCACACATCAGCCACCCCGCTCATTGAAACACACCTGTGCTCCCTTTCATGCAATAGGCCAGTGTTTTCTAACCAGGGTGCTTCCAGATGTAGCAAAACTGCAATTCCTAACAGAATGATCTCCCACCCAGTGGTCGCTCCATCCATTGAAGCAGACAGGCTCCTTTGAACATGTGACTAGTGATGTAATGTCTCGGGCCAAACTGCAACCTGGGAAAACCTGAGACGACACTCATTATGTATGCTGTTAAAAATAAACATTGGGGCAAAAATCACAGAAGAATTGCGAGACCACCATTAAACACAGAAACAGACACTATAATATCATCTATACAGTGGTCCCTCAACATACGATGGTAATTCGTTCCAAACGAGCCATCGTATGTTGAGGGATTCTTGCAATGTAAAGTATAGGAAGCTGTACTCACCTGTCCCCGCAGCTCGCGATGGTGTCCCCGCCGCTCGCGATGGTGACCCCAGGCCTCCACTGAGCTCTCCTGGTCTTCTCCGGTCCTCTGCTGTCTTCTCCGGTCCTCTCCTGGTCTTCTCCGGTCCTCCACTGTCTTCCGCAAGGCCTTACTGGGCCTGCGTAGCGACGTCATTACGCCGCTGCGTACACCATTCCTATTGGATGACGTGCGCAGTAGCATATTGACGTCATCGGAGAGGGCCGAGAAGACACCGGAAGACCAGCGCTGGACCCGGAGGGCACCCCGGAGCATCGTGGAGGGGTAAGTAATACTTACCGCACCACACAGGGAACATTAAGCTGCTATCTGGCAGCAGCTTAAGCATTTTGCGCTGCCGGATAGCAGTTAATGCGATGGCCCCGACATAAAAAAGCATTGTATGTCGATGCTGACATCGACATGCGATGGCCTCTGAGAGGCCATTGTATGTCGATTTGATCATATGTCGGGGCCATCGTAGGTCGGGGGGTCACTGTACTAACTTTACAGGCCCTGTAGCATAGTCAAATAAAAAAATACACTGCAAACCAGCAACAAATAAAAAATCTACACAGAACAAATTGTGTTGACAGTTTGCGGCAAAATTCATGAAGAGTAATATACCTCAAGTGATGTCTTAATAAATCCCTAATAAATCTGCTTTCTAAGCACTTAACATTTAAAAAAAATGCTTCACACTCACATCTTGTGCACTGATCCACAAATGACTGGTATTGGGAACAGGGTGAAAAGGATCTGCATTTCTTAGCATTATTATGGCCTTATGGAGAATGCTTACTTATTAAAAAACCCATTGGCCCTGATTTACTAAGTGGAGTGGAGTTTTCCCTATGTTTTGTACTTTTGCCTACATTTTGCTTTTTATACAACTGCTCTGATCTGTGGGGTTTTCCAAAGCTCAAATCCACAGCATTCTGTTAAAACCTTAGTAAATATGTTGGGATTTTTTTTTTATGTTGGGGACACGCCCCCTTTTTTGTGACCATGCCCCCTTTTGGTGGCCACACCCCTTTTAGGTTTTCTGAGTAAAATGGAGAGTTAAAAGATAAAATTATGTAAAAAAATATGTAATTCAAACCCGTGCCTCAAAGGTATATGAGATGTGAGAATATAGGGTGAAAAAATTGTAGATAGAATGAGTAGCCCAATATGATTAATGTGAAAATGTGAACATTTTTTTATTAATGTCCATAAAGAAGCCAAGGAAAGATGGAAAAATCTCCAAAAGGCATCAAATAACAGATTAGACATTCTTATAATATGTCAACAAAAGTTAGATTTTAATTTCATCATTTACACTTTCAAAATAACAGAAAACAAAAAACATGGCATCTGCAAAAGTTTGGGCACCCTGCAGAGTTAATATCTTGTACTGCCCCCTTTGGCAAGTATCACAGCTTGTAAACACCTTTTTTTTAGCCAGCCAAGCGTCTTTCAATTCTTGTTTGAGGTATCTTTGCCCATTCTTCCTTACAAAAGTCTTCCAGTTCTTTGAGATCTCTGGGCTGTCTGTCACGCACTGCTCTTTTAAAGGTCTATCTATAGATTTTCAATTATGTTAAGGTCATGAGATTGTGAAGGCCATGGCAAAACCTTCAGTTTACACCTCTTGATGTAATCCACCGTAGATTTTGAGGTGTGTTTAGGATCATTATCCATTTGTAGAAGCCATCCTCTCTTTAACTTCAGCTTTTTCACAGATGGCATCAAGCTAGCATCCAAAATTTGCTGAAATTTTATTGAATCCATTTTTCCTTCTCCTCGTGAGATGTTCCCTGTGCCACTGGCTGCAATACAACCCCAAAGCATGATTGATCCACCCCCATGCTTAACAGTTGGACAGAGGTTCTTTTCACTAAATTCTGTTCCCCTTCTTCTTCAAACATACCTTTGCTCATTCCGGCCAAAAAGTTCAATTTTAACCTCATCGGTCCACAGAACTAGTTTCCAAAATGCATGAGGCTTGTCTATATGTTCATTTGCAAAGTTCCAAAGCTGATTTTTGTGGTGAGGACGTAGAAAAAGTTTTCTTCTGATGACTCTTCCATGAAGACCATATTTGTACAAGTAACTCTTTATAGTGGAATAGTGTACCACAACTCCAGTGTCTGCCAGATCTTTCTGGAGGGATTGTTCAGTCAAACGTGGGTTTTGAATTATTTTTCTCACAATCCTGCAAGCTGTTCTGTCTCATATTTTTCTTGGTCTTCCAGATCTTGCTTTAACTTCCACTGTTCCTGATGACTGCCATTTTTTAACTACATTCTGAACAGAGGATATTGACATCTGAAAACATTTTGCTATCTTCTTATAGCCTTCTCCAGCTTTGTGAGCGTCAACTATTTTCAGTTTCAGATTTCTAGAAAACTGCTTAGAAGAACCCATGGTGCTTATTGTTGGAGCAAGGTCAGATGAGTCTGGGCATTTAAAACCTTTGAGATTGACATCGCCTGGTCTTCCCAGAAGATGATTGAGAACAATCCTTGACACTGGCAGGTCTCAGCTTTGCAAAGGGGGCAGTGCATGTGTCACGATTCGGCTTCCAGGTAGTGGATCCTCTGTGTCAGCGAGGGATTGGCGTGGACCGTGCTAGTGGACCGGTTCTAAGAGGCTACTGGTTTTCACCAGAGCCCGCCGCAAAGCGGGATGGTCTTGCTGCGGCAGTAGCAACCAGGTCGTATCCACTAGCAACGGCTCTACCTCGCTGACTGCTGAGAAGGCGTGGGACAGAAGGACTAGGCAGAGGCAAGGTCAGACGTAGCAGAAGGTCGGGGGCAGGCGGCAAGGTTCGTAGTCAGGATGGGTAGCAGAAGTTCAGGTACACAGGCTTTGGACACACTAAACGCTTTCACTGGCACAAGGCAACAAGATCCGGCAAGGGAGTGCATGGGAGGAGGTCAGATAAAGGCAGGGAGCAGATGGAAGCCAATTAAGCTAATTGGGCCAGGCACCAATCATTGGTGCACTGGCCCTTTAAGTCTCAGAGAGCTGGCGCGCGCGCGCCCTAGAGAGCGGAGCCGCGCGCGCCAGCACATGACAGCAGGGGACCGGGACGGGTAAGTGACCTGGGATGCGATTCGCGAGCGGGCGCGTCCCGCTGTGCGAATCGCATCCCCAACGGCCATGACAGTGCAGCGCTCCCGGTCAGCGGGACTGACCGGGGCGCTGCAGGGAGAAAGACGCCGTGAGCGCTCCGGGGAGGAGCGGGGACCCGGAGCGCTAGGCGTAACAGCATGCTATAAATTCTGCAGGGTGCCCAAACTTTTGCAGACGCCATTTTTTTGTTTTCTGTTATTTTGAAAGTGTAAATGATGGAAATAAAATCTAACTTTTGTTGACATATTATCAGAATGTCTAATCTGTAATTTGATGCCTTTTGGAGATTTTTCCATCTTTCCTTGGCTTTTTTTATGCACATTAATACAAATGTTTACCTGGGGTGCCCAAACTTTTGATCCCCACTGTATATATATATATATATATATATATATATATATATATATATGTATATATATATATATATATATATATATATATATATATATATATATATATTTATATATCTATATTTATATATATATATATATATATATATATATATATATATATATATCCATCTATCTATCTATATATATATATATATATATATATATATACATATATATATAATGTAACATAAGAACTGTCACAGGGCCCTTAAAAATAAAATTAAAGTGTCCATGAGTAGTGTTCATATGCAATTATAATAAAGTGTCCAAACCATTTTCGATAGCAATAATTGGCCAAATAACACAGTCAATAGGAATAATCATCACATTAATAGCACTGTGGTGCACAGCACCGCTCACCCGATCAATGGGGGATGAATGCAATAAAGAGCTCAGACCTCAGAGCACAGCTCCAGCATCTGGGCCGGCCTGTTGGTGTGAGGCAGATTGTCCGCAAGATAAGATGATGTGCACTCGCAGCGAACTAACCAAGTGAGCAGTTTCAGAGATGAGTTGAAAGTGAGAGATGATCACCGAGAAGACGTGTCTGCAGCGCAGCTGGCAGACTTCTGATGTAGCAGCATGAGCGGTGAAGAATCCCTGGAGTGAGGGTTGCTTAGCTTGTATCGTACAGAACAGATGTGTGGATGGCCAAAATGGAGTCCAATATATTGAGTGGTGGACGTGGTTCAGTAGAAAATGGATTGTAGTTGCGTCCTCATGGTAGGCTTGACATAAGGATAGAGAACAGTTCACGATGGGGATGGGGGTAGGGGTCTGATGGCTGAAAAGGGCTAGAGGCCACGGGCCTTTTTTTCAGTAGCCGTATAAAGAAAGATGCATGCATAAAGCCTGAATGCCCAGTCTTTTATAGTAGTGTATTCTAAGGCTAAGTTTCTACATGTTTTTTTAGGGGGAAAAACACCAAGAAAAATGCCAATTCTGCCGCATGGCGTTTTTTCAGTCAAAGTCAGATGTTAGCTGTAAATCAATGAGAAATCGCTAAATTCTTTTTCCACTTGGCGTTTTTCAGTTTGGCGTTTTTTTAATCATTTTAGCGTTTTTTCACCCTTTTTTGGCATGTTTCAGCTCTTTGGCGGTTTTGCAAACTAGCACCATGTTGAGCCACTGGGGTTTTTTTCCCTGAAATCTTGGCGTTTTTCTCCCATAGAAGTCTATGGGAGTAAAAAAAAATGCCAAGAAAAATGCCATGTGGGTTTTAACTTTGGCGTTTTTTTAGGTGGTTTTTATTCTCTTTTGGACTTTAGCGATCCAAAAAAGTGATGGAGATACCTTTTTTAATAAAATTTCGTAGGGTACCATTAAAAAATTATATATAAAAAAGATACAGTAGTGATAGAAAAAATTGTATTTAATGAAATGTATCTTTTTTTTATAACAAAATGTATATACATTTTTAAACAGGGATCAATTTATGTGGGCAGGCAGGGCACTAAAAATGTAGCGGACAATAATAAAAATTCAGTGTTTGTGTGTTTCTCACTTTTTATTCTTTATTTTTTAGGTGGTACTACTACTCCCAGCATGGAACACACACTGTTCCATGATGGGAGTAGTAGTTCCTATACCAACAGATCGCCCCAGTTTCCATTGCGATCCTCTGTGGGATATATGAATAGGTGTATATATACGGCAGTGCAGGGGACCATAGAAGAGCGGCTGCCGCATCTATACATTATACAGGAGGATCACAGGGGGTGTCAGAAGTGACATCCACTGTGATTTTTCCTTAACTGCAGGTACTACAGCTCCCAACTTGGAACAGAATGTGCTCCATGATGGGAGTAGTAGTACCTGCAGTTAAGGAAAAATCACAGCGGGTGTCACTCCTGACATCTGCTGTGATTGTCCTATCTATTGCAGAGATGTGGAGCGGCTCTATACAGCACTCATATCTTTGCACTATACTCCGGCCAGTGATGTGTATAGAACATCACTCATTCATATTTCCCGCTGAGAGCGGTGATTGCCTGCATCCATCCGTCCAATCCCCACTCTGGGTGGAAAATATGGATGAGTGATGTTCTATACACATCACTGGTCGGAGTACAGAGCAGAGATGCGAGTGCTGTATTGAGCAGATCCGCATTTCTGCTATATTATGGACGATCACATCGGGCGATATGTCTATAAGTACTGGTACTACTACTCTCATCATGGAGCAATTTGTTCCATGCTGGGAGTAGTATTACTACCTAAACAATGTAAAAAATAGAGAAAATAAAAGTGAAACACTCACACACACACACACACTTTATTAAAAATAAAAAAAATATATAAATTTTGTTAAATACATTTTTTTTTCCATCACTACTACATCCTTTTTTTATTTTGGTACCCAACAAATTCGCGAATATTGCGAATATATTTGCTATATATTCAAAATTACGAATATTCCCTTTTTTCCGCATATGCGCATATTCCTTCTTTTCACTTGTGGGCCAATTAGAATGATGCAAATATACTTGTCGGAGGTTATCAACAACATCCCTAGCAACCAATAGTAAAGTTGCCCACCCCTCACTGTTTTCTTCGTCAAATACGCAAATATGCGAATATTCACATATGCGAATATAACGAATACGCGAAATTTGCGAATATAGGATGAATATTCGTCTATATATTTGCAAAATATCGCAAATTCAAATATGGCCAATGCCGCTCATTACTACTGTAATGAAATAAATGAAAGCAGAGGATTCCAATTGCAATACAAATGAGCATAAGATACAGTAGGCAATGGAGTGAAAAAAAAAAAATAATGGCAAAAAGTGTACATACAAGATGATGTACATCAAGAATCTGGTGGGGGCTTGGGCGGGATAGACCCCAGAGTCTGTTGTCGCATCGGTAAGCGACCAGCTGCCGACGGGCTGTGGGGAAGAGCCCGACCCAAGCATATTAAAGAAAACCAAAGATTTCCATTTCGCCATTACAGGGGTTCTCCACTGCCTTAACCTACTTTTGGCAGTTAGTTAGTTCTGTGGCTATATGTTATTATGGCTTTTTTTCATGTTGCTAACGGTTCTGTATGTGGTGTTTTACTTACCTTTTTTCCAGACCCGGAAGCTGATTTCTTCATTTGCTTCCTGCCTTGCCTGGACCACTTTTTTTCTTGCCATCGGTATGTCACTGTGGAGGGTGGTGTGTTGGAGGCCGGCCTGCCCCTCGCTCCGTACGTGCCCGCCTCCAGCGCAACGGAATCCTAGGTCGTCATCAGCGCGCACCCTCCTTACTTTCAGCTTCTTCTAAGCTGAATGCTGATTGGGCTGCTTTCGGCGAATCGGATACCATTATGGGCGCATGCGCAGTTGGTCCTCGCTCCGGAGGATCATCTGCGCATGTGCCATAGTGATGTCAGCATCGGGCCTGACCCGCTGCGGGTTTGTTAACACTAATGTGGCCAGAGCTGAGTTCCAGAGTGCTGGACAGCTCCTGAAGGTTTGCTATGGCAGTGTTTCCCAACCAGGGTGCCTCCAGCTGTTGCAAAACTACAACTCCCAGCATGCCCAGACACCCGAAGGCTGTCTGGGCTTGCTGGGAGTTGTAGTTTCGCCAAAAGCAGCCCAATCCGCATTCAGCTTAGAAGAAGCTGAAAGTAAGGAGGGTGCGCACTGATGACGAACGAGGATTCCGTCGCGCGGGAGGCGGGCACGTACGGAGCGAGGGGCAGGCCGGCCTCCAACACACCACCCTCCACGGTGACGTACTGATGGCAAGATGGCGGCGGAAGAATAGAAAAAAAGTGGTCCAGGCAAGGCAGGAAGCAAATGAAGAAACCAGCTTCCGGGTCTGGAAAAAAGGTAAGTAAAACACCACATACAGAACATGAAAAAAAAGCCATAATAACACATAGCCACAGATCTAACTAACTAACTGCCAAAAGTAGGTTAAGGCAGTGGAGAACCCCTTTAAGCCCTCTAGGGATTGGTGTGTCAAACTCAAAAATGTTCCTAGTGTCACGATGCCGGCTGGCAGGAGGTGGATCCTCTGTGCCAGAGAGGGATTGGCGTGGACCGTGCTAGTGGACCGGTTCTAAGTCACTACTGGTATTCACCAGAGCCCGCCGCAAAGCGGGATGGTCTTGCTGCGGCGGTAGTGACCAGGTCGTATCCACTAGCAACGGCTCAACCTCTCTGACTGCTGAAGATAGGCGCGGTACAAGGGAGTAGACAGAAGCAAGGTCGGACGTAGCAGAAGGTCGGGGCAGGCAGCAAGGATCGTAGTCAGGGGCAACGGCAGGAGGTCTGGAACACAGGCTAGGAACACACAAGGGAACGCTTTCACTGGCACAATGGCAACAAGATCCGGCGAGGGAGTGCAGGGGAAGTGAGGTATACATAGGGAGTGCACAGGTGAACACACTGATTAGAACCACTGCGCCAATCAGTGGCGCAGTGGCCCTTTAAATCGCAGAGACCCGGCGCGCGCGCGCCCTAGGGAGCGGGGCTGCGCGCGCCGGGACAGGACCGACGGAGAGCGAGTCAGGTACGGGAGCCGGGGTGCGCATCGCGAGCGGGCGCCACCCGCATCGCGAATCGCATCCCGGCTGGAGGCGGTATCGCAGCGCACCCGGTCAGTGGATCTGACCGGGGCGCTGCGGGAGCGAGAGTGTAGCGAGCGCTCCGGGGAGGAGCGGGAACCCGGAGCGCTCGGCGTAACAGTACCCCCCCCCTTGGGTCTCCCCCTCTTCTTGGAGCCTGAGAACCTGAGGACCAGATTTTTATCTAGGATATTGTCCTCAGGTTCCCAGGATCTCTCTTCAGGACCACAGCCCTCCCAGTCAACCAAAAAGAAGGTTTTTCCTCTGACCTTTTTGGAGGCCACTATCTCCTTTACGGGAAAGATGTCAGAAGAACCGGAGACAGGAGTAGGAGAGATAAGTTTAGGAGAGAAACGGTTGATGATGAGTGGTTTAAGAAGAGAAACGTGAAAGGCATTAGGAATACGAAGAGAAGGAGGGAGAAGAAGTTTATAAGAGACAGGATTAATCTGGCACAAAATTTTGAAAGGACCAAGATAGCGTGGTCCCAATTTGTAGCTGGGAACACGGAAGCGGACATATTTAGCGGAGAGCCATACCTTGTCTCCGGGAGAAAAAATGGGGGGAGCTCTTCTTTTCTTATCAGCAAACTTCTTCATGCGTGATGAAGCCTGTAAGAGAGAATTTTGGGTCTCTTTCCATATGGTGGAAAGATCACGAGATATTTCATCCACAGCGGGTACACCAGAGGGCAAGGGAGTAGGGAGGGGGGGAAGAGGGTGACGGCCGTACACCACGAAAAATGGGGATTTGGAAGAAGATTCAGAAACTCTGAAGTTATACGAGAATTCGGCCCATGGTAGAAGATCTGCCCAGTCATCCTGGCGGGAGGAAACAAAATGCCGTAAATAATCACCCAGGACCTGGTTAATTCTTTCTACTTGCCCATTGGATTGAGGATGATAAGCAGAAGAAAAGTTTAATTTAATCTTGAGTTGTTTACAGAGAGCCCTCCAGAATTTAGACACGAATTGGACGCCTCTATCCGAGACGATCTGCGTGGGCAACCCGTGAAGACGAAAAATGTGTACAAAAAATTGTTTTGCCAACTGAGGCGCAGAAGGAAGACCAGGAAGAGGGATGAAATGTGCCATCTTGGAGAATCGATCAACGACCACCCAAACAACAGTGTTGCCACGGGATGAGGGTAAGTCTGTAATAAAGTCCATACCAATCAGAGACCAAGGCTGTTCGGGAACAGGCAGAGGATGAAGAAGACCAGCGGGCTTCTGGCGAGGAGTCTTATCCCGGGCACAGACAGTGCAGGCTCGCACAAAATCCACAACATCCGTCTCCAGAGTCGGCCACCAATAGAAACGAGAGATGAGTTGCACGGATTTCTTGATGCCCGCATGACCTGCGAGATGGGAGGAGTGACCCCATTTGAGGATTCCGAGGCGTTGGCGTGGGGAGACGAAGGTCTTCCCTGGAGGAGTTTGCCTGATGGAGGCTGGAGAAGTGGAGATCAGGCAGTCAGGAGAAATGATGTGTTGCGGAGAGAGCTCTACTTCCGAGGCATCCGAGGAACGAGAGAGAGCATCGGCCCTAATGTTCTTATCGGCAGGCCGAAAGTGAATTTCAAAATTAAATCGGGCAAAGAACAGAGACCACCTGGCCTGGCGAGGATTCAGCCGTTGGGCAGACTGGAGATAGGAGAGGTTCTTGTGATCGGTGTAAATAATAACTGGAAATCTTGATCCCTCCAGCAGATGCCTCCATTCCTCAAGTGCTAATTTAATGGCTAGTAGCTCTCGATCCCCGATGGAGTAGTTCCTCTCCGCCGGAGAGAAGGTCTTAGAAAAAAAAACACAAGTAACAGCATGCCCGGAAGAATTTTTTTGTAGAAGGACCGCTCCAGCTCCTACTGAGGAGGCATCAACCTCCAATAGGAAGGGTTTAGATGGGTCAGGTCTGGAGAGCACGGGAGCTGAAGAAAAGGCAGACTTGAGCTGTTTAAAGGCGTCTTCCGCTTGAGGAGGCCATGACTTAGGATTGGCATTCTTTTTGGTTAAAGCCACGATAGGAGCCACAATGGTGGAAAAATGTGGAATAAATTGTCTGTAATAATTGGCGAACCCCAAAAAACGTTGGATAGCACGGAGTCCGGAGGGGCGTGGCCAATCTAAGACGGCAGAGAGTTTGTCTGGATCCATTTGTAGTCCCTGGCCAGAGACCAAGTATCCTAGGAAAGGAAGAGATTGACATTCAAACAGACATTTCTCCATTTTGGCATAAAGTTGATTGTCACAAAGTCTCTGAAGAACCATGCGGACATGCTGGCGGTGTTCTTCTAGGTTGGCAGAAAAAATCAGGATATCGTCCAGATACACAACAACACAGGAATATAAGAGATCACGAAAAATTTCATTAACAAAGTCTTGGAAGACGGCAGGGGCGTTGCACAGGCCAAAGGGCATGACCAGATACTCAAAGTGTCCATCTCTAGTGTTAAATGCCGTTTTCCATTCATCCCCCTCTCTGATGCGGATGAGATTATAAGCACCTCTTAAGTCCAGTTTGGTAAAGATGTGGGCACCTTGGAGGCGATCAAAGAGTTCAGAGATGAGAGGTAGAGGGTAGCGGTTCTTTACCGTGATTTTATTAAGACCGCGGTAGTCAATGCAAGGACGTAGGGAGCCATCTTTTTTGGACACAAAGAAAAATCCGGCTCCGGCAGGAGAGGAGGATTTGCGGATAAAGCCCTTTTTTAAATTTTCCTGGATGTACTCAGACATAGCAAGAGTCTCTGGGGCAGAGAGAGGATAAATTCTGCCCCGGGGTGGAGTAGTGCCCGGGAGGAGGTCAATAGGACAGTCATAAGGCCTGTGAGGAGGTAGAGTCTCAGCTTGTTTTTTGCAAAAAACATCCGCAAAGTCCATATAGGCCTTAGGGAGACCGGTTACAGGGGGAACCACAGGGTCACGGCAAGGAGTACTGGTAACCGGTTTAAGGCAGTTCTTGAAACAAGAGGGACCCCAACTCTTGATCTCCCCTGTGGACCAATCCAGGGTTGGGGAATGGTGTTGAAGCCAGGGTAGTCCAAGGAGAATTTCGGAAGTGCAATTGGAGAGGACCAAAAACACAATTTTTTCGTGGTGAGGTCCGATGCACATTAGGAGGGGTTCCATGCGGTAACGAACGGCACAGTCCAATCTTTCATTGTTAACGCAATTGATGTAGAGAGGTCTGGCGAGACTGGTCACTGGGATGTTGAACCTGTTGATGAGAGAGGCCAAAATAAAGTTTCCTGCAGATCCGGAGTCCAAGAAGGCCTTAGTGGAGAAGGAGAAGGTAGAGGCAGATATCCGCACAGGCACAGTAAGACGTGGAGAAGCAGAGTTGACATCAAGGACTGTTTCACCTTTGTGCGGAGTCAGCGTACGTCTTTCCAGGCGGGGAGGACGGATAGGACAATCCTTCAGGAAGTGTTCGGTACTGGCACAGTACAGGCAGAGATTCTCCATGCGGCGTCGTGTCCTCTCTTGAGGTGTCAGGCGAGACCGGTCAACTTGCATAGCCTCCACGGCGGAAGGCACAGGAACGGATTGCAGAGGACCAGAGGAGAGAGGAGCCGGGGAGAAAAAACGCCTCGTGCGAACAAAGTCCATATCCTGGCGGAGCTCCTGACGCCTTTCGGAAAAACGCATGTCAATGCGAGTGGCTAGATGAATGAGTTCATGTAGGTTAGCAGGAATTTCTCGTGCGGCCAGAACATCTTTAATGTTGCTGGATAGGCCTTTTTTAAAGGTCGCGCAGAGGGCCTCATTATTCCAGGAAAGTTCTGAAGCAAGAGTACGGAATTGCACGGCGTACTCGCCAACGGAAGAATTACCCTGGACCAGGTTCAGCAGGGCAGTCTCAGCAGAAGAGGCTCGGGCAGGTTCCTCAAAGACACTTCGAATTTCCGAGAAGAAGGAGTGTACAGAGGCAGTGACGGGGTCATTGCGGTCCCAGAGCGGTGTGGCCCATGACAGAGCTTTTCCAGACAGAAGGCTGACTACGAAAGCCACCTTAGACCTTTCAGTAGGAAACTGGTCCGATATCATCTCCAAGTGCAGGGAATATTGCGAAAGAAAACCACGGCAAAACTTAGAGTCCCCATCAAATTTATTCGGCAAGGATAGTCGTAGGCCTGAGGCGGCCACTCGCTGCGGACGAGGTGCAGGAGCTGGCGGAGGAGATGATTGCTGAAGCTGTGGTAGTAGCTGCTGTAGCATCACGGTCAGTTGAGACAGCTGGTGGCCTTGTTGCACTATCTGTTGTGACTGCTGGGCGACCACCGTGGTGAGGTCGGCGACAACTGGCAGAGGAACTTCAGCGGGATCCATGGCCGGATCTACTGTCACGATGCCGGCTGGCAGGAGGTGGATCCTCTGTGCCAGAGAGGGATTGGCGTGGACCGTGCTAGTGGACCGGTTCTAAGTCACTACTGGTATTCACCAGAGCCCGCCGCAAAGCGGGATGGTCTTGCTGCGGCGGTAGTGACCAGGTCGTATCCACTAGCAACGGCTCAACCTCTCTGACTGCTGAAGATAGGCGCGGTACAAGGGAGTAGACAGAAGCAAGGTCGGACGTAGCAGAAGGTCGGGGCAGGCAGCAAGGATCGTAGTCAGGGGCAACGGCAGGAGGTCTGGAACACAGGCTAGGAACACAGAAGGGAACGCTTTCACTGGCACAATGGCAACAAGATCCGGCGAGGGAGTGCAGGGGAAGTGAGGTATACATAGGGAGTGCACAGGTGAACACACTGATTAGAACCACTGCGCCAATCAGCGGCGCAGTGGCCCTTTAAATCGCAGAGATCCGGCGCGCGCGCGCCCTAGGGAGCGGGGCCGCGCGCGCCGGGACAGGACCGATGGAGAGCGAGTCAGGTACGGGAGCCGGGGTGCGCATCGCGAGCGGGCGCCACCCGCATCGCGAATCGCATCCCGGCTGGAGGCGGTATCGCAGCGCACCCGGTCAGTGGATCTGACCGGGGCGCTGCGGGAGCGAGAGTGTAGCGAGCGCTCCGGGGAGGAGCGGGAACCCGGAGCGCTCGGCGTAACACCTAGATTGAGCTCTGGACATAGATGTGACATAATCACTCCCTCTCCAGCATTGTCTGATACTCTGAATGGCTGTAAAGAAAAGATCGGAAGGATCCTGACTGTGATGTTTGGTGAAATAGAGCGATGGTGTGTTTTGATACCTTTTTTGATATTGTAGATGTGTTCGGATATGCGTGTTTTTTATTGTCTTTTGGTTCAACCTATGTTTTGCTTATTGGATATACATTGAATCATATAGATGACTCCCTTGCTATGACAAGTGATGCATTCAGATATTTTGTGAGTTTGGCTGTTAGATGTGGATGAGATCTCCATAATTTTCCTTGGAAAGTTTGTGGCTCTGCATTCAAGTAGAAGGTAAGTGAGAAGTAATGTTTTGCTGTTGGGGCTACTTTGATACCTAAATTGGGTGCCTTAGTGTAAACAATAGGTGGATGAGTGGGAATGTCTTGTCCAATTACTTTATCATTTAAAAAAAAAATGCCAGTTCTTCTTCATAATTCTTTCTATCTGTTTATGATCTTTGTTGAAAGGTAAAATAATTTTGGAGTCATGCTGATGTAATTTCGGGGAACTAGATGTGAAAAAAAGAGGACCTGTCTAATTGACGTGCTTTATTTATTGATCTGTCCAGAATATGTTTGGGATAATTTTATCAAATATAAAATTATAATTAATAATTTTACCTTTCAACAAAGATCATAAATATAGATGAGCGAATCGAAGCTGACGAACCCGAATTCGTTACGAATTTCATGAAAAATTCGATTTGCAATTAATACGAATATTGCCGCGATTCTATTGCGCAAATCGCTTCATTAAACTCCATTTTACAGCGTTCCAGGCTATTGGAGACCTAAGATGGCGGATCCACATGTGAGTACATGGGGCAGGGGATTATGGGATGGCGGGAAACAGTGGCGGCAATGAAGGTAGGCGGGCTGACCCTGAATCACATTTGAGATGCAGCCTATCAGTGTTCACTGACCCCTGTGATGTCACAGCCCCTATATAATCGGCGGCCACCTTGCCTCTCTTCATTTCATCTATGAACTCAGATGGAGAGGACGGGACTGCGTGTGTGTGAATAGCTCATACCACAGCGTTACACTGCAACTGCTAGTCACATCAGCATTAGGGAAAGGCAGGAGTGCAGAGTGCTGTGCTGTTACACTGAGAAGGATCATTGATAGCTAAACCTCCTATTCACGTTATTGAGCATTGCAGCAGAGAGGGGCAGATAGCTGTCAGCTGCCTCATACAGATCTCCAAGCTGCCTGAACTTTCTGAAGCATCTTATCTCCTCATTTTTCAGCCCAATTGAGTTTTTTTTTTTTTTTTTTGCTCCACAAATCTGCTGCTCAGAATTGCAATTTAGGGTTTAATACCTGGATTTTTTTGTTTTTTTGTGGTGCTGCACTGTTGGGTCCTGCTGCTGTTCAGAAATACGTGATTGTTCAGTGGACTGTAGTGTATTTGTACCATTTTGTAACTGTTAATCTGTCAAGGGGCTGGCTACATACTGTGCAAGTCCAAACAATACTATTCACTGGCTGTTTTTTTTTTTAAATAGCTTTTTCTGCGTATAGTTACGCATATAACTGCCCTCATCAGTGCATATCGCATAGGTACATCCAAGTATTGTACCATTTAGTACCTGTTAAGCTGTCAAGGTGCTCCATACCGTCAAAGTCCAAACAATAGTATCCACCGGCTGGTGTTGTACAAAAATACAGAGTTTTTTCTGCTAATAGTTAGGCATATTACTGCCCTCATAAGTGCATACCGCATAGGTACATCCAAGTATTGTACCATTTAGTACCTGTTAAGCTGTCAAGGTGCTCCATACCGTCAAAGTCCAAACAATAGTATCCACCGGCTGGTTTTTTACAAAAATACCAAGTTTTTTCTGCTAATAGTTAGGCATATTACTGCCCTCATCAGTGCATACCGCATACGTACATCCAAGTATTGTACCCTTTAGTACCTGTTAAGCTGTCAAGGTGCTCCATACCGTCAAAGTCCAAACAATAGTATCCACCGGCTGGTGTTTTACAAAAATACAGATTTTTTTCTGCGTATAGTTAGGCATATTACTGCCCTCATCAGTGCATACTGCATACGTACATCCAAGTATTGTACCATTTAGTACCTGTTAATCTGTCAAGATGCTCCAAACCGTCAAAGTCCAAACAATAGTATCCGACGGCTGGTGTTTTACAAAAATACAGAGTTTTTTCTGCTAATAGGCATATTACTGCCCTCATCAGTGCATACCGCATAGGTACATCCAAGTATTGTACCATTTAGTACCTGTTAATCTGTCAAAGTGCTCCAAACCGTCTGTAACGCCGAGCGCTCCGGGTCCCGCTTCTCCCCCGGAGCGCTCGCAGCGTTACACTCCTGCTTGCAGCGCCCCGGTCAGACTCGCTGACCGGGAGTGCTGCTCTGTGTCTCTCGTGGGGATGCGATCCACGCAGCTGGATGTGCCCGCTCGCGGATCGCATCCCGTGTCACTCACCGGCCCCGTCCTCCTGCTCAGTCCCGGTGTGCGCGGCCCCACTCTCTAGGGCGTGTGCGCGTCAGGTCTCTTAGATTTAAAGGGCCAGTGCACCATTAATTGGTGCCTGGCCCAATAAGTTCCAATCACTCCCTACACTATAAAAACTCACTTCCCCTTCCTGTCCCTGCCAGATCTTGTTGCCTTGTGCCCTGAGAAAGTGTTATAGTGTGTTCCCTAGCCTGTGTATCCAGACCTTCTGCTGTTGCCCCTGACTACGAACCTTGCCACCTGCCCTGACCTTCTGCTACGTCTGACCTCGCCTCTGTCTAGTCCTTGTGTACCGCGCCAGTCTCAGCTGCCAGAGAGGTCGAGTCGCTACTGGGGAACACGACCTGGTAGTTACTGCCGCAGCAAGTCCATCCCGCTTTGCGGCGGGCTCTGGTGAACACCAGTAACTACTTAGAACCGATTCCCCAGTATGACCCGCGCCATCACCTCTCTGGCAAAGAGGATCCACCTCCTGTGTCTTCACCAGCCGCCAGTCCGGATCCTGACACGTCAAACTCCAAACAATAGTATCCACCGGCTGATGTTTTACAAAAATAGAGTTGTTTCTGTGTATAGTTACGCATATTACTGCCCTCATCAGTGCAGACCGCATAGGTACATCCAAATATTGTACCATTTAGTACCTGTTAAGTTGTTAAGGTGCTCCAAAGCGTCAAAGTCTAAACAATAGTATTCACCGGCTGATGTTTTACAAAAATAGAGTTTTTTCTGCTAATAGTTAGGCATATTACTGCCCTCATCAGTGCATACCGCATAGGTACATCCAAGTATTGTACCATTTAGTACCTGTTAAGCTGTCAAGGTGCTCCATACCGTCAAAGTCCAAACAATAGTATCCACCGGCTGGTGTTTTACAAAAATACAGAGTTTTTTTTTAGTATAGTTACGCATATTACTGCCCTCATCAGTGCATACCGGATAGGTACAACCAAGTATTGTACCATCTAGTACCTGTTAATCTGTTTAGGGCCTACATACTGTGAAAGGACAGCCGTAAGTAATCACCTGCTGCTGTTCTAGACAAATACTGTTTAAAGAGTAGTGTAGCGTATTGTAATACCTTCATAAACGCACTAAGTATGTCAGGCAAAGAAGTGCCAGGACGTGCAGAGGAGTGGCAGAGGCCTAAATACTTCAGGCAGAGTTGGCCGCAGACTTGGGGCGAGTGGCAGCAGGAGTCGCAGCGAGAGGCCTGAGCTCCCATTATCAGCCAGCGGTCCTGTCTCCACCAGCAACCTATCTGCCAACATCGATTGGTTAACACGCTCATCCACATCATCACAAGTGACATCCAAGCAGATAGGAGTACTCCCCTGTGTAACTTCAATGTGAACCAGTGGCAGCTCATACCTGACACCTGCCGTTTGCTGAGGCCCTTTGAGGAAGCCACATAATTTGTGAATCGCTTGGATTACGCCATGAACAATGTTATTCCACTCCTACATTTCCTACAACAAATGATTGAAACCATGGCTGGTCACGGCAATGGAGACATTGAGCCTAGATCTCAAGGCTACATGAGCCCTGTGGGGGCTGAACTGCAGGAGGAGGATGATGAGGGGCAGAGCGGGGCACAGTTTAGGTTGGATGAGATGGCCAGTGTTTCTAGTCTTCGGACAGGAGAGGAGGAGCAGGAGCAGCCAGAGGAGCTGGAGGGTTATGAAGAAGTTGAGACAGAGGACCTAGACACACCGTGGCAGTATGCAATGGAGATGGAGGCAGGTAGTCCCTCTGAGTCGCTGGCGCAAATGGCACGATGCATGCTCAGTTACTTGCGTAGTGACCCCCGAATTGTCAAGATTCGTCAGTGGGATGACTTCTGGATCTCCACCTTATTAGACCCTCGCTACCGTCTCAAAATGGGGGCCTTTTTTACACCCACTGAGAGGGAAGACAAGCTGACCTACTACAGAGAGATTCTACGTAGTCAGTTGGCTGATGCCTATCGGCCACATGTACCATCCACTCGCAGGTCTGACTCGGGGGGCCCTCTGCGCTCACCTTCCACTGCCATGGCTGCTGGGGAGGGGAGGGGTGGGAGGAGCAGTACCAGCTCAATCAGCAGCAGGCTGAGTCTACAGTCGCTGATGAGTAGCTTTCTTCACCCGCATAGTGAAGCAACTCATCAGCAGCAGGTAGACATGGAGCAGGACCTCAACGAGCAGGTGGTAGCATACCTTGACATAGCCATGCCAACAACCATTGAAGATCCGCTGGACTTCTGGGCAGCCAAACTTGATTTATGGCCACAACTAGCAGAGTTTGCCCTGGAAAAGCTGTCCTGCCCGACCAGTAGTGTGCCATCAGAGCGGGTGTTTAGTGCGGACGGGGCCATAGTCACCCCAAGGCGAACTTGTCTGTCCACCAAAAAAGTGGAGAGACTGACGTTTGTCAAGATGAATCAGGGATGGATCAGCCAGGATTTCCAGCCACCAATGCCAGATGCCTGAGAGTAGATTGACCATGCTGCTACACCAACATTTCCCAATTATGGTTGGTTATGAAACCCTCTTGGGTTATCAATTAGGGTTATGAAACCCTCTTTGGTACTGCGATTGCCTGCTCCTGGCTCATCCTGTGTCTTTCAGGAACTACTTGCCTCACTGATGCTTCTGGCCTTGGGCCTTTAATTTTTGGATGTTTAGCAGTAGCTAAATATATGCTTAATGCAAATGTCAACATTGATCTTTAAATGTAAGGGGTTATGAAACCCTCTTGGGTACTGCGAATGCCTGCTCCATACTCATTCTGTGTCTTTCAGGAACTACTTGCCTCCCTGCCCTCAGACCTTGGGCCTTCAATTTTTGGATGTTTAGCAGTAGCTAAATACATGCTTAATGCTAATTTCAACATTTATCTTTAAATGTAAGGGGTTGGTTATGAAACCATCTTGGGTACTGCTCCTTACTGCTCCTGACTCATTCTGTGTCTTTCGGGAACTACTTGCCTCCCTGATGCCTCAGGCCTTGGGCCTTACATTTTTAGAAGTTTAGCAGTAGCTAATATATGCTTCATGCAAATTCCAACAATGATCTTTAAATTCTCGGCGCTCTGCTAGGGCCTTCTCTTACCCCGCTGGGGCCGATCCGAGGACCTCACTAAACCATCCAATCGGTAGTAGAGACATGCGGTGTGTACAAAGGGCAGGGACTTAATGAACCCGAGCTTATGACCGGCGCTTAGTTGTGATTCTTCTTTCCTGGCAAATAATTGCAATCCCTGATCCCTATCACGAACGGGGTTCAGCGGGTTACCTGCACCTGTCGGTGAAAGATAGACACACACTGGTCGGTTCAGTGTAGCGCGCGTGCAGCCCCGGGCATCTGAGGGCATAACACATCTGTTATTGCTCGATCTCGCGAGTGATCGTGCAATGTAAGGGGTTATTAAAGCCTCTTGGGTACTGCTGATGCCTACTCCTGACTGCTCCTGTGTCTTTCAGAAACTACTTGACTTCATGATGCTTCTGGGCTTGGGCCTTTAATTTTAGGATTTTTGAAATACATACATACATGCTTAATTTAAATTTCAACATTTATGGTTATTAAACACTCTTGGGTAGTGTTTTTTTTAAATTTTCTGATAATTATCACAGTACTAAACTTGAATTTTCCACAATAATAACCATTACACCATTGAACGCTTGTTGCCTGTGATTTTTTAAGTAACATTTTCAAAAAAATATGCAGAGGGATGAACTCTGCTTCTTTATTTCATAAAAAATTATTTTATAGAAGAATGTCTTTTGGTGGTCCACCGTCCTGCGTTATAGAGTCTTCTGGACTCTTGGATATGCGCTTGTTCTTAAACAAAGGTACAAAAACCAAAAATGGCCGGTCAGAGACATTGCGCCTACATCTTACGGCCACATAAGCTCTGTGGGTGCTTGTGAGATTAGGTCCTTTGTACCCACACGGCGGGGTCCGGGACACAAATTTTGATTTAAATTTCAAATAAAAAAATCACACATTTCAATGGTCTCCTCATGCTGCAGCCAACTCCAGGCTGCGTCATTCTGGTAATATTTAGAGAGCACTCGCTGTCCTAAATTTTCGTTTTAGGGATTGTGACGCTTTGGTGCATACTCATGCATCAGCCAACTCCAGCCTGTGTCATTCAGGCAATATATGGTTTACTGATGGCGCTGCTGGGCCTGGGTCTGGGAATTTCCAATTTTCTCATAGGTAGCACCCGCTATCCATAAGTCTTCTTCATAAATTTCTACAATTGTTGTATTTTTTGGGAGGGATTGTGAAGCCCTAGTGTGTACTCATGCATCAGCCAACTCCAGGCTGTGTCGTTCAGGCAACATATAGGTAGCACCCGCTGTCCTAAATATTCTTAAAATTATTTTAAAATGGTTGTTTTTTCTTTGGGATTCTGAAGCCCTGGTGTGTACTCAATGCTTCTTCCTGCTATACTCTGTCAGCCCGTTGGTCCTGCGACAGTGTGCTACTCCACCTCCACATCCTCCACTGTGTCTAAGGCCTCCAAGTCTCAGTGGCCCTTCAGCATACCATGTGTCACGGCGGTGTCACGCTGTTCTTCACATGGTTTGCCTTGGCGAGAAGTCTTGGAAACAATGGCCGGTCAGGGCAATGGAGATGTTTCGCCTAAATCTCATGGCCACATGAGCCCTGTGGGGGCTTGTTGGATTTGGTCCTTCGTACCCACACGCTGGGGTCCAGGACAAGCAAAGGTTGTTTGAAATTTCAAATCAAAAAATGATGGCGCTGCTGGGCCTGGGTCTGGGAATTTCAAATTTTCTCATAGGTAGCACCCGCTATCCAAAATCTTTTTCAAAAATTTCAAAAATTGTGGTGTTTTTTGGAGGGGATTGTGAAGCCCTGGTGTGTACTTGTGCATCAGCCAACTCCAGGCTGTGTCATTCAGGCAATATATGGGTTACTGATGCCGCTGTTGGGCCTGGGTCTGGGAATTTCAAATTTTCTCATAGGTAGCACCCGCTATCCAAAATCTTCGGTTTAAATTTCTTAATTAATCTTTTAATCTTAGGGATTGTGAAGGCCTAGTAGTGCCTACTCATGCTGCTGGCAACTCCGGGCTGAGCCATTCATCCACTATATGGTCTCCTCATGCTGCCAACACCTCCATGCTGTGTCATTCAGCCACTATATGGTCTCCTCATGCTGACAACATGTCCATGCTGTGTCATTCAGCCACTATATGGTGTCCTCATGCTGCCAACACCTCCACGCTGTGCCATTGAGCCACTGTATGGTCTCCTCATGCTGCCAACACCTCCACGCTGTGTCATTCAGCCACTATATGGTGTCCTCATGCTTCAGCTTCATCCAAGCTGTGTTATTCAGCCACTATATGGTGTCCTCATGCTTCAGCTTCATCCAAGCTGTGTCATTTAGCCACTATATGGTGTCCTCATGCTGCCAACACCTCCACACTGTGCCATTCAGCCACTATATGGTGTCCTCATGCTGCCAACACCTCCATTCTGTGTCATTCAGCCACTATATGGTGTCCTCATGCTTCAGCCTCATCCAAGCGGTGTCATTCAGCCACTATATGGTGTCCTCATGCTGCCAACACCTCCACACTGTCATTCAGTCACTATATGGTCTCCTGACACTGATGCCACCACCAGGCTCTGTCATTGTGCTGCTGTGCGGCAGTGATTCTAAAAGCTATGACGGTAATCTGGATGTTATTCTGAATAACAGTATTATTTCAGTAACCCAGCACACTCCATATGCGTTTTAGAACACAGCAAAGTGTTCTATCCCCCTATAGAGGCTGTATGTAGGCTAGAAATAGCCTTTCTTAATATAGATTAGCCGCAAAAAATTTTTGATCGAAACAAACTTTTTCGGAAAATCGGCCGAATCGAATTTTTGAAAAGTTCGCTCATCTCTAATCATAAACAGATAGAAAGAATTATAAAGAAGAACTGGCATTTTTTTTTTATGATAAAATAATTGGACAAGACATTCCCACTCATCCACTTATTTTTTACACTAAGGCACCCAACTTAGGTATCAAAGTAGCCCCAACAGTAAGGCTAGAATTCCACGGAGGTTTTTGCACTGTGTTTTTTTAGGCTTATATACGCCAGAAAAACTGCCACTGTTTTTCCCTGCGTTTTGGTATTTTTTCTTGCATTTTTACCTTTCTGTGGAATTTGCCTTTTTTGACCCCTTTGGCGTTTTTTTTTTTTACAAATTTGTTGGGTACCCAAAAAAAAAGGATGCAGTAGGGATGGAAAAAAATGTATTTAACCAAAATCTTATTTTTCATAAAGAAATTTTAATTAAAGTGGTATTCCAGGCAAAACCTTATATATATATATATATATATATATATATATATATATATATATATCAACTGGCTCCGGAAAGTTAAACAGATTTGTAAATTACTTCTATTAAAAAATCTTAATCCTTCCAATAGTTATTAGCTTCTGAAGTTTTCTGTCTAACTGCTCAATGATAATGTCACATCCCGGGACGTGAGTCATCAGAGAGCAGTTAGACAGAAAACATCAACTCAACTTCAGAAGCTAATAACTATTGGAAGGATTAAGATTTTTTAATAGAAGTAATATACAAATCTGTTTAACTTTCCTGAGCCAGTTGATATGTAAAAAAAAGTTTTGGCCTGGAACACCCCTTTAATTTTTAATAAAGTGTGAGTGTGTGTGTTTTGCTTTTTTTTCCTCTAATTTTTAAATTTTTTAGGTAGTACTTCTACTCCCAGCATGGATCAGACTGTTCCATGATGGAAGTAGTAGTACCTGTACTAATAGACATATCGCCCCGGGTGTCAGTCCATAATATAGCAGAGATGTGGAGCGGCTCCATACAGCGCTCGCATCTCTGCTCTGTACTCCGGCCAGAGATGTGAATAGAACATCACTCTCTGCCATTTTCCGCCCAGAGTGGGGATTGGCCGAATGATTGCAGCCAATCACCGATCTCAGAGGGAAATATGAATGAGTGATGTTCTATTCATATCACTGGTTGGTGTGAAGTGGAAACCTGCATTATACACACTAATATAACTCAGCCCTGGTTAAGTTACACATATAACAGGGACTACAACTCCCCCCCCCCCTTCACACATAGACTTCATCCCCAGTCCAAGATTTATTCCCCATCCCCTGCAGTCTATAAATCCCCAGCCTGTGCACTTTGTCATCCTCCCATTCATTGAACACAAACAGAGCAGGGGGAGGGGAGATGAAGGAGGCGTGAACATCCTCTCCCCTCTGCTCTGTCTTCATTCTCCCGTGCAGACCTGCATCCTCTGAAGGCAGAACAGGGAGAGGAGAGATGAGGGGGGCATGTACGTCCTCTCTCCCCCTGCTCTGCCTTCGCCCCCTCCCCCCCAGCTCTAGCTTAGGAAATCTTCGTAAAGAGCTGAGGGGAGGAGCGGAGGCAAGTCTGCACGGGGCACAAATCTCACTCTGGCCGGAGTATAGTGCAGAGATGCGGAGCGCAGGAGAAAGCCGCTCCACATCTCTGCAATAGATAGAACGATCACAGAGGATGTAAGGAGTGATACCCATTGTGATCTTTCCTTAACTGCAGGTACTACTGCTCCCAACATGGAACACACTCCTGACACCTTCTGTAATCCTCCTGTATAATGTATAGATGTGGGCAGTCGCTCTCCTATGGTCAGGGCCAGATCATCATTGGCGCTCAAGGAGCACCTGCTCCGGGCCCCGTGCCCGCAGGGGGCCCCGTCACATTGGGGACATCACTGCGGGCTGCTTAGTAGCGGATCGGGGCCCCTGATAGCTCGGCCGCGGACACTTTAAAACAGTGACCAGTGGCGGCTCCTGTGGGCCCGCCCCGGACTCCTCCTGCTTTTTCTATATTTCATATTTCCTTACATGCCTGCGCTCGGCAGGCTCAGGTGATGCATCGGGTCATGTGGGCTGTGACGAGTGACGTCTCCTGCGGCTCCTCTGCACAGCGTCAGGGGTGTCACTCATCATTTCCTGCGGCCGCGCCGCTACAGGGCACAGTTTTCTTCATTAAACCCCAGCGTGCAGGAAATGACGAGTGACGTCGTGCAGAGGAGCCGCAGGAGACGTACCTGAGACCCGACGCTACCTGAGCCGGCCGAGCGCGGCCAGGTAAGTAAATATGAAAAATAGAAAAAGCAGGAGGAGGAGGAGCAATGAGCAGGGGAGGATGATGAGGCAGAGGGGGGTAATGACGAGGAGGGGGGTAATGACGAGCAGGGGGGTGATGACGAGCAGGGGGGTAATGGTGAGCGGGGGGGTAATGATGAACGGGGGGTAATGATGAGCGGGGGGTAATGATGAGAAGGGGGGTAATGATGAGAAGGGGGGTAATGATGAGCAGGGGGTTAATGATGAGCGGGGGGGGGGTAATGATGAGCAGGGGGGGAATGATGAGCAGGGGGGAATGATGAGCAGGGGGGGAATGATGAGCAGGGCGGGGAATGATGAGCAGGGGGGGGATGATGAGCCGGGGGGGTAATAATGAGCAGGGGGCAATGATGAGCAGGGGGGGGGGGCAATGATGAGCAGGGGGGGGGGGGTAATGATGAGCAGGGGGGGATGATGAGCAGGGGGGTAATGATGAGCAGGGGGGGTAATGATGAGCAGGGGGGGTAATGATGAGCAGGGGGTTAAGGATGAGCAGGGGGTAATGATGACCGGGGGGGGGGGGGGTAATGATGAGCAGGGGTGGGGTAATGATGAGCAGGGGTGGGGTAATGATGAGCAGGGGGGGAATGATGAGCAGGGGGTAATGATGAGCAGGGGGGTAATGATGAGCAGGGGGGTAAGGATGAGCAGGGGGGTAAGGATGAGCAGGGGGGGGTAATGATGAGCGGGGGGTAATGATGAGCAGGGGGAATGATGAGCAGTGGGAATGATGAGCAGGGGGGAATGATGAGCAGGGGGGAATGATGAGCAGGGGGGGAATGATGAGCAGGGGAGGAATGATGAGCAGGGGGGTAATGATGAGCAGGGGGAATGATGAAGGGGTGGAATGATGATCAGGGGGGTGGAATGATGAGCAGGGGGGTGGAATGATGAGCAGGCGGGTGGAATGATGAGCAGGACAGGTGGAATGATAAGCAGGGGGGGAATGATGAGCAAGGGGGGGAATGATGAGCAGGGGGGAATGATGAGCAGGGGGGGAATGATGAGCAGGGGGGTAATGATGAGCAGGGGGGAATGATGAGCAGGGGTGGAATGATGAGCAGGGGGGGATGATGAGCAGGGGGGGAATGATGAGCGGGGGGGATGATGAGCAGGGGGGGAATGATGAGTGGGGGGGGATGAAGAGCAGGGGAAAACACAGTCTCTTGAAGGGTTATAATGATTGTTGTCTTTATACAGAGGATGAGGATCGGCTGGCAAAGTGAGGAACCAATGATTTCCAGGCATCAAACTTTACAGAGGAAGCTGGATCTGGAAGAAGAGATGGCGTCTGGACCAGATGAAGAAGAAAAGGAAAGACAACAGAGAAGACGTCTCCTGTGAGTCATTTTATGTTTGTGTTTTCTCCTGACTGTCCCATTAGATCTCTCGTCACTTCTAAGTTTTGCAGTAATAATGGATGACACTGTATATGAGGCTCCAGCTGTTACAAAACTACAACTCCTATAACGCCTGAAGCTCTCCAGACATAATGGGGGTTGTAGCTTTGCAACAGCTGCAAAGAGTGACCTGAACTAAAGTGATTTTAAACCATGCAGCCTGTTTCATTTTAACAGGGGCCTGACTCCTGCTCCACTCAGTGGAAGGGAACGGGGACTGTCCGGGGGGGGGGCATCATAGTGAAGTGCTCCGTCTTCCAGGCAGCTATAATCTGGCCCTGACTATGGTCCCCTTCACTGACCAGGCCCGTCGCTACAGGACAGGCAAACCAAGCAATTGCTTGGGGCCCCGAGCTGGCTGGGGGCCCCCGAGCACAGCCAGTGCTTGCCCGTCCTGTAGCGATTAACAATCCTGCTCTTGGAGTTTGTGCTCCGGGCCCCAGGCACCCAGTCAAACAAGAGGGCCCCCGAATGTCTGACATTTTTTTAAAATAAACTAATGTGCAGCTTTGGAGTTCTTCTCACCTCACCACAATCACGCTCCCCCACTCCCGCTGCACTTGGTATCTTCCCTCAGCCCGGACTCTTCTCTCAGCCTTCAGCCATCTGAGCAGGAGGGGGGAGGAGAGAGCACAGAGCTGTGAGGAAAGGAGACCGCAGAGGCTGTACAACATGGGGCCTGACTATAGTAGGTGTCCCTGCTGTATATATGTGTATAAACAGGTGTGTGGATATATATGTGTGTGTACATATGTGTATGTCTATGTACTGTGCCTGTGTGTGTTTTACTACTGTGGATGACTATATGTAAAGTGCATGTGTGTATCTATACCAGTGTTCCCCAACCAGGGATCCTCCAGTTGTTGCAAAACTACAACTCCCAGCATGCCCAGACAGCCAAAGGCTGTCTGGGCATGCTGGGAGTTGTAGTTTTGCAACCTCAGTAGGCATTCTGGTTGGGAAAAACTGATCTATTCTATCTGTGTGTGTATGAAGCATGCACAGTATGTAATGTGTGCAGTATGTGTTGTGTGTATGATGCATGTACAGTATGTAATGTGTACAGTGTGTTGTGTGTGTAGATTCATGTATAGTATGTAATGTGTACAGTGTGTGTGTGTATGAAGCATGTATAGTATGTAATGTGTACAGTATATGTATGTGTATGATGCATGTACAGTATGTAATGTGTACAGTATGTGTGGGTATGATGCATGTATAGTATGTAACGTGTACAGTATGTGTGTGTATGATGCATGTACAGTATGTAATGTGTACAGTATGTGTGTGTATGAAGCATGCATGTACAGTATGTAATGTGTACAGTATGTGTGTGTATGATGCATGTACAGTATGTAATGTGTACAGTATGTGTGGATGATGCATGTACAGTATGTAATGTGTACAGTGTGTGTGTGTATGATGCATGTACAGTATGTAATGTGTACATTATGTGTGTGTATGAGGCATGTACAGTATGTAATGTGTACTGTGTGTTATGTGTGTATTATGTGTGTATGTGTGGCAGATTCAGGGGGGTGGGCAATTGCCCCTTCCCGTGCGTGCGCCCATTGGAAAGCAAGGCAGAGGAGCAGAGCAGAGAACAGGACATGCGCTGGCCAGCATGGTAAGTGACCAGCGGCACATCAGCTTCAGTGCCCCGACCACCGCTCCTCCAGTCCCGGAACCTACTGCTATGGTGGCTGGACCAGAGGAGCAGTGGTCAGAACACTGAAGTAGGGCAGTAAACAGGCATACAGCCTGTATGTCTGCGGGGGAACATACTACACCTAATGTGGGGGGACTGTACTGCACCTAATGTGGGGTAAACTATACTGCAAACCTAATGTGGAGAACTATACTGCACCTAATGTGGGGTAAACTATACTGCAAACCTAATGTGGAGAACTATACTACACCTAGGGCGGACTATACTGCAACTAATGTGGAGAACCATACTGCACCTAATGTGGGGAACTATACTGCACCTAATGTGGAGAACTATACTGCACCTAATGTGGAGAACTATACTGCACCTAATGTGGGGAGAACTATACTGCACCTAATGTGGGGGAACTATACTGCACCTAATGTGGGGGAACTATACTGCACCTAATGTGGGGAGAACTATACTGCACCTAATGTGGGGAGAACTATACTGCACCTAATGTGGGGGACTATACTGCACCTAATGTGGGGGACTATACTGCACCTGATGTGGGGAGAACTATACTCCACCTAATGTGGGGGAACTATACTGCACCTAATGTGGGGAACTATACTGCACCTAATGTGGAGAACTATACTGCACCTAATGTGGAGAACTATACTGCACCTAATGTGGAGAACTATTCTGCACCTAATGTGGGGAACTATACTGCACCTAATGTGGGGGAACTAAAAAAGATACATTTCGTTAAATACAATTTTTTCCATCACTACTGTTTGTTTTTTATTTTTATTTTTTTTAATGGTACCCTACGAAATTTTTATAAAAGAGGTAACTCCATCACTTTTTTGGATCACTAAAGTCCAAAGAAGAATAAAAACCGCCAGCAAAAATGCCAAAGTTAAAACCAACATGGCGTTTTTCTTGGCGCTTTTGCTCTCCCATAGACTTCTTGGGTGTTTTGAAAAACCAGTCTCTGAGCCCAAAATTGCCGAAAAACGTCAAAAGGATTAAAAAAACGGAAAACTGAAAAACGCCAAGTGGATCTGGCATTTTGCAGTTCACTATTGACTTGCAGCTAACATCTGGACACAGCATTTTTTCGCTGAAAAAACGCAGTGCAGGAAAATTGGCGTTTTTTTACAGCATTTTTGCTAAAAAATCTCAGTGGAATTCCAACCTATAACATTCTACTTACCTTCTACTTGGTTGCAGACAAACATTTTTTTTAGATGTGGTTCTTGTTCTGGTTGCAGAGCCACAAATTTTCTAAAGAAAATTATGGAGATCTCATCCACATCTAACAGCCAAACTCACAAAATATCTGAATGCATCACTTATCATAGCAAGGGAGTCATCTATATGATTCAATGTACATGCAATAAGCAATATACAGGTCGAACCAAAAGACAATTAACCCCTTCACGACGAGCGACGTACATGTACGGCGCCGCAAAGTGTCACTTGGCGCGCGGCGACGTACATGTACGTTGCGGGGTGCCGGGAGCGCCGCATCACCGGTAGCGGTGATCGGGACGGGATGACTGCTGTTATCTAACAGCAGGCATCCCGGCACATCGCCGAGGGGGGTCCTGAGACCCCCCATGACTGCGATGCGCGATTCCGGGTCATACGGGTCACTGGTGACCCGGAAAATAAGAGGGATCGGGGGTGTCTGAGACACCCTCGATCCCCCTGAAGGGATAGGAGTTTGGTGGCAGGGGTGCCACCCCTCCTATCCCTGCTATTGGTCGGCCGAGCGAGCGACCGATAGCAGACCGGGGGAGGGGGTGTTAAAGTTCGGTTCCCCCGCTTTGCCCACCTATTGGTGTCCGGGCAAAACGGGGGAACTGTCCAGGGAAGGTCGGCACCGAAGGTCCCTTACCTGGATCCCGGATCCCCGAGCGCGATCCTCCCCCACGTGCAGCGGCGGCAGCAATACTTCCGGGTCCTGCTAGGTGAGTTGTTGCCTAGCAACATCCGGAGGGCCACAGTTTACAGTGGTCTCTAAACCGTGGCCCTCCAGATGTTGCAAAACTACAACTCCCAGCATGCCCAGACAGCTGTTTGCTGTGTGGGCATGCTGGGACTTGTAGTTTTGCAATATTTAGAGGGGTTCAGGTTGTGGATCACTAAGTGGTCTCAAACTGTAGCCCTCCAAATGTTGTAAAACTACAACTCTCAGCATGCCCAGACAGCAGTTTGCTGTCTGGCCATGCTGCGAGTTGTAGTTTTGCAACATCTGGAGGGCCACAGTTTTGAGACCACTGGACAGTGATTTACAACCTGAACCCCTCTAAATCTTGCAAAACTACAACTCCCAGCATTCAGGAACAGCATAAGGCTGTCTTGGCATGCTGGGAGTTGTACTTGCGTGCCTCCAGCCGTTGCATAACTACATCTCCCAGCATGCCCTTCCGCAATCAGTACATGCTGAGAGTTGTAGTTTTGCAACAGCTGGAGGCACACTGGCCGGAAAATACTGAGTTAGGTCATAGAATTTTCCGCCGCAGCTCAAACTCCTAGCGGGAGACTCAGTGTAATCTGCCTCCAGTGTGAATGTAACCTAAAAACACTACACTACACTACACTAACATGAAATAAAGAGTAAAACACTACATATACACACATACACTGCCCCCCCTACCACCCCCTTCCCCACCCCCAATAGAAATGAAAAACGTATTGTACGGCAGTGTTTCTAAGATGGAGCCTCCAGCTGTTGCAAAACAAAAGTTCCCAGCATTTCTGGACAGCAATTGACTGTCCAAGCATGCTGAGAGTTTTACAACAGCTGGAGGCACCCTGTTTGGGAATCACTGGCATAGAATACCCCTATGTCCACCCCTATGCAAGTCCCTAATTAAGTCCTCAAATGCGCATGGTGCTGTCACTTTAGAGCCCTGTTGTATTTCAAGGCAACAGAATAGGGTCACATATGGGGTATCGCCGTACTCGGGAGAAATTGCCTAACAAATTTTGGGGAGCTTTTTCTCCTTTTAACCCTTATGAAAAGGAACAGTTGGGGTCTACACCAGCATGTTAGTGTAAAAAAATAAACATTTTTACACTAACATGCTGGTGTTGCCCTATACTTTTCATTTTCACAAGAGGTAAAAGGGAAAAACTCCCCCCAAAATTTGTAACGCAATTTCTACGGAGATACCCCATATGTGGGCACAAAGTGCTCTGGGGGCGCACAACAAGGTCCAGAAGGGAGAGTGCGCCATGTACATTTGAGGTGATTTGCACAGGGGTGGCTGATTGTTACAGCGGTTCTGACAAACGCAAAAAAAAACACACCCACATGTGACCCCATTTTGGAAACTACACCCCTCACGGAATGTAATAAGGGGTGCAGTGAGAATTTACACCCCACAGGTGTCTGACGGATCTTTGGAACAGTGGTCCGTGAAAATGAAAAATTTTGTACAGCCCACTGTTCCAAAGATCTGTCAGACACCAGTGGGGGGTAAATGCTCACTGTACCCCTCATTACATTCTGTGAGGGGTCTAGTTTCCAAAATGGTATGCCATGTGTTTTTTTTTTTTGCTGTCCTGGCACCATAGGGGCTTCCTAAATGCGACATGCCCCCCGAGCAAAATTTGCTCTCAAAAAGCCAAATATGACGGCTTCTCTTCTGAGCATTGTAGTTCGCCCGCAGTGCACTTCAGGTCCACTTATGGGGTACCTCCATACTCAGAAGAGATGGGGTTACAATTTTTTTTTTTGGGGGGGGGGGCTTTTCTGCTATTAACCCTTTAAAAATTTGAAATTTGGGGGAAAACCAACATTTTAGTGAATTTTTTTTTTCTTTTACATATGCAAAAGTCGTGAAACACCTGTGGGGTATTAAGGCTCACTTTATTCTTTGTTATGTTCCTCAAGGGGTCTAGTTTCCAAAATGGTATGCCATGTGTTTGTTTTTTTTTCCTGTCCTGGTACCATAGGGGCTTTCTAAATGCAACATGCCCCCAGAGCAAATTTTGCTCTCAAAAAGCCAAATATGACTCCTTCTCTTCTGAGCATTGTAGTTCGTCCGCAGTGCACTTCAGGTCCACTTATGTGGTACCTCCATACTCAGAAGAGATGGGGTAACAAATTTTTTTTTTTTTTGGGGGGGGGGGTCTTTTCTGCTATTAACCCTTTATAAATGTGAAATTTGGGGGAAAACCAACATTTTAGTGAATTTTTTTTTTATACATATGCAAAAGTCGTGAAACACCTGTGGGGTATTAAGGTTCACTTTATTCCTTGTAATGTTCCTCAAGGGGTCTAGTTTCCAAAATGGTATGCCATGTGTTTTTTTTTTTTTTTTTGCTGTTCTGGCACCATCGGGGCTTCCTAAATGCGACATGCCCCCCCAAAAACCATTTCAGAAAAACATACTCTCTGAAATCCCCTTGTCGCTCCTTTGCTTCTGAGCCCTCTACTGCGCCCGCCGAACACTTTACATAGACATATGTGCTTACTCGAGAGAAATTGTATACACAAGTATACATTTTCTCCTTTACCCCTTGTAAAAATTCAAAAATTGGGTCTACAAGAACATGCGAGTGTAAAAAATGAAGATTTTGAATTTTCTCCTTCACTTTGCTGCTATTCCTGTGAAACACCTAAAGGGTAAAAACATTTACTGAATGTCATTTTGAATACTTTGGGGGTGCAGTTTTTATAATGGGGTCATTTATGTGGTATTTCTAATATGAAGACCCTTCAAATCCACTTCAAACCTGAACTGGTCCCTTAAAAATTGTTTGAAAATTTTGTGAAAAATTGGAAAATGGCTGCTGAACTTTGAAGCCCTCTGGTGTCTTCCAAAAGTAAAAACTTGTCAATTGTATGATGCAATCATAAAGTAGACATATTGTGCATGTGAATCCCAAAAATAATTATTTGGAATATCCATTTTCCTTACAAGCAGAGAGCTTCAAAGTTAGAAAAATGCTAAATTTTAATTTTTTTCATCAAATTTGGGGATTTTTCACCAAGAAAGGATGCAAGTTACCACAAAAATTTACCACTGTGTTAAAGTAGATTATGTAACGAAAAAAATCAGATCTCAGATCTCAGAATCAGAATGATAAGTAAAAGCAAAAAAGGGCTTCATCCTAGAGGTGAAAATGGGCTCCGTCCTTAAGGGGTTAAAAACACGCATATCCGAACACATCTACAATATCAAAATAGGTATCAAGACACACCATCACTCTATTTCACCAAACATCACAGTCAGGATCCTTCCGATCTTTTCTTTACAGCCATTCAGAGTATCAGACAATGCTGGAGAGGGAGTGATTATGTCACATCTATGTCAAAGAGCTCAATCTAGGAACATTTTTGAGTTTGACACACCAAGGCCCCTAGAGGGCTTAATGCCGAAATGGAAATCTTTGGTTTTCTCTGATATGCTTGGGTCTGGCTCTTCCCCACAGCCCGTCAGCAGCTGGTCGCTTGATGTACATCATCTTGTATGTACACTTTTTGCCATTATTTTTTATTTATTTTTAATTTGAATTTTTTTTACTCCATTGCCTACTCCATCTTAAGCTCTTTTGTATTGCAATTGTCATCCTCTGCTTTCATTTACTTCATTATAGTTGCATTTTTCCTTTTTCTTTTCCTTTCTTTCTTTTATATATATTCTTTCTATGTCCAATATGTTTGCAACACCTGTTTTTATATAAATATTCTCATTGATTAACAATTCATGCTTTTATGCCTGTTTGCTCAAACTCTCCTGATCCCTACCGGGTATTGTCTGTTATCCTTGTCCCTATTCCCCATTTTCCCTCCCCATTTTTTCACACTTTCTACCCATTAGAGTACACTACAATAAAAGACCAGCCATTCCGGCTCTATGCATGCATCTTTCTTTATGCGGCTACTGAAGAAAAGGCTCATGGCCTTGAAACGTGTCTATCCCTTTTCAGCCATCAGACCCCTACCCACATCCCCAACGTGAACTGTTCTCTATCTTATATCATGCCTACCATGAGGATGCTACTATGATCCATTTTCTGCTTAACCACGTCCACCACTCAATATATTAGACTGCATTTTGGCAATCCACACATCTGTTCTATATGATACAAGCTAAGCAGCCCTTGCTGCAGGGATTCTTCACCGCTCATGTGGCTACATCCGAATTCTGCCAGCGCAACTTCCCGGTGATCATCTCTCATTTTCAACTCATCTCTACACAGTTACTGCGCTGCAGGCGCACATCATCTTATTTTGCTGACAATCCACCTCGCACCAACAAACTGGCCAAGAGGCTGGAGCTGTGCTCCGAGGTCTGAGCTCTATATCGCATATATCTCCCAGGATCTGGTGAGCGGTGCTGTGCACCACAATACTATTAATGTGACTATTATTCCTATTGACTGTGTAACACAAGTCGGGTTTACAATAGTAATTTAGGGCCATAAAAGAGTACCTAATAATCCTCCCAATTTACTGCCCCCATCATGATAAACCACCCCCTGCCTTTATTTTTATTATTTTTTAATTTCTACCTTGATATTGTTCTGTATTTTCTTCTCAATCTCTGTCAGATTCACAGACTGGGAAGGGGCGTTACCCAGCAGACATCACATCATCTGAAGCCATGCAGGAGAACGTCCTCCTTTACTCTGCTGCATACAGCCTAGAGCAGTTCAGTGTGTGAGATGAGCTATGATTGGATAAGGCTGCTACCCCCCCCCCCCCTTCAGCGTTTCCTGCCTTTGGACTTCTACCAGGCCAGCAGGAGTCCAAAGTCAGTGCAAGAGATGGGGGGGGGGATGTGCTGTGGACAAGTAGGGAGACAATTAGAAGCAGATTTTTTAAACACAAATAAAGCATAGAAAACTTTTTTTTTAAACAAAATACATTAGAAAGATTCTTTATTTAAGGAGTGCAATAGCAAAAATTAGATTTAATGAGAGTGCCCATTTTAGGGTAGGGTCACATGTAGCATATACGGTGCATTTGTCATGTTGCAGGAAACCTGCAGGGCAGAAGGAAATATGCATCTTATTTTTCAATAAGCAGTCATACTGGGCTTCCCTGCCGTATCCCTGTGTGCGCAGTGAGGTTTGGAGGTGGGCCCCCACATCATAGTCACACCTCCACACACTGGGCCTGCGTCCAAACCTCTATAACATTTTAATATTTTCAAAAAAATGTCACCACCCAAGGAAAATAACCAAACCATGGTTTTAGTTTTGCATGAAACTACATCACTTAGCCATAACATTAACCCATTTATGTTACAGCAGTGTTTTTGTTTTCCACCTGTCTTCTAAAAGGAGAAAACTTTTTTGTATTTTACTTGATTTTGACAGGACAGATTGAATTTTTAATGACGTCATTTATTTTGTCATTTTTTTTTTTTTGATAACCATATTTTACCATTGTAAAATTCAGTGGTGTAAGAAGTATAAAAAAAATGTATTTAGTGGTAGACCTCATACTATATCCCTTGACTCTTCGGGAGGGAAATTTTTTTTTTCAAATAAACTGGTATCACAAAGTTTATACAGATTTGTAAATTATCTCTATATAAAAAATCTTAAGCCATCTAGTACTTATTAGCTGCTGTATGCTCCAGAGGAAGTTGTGTATATCTTTCTTTTCCGACCACAGTGCTCTCTGCTGCCACCTCTGTCCATGTCAGAAACTGTTCAGAGCAGGAGAAAATGCCCATAGCAAACTTTTTCTGCTCTAGACAGTTCCTGACACAGACAGAATTGGCAGCAGAGAGCACTGTGGTCAGACAGGAAAGAATGCACAACTTTCTCTGGAGCATACAGAAGCAGATAAGTTCTAGATGGCTTAAGATTTTTATACAGAGATAATTTACGAATCTGTAGGAAATTTGTGTTACCAGTTTATTTGAAAAAAAATTTTTTGTAGTATGAGGTCTACAACAAAGTTTTTTTTTTTTTTTGCCAAACTGCTGAGTTGGGCACCAAATTGTGAATTCCAGAAAATTCTGATGGAAGCATCTCACATAATATTCCATGATTACTAGTGCAAGACAAGCAATAACTGTGGATGAAACATGTCTAAGGGTTAAATGTGAGTACAGGTTCAATGATCATGATTTTGATTTATTTATTTCATTATCTGCCAAAAATTAATATTTATTATAATTATTTTAATAATTGATTTATTTAAAAAAAATTCCACCAAAAAAACAAACCAAAAAACAAACAACCCCCCAACCCCACGCCCCCCCCCCCCCCAAAAAAAAGAATAAAAAAAAAAGGAACAACCATTTTTGTCATTTCCCGCACTAGCAAAGAGCTGGTGTGAAATGTTTGATGCACCACTCCTGTCCACAGTTTGTCTGGTATTGCAGCGCAATTCCATTAAAGTGAATGTGACTGAGCTGCAGTACCACACACAACATGGGGACAGGAGTGGTGCTGTTTTTGCAAAAAAGATGCAGCATCTTTATAATTCTGGACAACCCTTTAAGCTTATGGCTTTAATCTATTTTACAATAAACTCTTATACACACAAAATAATATATATATATCATATAATGGCACCTACCACATTGTCCTTCAGTATTGTTCTTGAACAAGGTAGATGACAACTTTATTTCAAACAATGTACTGGTCAAGCTGATGTAAGCATCAATAGTGGTTATAGATACTACCATTTTTTCAAAGCTGCCGTAAATTACAATATCATCCATGATAAAAACTGGGTAAACATTTACTGAGTTAAAGAAGGCCTGCAAGGAGAAGCACTTATTGTATTTAGACATATGGAAGTATATTGACTAGGTAGTTGATATATAAGCTCAATTCTTTACCTTAAAGGGGTACTAAACATATGTTTTCAAATCAACTGGTTCCAGAAAGTTAAACAGATTTGTAAATTTCTTCTATTTAAAAATCCTTCTAGTATTTATCAGCTACCTTAGTCTGACCACAGTGCTCCCTGCTGACTCCTCTGTCCGTGTCAGGAACTGTCCAGAGTAGGAGGGGTTTGCTATGGGGATTTGCTCCTCGTCTGGACAGTTCCTGAAATGGACAGAGGAGTCAGCAGAGAGCACTGTGTACCAAAAAAAAAAAAAGATCACGGTGCAAAAAAATGAGACCTCATACAGCCCTGTATATGAAAAAATTAGAGAGATATAGGTGATCAAAATAGGGCACTTTTAAACATATTAGTTTTTTTAAAAGCAGTACAATAATAGAAAAGTGTAACAATGGGTATCATTTTAATCATATTGACCCAAAGAATAAAGAAAACATAATTTTTACCGTAAAATGTATAGCGTGAAAACTAAACCCTTTTCTTTTCAATTTCCTCAAATAAATTATAATTTTGGGGTTTAGCATACATTTTATGGTAAAATTAATGATTTCATTACAAAGTAAAATAAGTCACGCAAAAAAACAAAACCTTATATGGGTCTATGGATGAAAATATAAAACTGGCTCCAGAGAGTTAAACAGATTTGTAAATTACCTCTATTAAAAAATCTTAAAGCGCAACTGTCATGGAAATTATACCCCCCAGACTAATACCATGATAGCATAGATGATGATACGTGTAATGCAGCTGTACTTTTGGCTGCTGTTTATCACTCTTTATCAGCAGGAAAATAGTTTTATTGAGCGGTCAGCAACAGTCGGATAGGCGTGGCTGGGGATCGTAATGCCCCACCTCTGCCACGCCTATCCCCTGTAAGTGAGCGCTGGACCACTGTGTGATTGACACAGGTCCTCACCCCCGATGTCCATGATGTGTGGGCCGGCGTGACTCCACTGAGCCTTTACATATTATGTGCACCTTTATGTTATATGATATACAGTGCCTGTACTCCTTTCTTCTCCTGGTGCCAGAGACGCGCTGCTTCTGCTTTCACTACAGGCAGTGAACTCGCTCCCTGCCTCTAGCACTGCGCAGGCGCACTGAGCTGGCGGCAGACAATGGGAGCGAGCTCACTGCCTGTAGTGAAAGCAGAAGCAGCGCGTCTCTGGCACCAGGAGAAGAAAGGAGTACGGGCACTGTATATCATAAAGGTGCACATTATATGTATAGGCTCAGTGGAGTCACGCCGGCCCGCACATGATGCACATGATGGGGGGGTGGGGACCTGTGTGTCAATCACACAGTGGTCCAGCACTCACTTACAGGGGATAGGCGTGGTGGAGATGGGGCATTACGATCCCCAGCCATGCCTATCCGTCTGTTGCTGACCGCACGATAAAACTATTTTTCTGCTGATAAACAGTGATAAACAGCAGCCAAAAGTACAGCTGCATTACACGTATCATCATCTATACTATCATGTTATTAGTCTGGGAGGTATAATTTCCATGACAGTTGCGCTTTAATCCTTTAAGCACTTATGATCTGCTGAAGTTGAGTTGTTCTTTTCTGTAAGTGCTCTCTGATGACACCTGTCTCGGGAACTGTACAGAGTAGAAGCAAATCCCCATAGCAAACCTATTCTACTCTGTGCAGTTCCCGAGACAAGCAAAGATGTCAGCAGAGAGCACTGTTGCCAAACAGAAAAGAACAACTGAACTTCATCAGCTGATAATTATTGGAAGGAGAAATATTTTTTAATTGAAGTAATTTACAAATCTTTTTAACTTTCTGGAGCCAGTTGATATATAAAAAAAAGGTTTTTCCTGGAATACCCCTTTAAGGCCAAAATGGGCAGTGTCTTTAAAGGATTATGTAATGGACCAACACAAAAGAGTCCATTATTTGCAAGCGGTGGTAAAAAGTACATGGATTTTTAAATGTATTGAGCGCATATGCATTCACCTTATTACTGTAAAACCCCTAACAAAAATTTGGTGGAACCAATTGCCTTTACAACACTTGCAAATCACCTTTCTGCAATTTAGTCTCCGTACAAGGAGGAGATTTATAAAAACTTGTCCAGAGGAAAAGTTGCCCATAGCAACCAATCAGATCGCTTCTTTTATTTTTCAGAGGCCTTTTCAAAAATGAAAGAATCGATCTGATTGGTTGCTATGGGCAACTGAGCAACTTTTCCTCTGGACAGGTTGTGATAAATCTCCCCCCTCAGAGTTTATAAGAAAGCATAGGGTAGTTAGAAAAAATTGTCATGATGGCCTGGATTAAATGGAAAAGACAAGTGAACAACTCTGATTAAAGAAGACATTACCTGTGAGCCACCAGATGCACTGTAATAACTTGTCTGTAGTGGTAATTATAGCAGTTATGGTGTGGGGGTATTATTCAGACATTAACCCCTTAACGATGCAGGACGTATATTTACGTCCTGTGCCGTCTCCCGCGATATGAAGCGGGCTCGCGCTGCAACCCCGCATCACATCGTGTCGGTCCCGGCGCTCATCAACGGCCAGGACCCGCGGCTAACGCCGATCGCGGCAATGTGTGGTATTAACCCTTTAGAAGCGGCGGTCAAAGCTGACCGCCGCTTCTAAAGTGAAAGTGAAACTATCCCGGCTAGTCAGTCGGGCTGTTTGGGACCGCCGCGGTGAAATCGCCGGGAGGGCCCTTACCTGCCTCCTCGGTGTCCGATCGAGATCCAGGCAGGAGCAGTCAAGCGCCGATAACACTGATCACAGGCGTGTTAATACACACTAGTGATCAGCATGAGAGATCAGTGTGTGCAGTGTTATAGGTCCCTATGGGAGCTATAACACTGCAAAAAAAAAGTAAAAAATAAGTGTTAATAAAGGTCATTTAACCCCTTCCCTAATAAAAGTTTGAATCACCCCTCTTTCCCCATAAAAAAAATAAAACAGTGTAAATAAAATAAAAATAAACATATGTGGTATCGCCGCATGCGTAAATGTCCGAACTATAAAAATATATAATTAATTAAACCGCACGGTCAATGGCGTACACGCAAAAAAATTCCAAAGTCCAAAAAAGCTTATTTTTGGTCACTTTTTATACCATTAAAAATGAATAAAAAGGGATAAAAAAGTCAGATCAAAAGAAAAATCATACCGATAAAAATTTCAGATCACAGCGCAAAAAATGAGCCCTCATACCGCCCTTTACATGGAAAAGTAAAAAAGTTAAAGGGGTCAGAAGAGGACATTTTTAAACGTATACATTTTCCTGCATGTAGTTATGATTTTTTCCAGAAGTACGACAAAATCAAACCTATATAAGTAGGGTATCATTTTAACCGTATGGACCTACAGAATAATGATAAGGTGTCATTTTTACCGAAATATGCACTGCGTAGAAACGGAAGCCCCCAAAAGTTACAAAATGCTAAATTTTGGCATATGGATGCCTTAAAACTAAGGATATAGTCCAGGCGCTGGTCCTCACAATGGATGGTGTCAGGAGTCAGGTTTAGGTAAAATCAAGGTTCCTTTATTGCTGATTTGCAATAAAGGAACCTTGATTTTACCTAAACCTGACTCCTGGCACCATCCATTGTGAGGACCAGCGCCTGGACTATATCCTTAGTTTTACGGCATCCATATGCCAAAATTTTGCCTTTTCTGCTGAGGACTTATGGTCACTCAGAAAAGATCCGGAGCAGCGGTCACCCTCATCGTCTCAAGCGAGTCTACAGGCTTTCACAGGTGTTGTGCCCTCAGCACAACACTATCTGGTAAGCTCACATCTTACTTTACCCTGGGATTTACCGTTTTAAACTTATTGCACTAGGAGCGCACCTTATCCTTTTTTGTTTCCCTTTTGAAAAGTTACAAAATGGCATTTTTTCTTCGATTTTGTCGCACAATGATTTTTTTTTCTGTTTCGCCGTGAATTTTTTGGGTAAAATGACTAATGTCACTGCAACGGAGAATTGGTGACGCAAAAAATAAGCCATAATATGGATTTTTAGGTGGAAAATTGCAAGGGTTATGATTTTTAAAAGGTAAGGAGGAAAAAACGAAAGTGCAAAAACTGAAAAACCCTGAGTCCTTAAGGGGTTAATTAGGCTCATCGCTGGAAATAAGTAAACTTTAATCACATATATGGTCTGTAGTGGTAATAATAGCAGTTGTGGTGTGGCAACATTAGTTAGGAAGTATGTAAGGAAATTACTAGATATAACTGCACTGTAATCATATGGTCTGTCGCGGTCTGTTGTGGTAATGATATTGGTTAATGTCAGTCGTCACCTCCTAGGTCCTCCTTTTAAACTCAGGTGACAGGCTGACAACAATACTAGTGTGAAATATGTATTCCCACAATTTTAAATTATTCCATATCCACATGATAGGCAATAACTAGAACTATTGGGAGTCTGACTACTGGGATCCCCAATGATCACAAGAATGGAGATAAAATGTCCTCCAAAATGAAGGGAGTGAAGCTGCACTCCATTCTCCCATAGAGAGACAATGCTTTATAAACAATGAATGGCGTGTTGGCCTTGCATGTGCGGTGTATTATAAACAGCAGTGTGAGAATATTGAATATGTGAAGAGCCTAGGTGTGGTTGGAGCTTGACTGAGGGTTTTGTTAGGACGTGGCACAGGGTGTGATTAGGGGAATAGCTCGGGGCAGTGTGTTTGTAATTTTGGGTGCACACCCTAATCCTACAGGCTGTGAAAGCCTATGCTAAAGTGGTGTGATATCTTATTCTTTTTGGAAGCCAAATCGAAACAGTATGGGCTGTCTGAGAATTCAATTCTATGGGGAAAATGTATCTGGGTCAATGGGACCTGTGTAAAACTTTTGCCCTGAGTTAGAGAAACTGGATGGAATTGGCTGCTGTATAACATGTACTGTGGCCTGTGAGTTGCAGTTCTGTGAAGCTGGTCAACTGGTGGAGGCTGGTTCACGGGTTTCTTAAAAATAGGCTAGCAGTAAAGGTGCAACTAGAATGTAGCATAATATTAGTTAAGGATAATTTGTTTTCCTTTGAAGTGACTACTGTGAAAATAACATTGACCTATTTGAAAATAGATTTTAATTGAGTTTGGTACTATTATAAGTATACTACTCTTTTGCTTTCATCGCAGTTTAAAGGTGAGAAGCCATTAAGAAGGCGGTACCTTCCTGCTAACAAGGACTTGACCAAAGAGTGAGACCACTTGTTGGTCTAATGCCATACTCCTGTAGCATAAAGCATGTACTTCTGCACAGCTCTCAACCATGGCTGGCTCAATACATATCTATATAAAGTGAAAGGGTGAACTTTTGAGAAGTTTCTAAGTGGAACAGACTGTAGCAGAAGGTTCACAGAAGCCCTATAAAATGGTAGAAAGCTGGCAGCCACTTCGGGCACTACATGACTGTTACGCCTAGCGCTCCGGGCCCCCGCTCCTCCCCGGAGCGCTCACGGCGTCTTTCTCCCTGCAGCTCCCCGGTCGGTCCCGCTGACCGGGAGCGCTGCTCTGTCATGGCCGTTGGGGATGCGATTCGCACAGCGGGACGCGCCCGCTCGCGAATCGCATCCCAGGTCACTTACCCGTTCCCGTCCCCTGCTGTCATGTGCTGGCGCGCGCGGCTCCGCTCTCTAGGGCGCGCGCGCGCCAGCTCCCTGAGACTTAAAGGGCCAGTGCACCAATGATTGGTGCCTGGCCCAATTAGCTTAATTGGCTCCCACCTGCTCCCTGGCTATATCTGGTCTCCTCCCTTGCACTCCCTTGCCGGATCTTGTTGCCCTTGTGCCTAGTGAAAGCGTTTTGTGTGTTTAAAGCCTGTGTACCAGAACTTCTGCTATCTCCCCTGACTACGATCCTTGCTGCCTGCCCCGACCTTCTGCTACGTCCGACCTTGCTTCTGTCTACTCCCTTGTACCGCGCCTATCTTCAGCAGTCAGAGAGGTTGAGCCGTTGCCAGTGGATACGACCTGGTCACTACCGCCGCAGCAAGACCATCCCGCTTTGCGGCGGGCTCTGGTGAAAACCAGTAGTGACTTAGAACCGGTCCACTGGCACGGTCCACGCCAATCCCTCTCTGGCACAGAGGATCCACCTCCTGCCAGCCGGCATCGTGACAGTAGATCCGGCCATGGATCCCGCTGAAGTACCTCTGCCAGATGTCGCTGACCTCACCACGGTGGTCGCCCAGCACTCACAACAGATAACGCAACAAGGCCACGAGCTGTCTCAACTGACCGTGATGCTACAGCAGCTACTACCACAGCTTCAGCAATCATCTCCTCCGCCAGCTCCTGCACCTCCTCCGCAGCGAGTGGCCGCCTCAGGCCTACGACTATCCTTGCCGGATAAATTTGATGGGGACTCTAAGTTTTGCCGTGGCTTTCTTTCACAATGTTCCCTGCACTTGGAGATGATGTCGGACCAGTTTCCTACTGAAAGGTCTAAGGTGGCTTTCGTAGTCAGCCTTCTGTCTGGAAAAGCTCTGTCATGGGCCACACCGCTCTGGGACCGCAATGACCCCGTCACTGCCTCTGTACACTCCTTCTTCTCGGAAATTCGAAGTGTCTTTGAGGAACCTGCCCGAGCCTCTTCTGCTGAGACTGCCCTGCTGAACCTGGTCCAGGGTAATTCTTCCGTTGGCGAGTACGCCGTGCAATTCCGTACTCTTGCTTCAGAACTTTCCTGGAATAATGAGGCCCTCTGCGCGACCTTTAAAAAAGGCCTATCCAGCAACATTAAAGATGTTCTGGCCGCACGAGAAATTCCTGCTAACCTACATGAACTCATTCATCTTGCCACTCGCATTGACATGCGTTTTTCCGAAAGGCGTCAGGAGCTCCGCCAGGATATGGACTTTGTTCGCACGAGGCGTTTTTTCTCCCCGGCTCCTCTCTCCTCTGGTCCTCTGCAATCCGTTCCTGTGCCTCCCGCCGTGGAGGCTATGCAAGTTGACCGGTCTCGCCTGACACCTCAAGAGAGGACATGACGCCGCATGGAGAATCTCTGCCTGTACTGTGCCGGTACCGAACACTTCCTGAAGGATTGTCCTATCCGTCCTCCCCGCCTGGAAAGACGTACGCTGACTCCGCACAAAGGTGAAAGAGTCCTTGATGTCAACTCTGCTTCTCCACATCTTACTGTGCCTGTGCGGATATCTGCCTCTACCTTCTCCTTCTCCACTAAGGCCTTCTTGGACTCCGGATCTGCAGGAAACTTTATTTTGGCCTCTCTCATCAACAGGTTCAACATCCCAGTGACCAGTCTCGCCAGACCTCTCTACATCAATTGCGTTAACAATGAAAGATTGGACTGTGCCGTGCGTTACCGCACGGAACCCCTCCTAATGTGCATTGGACCTCACCACGAAAAAATTGAGTTTTTGGTCCTCTCCAATTGCACTTCCGAAATTCTCCTTGGACTACCCTGGCTTCAACACCATTCCCCAACCCTGGATTGGTCCACAGGGGAGATCAAGAGTTGGGGCCCCTCTTGTTTCAAGGACTGCCTTAAACCGGTTACCAGTACTCCTTGCCGTGACCCTGTGGTTCCCCCTGTAACCGGTCTCCCTAAGGCCTATATGGACTTTGCGGATGTTTTTTGCAAAAAACAAGCTGAGACTCTACCTCCTCACAGGCCTTATGACTGTCCTATTGACCTCCTCCCGGGCACCACTCCACCCCGGGGCAGAATTTATCCTCTCTCTGCCCCAGAGACTCTTGCTATATCTGAGTACATCCAGGAAAATTTAAAAAAGGGCTTTATCCTCAAATCCTCCTCTCCTGCCGGAGCCGGATTTTTCTTTGTGTCCAAAAAAGATGGCTCCCTACGTCCTTGCATTGACTACCGCGGTCTTAATAAAATCACGGTAAAGAACCGCTACCCTCTACCTCTCATCTCTGAACTCTTTGATCGCCTCCAAGGTGCCCACATCTTTACCAAACTGGACTTAAGAGGTGCTTATAATCTCATCCGCATCAGAGAGGGGGATGAATGGAAAACGGCATTTAACACTAGAGATGGACACTTTGAGTATCTGGTCATGCCCTTTGGCCTGTGCAACGCCCCTGCCGTCTTCCAAGACTTTGTTAATGAAATTTTTCGTGATCTCTTATATTCCTGTGTTGTTGTGTATCTGGACGATATCCTGATTTTTTCTGCCAACCTAGAAGAACACCGCCAGCATGTCCGCATGGTTCTTCAGAGACTTCGTGACAATCAACTTTATGCCAAAATGGAGAAATGTCTGTTTGAATGTCAATCTCTTCCTTTCCTAGGATACTTGGTCTCTGGCCAGGGACTACAAATGGATCCAGACAAACTCTCTGCTGTCTTAGATTGGCCACGCCCCTCCGGACTCCGTGCTATCCAACGTTTTTTGGGGTTCGCCAATTATTACAGACAATTTATTCCACATTTTTCCACCATTGTGGCTCCTATTGTGGCTTTAACCAAAAAGAATGCCAATCCTAAGTCATGGCCTCCTCAAGCGGAAGACGCCTTTAAACAGCTCAAGTCTGCCTTTTCTTCAGCTCCCGTGCTCTCCAGACCTGACCCATCTAAACCCTTCCTATTGGAGGTTGATGCCTCCTCAGTAGGAGCTGGAGCGGTCCTTCTACTAAAAAATTCTTCCGGGCATGCTGTTACTTGTGGGTTTTTTTCTAGGACCTTCTCTCCGGCGGAGAGGAACTACTCCATCGGGGATCGAGAGCTACTAGCCATTAAATTAGCACTTGAGGAATGGAGGCATCTGCTGGAGGGATCAAGATTTCCAGTTATTATTTACACCGATCACAAGAACCTCTCCTATCTCCAGTCTGCCCAACGGCTGAATCCTCGCCAGGCCAGGTGGTCTCTGTTCTTTGCCCGATTTAATTTTGAAATTCACTTTCGGCCTGCCGATAAGAACATTAGGGCAGATGCTCTCTCTCGTTCCTCGGATGCCTCGGAAGTAGAGCTCTCTCCGCAACACATCATTCCTCCTGACTGCCTGATCTCCACTTCTCCAGCCTCCATCAGGCAAACTCCTCCAGGGAAGACATTCGTCTCTCCACGCCAACGCCTCGGGATCCTCAAATGGGGTCACTCCTCCCATCTCGCAGGTCATGCGGGCATCAAGAAATCCGTACAACTCATCTCTCGTTTCTATTGGTGGCCGACTCTGGAGACGGATGTTGTGGATTTTGTGCGAGCCTGCACTGTCTGTGCCCGGGATAAGACTCCTCGCCAGAAGCCCGCTGGTCTTCTTCATCCTCTGCCTGTTCCCGAACAGCCTTGGTCTCTGATTGGTATGGACTTTATTACAGACTTACCCTCATCCCGTGGCAACACTGTTGTTTGGGTGGTCGTTGATCGATTCTCCAAGATGGCACATTTCATCCCTCTTCCTGGTCTTCCTTCTGCGCCTCAGTTGGCAAAACAATTTTTTGTACACATTTTTCGTCTTCACGGGTTGCCCACGCAGATCGTCTCGGATAGAGGCGTCCAATTCGTGTCTAAATTCTGGAGGGCTCTCTGTAAACAACTCAAGATTAAATTAAACTTTTCTTCTGCTTATCATCCTCAATCCAATGGGCAAGTAGAAAGAATTAACCAGGTCCTGGGTGATTATTTACGGCATTTTGTTTCCTCCCGCCAGGATGACTGGGCAGATCTTCTACCATGGGCCGAATTCTCGTATAACTTCAGAGTTTCTGAATCTTCTTCCAAATCCCCATTTTTCGTGGTGTACGGCCGTCACCCTCTTCCCCCCCTCCCTACTCCCTTGCCCTCTGGTGTACCCGCTGTGGATGAAATAACTCGTGATCTTTCCACCATATGGAAAGAGACTCAAAATTCTCTCTTACAGGCTTCTTCACGCATGAAGAAGTTTGCTGATAAGAAAAGAAGAGCTCCCCCCATTTTTTCTCCCGGAGACAAGGTATGGCTCTCCGCTAAATATGTCCGCTTCCGTGTTCCCAGCTACAAATTGGGACCACGCTATCTTGGTCCTTTCAAAATTTTGTGCCAGATTAATCCTGTCTCTTATAAACTTCTTCTCCCTCCTTCTCTTCGTATTCCTAATGCCTTTCACGTTTCTCTTCTTAAACCACTCATCATCAACCGTTTCTCTCCTAAATTTATCTCTCCCACTCCTGTCTCCGGTTCTTCAGACATCTTTCCTGTAAAGGAGATACTGGCCTCCAAAAAGGTCAGAGGAAAAACCTTCTTTTTGGTTGACTGGGAGGGCTGTGGTCCTGAAGAGAGATCCTGGGAACCTGAGGACAATATCCTAGATAAAAATCTGGTCCTCAGGTTCTCAGGCTCCAAGAAGAGGGGGAGACCCAAGGGGGGGGTACTGTTACGCCGAACGCTCCGGGTCCCCGCTCCTCCCCGGAGCGCTCGCTACACTCTCGCTCCCGCAGCGCCCCGGTCAGATCCACTGACCGGGTGCGCTGCGATTCCGCCTCCAGCCGGGGTGCGATTCGCGATGCGGGTGGCGCCCGCTCGCGATGCGCACCCCGGCTCCCGTACCTGACTCGCTCTCCGTCGGTCCTGTCCCGGCACGCGCGGCCCCGCTCCCTAGGGCGCGCGCGCGCCGGGTCTCTGCGATTTAAAGGGCCACTGTGCCGCTGATTGGCGCAGTGGTTCTAATCAGTGTGTTCACCTGTGCACTCCCTATTTATACCTCACTTCCCCTGCACTCCCTCGCCGGATCTTGTTGCCATTGTGCCAGTGAAAGCGTTCCCTTGTGTGTTCCTAGCCTGTGTTCCAGACCTCCTGCCGTTGCCCCTGACTACGATCCTTGCTGTCTGCCCCGACCTTCTGCTACGTCCGACCTTGCTTCTGTCTACTCCCTTGTACCGCGCCTATCTTCAGCAGTCAGAGAGGTTGAGCCGTTGCCAGTGGATACGACCTGGTCACTACCGCCGCAGCAAGACCATCCCGCTTTGCGGCGGGCTCTGGTGAAAACCAGTAGTGACTTAGAACCGGTCCACTGGCACGGTCCACGCCAATCCCTCTCTGGCACAGAGGATCCACCTCCTGCCAGCCGGCATCGTGACAACCATTTAGAAGAGGACTAGAGATGAGCGAATCGAATCTGACGAACCCGAATTCGTTACGAATTTCAGGAAAAATTTGATTCTGATCGAATACGAACCTCGTCGCGATTCGCACAAATTGCTTTATTAAACTCCATTTTCCTGCTATCTAGGCTGTTTTAGACCTAAGATGGCGGCTCCACATGTCAGTACATGGGGCAAGGCACCATGGGAGGGCGGGAAGCTGGCGCGGGAATCAAGGTAGGTGGGCTGACCCTGAATCACATGTCAGATGCAGCCTATCAGTGTTCACTGACCCCTGTGATGTCACAGCCCTATATAATCGGCGGCCATCTTCCCTCTGGTCATATCTTCTCCACACGAGATAGGGAAAGGAAGTGACTGCACGTCTGTGTGCTGATCGCTTACAACAGCGTTATACAGCATCCGACCGCTACGAGTAGCGGTGACATCAGCATTAGGGAAAGATACAGGGCACAGTGTTGCTGCAGTTCTGACCGAGAACGATTCTAGCAAAACCTCGTATTCTCCTTACTCAATATAGCAGGCATAGAGGTGCTGCATAGCAGTCACCTGCGTCATAGATCTCACAGCTGTTTTACCTGTATGGAGCATCTAATCTCCTCTTTTTTCAGCCCAATTGAGTTTTTTCTGTTTCTCCACAAATCTGATTCTCACAATTGTGTGACAGAGTGCAATTTAGGGTTTAATCCCTGTAAAAAAAAAATTCTGTGGTGCTGCCCAGTTGGGTCCTGCTGCTGTTCAGAAATAAGTCATATTAGTGTGGACTTTAGTGCCTTTTTACCATTTTTCACCTGTTACTCTGTCTCTGCTAAATTCAGTGTTATACCACACGTTATACACCTGCCGGTGTATGAAAGAAAAAAAAAGTTTTTCATGCGTACAAATAGGCTTAACAGTGGCCTTATCATTGCAAAGGGCCTACATACAAGCAAATAGCGTACCATATACTACCTTCTTTTCTGTCTCTGTGCTAAATTAAGTGTTATACCACACGTTATACACCTGCCGGTGTATTAAAGAAAAAAAGAAAGTTTTTCCTGCGTACAAATACGCTTAACAGTGCACTCATCATTGCAAAGGGCATACATAGAACCAAGAAGTGTACTATTTACTACCTGTTATTCTGTCTCTGTGCTAAATTCAGTGCTATTCCACACATTAGTATACACCTGCTGGTGTATTTAAAAAAAAAGTGTTTTTTCTGCGTAGAAATATGCATACCAGTGCGCTCATCATTGCAAAGGGCATTCATACAACAAAGGAGTGTACTATTTAGTAACTGTTATTCTGTCTAGGGCCTATATACTTTGAAAGGACAGCCGTAAGTAATCGCCTCCTGCTGTTCTATACCCTCATAAACGCACTAAGTATGTCAGGCAGGGAAGTGCCAGGACGTGCACAGAGAAGGGGCAGAGGCCTACATACGTCAGGCAGAGTTGGCAGCAGACTTGGGGCGAGTGGCAGCAGGAGTCGCAGCAATAGGCCTGAGCTCCCTTTAACACCCAGTGGTCGTGTCGTCGACCCATCTCTCTTTGTCAATTGGTTTGCACACTCATCCCGATCATCACAAGCGACATCTGACAACCCCAGTCAAGAGTCGGTGGGTTCCTCAGACACAACCCTCAGTTGGCATGGCCCGGGAGCAGTCACCGTAATCCCATTGCCTTTGTCCTATACTGTTCCCTCTCCCAAAGAAGTATCTCACGCTTTGGGTTCAGCTCCACTATTTAGTGAGGACGATGTAATAGAGGACAGTCAGCAGCTAATTCACCAAAAGATCACCGAAGTGATCCACTAATTCCCTATATTTCCCATATATTTGTTAAAAGGTATAATCTTTATTTTATTAATAAAGATTATACCTTTTAACAAATATATGGGAAATATAGGGAATTAGTGGATCACTTTGGTGATCTTTTGGTGAATTGGTTTAAATAACCCTCCATATATTAGTCCGCAGTTGGATCAGTCAGCAGCTAATGGGCAGCAAAGAATGTGAGGAGACTGTTCAGGGTCCTGAGGCAGACACTGTTGTGGAACACGAGGAGGACATCAGTGACGTGCACACATCTTTTGATGATGATGAAGCCGATTGCAATTGGGAGCCGAGTGCAGAAGCCGGGGCTTCATCATCATCAGGAGAAGAGATTTGCTCTTTGTCTATGAGGCAGCAAGGCGGTAGCACGGTTGGCAATCAGAGTGGAGGTGGCAGTAGTGGAAATTCAGGAGCCAAACGTGCCAGTGGGAGACCACCTGCTTCGCGGCAAGCTACCATTCAGGGAGGTAGTGGAACAGGGGTTCCTGGAGACGGTGCCAATAGCAGAGAAATATAAGGACTGCGGGTGGGAAAATCAGCTACTCTGCGGTGTGGTTGTTCTTCATAAAGAATCCGGAGGACCTTTGCGTAGTCACATGCAAAATCTGTCGGCAGAAAGTGAAGCGTGGCCAGGGTCCCAATCTCGGCTCCATGGCCCTGCGTCAACACATGATTTGCCACCATAAAGTGGCCTGGGATAACCGTGGCTCCGATGTACTGGTCCAGTCTGCCGCATCAACCAGTGGCCATCCGCTCCCTCCGTCATCCAACCAAGGCTCCACCACCTCAGCTGAAGGGAGCATTGTGTCAGACCCTCCTTCTTGCGCTCCTGCTTCTTCCGCTCGTAGTCAGCCATTCCACTAAAAATCGATCGGCGAAGCCATGTCCAAGAGACAACAGTATGCGCCCACTCATCCAACGGCGCAGAAGTTGAATGTGCTCCTGTCCAAGTTGCTGGTGTGGCAGTCCCTCCCTTTCCAACTGGTGGACTCTGCAGCTTTCAGGGAATTCATGGCTTGTGCCGAGACAAGGTGGAGAGTCCCAAGCCGTCATTTCTTTGCGAAGAAGGCAGTACCAGCCCTGCATAAGTTTGTACAAGAGAAGGTGGGCCAGTCCTTGAGCCTGTCGGTGTGTTCAAAAGTGCACGGCAGCGCTGACGTGTGTGTTACGCCGAGCGCTCCGGGTCCCCGCTCCTCCCCGGAGCGCTCGCAACATCCTCGCAATCGCAGCGCCCCGGTCAGACCTGCTGACAGGGTGCGCTGCGATACCTCTCCCAGCCGGGATGCGATTCGCGATGCGGGTGGCGCCCGCTCGCGATGCGCACCCCGGCTCCCGTACCTGACTCGCTCTCTGTCGGTCCTGTCCCGGCGCGCGCGGCCCCGCTCCTTAGGGCGCGCGCGCGCCGGATCTCTACGATTTAAAGGGCCACTGCGCCGCTGATTGGCGCAGTTGGCTTAATCAGTTCATTCACCTGTGCACTTCCCTATTTAACCTCACTTCCCCTTCCCTTCCTTGCCGGATCTTGTTGCCATCGTGCCAGTGAAAGCGTTTCCCAGTGTGTTCCTAGCCTGTGTTCCAGACCTCCTGCCGTTGCCCCTGACTACGATCCTTGCTGCCTGCCCCGACCTTCTGCTACGTCCGACCTTGCTCTTGTCTTCTCCCTTGTACCGCGCCTATCTTCAGCAGTCAGAGAGGTTGAGCCGTTGCTAGTGGATACGACCTGGTTGCTACCGCCGCTGCAAGACCATCCCGCTTTGCGGCGGGCTCTGGTGAAAACCAGTAGCAGCTTAGAACCGGTCCACTAGCACGGTCCACGCCAATCCCTCTCTGGCACAGAGGATCCACCTCCTGCCAGCCGAATCGTGACAGTAGATCCGGCCATGGATCCCGCTGAAGTTCCACTGCCAGTTGTCGCCGACCTCACCACGGTGGTCGCCCAGCAGTCGCAACAGATAGCGCAACAAGGCCACCAGCTGTCTCAACTGACCGTGATGCTACAGCAGCTACTACCACAGCTTCAGCAATCATCTCCTCCGCCAGCTCCTGCACCTCCTCCGCAGCGAGTGGCCGCTTCCGGCCTACGACTTTCCTTGCTGGATAAATTTGATGGGGACTCCAAGTTTTGCCGTGGCTTTCTTTCACAATGTTCCCTGCACTTGGAGATGATGTCGGACCAGTTTCCTACTGAAAGGTCTAAGGTGGCTTTCGTAGTCAGCCTTCTGTCTGGGAAAGCTCTGTCATGGGCCACACCGCTCTGGGACCGCAATGACCCCGTCACTGCCTCTGTACACTCCTTCTCGGAAATTCGAAGTGTCTTTGAGGAACCTGCCCGAGCCTCTTCTGCTGAGACTGCCCTGCTGAACCTGGTCCAGGGTAATTCTTCCGTTGGCGAGTACGCCATCCAATTCCGTACTCTTGCTTCCGAACTATCCTGGAATAATGAGGCCCTCTGCGCGACCTTTAAAAAAGGCCTATCCAGCAACATTAAAGATGTTCTGGCCGCACGAGAAATTCCTGCTAACCTACATGAACTCATTCATCTTGCCACTCGCATTGACATGCGTTTTTCCGAAAGGCGTCAGGAGCTCCGCCAGGATATGGACTTTGTTCGCACGAGGCGTTTTTTCTCCCCGGCTCCTCTCTCCTCTGGTCCTCTGCAATCCGTTCCTGTGCCTCCCAGTGTGGAGGCTATGCAAGTTGACCGGTCTCGCTTGACACCTCAAGAGAGGACACGACGCCGCATGGAGAATCTTTGCCTGTACTGTGCCGGTACCGAACACTTCCTGAAGGATTGTCCTATCCGTCCTCCCCGCCTGGAAAGACGTACGCTGACTCCGCACAAAGGTGAGACAGTTCTTGATGTCAACTCTGCTTCTCCACGCCTTACTGTGCCTGTGCGGATATCTGCCTCTACCTTCTCCTTCTCTACTAAGGCCTTCTTGGATTCCGGATCTGCAGGAAATTTTATTTTGGCCTCCCTCATCAACAGGTTCAACATCCCAGTGACCAGTCTCGCCAGACCCCTCTACATCAATTGTGTTAACAATGAAAGATTGGACTGTGCCGTGCGTTACCGCACGGAACCCCTCCTAATGTGCATCGGACCTCATCACGAAAAAATTTAGTTTTTGGTCCTCTCCAATTGCACTTCCGAAATTCTCCTTGGACTACCGTGGCTTCAACGCCATTCCCCAACCCTTGATTGGTCCACAGGAGAGATCAAGAGCTGGGGAACTTCTTGTTTCAAGGACTGTCTTAAACCGGTTCCCAGTACTCCCTGCCGTGACCCTGTGGTTCCCCCTGTAACCGGTCTCCCTAAGGCTTATATGGACTATGCTGACGTATTTTGCAAAAAGCAAGCTGAGACTTTACCCCCTCACAGGCCTTTTGACTGTCCTATTGACCTCCTCCCGGGCACTACTCCACCCCGGGGCAGAATTTATCCTCTGTCCGCCCCAGAGACTCTTGCTATGTCTGAATACATCCAGGAAAATTTACAAAAGGGATTTATCCGCAAATCCTCCTCTCCTGCCGGAGCTGGATTTTTCTTTGTGTCCAAAAAAGATGGCTCCCTACGTCCTTGCATTGATTACCGCGGACTTAATAAAATCACGGTAAAGAACCGCTACCCTCTACCTCTTATCTCTGAACTCTTTGATCGCCTTCAAGGTGCCCACATCTTTACCAAACTGGACTTAAGAGGTGCATATAATCTCATCCGCATCAGGGAGGGGGACGAATGGAAAACTGCATTTAACACCAGAGACGGACACTTTGAGTATCTGGTCATGCCCTTTGGCCTGTGCAACGCCCCTGCCGTCTTCCAAGACTTTGTTAATGACATTTTTCGTGATCTCTTATATTCCTGTGTTGTTGTGTATCTGGACGATATTCTGATTTTTTCTGCCAACTTAGAAGAACATCGCCAGCATGTCCGCATGGTTCTTCAGAGACTTCGAGACAATCAACTTTATGCCAAAATGGAGAAATGTCTGTTTGAATGTCAATCTCTTCCTTTCCTAGGATACTTGGTCTCTGGCCAGGGACTACAAATGGACCCAGATAAACTCTCTGCCGTCTTAGATTGGCCACGACCCTCCGGACTCCGTGCTATCCAACGTTTTTTGGGGTTCGCCAATTATTACAGACAATTCATTCCACATTTTTCCACTATTGTGGCTCCTATCGTGGCTTTAACCAAGAAGAATGCCAATCCTAAGTCCTGGTCTCCCCAAGCGGAAGACGCATTTAAACGGCTCAAGTCTGCCTTTTCTTCTGCTCCCGTGCTCTCCAGACCTGACCCATCTAAACCCTTCCTATTGGAGGTTGATGCCTCCTCAGTAGGAGCTGGAGCGGTCCTTCTACAAAAAAATTCCTCCGGGCATGCTGTTACTTGTGGTTTTTTTTCTAGGACCTTCTCTCCGGCGGAGAGGAACTACTCCATCGGGGATCGAGAACTACTGGCCATTAAATTGGCACTTGAGGAATGGAGGCATCTGCTGGAGGGATCAAAATTTCCAGTTATCATTGTCACCGATCACAAGAATCTCTCCTATCTCCAGTCTGCCCAACGGCTGAATCCTCGCCAGGCCAGGTGGTCGTTGTTCTTTGCCCGTTTTAACTTTGAAATTCATTTTCGCCCTGCCGACAAGAACATTAGGGCCGATGCTCTCTCTCGTTCCTCGGATGCCTCGGAAGTAGAGGTCTCTCCGCAACACATCATTCCTCCTGACTGTCTGATCTCCTCTTCTCCAGCCTCCATCAGACAAACTCCTCCTGGGAAGACCTTCGTTTCTCCACGCCAGCGTCTCGGGATTCTCAAATGGGGTCACTCCTCCCACCTCGCAGGCCATGCGGGCATCAAAAAGTCCTTGCAACTCATCTCTCGTTTCTATTGGTGGCCGACTCTGGAAACAGATGTTGTTGATTTTGTGCGGGCCTGTACTGTCTGTGCCCGGGATAAGACTCCTCGCCAGAAGCCTGCTGGTCTCCTTCACCCTCTGCCTGTCCCCGAACAGCCTTGGTCTCTGATTGGTATGGACTTTATTACAGACCTACCCCCATCCCGTGGCAACACTGTTGTTTGGGTGGTCGTTGATTGATTTTCCAAGATGGCACATTTTATTCCTCTTCCTGGTCTTCCTTCAGCGCCTCAGTTGGCAAAACAATTTTTTGTACACATTTTTCGTCTTCACGGTTTGCCCACGTAGATTGTCTCAGATAGAGGTGTCCAATTCGTGTCAAAATTCTGGAGGGCTCTCTGTAAACAACTCAAGATTAAATTAAACTTCTCTTCTGCTTATCTTCCTCAATCCAATGGGCAAGTAGAAAGAATTAACCAGGTCCTGGGTGATTATTTACGGCATTTTGTTTCCTCCCGCCAGGATGACTGGGCAGATCTTCTACCTTGGGCCGAATTCTCGTACAACTTTAGAGTCTCTGAATCTTCTGCTAAAACCCCATTTTTCGTGGTGTACGGCCGTCACCCTCTTCCCCCCCTCCCTTTTCCCTTGTCCTCTGGTTTGCCCGCTGTAGATGAAGTGACTCGTGATCTTTCCACCATATGGAAAGAGACCCAAAATTCTCTTTTACAGGCTTCATCTCGCATGAAAAAGTTTGCCGATAAGAAAAGAAGAGCTCCCCCCATCTTTGCTCCCGGAGACAAGGTATGGCTCTCCGCTAAATATGTTCGCTTTCGTGTTCCCAGTTACAAACTGGGACCACGCTATCTTGGTCCTTTCAAAGTCTTGTGCCAGATTAATCCTGTCTCTTACAAACTCCTTCTTCCTCCTTCTCTTCGTATTCCCAATGCCTTCCATGTCTCTCTCCTTAAACCACTCATCATCAACCGTTTCTCTCCCAAACTTGTTTCTCCCACTCCTGTTTCCGGTTCTTCTGACATCTTCTCCGTAAAGGAGATACTGGCCTCCAAGACGGTCAGAGGAAAAAGATTTTTTTTGATAGATTGGGAGGGCTGTGGTCCTGAAGAGAGATCCTGGGAACCTGAGGACAACATCCTAGACAAAAGTCTGGTCCTCAGGTTCTCAGGCTCCAAGAAGAGGGGGAGACCCAAGGGGGGGGGTACTGTTACGCCGAGCGCTCCGGGTCCCCGCTCCTCCCCGGAGCGCTCGCAACATCCTCGCAATTGCAGCGCCCCGGTCAGACCTGCTGACAGGGTGCGCTGCGATACCTCTCCCAGCCGGGATGCGATTCGCGATGCGGGTGGCGCCCGCTCGCGATGCGCACCCCGGCTCCCGTACCTGACTCGCTCTCCGTCGGTCCTGTCCCGGCGCGCGCGGCCCCGCTCCTTAGGGCGCGCGCGCGCCGGGTCTCTACGATTTAAAGGGCCACTGCGCCGCTGATTGGCGCAGTTGGCTTAATCAGTTCATTCACCTGTGCACTTCCCTATTTAACCTCACTTCCCCTTCCCTTCCTTGCCGGATCTTGTTGCCATCGTGCCAGTGAAAGCGTTTCCCAGTGTGTTCCTAGCCTGTGTTCCAGACCTCCTGCCGTTGCCCCTGACTACGATCCTTGCTGCCTGCCCCGACCTTCTGCTACGTCCGACCTTGCTCTTGTCTTCTCCCTTGTACCGCGCCTATCTTCAGCAGTCAGAGAGGTTGAGCCGTTGCTAGTGGATACGACCTGGTTGCTACCGCCGCTGCAAGACCATCCCGCTTTGCGGCGGGCTCTGGTGAAAACCAGTAGCAGCTTAGAACCGGTCCACTAGCACGGTCCACGCCAATCCCTCTCTGGCACAGAGGATCCACCTCCTGCCAGCCGAATCGTGACAGTGTGGAGCTGTAACTACGGGCAGGGACAATACTTGTCTTTTACGGCCCGCTGGGTAAATGTTGTTCCTGCACAGCCACAACAGCAACTTGGACAGGTCACACCGCTTCCTCCTCCACGCTCTAGATCCCAGGCAGTTGGTCCTTTTACAGTGTGCGCCTCCTCCTCCTCCTCCCCGTGTCCTCGGCCTCCACTGCACATCCAAATCTCAGTGGCCCTTCATCGTACCACGTGTGTAGGGCACAGAGGTGTCAAGCCGTCGTTCACATGGTTTGCCTTGGCGAACGGAGTCACACAGGGGAGGAACTCCTAAAGTTCATTAGGGAAGAAATCCGAGTATGGCTAACTCCACGAAATCTGGAAATGGGAACCATGGTGACCGACAATGGGAAGAACATTGTGGCCGCGCTGCGATAAGGAAGTGTGAACCATTCGCCCTGCATGGCACACGTGTTGAATCTGGTTGTCAAGAAGTTCATCAAGTCTTCACCCCATTTGCAAGACGTCCTGACAATGGCAAGGAAACTGTGCATGCCCTTCAGCCACTCGTACACCGCCAAGCACACTTTGCTTGAGCTGCAGCGTCAGAACGGTATCCCACAACATAGTCTCATTTGTGACGTTGCCACACGTTGGAATTCCACCCTCCATATGTTGGACAGACTATACGAACAAAGAAAAGCCATCACGGATTTTTTGATGATACAAGCAGATAGGAGTACTCCCCTGTGTAACTTCAATGTGAACGAGTGGCAGCTCATACGTGACACCTGCCGTTTGTTGAGGCCCTTTGAGGAAGCCACATTTTTTGTTAGTCGCTCGAATTACGCCATGAACGACGTAATTCCACTCCTACATTTACTCCAAAAAATGATTGAAAACATGGCTGGTCATGGCAATGGAGATGTTGCGCCTACATCAGAAGGCTACATGAGTCCTGTGGAGGATGAACTGGAGGGGGATGATGAGGGGCAGAGCGGAGCACAGTTTACGGTGGATGAGATCGCTGGTGTTTCTGGTCATTGGACAGGAGAGGAGGAGCAGGAGCAGCCAGAGGAGCTGGAGGGTTATTACGAGGGAGGCGAGACAGAGGACCCAGACACACCGTGGCAGTATGCAGTGGAGATGGAGGCAGGTAGTCCCAGCGAGTCATTGTCACAAATGGGTGTGACAGTGGGTTCCTATCCCTGTGGCCATTGCAAGTTCTGTGACCTGATCCCAAGAACCAAGAAGCTGGTAAATCCAGTTGATCAGAGAGAGTATGATATACGACAGTTTATCAACTGCGGTACGCGGAACGTGGTATATGTAGCCAGATGCAGCTGTCCGAAGCTATATGTGGGTAAAACCACACAAGAATTACACAGACGCATGTCTCAGCATCTAAGTAACATACGGACTATGGTTGATACCCCACTTGCCAGACATGTCCAGAGCATACATCAGGGACGAATACAGGATCTTCATTTTTATGGACTGTGTCATTTAAAATTAGGCCCCCGCAAGGGCAACATTGATGTTCGCCTCCTCCGTGAAGAAGCAAAATGGATTTTTCTTCTTAAAAGTAAGGCACCGTTGGGCCTTAACGAAGGATTCTCGTTTGCAGCCTTCTTATAAAATACCATCATGTGATAATAACAAACATTCAGCTGCCTGCTGTCTTTATCATTGCATTATCTTACATTTTTTATATCCCACCACCAACTATTACATACTATGTGACCACAACTGACACAATTGTCAGTCAACATGAATAACACGAATACGAACCTTTAGTACCTATACTTACCTTAATGATCTTAATATACCTTATGTATCTATACTCACCTTAGTTAATAAAATTTTTTTCACAAGAAGTCTATACCTGATGATTATTGTCACGATAGATATACCACTCTCACAAGAAGTATAATCTGATGATTATCGTCATAATAGATACACCACTACTTTATACTATACGTATGGGCCAGTACATTATACCATACATCTTTAATACCTCTGCTCTTAAATTAATATACCTTAGCCACATATATTTCATGGTCCATTTATGGTATCTATGGCCGTAGTGGTAACTAAGTGGTTGAATGGACCACAGATTGAGTCGGGTGATATATACACAAAAGGCGCTGTCATCCAGCGATCTGAGTCTAAGTCCGGAAACATGCGCAGTACGGCGCCGAGCTCGGCGCACGCGCAATGGACTAGTATCCAGCGCTGCTAACCACGCAGGTGCGGTGAACTCTCGCGCGAGGCGAGATCCGGTCACGCAGTGATGACGGTAAGTTGAGAGACTCCCACCTTGGTCCTACGTCATAAACACAGGTATTAGGATAGGTGCGCAGGTAGAGTCTCGACCCGGAAGGGTTCCGGTTCGGCTTCTAGCATTGGCTGGGGCATCAAGGGTCCGTTACAGGTCTCCTGATTGGATTAGGAGACCGGTCCACTAATGATGATGAGTGACACCAGCTTATAAATAGCCCCGCCGGTGTTTGGGTCACATTGTAGCCACATTACCTCTTGATAACGCTGTTTCAACAGCGAAACATGTCGGGGGTGGCTGTGCTCATATTTTAAGTTGCACGTCACAGTGTTGCCATTGCGGCAGGCTGCAGCGCCGATAAAACAGTTACATTATCAGAAGATGAATCTGGGATGGATCAGCCAGGATTTCCAGCCACCAATGACAGATGAGTCTGAGTAGATTGGCCATGCTCCTACAACAAAATTTTCTCTATTGTGGTTGGTTATGAAACCCTCTGGGGCAGACCTGGGCATTGTAAGGCCCGCTTGCCACATACGGCCTTTTGATTGGCTCTGACCGGCCCGCGCTGATTGGGGGACAACTATGCTGCCTAATCTGGGGGACAACTATGCTGCCTAATCTGGGGGACAACTATGCTGCCTAATCTGGGGGACATCTATGATGCCTAATCTGGGTGACATCTATGCTGCCTAATCTGGGGGACAACTATGCTCCTTATCTGGGGGACAACTATGCTCCTAATCTGAGGGACAACTAAACTCCTAATCTGGTGGACATCTATGCTGCCTAATCTGGGGGACAAGTATGCTCCTAATCTGGGGGACATCTATGCTGCCTACTCTGGGGGACAAGTATGCTCCTAATCTGGGGGACATCTATGCTGCCTAATCTTGGTGACATTTATGCTGCCTAATCTGGGGGACAACTATGCTCTTAATCTGGGGGACATCTATGCTGCCTAACCTGGGGGACAACTATGCTCTTAATCTGGGGGACATCTATGCTGCCTAATCTGGGGGACATGTATGCTCCATATCGGGGGACAACTAAGCTCCTAATCTGGTGGACATCTATGCTGCCTAATCTGGGGGACAAGTATGCTCCTAATCTGGGGGACATCTATGCTGCCTACTCTGGGGGACAAGTATGCTCCTAATCTGGGGGACATCTAAAATGCCTAATCTGGGGGACAACTATGCTCTTTATCTGGGGGACAACTATGCTCCTAATCTGGGGGACAACTAAGCTCCTAATCTGGTGGACATCTATGCTGCCTTATCTGGGGGACAAGTATGCTCCTAATCTGGGGGACATCTATGCTGCCTTATCTGGGTGACATCTATGCTGCCTAATCTGGGGGACAACTATGCTCCTAATCTGGGGGACATCTATGCTGCCTAATCTGGGGGACATCTATGCTGCCTAATCTTGGGGACATGCATGCTCCTTATCTGGGGGACAACTATGCTCCTAATCTGGGGGACAACTAAACTCCTAATCTGGTGGACATCTATGCTGCCTAATCTGGGGGACAAGTATGCTCCTAATCTGGGGGACATCTATGCTGCCTACTCTGGGGGACAAGTATGCTCCTAATCTGGGGGACATCTATGCTGCCTAATCTGGGTGACATCTATGCTGCCTAATCTGGGGGACAACTATGCTCTTAATCCTGGGGGCATCTATGCTGCCTAATCTGGGGGACATCTATGCTGCTTAATCTGGGGGACAAGTATGCTCCTAATCTGGGGGACATCTATGCTGTCTAATCTGGGGGACATGTGTGCTCCTTATCTGGGGGACAACTATACTCCTAATCTGGGGGACAACTAAAATCCTAATATGGTGGACATCTATGCTGCCTAATCTGGGGGACAAGTATGCTCCTAATCTGGGGGACATCTTTGCTGCCTACTCTGGGGGACAAGTATGCTCCTAATCTGGGGGTCATCTATGCTGCCTAATCTGGGTGACATCTATGCTGCCTAATCTGGGGGGACAACTATGCTCTTAATCCTGGGGACATCTATGCTGCCTAATCTGGGGGACATCTATGCTGCCTAATCTGGGGGACAAGTATGCTCCTAATCTGGGGGACATCTATGCTGTCTAATCTGGGGGACATGTGTGCTCCTTATCTGGGGGACAACTATGCTCCTAATCTGGGGGACAACTAAGCTCCTAATCTGGTGGACATCTATGCTGCCTAATCTGGGGGACAAGTATGCTCCTAATCTGGGGGACATCTATGCTGCCTTATCTGGGGGACATATATACTGCCTAATCTGGGGGACAACTATGCTCTTAATCCTGGGGACATCTATGCTGCCTAATCTGGGGGACATCTATGCTGCCTAATCTGGGGGACATGTATGCTCCTTATCTGGGGGACAACTAAGATCCTAATCTGGTGGACATCTATGCTGCCTAATCTGGGGGACAAGGATGCTCCTAATCTGGGGGACATCTATGCTGCCTACTCTGGGGGACAAGTATGCTCCTAATCTGGTGGACATTTAAATTGCCTAATCTGGGGGACAACTATGCTCCTTCTCTGGGGGACATCTATGCTCTTAATCTGGGGGACAACTAAGATCCTAATCTGGTGGACATCTATGCTGCCTAATCTGGGGGACAAGTATGCTCCTAATCTGGGTGATATCTATGCTGCCTAATCTGGGGGACAACTATGCTCTTAATCCTGGGGACATATATGCTGCCTAATCTGGGGGACATCTATGCTGCCTAATCTGGGGGACATGTATGCTCCTTATCTGGGGGACAACTAAAATCCTAATCTGGTGGACATCTATGATGCCTAATCTGGGGGACAAGTATGCTCCTAATCTGGGGGACATCTATGCTGCCTACTCTGGGGGACAAGTATGCTCCTAATCTGGGGGACATCTAAAATGCCTAATCTGGGGGACAACTATGCTCCTTCTCTGGGGGACATCTATGCTCCTAATCTGGGGGACAACTAAGCTCCTAATCTGGTGGACATCTATGCTGCCTAATCTGGGGGACAAGTATGATCCTAATCTGGGGGACATCTATGCTGCCTAATCTGGGTGACATCAATGCTGCCTAATCTGGGGGACAACTATGCTCCTAATCTGGGGGACATCTATGCTGCCTAATCTGGGGGACATCTATGCTCCTTATCTGGGGGACAACTATGCTCCTAATCTGGGGGACAACTAAGCGCCTAATCTGGAGGACATCTATGCTGCCTAATCTGGGGGAAAAGTATGCTCCTAATCTGGGGGACATCTATGCTGCCTACTCTGGGGGACAAGTATGCTCCTAATCTGGGGGACATCTATGCTGCCTAATCTGGGGGGCAAGTATGCTCCGAATCTGGGGGACATCTATGCTGCCTAATCTGGGGGACATCTATGCTGCCTAATCTGGGTGACATCTATGCTGCCTAATCTGGGGGACAACTATGCTCCTTTTCTGGGGGACAACTATGCTCCTAATCTGGGTGACATGTATGCTGCTTAATCTGGGTGACCTCTATGCTGCCTAATCTGGGGGACAACTATGCTCCTAATATGGGGAAAACTGATGCTTCTGGCCTTGGGCCTATAATTTTTTGAAGTTTAGCAGTAGCTAAATACATGCTTAATGCAAAAGTCAACATTGATCTTTAACCCCTTAAGGACTCATTTTGGCCTTAAGGACAATTTAATTTTTACGTTTTCATTTTTTCCTCCTCGCCTTCTAAAAATCATAACTCTTTTATATTTTCATTCACAGACTAGTATGAGAGTTTGTTTTTTGTGCGACCAGTTGTCCTTTGTAATGACATAACTCATCATATCATAAAATGTATGGCGCAACCAAAAAAACACTATTTTTGTGGGGAAATTAAAACGAAAAACGCAATTTTGCTAATTTTGGAAGCTTTCGTTTTCACGCCGTACAATTTATGGTAAAAATTACGTGTGTTCTTTATTCTGAGGGTCAATACTATTAAAATGATACCAATTTTTACATACTTTTCTATTATTGTTGCGCTTAAAAAAAATCACAAACTTTTTAACCAAATTAGTACGTTTATAATCCCTTTATTTTGATGACCTCTAACTTTTTTATTTTTCCATATAAACGGCGGTTTGGGGGCTCATTTTTTGCACCATGATCTGTACTTTTTTTTTTGATACCACATTTGCATATAAAAAACTTTTAATACATTTTTTTATAATTTTTTTTAATAAAATGTATTAAAAAAGTTTGAATTTTGGACTTTTTTTTTTTTCGTTCATGCCGTTCACCGTACGGGATCATTAACATTTTATTTTAATAGTTCAGACATTTACGCACGCGGCGATACCAAATATGTCTATAAAAAAAAATTTACGCTTTTTGGGGGTAAAATAGGAAAAAACGGACGTTTTACTTTTTTATTGGGGGAGGGGATTTTTCACTTTTTTTTTACTTTTACTTTTACATTTTTTTACATTTTTTTTACACTTGAAAAGTCCCCATAGGGGACTATTCATAGCAATACCATGATTGCTAATACTGATCTGTTCTATGTATAGGACATAGAACAGATCAGTGTTATCGGCTATCTTCTGCTCTGGTCTGCTCGATCACAGACCAGAGCAGGAGACACCGGGAGCCGGAAGGAGGAAGGTGAGGGGACCTCCGTACGGCGTTCTGAATGATCGGATCTCCGCAGCAGCGCTGCGGGCGATCCGATCATTCATTCAAATCGCGCACTGCCGCAGATGCCGGGATCTGTATTGATCCCGGCACCTGAGGGGTTAATGACGGATGCCCGCGAGATCGCGGGCGTCGGCCATTGCCGGCGGGTCCCTGGCTGCGATCAGCAGCCGGGATCAGCCGCGCATGACACGGGCATCGCTCCGATGCCCACGGTTATGCTTAGGACGTAAATGTACGTCCTGGTGCGTTAAGTACCAACGCACCAGGACGTACATTTACGTCCTGCGTCCTTAAGGGGTTAAATGTAAGGGGTTATGAAACCCTCTTGGGTACTGCAAATGCATGCTCCAGACTCATTCTGTGTCTTTCAGGAACTACTTGCCTCCCTGGTGCCTCAGGCATTGGGCCTATAATTTTTTGAAGTTTATCAGTAGCTAAATACATGCTTAATGCAAATGTAAACATTGATCTGTAAATGTAAGGGGTTATGAAAACCTCTTGGGTACTGCAAATGCATGCTCCAGACTCATTCTGTGTCTTTCAGGAACTACTTGCCTCCCTGGTGCCTCTGGCCTTGGGCCTTAAATTTTTGGATGTTTAGCAGTAGCTAAATACATGCTTAATGCAAATTTCAACAATGATCGTTAAATTCTCGGCGCTCTGCAAGGGCCTTCTCCTACCCCGCCTGGGCCGATCCGAGGACCTCACTAACCAACTCACTAACTAATCCAATCGCTTATAGCGACGGGCGGTGTGTACAAAGGGCAGGGACATAATAAATGCCAGTTTATGACCCTCACTTACTGGTAATTCCTCATTTTAAGGTTAAATAATTGCAATCACAGATCCCTATCACGAACTGGTTTCAGCAACACGCACCTGTCCTTGAAAGATAGAGACACGCTAATCCATTCAGTGGAGCGCTAGTGCGGCCAAGGACATCTGAGGCCATAACACACCTGTTATTGCTCGATCTCGCAATTGATCGGGCAAGGTAAGGGGTTATTAAAGCCTCTTGGGTACTCCTCCTGACTGCTCCTGGTGCAATGTATGGGGTAATTAAACACTCTTGGGTAGTGTTATTGTTACATTTACTGATAATTTTATCAGTAATAAAATTGAATTTTGCAGAATGCTAATCGTTACACAATGGAACGCTTGTTGCGTGTGATTTTTTAATGGAAAAAAAATATATATATACATGGAGAGGGATTAACTCTGCTTAATCATTTTTGGCGATTAGAATCCTTTTGTGATCTGATTTTTTGGAGACAGATGCACACATGTAATAATTTTTTTTAACCAAATTTCAAACATTGTGTGGTTTATTATTTTTGAGAAGAATGTCTTTTGGTGGTCCACCATCCTGCATTATAGAGTCTTCTGAACTACTGTATATGCGCTTGTTTTTTTAAAAAAAAAAAAAAGGTATTTTGTCAGACAATTTCAATAAAATGTTGCGTTTTTTTGGGGCGGATTGTGAAGCCCGGGTGACGGGTGTGTAGTGTGTACTCGTGCATCAGTCAACTCCAGTCTGTGTCCGTTAGGCAATATATGGGTTACTGATGGTCTTGGAATTTAAATTTTTTATTTTTAATTGAACATATTGTGTGGTTTATTATATTTTAGAAGAATGTCTTTTGGTGGTCCACCGTCCTGCATTATAGAGTCTTCTGAACTGCTGTATATGCGCTTGTTTTAAAAAAAAAACAAACAGGTATTTTGTCAGACAATTTCAATAAAATTTTGCGTTTTTTTGGGGTGGATTGTGAAGCCCGAGTGTGTACTTGTGCATCAGCCAACTCCAGGCTGTGTCTTTCAGGCAATCTATGGGTTCCTGATGCCGCAGAGGTGGGGCCTGGGTCTGAGAATTTAACATTTTTGGATTGCGGGTGCTACCAAAAAAGATGGACACACCCTAATCCGTTCAGTGGAGCGCGCCTGTGGCCCCGGACATCGGAGGGCATAACACACCTGTTATTGCTCGATCTCAGGAGAAGGGGGGTTCATCATCGGGAGAAGAGAGTTGCAGGTTGCCCTTGAGTCAGCAAGACATCCATGACAAGCACAGTTGGCAGTCAGCGTGGTGTGGCAGTAGTGGAAATTCTGGAGCCAAACGTGCCCGGGGGAGACCACCTGCTTTGCGGCAGCTTACCTTTCCGGGAGTTAGCGGGTTACCAGCACCGGTCGATGAAAGATAGGGACACACTAATCCGTTCAGTGGAGCGCGCCTGCGCCCCGGAAATCTGAGGGCATAACACACCTGGTATTCCTCGATCTCGCAATTGATCATGCAAAGGTAGGGGGTTATTGAAGCCTCTTGGGTACTGCTGAGGCCTACTCCTGACTTCTCCAGGTGTAATGTATGGGGTAATTAAACACTCTTGGGTAGTGTTTTTTTTTTATTTACTGATAATTTTATCGGTAATAAAATAGAATTTTCCAGAATGCTAATGGTTACACAACGGAACGCTTGTTGCGTGTGATTTTTTAATGAAAAAATAAAATAAAAATTACGGACAGGGATTAACTTTGCTTCATCATTTTGGGTGAAAAAAGTCCTTTGGTGATCTGATCTTTTGGAGACAGATGCGCTTACACACATATTGAATTAGTTTTTGTAAAAAAGAATTCAAACTTTGTGTGGTTTATTATTTTTGAGAAGAATGTCTTTGGGTGGTCCACCGTCCTGCATTATTGTTACGCCGAGCGCTCTGGGTCCCTGCTCCTCCGTTCCCCTCTCTGCAGCGCCCCGGTCAGACCCGTTGACCGGGAGCGCTGCACTGACACTGCCGGCGGGGATGTGATTCGCATAGCGGGACGCGCCCGCTCGCGATTCGCATTCCAAGCTACTCACCTGTCCCGGTCCCCGGCTGTCACGTCCTGGCGCGCGCGGCTCCGCTCCTTAGGGCGCGCGCGCAATGATTGGTGCCTAGCCCAATTAGTCTATTTGCTTCCACCTGCTCCACGTCCATATAACCTCACTTCCTCTTCCCAGCATTGCCGGATCTTGTTGCCCTTGTGCCTAGAGAAAGCGTTTACTGTGTTTGCCATACCAGTGTTCCAGACCTTTGCTATCACCATTGACTACGAACCTTGCCGCCTGCCCTGACCTTCTGCTACGTCTGACCTCGTCTCTGTCTAGTCCTTCTGTCCCACGCCTTCTCAGCAGTCAGCGAGGTTGAGCCGTTGCCGGTGGATACGACCTGGTTGCTACTGCCGTAGCAAGACCATCCCGCTTTGCGGCGGGCTCTGGTGAATACCAGTAGCAACCTAGAACCGGTCCACCGGTATGGTCCACGCCAATCCCTCGCTGACACAGAGGATCCACAGCCTGCCGAATCCTAACAATTATAGAGTCTTGTTAACTGTTGGATAAACGCTTGTTCTTACACAAAGGTAGTTCTTTAACCCCTTAAGGACTAAGGGTTTTTCAGTTTTTGCACTTTAGTTTTTTCCTCCTTACCTCTTAAAAATCATAACCCTTTCAATTTTCCACCTAAAAATCCATATTATGGCTTATTTTTTGCGTTGCCAATTCTACTTTGCAGTGACATTAGTCATTTCACCCAAAAATGCACGAGGAAACAGAAAAAAAAATAATTGTGTGACAAAATCGAAGAAAAAACGCCATTTTGTAACTTTTGGGGGCTTCCGTTTCTACGCAGTGCATATTTCGGTAAAAATTACACCTTATCATTATTCTGTAGGTCCATACGGTTATAATGATACCCTACTTATATAGGTTGGATATTGTCGTACTTCTGGAAAAAATCATAACTACATGCAGGAAAATGTATACATTTAAAAATGTCATCTTCTGACCCCTATAACTTTTTTTATTTTTCCACGTACAGGGCGGTATGAGGACTCATTTTTTGCGCCGTGATCCGAAGGTTTTATCGGTATGATTTTTGTTTTGATCGGACTTTTTGATCACTTTTTATTCATTTTTTAATGGTATAAAAAGTGACCAAAAATGCGCTTTTTTTTACTTTGGAATTTTTTTGCGCATACGCCATTGACCGTGCGGTTTAATTAACAATATATTTTTATAGTTCGGACATTTACGCACGCGGCGATACAACATTTTTTTTTTACACTGTTTAATTTTTTTTATGGGAAAAGGGGGTGATTCAAACTTTTATTAGGGAAGGGATTAAATGACATTTATTAACACTTTTTTTTTAATTTTTTTTGCAGTGTTATAGGTCCCATAGGAACCTATAACACTGCACACACTGATCTTTTACACAGATCACAGGCGTGTATTAACACGCCTGTGATCAGTGTTATCGGCGCTTGACTGCTCCTGCCTGGATCTCAGGCACGGAGCAGTCATTCGCCGATCGGACACCAAGGAGGCAGGTAAGGGCCCTCCCGGTGTCCTGCCAGCTGTTCGGGATGCCGCGATTTCACTGAGCATGCGGGTCATTTTCACTTTCACTTTAGAAGCGGCGGTCAGCTTTGACCGCCGCTTCTAAAGGGTTAATACCGCACATCGTTGCGATCGTCGATCGGACACCGAGGAGGCAGGTAAGGGCCCTCCCGGTGTCCTGCAAGCTGTACAGGACACCGCAATTTCACCGCGGCGGTCCCGAACAGCCCGACTGAGCAGCCGGGTCACTTTCACTTTAGAAGCGGCGGTCAGCTTTGATCGCCGATTCTAAAGGGTTAATACCGCACATCGCCGCAAACGGCGATGTGTGGTATTAGCTGCGGGTCCCGGCCGTTGATGAGCGCCGGGACCGACGCGATATGATGCGCGATCGCGGCGCGATCCCGCTTCATATCGCGGGAGCCGGCGCAGGACATAAATATACGTCCTGCGTCGTTGAGGGGTTAAAAAATTTCTAAAATGTTGTTGTTTTTTGGAGGGGATTGTGAAGCCCGGGTGTGTACTGGTGCATCAGCCAACTCCAGGCTGTGTCCTTCAGGCAATATATGGGTTCCTGATGCCGCAGAGGTGGGGCTTGAGTCTGGAAATTTCAAATTTTTGAATAGTGGGTGCTACCTATGAAAAATTTTTGTCAAAAATTTCATATATTGTGTTGTTTTTTTTTTTGGGGGGGGGGGGGATTGTGAAGCCCTGGTGTGTAGTGTACTAGTGCATCAGCCAACTCCACGCTGTGCCATTCAGCCACTAAATGGTCCCCTCTTGCTACCAACACCTCCACGCTGTGCCATTCAGCCACTATATGGTGTCCTCACGCTACCGACACCTCCACGCTGTGCCATTCAGACACTATATGGTGTCCTCATGCTGCCAACACCTCCACGCTGTGCCATTCAGCCACAATATGGTGTCCTCATGCTGCCAACACCTCCACGCTGTGCCATTCATCCACTATATGGTGTCCTCATGCTGCCAACACCTCCACGCTATGTCATTCAGTCACTATATGGTCTCCTGACACTGATGCCACCACCAGGCTCTGTCATTGTGCTGCTGTGCGGCAGTGATTCTAAGAGCGATGTCGGTAATCTGCATGCTATTCTGAATAACAGTATTATTTCACTACCCCAGCACACTCCATATGCGTTTTAGGACACAGCAAAGTGTTCTATACCCCTATAGAGGCTGTATGTAGGCTAGAAATAGCCTTTTTTAATATCGATTCGCCGCGAACAAATTCGGATCGAAACAAACTTTTCAGGAAAATTTGGCGAATCGTCCGAATCGAATTTTTGAAAAGTTCGCTCATCTATAAAGAGGACATTATAGTTAAATTCTGCAATGTTCAAGCTTGTTGTGCCACTATATGGGCTTCTAACTATTAGTGTTTTGTGTTACCATTGTAAAATAAATAAAGTAATCTATTTATATGGTCAGTGTTGTTTCAAACAACTTCCCTCCATGTCATAGCCTAAAATCACCTTGTCACCCCTCTAAAAAGTTAGTATAATAAAATCATTCAAGATTTTTTTGAAAAATCATTGAAATGTACACTGTAGATATTACAAGCATTCTTAGAGGGGTAACCACACCTTGCACACCAGTTTTAGTAGTTGAACAAACATAAAAAACTTACCATAGTAACACCTCTCTTTTGTGTCAGCTTCACATCATAGCCTTTATATTGAACTAATAAAGTAAGTTCACAGGAATCATTAAATGGGGTGGAGCAGTTGGATTTATCTAAGAGAACACTAAAATTCCCATATGTTTGATTAATTTCTTTTACCAGGACATTTGTACACGTGTCCTGATAACTGTAAGAAGTTCCATCAAAAGTCACAAAGAAGCGACCTCCCCATCCACTGCAAATACCTGCAAAAACAGAGAATAATTACCATACAGAAGTAATATAATAATCAAACAAATAACCTACCGAAACTTAAATATTCCTTTATCAATACAAAATAAGATTTGTATTATGAAAAGACAACTTTCTACAACTTTCTAATACCTCTACTGTTTCAGTTAGGAAGGGTTCATACTGAGGATTCTCCGGCAAGAGATTCAAAGATCACGCGGACATTGCTGTCCCCATAGACAGCATGTTTGCTGCATGAATTTTGAGGATGCAGATACATTTGCAAGCTACTGAGATGCTACAGCCTAGCCTTGTACTAACACAGACCACAGGCTGGTTTATGCTTGCATGATGCAAGCAGTTCATCACGTCCTCTGTGTCTGATCTCAGGCATCCACTGCCTGCTTCTGCTGTCTCAGAGCCTCTGGTTTAAGTAAATACAGCTGAGAAGAATAAGAAGAGACAGCAGAGAAAAGAGTCCTGGGAACAGTGCTAGGTGAAAAATGTTTGAATTAATTTAGAGGACACAGTTGCGTATATAGTAGTGCATGCTAGGGGTATGCTAGGGGTAGATTTACTGAGTAAGGGGTCACGAGGTAACAAACATTATTAGAACTGTAACGGGTCACGGCAGGTGGTGGATCCTCTGGGCCTGTGTGGATGATGATGTGGGCCTGATCTTTTACACAGAACACAGGCGTGTATTAACACGCCTGTGATCAGTGTTATGGGCGCTTGACTACTCCTGCCTGGATCTCAGGCACGGAGCAGTCATTCGCCGATCGGACACCGAGGAGGCAGGTAAGGGCCCTCCCGGTGTCCTGCAAGCTGTACGGGACGCCGCAATTTCACCGCGGCGGTCCCGAACAGCCCGACTGAGCAGCCGGGTCACTTTCACTTTAGAAGCGGCGGTCAGCTTTGACCGCCGATTCTAAAGGGTTAATACCGCACATCGCCGCAATCAGCGATGTGTGGTATTAGCTGCGGGTCCCGGCCGTTGATGAGCGCCGGGACCGACGCAATATGATGCGGGATCACGGCGCGATCCCGCTTCATATCGCGGGAGCCGGCGCAGGACGTAAATATACGTCCTGCGTCGTTGAGGGGTTAAAAAATTTCTAAAATGTTGTTGTTTTTTGGAGGGGATTGTGAAGCCCGGGTGTGTACTGGTGCATCAGCCAACTCCAGGCTGTGTCCTTCAGGCAATATATGGGTTCCTGATGCCGCAGAGGTGGGGCCTGAGTCTGGAAATTTCAAATTTTTGAAAAGTGGGTGCTATGAAAAATCTTTGTCAAAAATTTCATATATTGTGTTGTTTTTTTGGGGGGGGAGATTGTGATGATGTGAGCCGTGCCAGGGAGCTGAGTCTAAGGTGCAGCTGGTTTTCACCAGAGCCCGCCGCAAAGCAGAATGGTCTTGCTGCGGCAGGCGGCACCCAGGTCGCTACCTCTGGCACAACTCGTCCACACAGGTTGCTGGGATGTGACCTGGCACAAAAGGAAACTGGCAAGACGTGGTCAAGGTAGCAGTAGGTCAGGGCAGGCGGCACAGGAGCAAGGTCAGGACACCGAGCAAAGATATGATACACGGCAAGGCAATACATAGGAATGCTCTCTCAAAGGCTCTAGGGCAACAAAGATCTGTCAGGGAACAAAGGGAGGAGCTGATACTTAACCCCTTAATAACGCTGGATGTAAATGTACATCCTGTGAAAAATTCGAAAATTTCATGAAAGATTAAAAAATTTGGAAGACATCAGAGAGCTTCAAAGTTCAGCTGCAATTTTCAAATTTTTCACAACATTTTCAAACTCTGAAGGGCCTTCATATTAGAAATACCACATAAATGACCCCATTATAAAAACTGCACTGAAATTCCCACGGGCGAACAGGTACGCCCTTGGTCCTTAAGTGGTTAATTTACTTAACTTTTTTCCCCTTTTGGATAAGGGATAACATGAGTACCCCTTTAAATATTGGGAAAAGATCTGGAAAAAGGGAATTTTTTTTTGTTTTATATGGTTATGGATTCTATCCTATGTGTGGGAACATTTCATTTATTTAGGAATCCGCTAAGAAGAATATTGCAACATATAAGGCATTGTTCTGTGTCAGAGTTTGTATGCTGAAAATGGAAGTAGACTCTTGATGAGTGAATTAAAGGCATTAAAAAAATTATATTGTTCTTTTAATTTATTTATACATTTTTTGGGGTGGGGGAAGGTTTCCTATGGTGAAGTTAAAGTTATTAAATTCAAAAGACTTATGCATTTGTATACTATGTATTTTGATATTCGCAAATAAAAGAAAGAAAACTAACTTAGTAATCACATGGAATGGAGCAGTTATAAGAGTATAGGAAGGTAGGTGTTATTCCTGTCTGTTAGATAATGTATAATTGATTTAAACATAATTATTAATTTCTATAACTTACATTCGCAGACCTTCTGAATGCAGCAGCCATCATCACTATATATAACAGTAGGTTTTACTCCATTGGCACAGGACTCTGTTGTTATAGGAGGACAAGTCACATTTTTTAAAACAATCACATTGTTTCCCAAACATGTGGCATAAGTGCAGTTGTCAGTTAACCAAGTCTCGTTTACCTGTATTAAAAAATTATAATAATACATTAAGGACTGATCATTTAGAGATTCTATATATTTAGGAATGCAATGGCCTCTAAAATGCATAAATACATGCCAAATATTATTGCATCCTATTGATTTGGTAGCTAAGTGATAAGTGAACAGTACTTGTGATAAAGAGATGGTTCATGCATGCAAAGTACATCCTCCAAACACTGTCATAAAAGCTCCACGTTACTTTCAGACTTCTTGCATGCTTGTAGATGAGGATATCTCTAACAGAGCATACCTCAATTTTGCTTTATTCTTTTATAAGGATAATCATACTGAAATTATTGACAGGTTTGATGAAAAAAAAACCTCTTCACACCACTTCAATTTGTAAAATAATTTGGAATTCGGGCATCACTAGAACACACTGAAGAATCAATGCTTAAACCCCTTCCTGTGCATCATACCCGGTGGGTCCCGGTTGCTATCAGCAACCAGGACCCACGGCTAATGCCGGACATCGCCGATCGGGCTGATGTCCGGCATAAACCCTTTAAATGCCACGCTCAAAGTTGATTGCGGCATCTAAAAGCGGTTACTATGGCTGGTTAGCTCAGTGGGCTGATAGGGACGGCCACAGCGCAACCACAGCATCCTGATCAGCTGAGAGGATGGGGAAGGTCTTTTACCTTCTTCCTTGCTGTACGATCGTCGCTCTATTGCTCCATGCCTGAGATCCAGACAGGAGCAATGGAGCGCCGATATCAATGATCAATGCTATGCTATGGCATAGCATTGATCAGTGTCTGCAATCAGTAGATTTCATGGTATAGTCCCCTATGGGGGCTATACAAGTGTTAAAAAAAGTTTAAAAAAAGAATATATAAATGTGATTTAACCCCTTCCCTAATAAAAGTTTGAATCACCCCCTTTTCCCATTAATATTTTTTTTTTTATATATGTGGTATTGCCATGTGTGTAAATGTCCGAACTATAAAAATATAATGTAAATTAAACCGCACGGTCAATGATGTATGCGTAAAAAAAAATTCCAAATTCCAAAATTGCGTATTTTTGGTCATTTTGTATGCCCTAAAATTTTTTATAAAAAGCGTTCAAAAAGTCTCATCAAATGAAAAAGGGTGTCGATAAAAACTTCAGATCACGGCGCAAAAAATTAGCCCTAAAACCACCCCATATGCAGAAAAATATAAAAGTTATAGGGATCAGAAAATGACAATTTGAAACACAAATTTTGGTGCATTATATATTTTTTTAGTAGTAAAGTGAAATCAAATCTATATAAATTGGGTATCCTTGTGACCGTATGGACCTACAGAATAAATATAAGGTATCAATTTTACCGAAAGGTGCACTGCATAGAAATGGAAGCCGCTAAAAATTACAAAATGGCTGTTTTTTTGTTTGTTTGTTTTTTTCAATTTTGCCCCATGAATAATTTTTTTTGTTTCGTCATAGATTTTATGGTGAAATTATGAATGCTATTACAAAGTAAAATTGTTGGCACAGAGAACAAGACCTCATATGGGTCTATAGGTGGAAAATTGAAAGTGTTCTGATTTTTAGAAGATGAGGAGGAAAAAGCAAAAGGGCAAAAATGGAAAATGGCCCGAGAGGGAAGGGGTTAATTTACTTTTGGTGTTTAACTCCTTAACAACATAGGATGTAAATGTATGTCCTGATATAATAGCACCAAACACACCAGGACATACATTTACGTCCTGTACATGATGCGATCACTGGAACAGTGCTCGCATCATGCACGGCAGGTTCCCGGCTGCTATCAGCAGCAAAGGACGCACCGGTAAACCTTCCAGCAAACCTGAGAATAAGATTGCCAATAATGATCAGTGCTTTGCCTATGCATAGCACTGAACAGTATTAGCAATCTAAGGATTGCTATAAATAGTCCCCTATAGAGATGTAAAAAGTGTAAAAAAGGAAGTTTAAAAAAAATTTGAAAAAGACCATTAAATGGCCTTTTGTTCCCTTTTTTACCCCCAAAAAGTGTGAGAAAAAATAACTATTAAATTATAATGTTAATGATCCCGTAAGGTGAACAGCGTAAACCTAAAAAAAGGCAAAAATTGCTGTTATTTTGTCACATCACATTCCAAATTTTCTTTATAAAAAGATGATTAAAAAGTCACATATACACAAAAGTGGTATCAATAAAAACTACAGATCATGGCGCAGAAATAAGCCCTTATACAGCCCCATGTACGGGAAAATGTGAAAGTTATAGGGGGTCAGAATAGGACGGAATTTTGAACATACTTATTTTGTAACAAAAAATATTTTGTTTTTTTAACCCCTTAAGAACAGGCCAATTTTGGCCTTAAAGGGGTACTCCGCCCCTAGACATCTTATCCCCTATCCAAAGGATAGGGGATAAGATGTCAGATCGCCGGGGTCCCGCTGCTGGGGACCCCGGGGATCGCTACTGGGGACCCCGGGGATCGCTGCTGCGGCACTGCACTATCATTACTGCGCAGAGCGAGATCGCTCAGCACGTAATGGCGGGCAATACAGGGGCCGGAGCATCGTTACGTCACGGCTCCGCCCCTCGTGACGTCACGGCCCACCCCCGTCAATACAAGTCTATGGGAGGGGACGTGGCGGTCATCAAGCCCCCTGCCATAGACTTGCATTAAGGGGACGGGCCGTGACGTCATGAGGGGTGGAGCCATGACGTCACGCTGCTCCGGCCCCTGAACTCGCTCTATGCAGTAATGATGGCGGGGTGCCGCAGTGGTGATCCCCGGGGTCCCCAGCAGTGGGACCGCAGCAATCTAACATCTTATCCCCTATCCTTTGGATAGGGGATAAGATGCCAGAGGTGGAGTACCCCTTTAAGGACCAGACCCATTTTATTTTTGCATTTTCGTTTTTTCCTCCTCGCATTCTAAAAATCATAACTCTCTTATATTTCCATCCACAGACCCATATGAGGGCTCGTTTTTTGCGTCACCAATTGTACTTTGTAATTACATGACTTATTTTACCATAAAATTTACGGCGCAACCAAACAAATATTATTTATGTGGGGAAATTGAAAAGAAAACCGCAATTTATTAAATTTTGGAAGGTTTTGTTTTCACGCTGTACACTTTTTGGTAAAAATGACATGTTTTCTTTATTCTGTGGGTCAATACAATTAAAATGATACCAATGTTATATGCTTTTCTATAATTGTATCGCTTAAAAAAAAATCTCAAACCATTTTAACAAAATTTGTATGTTTGAAATTGCCCTATTTTGACCACCTATAACTTTCTCATTTTTCCATATATGGGGCGATATGAGGGCTCATTTGATGCGCCATGATCTGCAGTTTTTATCAGTACCACTTTTGCTTAGAATTACATTTTTATAATTTTTTTATTCATTTTTTCGGAATAAAATGTAACAAAAAAGCAGCAATTTTGGACTTTATTTTACGTTTACGCCGTTCACCGTACGAGATAATTAACAATATATTTTAATACTTCAGACTTTTACGCATGTGGCAATACCAAATCTGTGTATTAATAATTTTTTTACGCTTTTGGGGGGGGGGGGGTAAAATGGGAAAAACTGATAAATACTTTTTTATTGGGGAGGGGATTTTTCAAATTTTTTTACTTTTTTATTTTAAATTTTTTTACTTTTTTTTTTACACTTTTTATGTCCCCATAGGGGATTATTCAAAGCATCAGTTGATTGCTAATACTGTTCAGTGCTTAGGATAGGACATAGCACTGATCAGTATTATCGGTCATCTTCTGCTCTGGTCTGCTTGATCTCAGACCAGAGCAGAAGACCCCGGAAGATGGGCGGAGCCTAGTGAGGGGACCTCCGGCCACCATGCTGGATGATCGGATCCCCGCGGCAGCGCTGCGGGCAATCCGATCATCCATTCAAAGGACCATACTGCCGGAGATGCCATGATCTGTATTGATCCCGGCATCTGAGGGGTTAATGGTGGACATCCGTGCGATCGCGGATGTCCGCCATTACCGGCAGGTCCCTGGCTGCTGATAGTAGCCGGGACCTGCCGGGCATGACGCGAGGACCGCTCCGGTGCTCGCGATCATGGTGACACGTAAATGTACGTCACAGTGCGCTAAGTACCACGTCACCATGATGTACATTTACGTCCATTATCGTTAAGGGGTTAAAAGCAGTACAATAATAGAAAAGCATGTAAACATGGGTAGCATTTTAAATGTATTAACCCACAGAATAAAGAAAACATGTCAATAATACCGTAAAATGTACAGTGTGAAAACAAGACCTTCCAAAACTCAAAATCAAAATTGCAGTTTTCTATAACAAATTATAATTTTTTTGGTTTCGCTGTACATTTTATGGTAAACTGAGTGATGTCATTACAAAGTACAATTGATCACGCAAAAATTATGGGTCTGTGAATGGAAATAAAAAAGAGTTATGATTTTTAGAAGGCGAAGAGGAAAAAAACAAAAATACCAAAGGAAAAAAAAATTGGCTCTGTCCTTATCGCCTAAATGGGCTGTATCCTTAAAGGGGTACTGCACTGTAAAATATTATTTTTTAAATCAATTGGTGCCGTAAAGTTAAACAGATTTGTAAATTACTTCTATAAAAAAAAATCTTAACCTTTCCAGTACTTATCAGCTGCTGTATGTTCCAAAGGAAGTTCTTTTCTTTTTGAATTTCCTTTCTGTCTGACCACAGCGCTCTCTGTCCATGTCAGGAACTGTCCATGCCAGGAACTGTCCAGAGTAGGAGCAAATCTTCATAGTAAACCTATCCTGCTCCGGACAGTTCCTAAAATGGACAGAGGTGTCAGCAGAGAGCACTGTTGTCAGACAGAAAGGAAATTCAAAAAGAAAAGAACTTCCTCTGTAGTATACAGCAGCTGATAAGTACTGGAAGGATTAAGATTTTTACATAGAAGTCATTTACAATTCTGTTTAACTTTCTGGCACCAGTCTATTTAAAAAAAATGTTCTCCAGGGGAGTGCCCCTTTAAGGGGTTTAACATAATAATCAGTTTGGCATTTTCTAGGTAGATTGGGCAGCTAAGATTATAGATAGATAGATAGATAGATCATTTATTGCATACACGCACACAACATGGAAAAACTCATTTTTTTTCTCTATTTTGTCAGTCACCTTTCTTCCAGAGCAACCATGTAAAGTGGTAAACTGAGTAGTTTCTGTTTTGACAGTGGTAGAAGATATTATAGTGGTAGTTGGAGGAGTAGATTTTGTTGTGGTTGCCGTTTTTGTTGATATTTCAGGAGTTGTTACAAGAGTTGTGGTTTTTAAAGCAGTGGAAGATGGAAGAGTTGATGGTGTTGTGCTTGTGCTTCTCAATGATGTTGTAGGAGTAGTTACTGTTGTCGAGTGAGTAGCTTTTGTTGAGGCAGTGGTAGATGGAAAAGTCGATATTGCTGAGCTGGTAGTTCTCAGTGATGTTTTAGTAGTTGATACTGTAGTCAATCGAGTAGTTTTTGTTGGGGGAGTGGTAGATGGACGTGTAGTTTTTGTTGTGGTTCCAGTTTTTGTTGATGTTTTAGAAGTAGTTTCTGTAGACAAGCGAGTGGTTCCTGTTAAGGCAGTCCTAGATGATCGCATGGTCTTTGTTGTGGTTCCAGTTCTTGGTGACGTTTTTGGACTTGTTACTGTAGTAAACAGAGTACTTTTTGTTGAAGCAGTGGTAGATGGAGTAGTCTTTATTGTGGTTCTAGTTTTCCGTGATGTCTTAGGACTTGTTACTGTAGTAAACAGAGTACTTTTTGTAGAGGCAGCGGTAGATGGACGAGTGGTCTTTGTTGTGGTTCTAGTTTTCCGTGATGTCTTAGGACTTGTTACTGTAGTAAACAGAGTACTTTTTGTAGAGGCAGCGGTAGATGGACGAGTGGTCTTTGTTGTGGTTCTAGTTTTCCGTGATGTCTTAGGACTTGTTACTGTAGTAAACAGAGTACTTTTTGTAGAGGCAGCGGTAGATGGACGAGTGGTCTTTGTTGTGGTTCTAGTTTTCCGTGATGTCTTAGGACTTGTTACTGTAGTAAACAGAGTACTTTTTGTAGAGGCAGCGGTAGATGGACGAGTGGTCTTTGTTGTGGTTCTAGTTCTTGGTGACGTTTTAGAAATTGTAACTGTAGTCAACAGAGTACTTCTTGTTGAAGCAGTGGTAGATTGACGACTGGTCTTTGTTGTGGTTTCAGTTCTTGGTGACGTCTTAGGACTTGTTACTGTAGTAAACAGAGTACTTTTTGTTGAAGCAGTGGTAGATGGAGTAGTCTTTATTGTGGTTCTAGTTTTTGGTGATGTTTTCATAATTGTTACTGTAGTCAACAGAGTACTTTGTGTTGAGGCAGTGGTAGATGGGAGAGTGGTCTCTATTGTGGTTCTAGTTCTAGGTGATCTTTTAGAAATAGTTACTGTAGTCAACCGAGTAGTTTTTGTTAAAGCAGTGGTAGATGGACGAGTGGTCTTTGTTGTGGTTCTAGTTCTTATTGATGTTTTAGGAGTAGTTACTGTAGTCGACCGAGTAGTTTTTGTTGAGGCAGTGGTAGATGGACGAGTGGTTTTTATTCGGGTTGAACTTTTAAATGATGTTTTAGGAGTAGATACTGTGGTCCTCTGAGTAGTTGTTTCTGCTGATGCAGTGGTAGCGGTTGGAGATGATTTTATTGTAGTCTTTGGAGTTGTAAATGACAATATTGTAGATCGAGTTGTTGACATAGTAGTCTTAGGCAAAGTAACAAATGTAAAAGGGACAGTTGTAGACTGTACTGTTGATGTTTTCACTGTAGTCTTAGTAGTTTTTGTAATTGGACTAGTGGTGGAAGAAGTGATCCTTAATGTTGTTGTAGCACTTGAAGTTGTAGGACAGGACTTCAATGTTGTTACTTTACAATTTTGACTGCAAATTTTAGATATAATGCAACCAGAAGGATCTGTTGTGCTAGAAATTGTATCACCTATTGAAAAGTAAAAATATTTGAAAATTACACATAATACACAACTTATTTGATTAAATGGGCACTGTCAGATACAAAAAAACATTTTATATGTTGTACATCTTGGCAAAACATTAACCTTTCTAATATACTTCATAAGAAAATGCTATTTCCTTTTTATAGAAATCATGGCTTATAAAATCATGGCTTTGTCCAAGCTGAATCACAGGAATCGACAAAGTCCAGTAAGTGAGGATGGGCTAGCACACCTCTGTGCTCTTCCCTGTCTGATAGCACTCCTCTGTACTCTCTCCTGTTTTATAGTACTCCTCTGTGCTCTTTCCTGTATGATAGCACTCCTTTGTGCTCTCTCCAGTCTTCTAGTACTCATCTGTGCTCTCTCCTGTCTTATAGTACTTATCTATGCTCTCTCCTGTCTGATAGGACTCCTCTGTGCTCTCTTCTGTCTTATAGTACTTATCTGTGCTCTTTCCTGTCTGATAGGACTCCTCTGTGCTCTCTCCTATCTGATAGCACTCCTCTGTGCTCTCTCCTGTCTTATAGTACTCATCTGTGCTCTCTCCTGTCTGATAGCACTCCTCTGTGCTCTCTCCTGTCTTATAGTACTCAGCTGTGCTCTCTCCTGTCGTATCAGACAGGAGAAAGCACAGATCATCACTTACTGGACTTTGTCCATGCCTGTGCTTCAGCTTGGACAAAGCCATGGTTTCTATAAAAAGGATTTTTTCTATGAATTATATTAGAAAAGTTAATGTTTGGCAAGATGTACAACAAATAAAAAGTTTTTGAATCTGACAGTGGCCATTGAATGTAATAAAGAATATAATTTTTTAATGATGCAAACAAATATTGTGAAAATGAGGAGGGTTTGAAAGCAGTGGCACATATAAATTAAACAGTAAATCCTAGTTTTTAACCCGTATTTAACCCGTATTTTTAAGCCGTATATTTACGTCCTGCGCCGGCTCCCGCGATATGAAGCGGGATCGCGCCGCGATCCCGCATCATATCGCGTCGGTCCCGGCGCTCATCAATGGCCGGGACCCGCGGCTAATACCACACATCGCCGATCGCAACGATGTGCGGTATTAACCCTTTAGAAGCGGCGGTCAAAGCTGACCGCCGCTTCTAAAGTGAAAGTGAAAATGACCCGCATGCTCAGTGAAATCGCGGCATCCCGAACAGCTGGCAGGACACCGGGAGGGCCCTTACCTGCCTCCTTGGTGTTCGATCGGCGAATGACTGCTCCGTGCCTGAGATCCAGGCAGGAGCAGTCAAGCGCCGCTAACACTGATCACAGGCGTGTTAATACACGCCTGTGATCTGTGTAAAAGATCAGTGTGTGCAGTGTTATAGGTCCCTATGGGACCTATAACACTGCAAAAAAATAAGTAAAAAAAAAGTGTTAATAAATGTCATTTAACCCCTTCCCTAATAAAAGTTTGAATCACCCCCCTTTTCCCATAAAAAAAAAACAGTGTAAAAAAAAGAAAAAATAAACATATGTGGTATCGCCGCGTGCGTAAATGCCCGAATTATAAAAATATATCATTAATTAAACCGCACGGTCAATGGCGTACGCGCAAAAAAATTCCAAAGTAAAAAAAATGAGCATTTTTGGTCACTTTTTATACCATTAAAAAATGAATAAAAAGTGATCAAAAAGTCCGATCAAAACAAAAATCATACCGATAAAAACTTCAGATCACGGCGCAAAAAATGAGTCCTACCTCCCTGTACGTGGAAAAATAAAAAAGTTATAGGGGTCAGAAGATGACATTTTTAAACGTATAAATTTTCCTGCATGTAGTTAGGATTTTTTCCAGAAGTGCGACAAAATCAAACCTATATAAGTAGGGTATCATTTTAACCGTATGGACCTACAGAATAATGATAAGGTGTAATTTTTACCGAAATATGCACTGCGTAGAAATGGAAGCCCCCAAAAGTTACAAAATGGCGTTTTTTCTTCGATTTTGCCGCACAATGATTTTTTTTTCCATTTCGCTGTGCATTTTTGGGTAAAATGACTAATGTCACTGCAAAGTAGAATTGGCGACGCAAAAAATAAGCCATAATATGGATTTTTAGGTGGAAAATTTAAAGGGTTATGATTTTTAAAAGGTAAGGAGGAAAAAACGAATGTTACGCCTAGCGCTCCGGGTCCCCGCTCCTCCCCGGAGCGCTCACGGCGTCTCTCTCCCCGCAGCGCCCCGGTCAGTCCCGCTGACCGGGAGCGCTGCACTGTCATGGCCGTCGGGGATGCGATTCGCACAGCGGGACGCGCCCGCTCGCGAGTCGCATCCCAGGTCACTTACCCGTCCCGGTCCCCTGCTGTCATGTGCTGGCGCGCGCGGCTCTGCTCTCTAGGGCGCGCGCGCGCCAGCTCTCTGAGACTTAAAGGGCCAGTGCACCAATGATTGGTGCCTGGCCCAATTAGCTTAATTGGCTTCCACCTGCTCCCAGACTATATCTGATCACTGCCCCTGCACTCCCCTGCCGGATCTTGTTGCCTTAGTGCCTAGAGAAAGCGTTAACTGTGTTTGTCCATACTGTGTACTTGACCTCCTGCTATTGCCATATTGACTACGATCCTTGCTGCCTGCCCCGACCTTCTTCTACGTCCGACCTTGCTCTTGTCTACTCCCTTGTACCGCGCCTATCTTCAGCAGTCAGAGAGGTTGAGCCGTTGCTAGTGGATACGACCTGGTTACTACCGCCTCTGCAAGACCATCCCGCTTTGCGGCGGGCTCTGGTGAATACCAGTAGTGACTTAGAACCGGTCCACTAGCACGGTCCACGCCAATCCCTCTCTGGCACAGAGGATTCACCTCCTGCCAGCCGAATCGTGACAGTAGATCCGGCCATGGATCCCGCTGAGGTTCCCCTGCCATCTGTCTCTGACCTCACCACGGTGGTCGCCCAGCAATCCCGACAGATCGCCCATCTAAGTCACCAGCTGTCGGAAGTGTCCACCATGGTGCAGCAACTTCAGTCGCAGCTACAGCATCTGCAACAGCAGCTACCATCTCCTCCACCAGCTCCTGCACCTCCTCCGCAGCGAGTGGCCGCTCCTAGCCTCCGCTTGTCCCTGCCGGACAAATTTGATGGGGACTCTAGACTCTGCCGTGGATTTTTGTCTCAATGTTCCCTGCATATGGAGATGTTGTCGGACTTGTTTCCTACAGAACGGTCTAAGGTGGCGTTCGTAGTGAGCCTTCTTTCAGGAAAGGCCTTGTCTTGGGCCACACCGCTCTGGGACCGCAATGATCCTGCCACAGCCACAGTCCAGTCCTTCTTCGCTGAGGTCCGTAGTGTCTTCGAGGAGCCTGCCCGAGCTTCTTCTGCCGAGACTGCCCTGCTGAACCTGGCCCAGGGTAATTCTTCAGTGGGCGAGTACGCCATCCAATTTCGTACTCTTGCTTCCGAATTATCATGGAATAACGAGACTCTCTGCGCGACCTTTAAAAAAGGCCTATCCAGTCGCATCAAGGATGTGCTGGCCGCACGAGAGATTCCTGCCAACCTGCAAGAACTTATCCATTTGGCCACCCGCATTGACATGCGTTTTTCTGAGAGACATCAAGAGCTCCGCCAGGAAAAAGACTTAGATCTCTGGGCACCTCTCCCACAGTCTCCGTTGCAATCTACGCCTGGGCCTCCCGCCGAGAAGGCCATGCAAGTGGATCGGTCTCGCCTGACCCAGGAAGAGAGGAATCGCCGTAGGGAAGAAAATCTTTGTCTGTACTGTGCCAGTACCGAACATTTCTTGGTGGATTGCCCTATTCGTCCTCCACGTCTGGGAAACGCACGCACGCACCCAGCTCTCGTGGGTGTGGCGTCTCTTGATTCAAAGTCTGCTTCTCCACGTCTCACGGTGCCCGTGCGGATTTCTCCTTCAGCCAACTCCTCCCTCTCAGCCGTGGCCTGTTTGGACTCTGGTGCCTCTGGGAATTTTATTCTGGATTCTTTGGTGAATAAATTCCGCATCCCGGTGACCCGTCTCGTCAAGCCGCTCTACATTTCCGCGGTCAACGGAGTCAGGTTGGATTGCACCGTGCGTTACCGCACAGAACCCCTCCTGATGTGTATTGGACCCCATCATGAAGTCATTGAGTTCTTCGTCCTTCCTAACTGCACCTCTGAGGTCCTCCTCGGTCTGCCATGGCTCCGGCTTCATTCTCCCACCCTTGATTGGACCACCGGGGAGATCAAGAACTGGGACTCTGCCTGCCATAGGAAGTGCCTCTCCCCCCCTCCCAGTCCCGTCAGGCAAGCCTCAGTGCCTCCTCATGGCCCCCGTCCTGGTGACACACTGCCCCGTGCCAGGCTTCGCCCTCTGCCCTCCCTCCCCATTCCCACTCCTGCTGTACTGCCTGCCGTTGAGGAAACCCTCCATTCTTTCCCGGTGTCCTCATCCCAGGGGAGGCAGTTACCGGACAAAGAAAAGGGGAGACCTAAGGGGGGGGGGTACTGTTACGCCTAGCGCTCCGGGTCCCCGCTCCTCCCCGGAGCGCTCACGGCGTCTCTCTCCCCGCAGCGCCCCGGTCAGTCCCGCTGACCGGGAGCGCTGCACTGTCATGGCCGTCGGGGATGCGATTCGCACAGCGGGACGTGCCCGCTCGCGAGTCGCATCCCAGGTCACTTACCCGTCCCGGTCCCCTGCTGTCATGTGCTGGCGCGCGCGGCTCCGCTCTCTAGGGCGCGCGCGCGCCAGCTCTCTGAGACTTAAAGGGCCAGTGCACCAATGATTGGTGCCTGGCCCAATTAGCTTAATTGGCTTCCACCTGCTCCCAGACTATATCTGATCACTGCCCCTGCACTCCCCTGCCGGATCTTGTTGCCTTAGTGCCTAGAGAAAGCGTTTACTGTGTTTGTCCATACTGTGTACTTGACCTCCTGCTATTGCCATATTGACTACGATCCTTGCTGCCTGCCCCGACCTTCTGCTACGTCCGACCTTGCTCTTGTCTACTCCCTTGTACCGCGCCTATCTTCAGCAGTCAGAGAGGTTGAGCCGTTGCTAGTGGATACGACCTGGTTACTACCGCCGCTGCAAGACCATCCCGCTTTGCGGCGGGCTCTGGTGAATACCAGTAGTGACTTAGAACCGGTCCACTAGCACGGTCCACGCCAATCCCTCTCTGGCACAGAGGATCCACCTCCTGCCAGCCGAATCGTGACAACGAAAGTGCAAAAACTGAAAAACCCTGAGTCCTTAAGGGGTTAAAGGGGTACTCAGGTAGAAAACTTTTTTTTAAATCAACTGGTGTTAGAAAATTAAACAGATTTGTAAATTACTTCTATTAAAAATTCTTAATCCTTTCAGTACTTATTAGCTGCTGAATACTACAGAGGAAATTATTTTCTTTTAGGAACACAAAGCTCTCTGCTGACATCATGAGCACAGTGCTCTCGGCTGACATCTCTGTCCATTTTAGGAACTGTCCAGAGCAGCATATGTTTGCTATGGGGATTTTCTCCTACTCTGGACAATTCTTAAAATGGACAGAGATGTCAGCAGAGAGCACTATGCTCGTGATGTCAGCAGAGAGTTCTGCGTTCCAAAAATAAATACATTTTCTTAGTAGTATTCAGCAGCTAATAAGTACTGGAAGGATTAAGATATTTTTTTAATGGAAGTAATTTACAAATCTGTTTAACTTTCTGGCACCAGTTCATAATAAAAAAAAATAAAAAATTCCACCGGAGTACTCCTTTAACTCAAGCTCACAAAAAAAATGGTTACCTGTAACTTATTTCTATAAGGTGAAGCTGTTTGAGTGTAACACTAACTGCACAATATGCCTAGCACCATTAAAGGGGATAGGATGTCTGATTTCCGGGCAGCACCTGGCATTCTGTGCTGGGCTGCTGCTACAGTCTCAGACACTTTTGAGTTTCTGGGACTGGAGACGTGACATCATGCCATGCCCCCTCGTGATGTCACAACGCGCGCCCTCCGTTCATGTCTATAGGAGGGGGCATAACAGTTTCTGAAACTGTAGCAGCAGCCTGGTGCAGGGCATAAGCCTGATGTCCCTGATGGGTTATGGAATCAGCATTTGACTGTGGAACCATCGACTCCTATGTCTAATGTATGCAGAACTGCAGCCAAGGACAAAAAAGATAAAGTGAAGTCGGAAAGGAAGCAGCTGTTGCTGGGTTATTTAATCATAAGAAGTGTGGAGCTTAAGGAAAATGGTTTTGTGAGATGTCTCCCTGGAGCTACTGCTAGAAGAGATAGAAGATGTATTCTTAATATTGTTACGCAAGCAAAGCAGGAAAGGGATGTGGAATTTCTTGTCCATCTAGGGATAAATGACTTGGCTTGCAATGAAGTTTCAGAGATGAAGGAATCTTTTATCAGACTTTGTAATGATGCACAGGATTATGCATCCCCTGTTTCATTTTCTGAAGTTCTGCTTGTGCATAATGTTCAGAATGATAGGCAGAGGCGCATTAAGGAATTCAATTTATGGCATAGAAAAAGGTGTCAAAAGCAAGGATTTGGCTTTGTGTCTCATGATAGCTCTACTTGGAATAGAAAGGAACTGTACATTAAAGATGTTTTTCATCTTTCTCTCAAAGGAACAAATGTACTTAAACTAGGAAGGGGGGGGGGGGGGGAAGAGTGAAAATCCATGAGTCCAATTGCCCTCCGAAACAATGCCAGAACATGTCAGTAGCACAGAGGTTAGGAAATGACAAGCTCGTCCTGTCCTGTCTACAAATGCTCTCAGTTTAGGTAATAAAATCAATCAACTTGGGTCAATAATGGCATCTGAGAATGTACATTTAGTGGCTGTTACTGAGACATGGTTTAATGAAAGTAATGACTGGGACATATCCATACTTTATACAGAAGAGACAGAGAATACAAAAAAGGAGGAGGAGTGGCCCTGTATGTGAAAGACAGCATAAAATGTAACCTAATACAAGTTAGTGAGGCCAACATAGAGTCAGTTTGGGTTACGTTGCAGTTTGGTAATCATGCAATAACTCGTGTAGGTGTGATATATAGACCACCTGGCCAAAATAAAGAATTAGATGATCTACTAGTTGAGGAAATAGCTAAAATGACAATGAATGGAGAAGTTTACATTATGGTAGACTTCAATCTTCCGGATATAAACTGGAAAACCAAAACAGCTAGTTCTGCCAGGAGTACAGATATTCTGAATTCCCTACTTGGATTATCTCTACAACAAGGAGCCAACCCGGAGGGTGGCCATTTTGCATTTGGTATTTACAAATGGGGATTTGGTATATGATGGTATTGTAGGCAAATCCTTGGTATCTAGTGATCACCAGTCAGTGTGGTTTAATATAAAAAGGAGTCACACCACACAAAAACAAAAGTTTTAAATTTTAGAAATACAGACTTTTCAAAAATGAGATTAGTCATAAAAGAGTCCTGTAACGGTCCCGAACGGTGACGGGAGGGTGATCCACTGGACCAGAGGAGTGATGGCGTGGGCCGTACCCAGGGAACGGAATCTAAGGGGCTACTGGTCTTCACCAGAGCCCGCCACAAAGCGGGATGGTCTTGCTGCGGCAGGTAGCCCCTGGGTCGTTCCACCAGATAGCGACTCAACCCCTCTGGTTTGCTGAGATAGGCGCGGTACAAGAGGAACGGACAGAAGCGTAGTCAGACGTAGCAAAGGTCATGGCAGGTGGCACAGGTTCAGGAGCGGTAATCACTAGCAACAGGTCTAGGCAGGCAGCACAGGTTCAGAGGCGGTGGTCACGGGCAAGGGTTGGCAACAGGCAGGGAACACTTTAATAATGGAACACTTTCACTAGGCACGAGGCACAAAGATCCGGCGAGGGCAGGAAGGGGCTGGAGACTTTTATAGGACAGTAAGGGCCAAGCACCGTTCAATGGTGTGCTGGCCCTTTAAATTTCATGAAGCCGGCGCACACGCGCCCTAGGGAGTGGGGCCGCGCGCGCCGGGAGGAAGAGGCAGCACAAGGGGATGGGACCGCGGGTAAGTGGACACGGGATGCGGCGTGTGTGCGGGGACCTTACCTATTAGACTGGAACGGATTACATGGAGTCCAGGAGAAATTATGCATTATTGAAGGCAACAGAAAATTGCATTAGACTTGTCAGTAAAAGCAGAAAAAGGAAAAGATAGCATTTAGTAATTATAAAAAAAAACACAGAACAATGAAGATCCCCATAAAAATCATTTAACCCCTTCCCTAATTAAAGTAAGAATCAACCCCCTTTTCCCTTTAAAAAAAAACTGTAAATGTCTGAACTATAAAAATATATCAATAATTATACCTCACAGTCAATGGCGTACTCGCAAAAAAATTCTAAATTCCAAACTAGCGTATTTTTTGTCAGTTTTTATATCATGAAAAAATTTATGAAAAGCGATCAAAAGGTCTGCTCAATACAAAATGGTACCGATAAAAACTTCAGATCATGGCACAAAAAATGAGCCCTCATACCGGCCCGTATGCAGAAAATTTTTTGTTATAGGGGTCAGAAGATGACAATTTTTAACGTATAAATTTTCCTGCATTTTTTCTTCAATTTTGTCACACAAGGATTTTTTTTTCCATTTCGCAGTGGATTGTTCTGTAAGATGACTAATGTCACTGCAAAGTTGAATTGGTGGTGCAAAACATAAGACATTATATAAAAATTTAGGTGCAAAATTTAAAGCGTTATGATTTTTAGGAGGTGATAAGGAAAAAATGAAAATGCAAAAACGGAAAAACTCTGAGTCCTTAAGGGGTTAATATCTTCACTAGTGATATTGCAAAAGGTCTCGCCGGTAAGGTGTGTCTTTTTGCTGATGCCACAAAGATGTGTAACAGGGTTGATGTTCCTGGAGGGATATGCCAAATGGAAAAGGATTTAGGCAAACTAGAAGAATGGTCAGAACTCTGACAACTGAAATTTTATGTGGATAAGTGCAAGATAACTCACCTGGGGCGTAAAAACCCTCAGGCAGAATATAGAAGTCCTGACCTCAGTATTTAGGATACTTATTTCAGCAGACTTAAAGGTAGGAAGACAATGTAATAGAGCAGCAGGAAACACTAGCAGAATGCTTGGGTGTATAGGGAGGGGTATAAGCAGTAGAAAGAGAGAAGTGTTCATGTTGCTGTACAGAACACTGGTGAGGCCTCACTTGAAGTATTGTGCACAGTACTGGAGGCCATATATCCAAGCAGGATATAGATACTCTAGAGAGAGTTCAGAGAAGAGCTACTAAAATAGTACATGGATTGCAGGATAAAACTTACCAGGAAAGGTTAAAGGACCTTAACATGTATAGCTTGGAAGAAAGAAGAGACAGAGGTGATATGATAGAGACTTTTAAATACATAAAGGGAATCAACATGGTAAAGGAGGAAAGCATAGTTAAAAGAAGAAAAACTACAACAAGAGGACATAGTTTTAAATTAGAGGGGCAAAGGTTTAAAAGTAATATCAGAAAGTATTACTTTGCTGACAGAGTAGTGGAAGCATGGAAGTTTAAGCATGCATGGGATAAGCATAAGGCTATCCTTCATATAAGATAGGGTCAGGGACTACTGATAGGATTCAGGTATATTGGGCAGATTAGATGGGCCAAATGGTTGTTATCTGCCGGCACATTCTATGTTTCTATGGTTATAAGCCATATGCTGGTTGCTTAAAGCCTCTGATCTTAAACCCCCCCCCCCCCTTCCCAAAAAAAAAAAAAAAAAAAAAAAGGTATCACAGCCAACTTATTAAAATAAATTTAAAATGAACCAAGAAAATATGAAATCACTACTGGCTAAAACATTTTATTTCCTGGTAAATGGAACTAATAAAAATAGTCCCCAGTACAAAAAATGACATCCAGCATTTTTGTATCTTTTGAAAGTAAACAACATGATACGGCAAGTATAGAGATAGCGTTCGGCACTGCATTGCTTAAATGTGGCTATAATCACAAGTCCATGTACACCTGTGTCAGGGACAGCAACTGGCGTCCGATCTCTCCCTTGCCTTGCCTGTCACTATGTTGCACTTCATGGAATAAAAAACTTTTTCTACACTACGAGACTGGTGAGTGCCATTCATCTTCCTAACTTTTGTAAACAACATGATAATTGTATAGTTTTACTAGCAGAGTAAACAGTGTTGGATATGACATTTTCTAGAGGTCCTAATAAGGACCTGGGCCCATTATGAGGTTTGCCATTGTGAGCTATCATTTCTATGTACACCCTTGCGTTGTTTGTTGAGAAAAGAAGAGGAAAAATAGAAATATTTAGAGATGTTCTATAATCACAATGGTCAAATATTTGACAGTGAGTTTTCAGCACCACTAATAAAGTGCCACAAACACAGCCTAAGCCATGCTTGAACAACAAACCTGTATGAGGTCTTTGAGAATACAATAATCATATTTCATAATCTCATAACATATGATCTGCATTTTACCATCTGAATAGAATTTTTCATTTTTGAAATTGGTGCAAAAATGGCAAAAAATTGAAAAAATTTACCGATTTTTAAGTAAATATGATCAGAAAAAACAAAGGTGTGATTAATATGACTGTAACTTACATTACACATCTGTTGAATCTTTTCAATGTGTCCCCCAGTGCGTATTGACTAACATATTACATACATGTTGAAGATGAAAGTCACTTACCTGGTTTGAATACTGACCCATTCTCGTTACAAGAGCAGATTGTTGTAGTTGTTGGCCTACAGTGACTTACATCATCGCAACATATATACTGTATCTCATAGTCATAGCATTGTTTAGATGTTTGTTTAGCATTGAGACATTTTAATCCATCTTGTAAATCACATGTTATTTCCTGCATTTCTTCAAAGATTGATGGGTTTTTGTCAGAGCCCTTTATTCGACACTCGATTGCAACTGGTTTGTAACAAACTTTTTTTCCAGCTGCCTTTAATAGTTCAAAGTTTTCATATTCACCTCCAAACTCTCCAGATTCTGGCTCATTCACACTTATCCACTCTGAAACGTAACACCTTGGAGTACATGTGACTGGATATCCTGTAAGATTAGAAGTTGACTTTGTTTTAAAAGTTGAGGTTCGGAGTTTTGGAGACGTTGATCTTAGAGATTTTGTCGGTGATGTAAACAGGGTTTTAGTTCCTTGTGATCTGGTTGTGGGCGTTGTGGTTTTTGGAGATGTGGTTTTAATTGATGTAGTTTTGCAGAAAATCTGACAGCATTTGTACCTGATCTCATAATCATAACATGTCTTAAAGTTGGTTATTTGATGCTTATTTTGGCATATCAACCCATCATCTAGAGAACATGTAATAATTTGTGTTAAAGCATCCGTATCTTTTGGTCTGCATTCAATCTTTTTGGGATTTGCACATACTTTAAAACCAGCTCTTCTTATTATATCAAGATTTTCAAAATCTCCTCCATTGTTCCCCAAGGTAACTGTGTGTAAACTAAAGTACTCTGTCCATTTACAGATTACTTGACATGGTGTAGTTGGTAAACTAGTCTTAATTGTAGTTGTCCGTCTTCTAGTTGTTGTAGGTATGGTTTTTACTGTTGAGCGTGTGGTGGTAAGGGTAGTCGTTTTTGTTAATACTGTGGAATAAGTGAAAAGAGAGTAATAATAATGTATATGTATCAATAAGTCAATAATCTGTGACATTTATTATGCTTGCATAAAAGTATACACTTAATCTTTGTGATAGCACAAATTCTTCTTTTTATCAGCAAGCTTTTCCCCATAATTAACATTCATGTCCCATTCTGGCACCTGTAGATGATAAATGTCAGATTGCTGGGGGCCCCACTGCTGGTGCCCCATGAATAGTATGGGGGTCATTCCTCCTCACCCAAACCAATTGAGGGGGAGGCTGTATGTAGCAGTGGTCAAGCAAATAAATAATGGTCTAATAATACATATTAGACATATACAAAATTATAAGATAGAGAATAGATGTAGAAAAAAAATACACACCTCTTTTTATCATTCTTCTCTAAATTTGTATCTAGCAACTTTGCCCTAGCTTGTGTCTATTAATTGGGTTTAACACAGTCGCAAGTGTTTTGAGAGCACCATGTGGCATTATTATTTTCATGTAAAGAAAACAGATAGGTGTCGGCTCACCCTCATACCTTACTACTGCTCGGACTGGCTTGGACACCGCCAATGCTTGAATGTAAAAGAAATTGATTGTCCAGCACAGTTTTCAAAGTTTTCAATGCGGTGTAAACTTTATTCACATGAAAAGCACATACAAAAAGAGGACATCACTGGAGCAGTTACGCATTTTGGCCACACAAAATGGCCTAACTCATACAACTGATACACAGTTATGGGATCATTTATGTATGGGAGGTGGGGATTAGTGATAGGAAACACCTAAAAAAAAAAACTCTATAAACACCTCCTCCACTGCATAAAGAGAACATACAAAATATATACTAGCACCACATAGTTATTGTAATAAAATATAGATACATAAACATAGTACAAAAATAAAAAAAAAAGTGCATAACAAGTACTTTAATAGATGAATATAAACATGTACATGGTGGGCCATTTATATGGATACACCTTAATAAAATGGAAATGGTTGGTGATATTAACTTCCTGTTTGTGGCACATTAGTATATGTTAAGGGGGTAAACTTTTCAAGATGGCCATGGCGGCCATTTTGAAGTCGGCAATTTTGAATCCAATTTTTCATTTTTCAATAGGAAGAGGGTCATGTGACACATCAAACTTATTGGGAATTTCACAAGACAAACAATGATGTGCTTGGTTTTAACGTAACTTTATTCTTTCATGAGTTATTTACATGTTTCTGACCACTCATAAAATGTGTTCAATGTGCTGCCCATTGTGTTGGATTGTCAATGCAACCCTCTTCTCCCACTCTCCACACACTGATAGCAACACCGCAGGAGAAATGCTAGCACAGGCTTCCAGTATCCGTAGTTTCAGGTGCAGCACATCTCGTATCTTCACAGCATAGACAATTGCCTTCAGATGACCCCAAAGATAAAAGTCTAAGGGGGTCAGATCAGGAGACCTTGGGGGCCATTCAACTGGCCCACAACGACCAATCCACTTTCCAGGAAAGTGTTCATCTCGGAATGCTCGGACCTGACACCCATAATGTGGTGGTGCACCATCTTGCTGGAAAAACTCTGGGAACATGCCAGCTTCAGTGCATAAAGAGGGAAACACATCATCATGTAGCAATTTCGCAAATCCAGTGGCCTTGAAGTTTCCATTGATGAAGAATGGCCCCACTATCTTTGTACCCCATATACCACACCACACCATCAATTTTTATGTTCCAACAGTCTTGGAGGGATCTATCCAATGGGGTTAGTGTCAGACCAATAGCGGTGGTTTTGTTTGTTAACTTCACCATTCACATAAAAGTTTGCCTCATCACTGAACAAAATCTTCTGCGTAAACTGAGGGTCCTGTTCCAATTTTTTGTTTTGCCCATTCTGCAGCACCTGAAACTACGGATACTGGAAGCCTGTGCTAGCATTTCTCCTGCGGTGTTGCTATCAGTGTGTGAAGAGTGGGAGAAGAGGGTTGCATTGACAATCCAACACAATGGGCACCACATTGAACACCTTTTATAAGTGGTCAGAAACTTGTAAATAACTTTTGAAAGAATAAAGTTACGTTAAAACCAAGAATATCATTGTTTTTCTTCTGAAATTCCCAATAAGTTTGATATGTCACATGACCCTCTTCCTGTTGAAAAAAAAAAGTTGGATTCAAAATGGCCGCCATGGTCACCACCCATCTTGAAAAGTTTCCCCCCCTCACATATACTAATGTGCCACAAACTGGAAGTTAATATCACCAACCATTCCCATTTTATTAAGGTGTATCCATATAAATGGCCCACCCAGTAGAAGACACTACATAATATTATCTCATGTATAAGAGCTACACAGAGTATAACTTTGTTTACATAAAGTGGAACACATATTTGAGAATTAGACATGAAAGAACTTTTGAAAACTTTGATTCGGCCGATTCACCGAATTTTTCAAAAAATCTCAGTTCGATCCGATATTATTTGCGGCGAATCTATATTAAAAACTGCTATTTTTGGCCTACAGAGAGCCTTAACAGGGGTGTAGAACACTTTGCTTTGTTCTAACAAGCATATGGAGTGTGCTGAGGTAGTGAAATAATACTGTTATTCAGAATAACATGCATATTACTGGCATCGCTTTTAGAATCACTGCCACAGAGCGGCACAATGACAGAGCCTGGAGGTGGCATCTGTATGAGGAGACCTTATAGCGGCTGAATGACACAGCGTGGAGGTGTTGGCAGCTTGAGGAGACCATACAGTGGCTAAGTGGCACAGCGTGGAGGTGTTGGCAGCATGTGGAGAACATATAGTGGCTGAATGACACAGCTTGAATGTGGCTGAAGCATGAGGAGACCATATAGTTACTGAATGACACAGCCTGGAGCTGGAAGCAGCATGAGTAGACACTAGGGCTTCACAATCCCTAAGATTAAAAGATGAACTTTGAAATTTATATTGAAGATTTAGGGTAGCTAGTGCTACCATAAAAAATGTTTAGGCTCAGGCCCCGCAGCATCAGTAAACCACATATTGGCTAAATGACACAGCCTGGAGTTGGCTGAAGCATAAGGAGTCCATATAGTGTCTGAATGGCACAGCCTGGAGTTGGCAGAAGCATGAGGAGACCAATGAAATGTAAAATTTTTAAATAGAAATGTAAGAATTTTAACTTGAAATTGAGGATTTTGAAATTGAAATTTTAACTCCCAAGTTATAGTGTCCCAGGCCCCGGGGTGTGGGTATAAAGGACCAAATCTAACAAGGAGTCACATGTCACATGGCAGCACAATGACAGAGCCTGGAGGTGGCATCAGTATGAGGAGAACATATAGTGGCTGAATGGCACACAACAAGAGCTGTAGCAGACTGATGTAGCAAACATTGACAACTTTATTGTTAAAAAGACATTATTAAAAAACATATTGGCAAAGAGGAATGGCAGCTGAAACAGAGGACATCTTCTGAATAAAGTGCATAATAATTCTACAATGGCAAGTGCCACACGCTGTGTTGCTATATAGTGAGGTAGATATGTACAGGTTGCACATAACACGTAATATATGTGCGCCAGTACAAATAGATCTAGACAATACTATACTAAAAGTGCAAGTAGATATCAGGTATTTAACAACCTATCAAAAGTGCATTGGTACAAGAGGTGCAAACTGCAGAAATACCCACACATACAATGTAAAATGCGCAGCCAGGAGACGTCCACCCTTCTTTTTCCCTTTCTTTTTTCCCTTTTTTATAATTGGTTGGTTCTTATGCAAGTAGATCATTACTTTTCCATTTAGTTTCTCTGATGTGGATTTTAATATGTCTGTAGTTATTACATCATTTTAATCAGTGTCTTTGTTACATATTTTTTAGATCCAATTGGCTGCATGTGTACCTGCCTGATGTATCCTGCTTATGTACCTTTTCACTTTAATCAGCACCTACCTGGAGTCTCATATGTATCTTTAAGGAACCAGCACATCAAGATGGACTCCTCTTCTAGAGAACTCATGCCTTTCATTTAGGTGGACGTTATCATATTTTTAACATCTTTTATAATTTTTATACCTTACATCTCCCACTCATATATATATATATATATATATATATATATATATATATATATACATATATATATATATATATATATATATATATTATTTCTTCTACACTATCCCCATCTTTCGCACCATTATTATTATTTCTTATGCACTACATTTTTTTTCCAATTTTTTTGTATTGCTGCACCCACACACCCTTCTTTTTCTATATTCTTTCTCTCTTTCTGTCTCCCTCCCTTTTTCCTCCCCTTTGTTCTCCCCACCTTTTCCCATCCCCCATTCCCATCCTCTCCTATTCTTTCTACTTTGGCCCCCCTTCCTCTTGATGCACCACACACTGTTTTTCATCATGACCTTATATTTTCATACCATGTCCTATTATTTGCATCCATCACACATGGCGGTTTGAAGCCATGTCCTAAACCCTTGTTTGCACATCCTTTTCATTTGGTCATAATTTTCACTATCACAATACACACCATTGTTACATATAACATAGATATATTACTATTTTCAGTGATTTATTTTTGGTGTATAATTCATCACATGATCCATACACATCATTAATAATTATTATATATCACATAAGTATTTCCATCATTAAATAATAGGGGTTCACTCACATTACATATATAATGGGGCTATATGCACACATAATATTCGTATATTCATATATATATATATATATATATATATATATATATTTTTTTTTTTTTTTTTTTTTTTTTTGTTTATATTTTTACGTACATTTTCATTCACATTCCAATTTAAATTCATAATTGGTGTATATGGTATGATTGCACCTTGTTTTTTTTTTTTTAATCTGTACCTTGGACTCATGATCCTTGCTATGTAATTACATTTTGACATTGCCATATATGTGGTGATTATGTTCCTCTTTGTCTTGTGTTCTTTGCCTTTTTCCTTTTTTTATTTTTTCATTTCTTCTCTTCACCACATCACTGTGCACCACTGCCCCCCCCCCCTCCCTACAGGTAGGGCTTTCTGCTTGTGTTATTGGAATTCATGGCTGAATGGCACAGCCTAGAGTTGGCTGAAGCAAGAGAAGAGACCATATAGTGACTGAATGAGACAGCCTGGAGGTGGCATCAGTATGAGGAGACCATATAGTAGCTGAAAGACTGCCTGGAGTTTCTGGCAGCATGGGGAGACCATATAGTGTCTGAACAGCACAGCCTGGTGGGGGCTGAAGCATGAGGAGACCATATAGTGGATGAATGGCACAGCCTGGAGTTGACCGCAGATGAGGAGACAATAGGGCCCCACAATCTCTAAGAATAAAATATACATTTTGAAATTTTCATTGAAGATGTATGGTAGCTAGTGTAACCATAAACATATATAGGTAATGTCCTAGGCCCAGCAGCATCACTAAACAATGTAGTTGCTGAATGACACAGACTGGAGCTGGCTGAAGCATCAGTAAACCATATATTGGATGAATGGCACAGCCTGGAGGTGGCTGAAGCATCAGTAAAACATATATTGGATGAATGACACAGCTTGGAGTTGGCTGAAGCATGAGAAGAGACCATATAGTGGCTGAATGACACAGCTTGGAGTTGGCTGAAGCATGAGAATAGATCATATAGTGGCTGAATGAGACAGCCTGGAGGTGGCAGCAGCATCAGGAGTCCTGAAAGTGACCCAGTGACAGAGTGGTGTGGTGGGTGGAAATACCAGTACCCAGTGACGAAGGTGGGTGAAAAAAGGTCTGATGGGGAGGAATGTTTGTAACTGGGGAGCAGCGCCATAAATCTGTTTGGCACTATCCATATTTGTGAACTGTTGGTGTGGCACCATGGTCAATCTACTCTGATGCATCAGGCATTGGTGGTTGGAAATCCTGGCTGATTCATGCCTGATTCATCTTCACAAATGTCCATCTCTCCACATTTTTCATGAGTTCTCCTTAGGGTGACTATGGCCCCCGCCGCACTAAACACCTGCTCTGATGGCACACTACTGGCCAGGCAGGACAGCTTTTCCAGGGCAAACTCTGCTAGTGGCGGCCACAAATCAAGTTTGACTGCCCAGCGGATCTTCAAGGTGTGTTGGCATGGGCATGTTGAGCTGTGCCACCACCTGTTGGTTCAGGTCCTGCTCCATGCTGATGAGTTGCTTCATTATGCGGTTGAAGAAAGCTACTCATCAGTGACTGTAGACAGGCTGCTGCTGATGGAGCAGTACTTCTGCCACCCCACCCCTCCCCAGCAACCATGGCAGTGGAAGGTGAGCGCAGGGGACCCCCCGATTCAGACCTGCGAGAGGATGGGCAATGGTGCTGATAGGCATCGGCCAACTGATTACATAGGATGCCTCTGTAGTAAGTCACTTTGTCCTCCCTCTCAGTGGGTGTAAAAAAGGCCCCTATTTTGTGGCAGTAGCGAGGGTCCAATAAGTTGGAGAGCCAGAAGTGACAATTCGGCTGTCACTACACAAGCAAGTGAGCATGCATCGTGCCATTTGTGCAAGTGACTCGGAGGGACTCCCTGCCTCCATCTCCACTGCATACTGCCAAGGTGTGTCTGGGTCCTCTGTCCTCTGTCCTTCCTCATAACCCTCTAGCTCCTCTGGCTGCTCCTGCTCCTCCTCTTCGGTCAGATTACTAGAAAAAACAGTCATTTGGCGAAACCTAAACTGTGCTCCACTGTGCCCCTTCTCCTCCAGTTCAGCCCCCACAGGGCTTATGTTGCCGTGAGATGTAGGCGCCATGTCTCCAGTGCACTGACAAGCCATCGTTTCCAACACGTGTTGTAAGAAATGAAGCAGTGGAATGACGTAGTTCATCCCGTAATCCTGGCGACTTACTAATAATGTGGCTTCCTCAAAGGGCCTGAGCAAACAGCAGGTGTCACGTATGAGCTGCCACTGGTTCACATTGAAGTTACACAGGGGAGTACCGCTATCCGCTTGGATCATCAAGAAATCGGTGATGGCTTTTCTCTGTTTGTACAGTCGGTCCAACATATGGAGGGTGAAATTCCAACGTGTGGCAATGTAAAAAATCAGACTATGTTGGGATACCGTTCTGATGCTGCAGCTCAAGGAGGGTGTGCTTTGTGGTGTACAAGTGTCTGAAGTGCATGCAAAGTTTCCTTCCCATTGTTTCAATGTCTTGCAATGGGGGCGAACACTTCAGGAACTGCTTCAAATCCAAAGTGAACATGTGTGCCATGCAGGGTGCATGGCTCAGTCTTCCCAGTCGCAGTGCAGACAATATGTTCTTCCCGTTGTCATTCACCATGGTTCCCATTTCCAGATTTCGTGGAGTAAGCCATGCTCTGATTTCCTTACGAATTACTTTCCACAGTTCCTCCCCTGTGTGACTCAGTTCACCAAGGCAAACCATGTGAAGAACAGTGTGACACCACCGTGCCCTGCACACATGGTATGCTGAAGGGCCACTGAGACTTGTCTGGGCAGTGGAGGCTGAGGACACGGTGGAGGATGAGGAGGCGGAGTCGCACACTGTCACAGGACAAACGGCTTGAGAGCATGGAGGAGGAAGCGGCGTGACTGGTCCAAGTTGGTGTTTTGGCTGTGCAGGAACCACATTCACCCAGTGAGCCATAAAGGACATGTATTGTCCCTGACCATAGTTACAGCTCCAGATGTCGGCGCTGCCGTGCACTTTGGTAAACACCGACTAGACAACCTTCTCTTCCACAAAATTGTGCAGGGCTGGTACTGCCTTCTTCGCAAAGAAATGATGGCTTGGCACTGTCCACCTCGGCTCGGCACAAGCCATCAATTCTCTGAAAGGTGAAGAGTTCACCACTTGAAAAGGGAGGGACTGCAGGACCAGCAACTTGGACAGGAGCACATTCAGCTTCTGCGCCATTGGATGAGTTGGCGCATACTGTTGTCTCTTGGACATGGATTCGCTGATGGATTGTTGAAGGAATGGCTGACTAAAAGTAGGAGGAGCAGGAGCATCTGGAGCGACAGAAGGTGGGTTTGACACACAGCTCCCTTTGGCTGAGGTGGTGGAGCCTTGGCTGGCTGAAAGAAGGAGCAACGTGCCACTGGGTGATGCAGCAGGTTGGACCACTACATCGGAGCCACGGTTCTCCTGTCAGGGATGGCTCGAGGGGAGGCTTTCAAATGTGATTGACTGTGCTGCTATAGACAGTACTGCTAAGTGTCGACATAAGAAAATATACACCAGACAGGTTGTTGGTATAAACTCTTTCTTAGCATACTCGCAGCTGCCGCAAAAGAGTTCTATTTAATCCAGGAATTACATTTAGTTTTTACATTGGACAAAGAAGGAGGTTTAGTTATGACGTCAAAATTAGCATGTTACATTTTGATTGGTTGTTTGATTATTGCGTCCGTATATATTAGGATATCTATTGTCCATTATTTTCTTGGCAGAAGTTTCTCTACTAGGAAGTTCCAGAGTACTCTGTCCGTCAGATATTTTGTCTTTTACTCCTTATCTCAGTTGTATCGGCGTCATGGCAAGGCCTCCATCGTAGTCATGAGCATATTGCAAGCTGATATATATGGGTTAAAGCGGTACTCCGGTGGAAAACTTTTATTTTTTAAATCTACAGGTGCCAGAAAGTTAAACAGATTTATAAATTACTTCTATTTAAAAAATCTTAATCCTTCCAGTACTTATTAGCTGCTGAATACTAAGAAAATACATTATTTTCTTTTTGAAACACAGAGCTCTCTGCTGAATCACGAGCACAGTGCTCTCTGCTGACATCTCTGTCCATTTTAGGAACTGTCCAGAGAAGTAGAAAATCCCCATAGCAAACATATGCTGCTCTGGACAATTCCTAAAATGGACAGAGATGTCAGCAGAGAGCACTGGGCTTGAGATGTCAGCAGAGAGCACTGTGTTCCAAAAAGAAAAAAATCTCCTCTGTAGTATTCAGCAGCTAATAAGTACTCGAAGGATTAAGATTTTTTAATACACGTAATTTACAAATCTGTTTAACTTTATGGCACCAGTTGATTTAAAAAAAAAAATGTTTTCCACTGGAGTACCCCTTTAAAGGGAAGGTAACAAAATATATTTTTCCAGCAGCAATGGCATATTAGTATTAATATATTGATCAGCCATTAGAAATAGAGATGAGCGAATCGAAGCTGACAAACCCGAATTCATTAAGAAATTCATGAAATATTCGATTCGCAACGAATGCGAATATCGCCGCGATTCGATCACGCAAATCGCTTCATTAAACTCCATTTTACAGCGTTCCAGGCTATTGTAGACCTAAAATGGTGGATCCACATGTGAGTACATGGGGCAGGGGATTATGGGAGGGCGGAAAACAGCGGCGGGAATGAAGGTAGGCGGGCTGAACCTGAATCACATGTGAGATGCAGCCTATCAGTGTTCACTGACCTCTGTGATATCACAGCCCCTATATAATCAGCGGCCATCTTGCCTCTCTTCATTTCATCTATGCACTCAGATAGAGAGGACTGGACTGCGTGTGTGTGAATAGCTCATACCACTGCGTTACACTGCAACTGCTAGTCACATCAGCATTAGGGAAAGACAGGACTGAAGTGCTGTTGTGTTCTCACTGGGGAAAATCTTACGATATATAAACCTCCTATTCATGTTATTGAGCATTGCAGCAGAGAGGGGCAGATAGCTCCAAGCTGCGTGAACTTTCTGAAGCATCTTATTTCCTAATTTTTCAGCCAGAATGAGGTTTTATTTGCTCCACAAAACTTCTGCTGCTCAGAATTGTATGACAGAGTGCAATTTAGGGTTTAATCCCTGTATTTTTTGTTTTTTTGTGGTGCTGCACTGTTGGGTCCTGCTGCTGTTCAGAAATACGTGATTGTTCAGTGGACTGTAGTGCATTTGTACCATTTTGTACCTGTTAATCTGTCAAGGGGCTACATACTGTGCAAGTCCACACAAAAGTATTCACCGGCTGGTGTTTTACAAAAATACAGATTTTTATCTGCAAATAGTTGCGCATATTACTGCCTTCATCAGTGCATACCGCATACGTACATCCAAGTATTGTACCATTTAGTACCTGTTAATCTGTCAAGGTGCTCCATACCGTCAAAGTCCAAACAATAGTATTCACCGGCTGGTATTTTTTAAATATATAGTGCGAATATAGCACTATATATTCGTAATTACGAATATTCTTTTTTTTTTTTTCACAGTACACATCACAGTGGTCATCCCTCTCTGCTTCCAGCTTGTGTGGTGTAAAGAAGGCTCTAATACTACTGTGTGAGACTGGCGTACGAATTTTTGCATATGTGAAAATTTGCATATGTTAATTTTCACATATGCGAATTTTTGCTTATGCTAATTTTCACATATGCTAATTTTCGCACATGCTAATTTTCGCTTATACAAATTTTTGCATATTCAAATGTTCGCATATGCGAAATTTCACATATGCGAAAATTTTACGCGAATATTACGAATATGCGAATTTAGCGAATATATGACAAATATTCGTCCATATATTCACGAAATATCGCGAATTTGAATATGGCCTATGCCGCTCAACACTAATTACTGCCCTCATCAGTGCATATCGTATAGGTACATCCAAGTATTGTACCATTTAGTACCTGTTAATCTGTCATGGTGCTCCATACTGTCAAAGTCCAAACAATAGTATTCACTGGCTGGAGACATGCGCCGCTTGCTCCGCTAGATGGCCAAGTAGTGATGCGGAGAGTGACGTGGGAGGCGGTGTTGCGAGGGTTCAGGGTCCTGAAGCAGCCACTGTTGGGAAACCTGAGGAGGACATCAGAGACGTGCACACACCTGTTGATGATGATGAAGCCTATCGCAATTGGGAGCCGGGTGCAGAAGGGGCTTCATCATCATCAGGAGAAGAGAGTTGCAGGTTGCCCTTGAGGCAGCAAGACGGTAGCACGGTTGGCAGTCAGCGTCGTGGCAGGAGTGGAAATTCAGGAGCCAAGCATGCCCGGGGGAGACGACCTGCTTCGCAGCAGCCTACCTTTCCGGGAGGTAGTGGAACAGGGGTTCCTGGAGATGGCGCCAGTAGCAGTCAATTAGTGCGGACTGCGGGCGGGAAAATCAGCTACTCGGCGGTGTGGAAGTTTTTCATAAGGCATCCGAAGGAGGTTCACGTAGCCACATGCAAGATCTGTAGGCAGAAGGTGAAGCGTGGCCAGGGTCTCAATGTCGGCACCACGGCCCTGCGTCAACACATGCTTCACCACCATAAAGCAGCCTGGGAAAACCATGGCTCCGGTGTAGTGGTCCAGCCTGCTGCATCACCCAGTCGCCATCCGCTCCCTTCTTCATCCAGCCAAGGCTCCACCACCTCAGCCGAAGGGAGCTGTGTGTCAAACCCTCCTTCTGAAGCTCCTGCTTCTCCCGCTTTTAGTCAGCCATTCCGCCAACAATCCATCGGCGAAGCCATGTCCAAGAGACAACAGTAAGCGCCCACTCATCCAACAGAAGTTGCATGTGCTCCTGTCCAAGTTGCTGGTGTTGCAGTCCCTCCCTTTTCAAGTGGTGGACTCTGCACCTTTCAGAGAATTGATGGCTTGTGCCGAGCCGAGGTGGAAAGTCCCAAGCCGTCATTTCTTTGCGAAGAAGGCAGTACCAGCCCTGCATAAGTTTGTACAAGAGAAGGTGGGCCAGTCCTTGAGCCTGTCGGTGTGTTCAAAAGGGCACCGACGTGGGGAGCTGTAACTACGGGCAGGGACAATACTTGTCTTTTACGGCCTACTGGGTAAATGTTGTTCCTGAACAGCCACAACAGCAACTTGGACAGGTAACACCGCTTCCTCCTTCACGCTCTTGCTCCCAGGCAGTTGGTCCTGTTACAGTGTGCAACTCCGCCTCCTCATCCTCCACTGTGTCTTAAGCCTCCACTGCCCGGACAAGTCTCAGTGGCCCTTCAGCATACCATGTGTGCAGGGCACAGCAGTGTCACGCTGTTCTTCATATGGTTTGCCTTGGCGAAAAGTCTTGGAAACAATGGCCGGTCAGGGCAATGGAGCCGTTGCGCCTACATCTCACGGCCACATGAGCCCTGTGGGGGCTTGTTGGATTTGGTCCTTCGTACCCACATGCTGGGGTCCGGGACACTCAAAGGTTGTTTTAAATTTCAAATAAAAAAATGATGGCGCTGCTGGGCCTGGGTCTGGGAATTTAAAATTTTCGCATAGGTAGCACCCGCTATCCAAAATCTTTTTCAAAAATTTCTAAAATTGTGGTGTTTTTTGGGGGGAATTGTGAAGCCCTGCTGTGTACTCGTGAATAAGCCAACTCCAGGCTGTGTCATTCAGGCAATATATGCTTTACTGATGTTGCTGTGGGGGCTTGTTGGATTTGGTCCTTCGTACCCACACGATGGGGTACGGGACACTCAAAGGTTGTTCTAAATTTCAAATAAAAAAATGATGGCGCTGCTGGGCCTGGGTCTGGGAATTTAAAATTTTCTCATAGGTAGCACCCGCTATCCAAAATCTTTTTTTAAAAATTTCTAAAATTGTGTTTTTTTTTTTTTTTTTGGGGGGGGGGGGGGGGGGGGGATTGTGAAGCCCTGGTGTGTACTCATGCATCAGTCAACTCCAGGCTGTGTCATTCAGGCAATATATGGGTTACTGATGCTGCTGTCGGGCCTGGGTCTGGGAATTTCAGATTTTCTCATAGGTAGCACCCACTATCCAAAATCTATTTCCAAAATTTCTGAAATTGTGTTGTTTTTTGGGGGGAATTGTGAAGCCCTGTTGTGTACTCGTGCATCAGCCAACTCCAGGCTGTGTCATTCAGACAATATATAGTTTACTGATGCCGCTGTGGGGGCCTGGGTCTGGGAATTTTAAATTTTCTCATAGGTTGCACCCGCTATCCGAAATCTTCAGTTTAAATTTCTAAATTAATCTTTTAATCTTAGAGATTGTGAAGGCCTAGTGCCTACTCATGCTGCTGACAACTCCGGGCTGTGCCAATCATCCACTATATGGTCTCCTCATGCTGCCAACACCTCCACGCTGTGTCATTCAGCCACTATATGGTCTCCTCATGCTGCCAACATGTCCACACTGTGTTTTCAGCCACTATATGCTATCCTCATACTGCCAACACCTCCACGCTGTGCCTTTCAGCCACTATATGGTCTCCTCATGCTGCCAACACCCCCACGCTGTGCCATTCATTCACTATATGGTCTCCTCATGCTGCCAACACCTCCACGCTGTGTCATTCAGCCACTATATGGTGTCCTCATGCTGCCGACATGTCCACACTGTGTCATTCAGCCACTATATGGTCTCCTCATGTGGCCAACACCTCCACGCTGTGCCATTCAGCCACTATATGGTCTCCTCATGCTGCCAACATGTCCACACTGTGTCATTCAGCCACCATATAGACTCCTCATGCTGCTAACACCTCCATGCTGTGTCTTTCAGCCCCTATATGGTCTCCTCATGCTGCCAACATGTCCACACTGTGTCATTCAGCCACTATATGGTGTCCTCATGCTGCCAACATGTCCACACTGTGTTTTCAGCCACTATATGCTGTCCTCATACTGCCAACACCTCCACGCTGTGCCTTTCAGCCACTATATGATCTCCTCATGCTGCCAACACCCCCACGCTGTGCCATTCATCCACTATATGGTCTCCTCATGCTGCAAACACCTCCACGCTGTGTCATTCAGCCACTATATGGTGTCCTCATGCTGCCGACATGTCCACACTGTGTCATTCAGCCACTATATGGTCTCCTCATGCGGCCAATACCTCCACGCTGTGCCATTCAGCCACTATATGGTCTCCTCATGCTGCCAACACCTCCACGCTGTGTCATTCAACCACTATATGGTGTTCTCATGCTTCCAACATGTCCACACTGTGTCATTCAGCCACTATATAGTGTCCTCATGCTGCCAACACCTTCGTGCTGTGCCATTCAGCCACTACATGGTCTCCTCATGCTGCAAACACCTCCACGCTGTGTCATTCAGCCACTATATGGTCTCCTCATGCTGCCAATATGTCCACACTGTGTCATTCAGCCACTATATGGACTCCTCATGCTGCCAACACCTTCGTGCTGTGCCATTCAGCCACTACATGGTCTCCTCATGCTGCAAACACCTCCACGCTGTGTCATTCAGCCACTATATGGTCTCCTCATGCTGCCAATATGTCCACACTGTGTCATTCAGCCACTATATGGACTCCTCATGCTGCCAACACCTTCGTGCTGTGCCATTCAGCCACTACATGGTCTCCTCATGCTGCAAACACCTCCACGCTGTGTCATTCAGCCACTATATGGTCTCCTCATGCTGCCAATATGTCCACACTGTGTCATTCAGCCACTATATGGACTCCTCATGCTGCTAACACCTCCATGCTGTGTCTTTCAGCCCCTATATGGTCTCATCATGCTGCCAACATGTCCACACTGTGTCATTCAGCCACTATATGGTGTCCTCATGTTGCCAACACCTCCACGCTGTGCCATTCAGCCACTATATGGTCTCCTCATGCTGCCAACACCTCCATGCTGTGTCATTCAGCCACTATATGGTCTCCTCATGCTGCCAACATGTCCACACTGTGTCATTCAGCCACTAGATGGTGTCCTCATGCTGCCAACACCTCCACGCTGTGCCATTCAGCCACTATATGGTCTCCTCATGCTGCCAACACCTCCATGCTGTGTCATTCAGCCACTATATGGTCTCCTCATACTGCCAACATGTCCACACTGTGTCATTCAGCCACTATATCGTGTACTCATGCTGCCAACACCTCCACGCTGTGCCATTCAGCCACTATGTGGTCTCCTCATACTGCCAACACCTCCACGCTGTGTCATTTAGCCACTATATGGTGTACTCATGCTGCCAACACCTCCACGCTGTGCCATCCACGCTGTGCCATTCAGCCACTATATGGTCTCCACATGCTGCCAACACCTCCACACTGTGCCATTCAGCCACTATATGGTCTCCTCATGCTGCCAACACCTCCACGCTGTGTCATTCAACCACTATATGGTGTCCTCATGCTTCCAACATGTCCACACTGTGTCATTCAGCCACTATATAGTGTCCTCATGTTGCCAACACCTCCACGCTGTGCCATTCAGCCACTATATGGTCTCCTCATGCTGCCAACACCTCCATGCTGTGTCATTCAGCCACTATATGGTCACCTCATGCTGCCAACATGTCCACACTGTGTCATTCAGCCACTATATCGTGTCCTCATTCTGCCAACACCTCCACGCTGTGCCATTCAGCCACTATGTGGTCTCCTCATGCTGCCAACACCTCCACGCTGTGCCATTCAGCCACTATGTGGTCTCCTCATGCTGCCAACACCTCCATGCTGTGTTATTCAGCCACTATATGGTCTCCTCATGCTGTCAACACCTCCACACTGTGTCATTCAGCCACTATATCGTGTCCTCATGCTGCCAACACCTCCTCGCTGTGCCATTCAGCCACTATGTGGTCTCCTCATGCTGCCAACACCTCCACGCTGTGTCATTCAGCCACTATATGGTGTCCTCATGCTGCCAACACCTCCACCCTGTGCCATCCACGCTGTGCCATTCAGCCACTATATGGTCTCCTCATGCTGCCAACACCTCCACGCTGTGCCATTAAGCCACTATATGGTCTCCTCATGCTGCCAACACCTCCACGCTGTGTCATTCAACCACTATATGGTGTCCTCATGCCTCCAACATGTCCACACTGTGTCATTCAGCCACTATATAGTGTCCTCATGCTGCCAACACCTCCATGCTGTGCCATTCAGCCACTACATGGTCTCCTCATTCTGCAAACAACTCGACACTGTGTCTTTCAGCCACTATATGGTCTCCTCATGCTGTCAACATGTCCACACTGTGTCATTCAGCCACTATATGGTGTCCTCATATTGCCAACACCTCCACGCTATGCTATTCAGCCACTATATAGTCTCCTCATGCTGCCAACACCTCCATGCTGTGTCATTTAGCCACTATATGGTCTCCTTATGCTGCCAACATGTCCACACTGTGTCATTCAGCCACTAGATGGTGTCCTCATGCTTCCAACATGTCCACACTGTGTCATTCAGCCACTATATAGTGTCCTCATGTTGCCAACACCTCCACGCTGTGCCATTCAGCCACTATATGATCTCCTCATGCTGCCAACACTTCCATGCTGTGTCATTCAGCCACTATATGGTCTCCTCATGCTGCCAACATGTCCACACTGTGTCATTCAACCACTAGAGGGTGTCCTCATGCTGCCAACACCTCCACGCTGTGCCATTCAGCCACTATATGGTCTCCTCATGCTGCCAACACCTCCATGCTGTGTCATTCAGCCACTATATGGTCTCCTCATACTGCCAACATGTCCACACTGTGTCATTCAGCCACTATATCGTGTACTCATGCTGCCAACACCTCCACGCTGTGCCATTCAGCCACTATGTGGTCTCCTCATACTGCCAACACCTCCACGCTGTATCATTTAGCCACTATATGGTGTACTCATGCTGCCAACACCTCCACGCTGTGCCATCCACGCTGTGCCATTCAGCCACTATATGGTCTCCTCATGCTGCCAACACCTCCACGCTGTGCCATTCAGCCACTATATGGTCTCCTCATGCTGCCAACACCTCCACGCTGTGTCATTCAACAACTATATGGTGTCCTCATGCTTCCAACATGTCCACACTGTGTCATTCAGCCACTATATAGTGTCCTCATGTTGCCAACACCTCCTTGCTGTGCCATTCAGCCACTATATGGTCTCCTCATGCTGCCAACACCTCCATGCTGTGTCATTCAGCCACTATATGGTCTCCTCATGCTGCCAACATGTCCACACTGTGTCATTCAGCCACTATATCGTGTCCTCATGCTGCCAACACCTCCACGCTGTGCCATTCAGCCACTATGTGGTCTCCTCATGCTGCCAACACCTCCACGCTGTGCCATTCAGCCACTATGTGGTCTTCTCATGCTGCCAACACCTCCATGCTGTGTCATTCAGCCACTATATGGTCTCCTCATGCTGCCAACACCTCCACACTGTGTCATTCAGCCACTATATCGTGTCCTCATGCTGCCAACACCTCCACGCTGTGCCATTTAGCCACTATGTGGTCTCCTCATGCTGCCAACACCTCCACGCTGTGTCATTCAGCCACTATATGGTGTCCTCATGCTGCCAACACCTCCACCCTGTGCCATCCACGCTGTGCCATTCAGCCACTATATGGTCTCCTCATGCTGCCAACACCTCCACGCTGTGCCATTCAGCCACTATATGGTCTCCTCATGCTGCCAACACCTCCACGCTGTGTCATTCAACCACTATATGGTGTCCTCATGCCTCCAACATGTCCACACTGTGTCATTCAGCCACTATATAGTGTCCTCATGCTGCCAACACCTCCATGCTGTGCCATTCAGCCACTACATGGTCTCCTCATTCTGCAAACAACTCCACACTGTGTCTTTCAGCCACTATATGGTCTCCTCATGCTGTCAACATGTCCACACTGTGTCATTCAGCCACTATATGGTGTCCTCATATTGCCAACACCTCCACGCTATGCTATTCAGCCACTATGTAGTCTCCTCATGCTGCCAACACCTCCATGCTGTGTCATTTAGCCACTATATGGTCTCCTTATGCTGCCAACATGTCCACACTGTGTCATTCAGCCACTAGATGGTGTCCTCATGCTTCCAACATGTCCACACTGTGTCATTCAGCCACTATATAGTGTCCTCATGTTGCCAACACCTCCACGCTGTGCCATTCAGCCACTATATGATCTCCTCATGCTGCCAACACTTCCATGCTGTGTCATTCAGCCACTATATGGTCTCCTCATGCTGCCAACATGTCCACACTGTGTCATTCAACGACTAGAGGGTGTCCTCATGCTGCCAACACCTCCACGCTGTGCCATTCAGCCACTATATGGTCTCCTCATGCTGCCAACACCTCCATGCTGTGTCATTCAGCCACTATATGGTCTCCTCATGCTGCCAACATGTCCACACTGTGTCATTCAGCCACTATATCGTGTCCTCATGCTGCCAACACCTTCACGCTGTGCCATTCAGCCACTATGTGGTCTCCTCATGCTGCCAACACCTCCACGCCGTGTCATTCAGCCACTATATGGTGTCCTCATGCTGCCAACACCTCCATGCTGTGCCATCCACGCTGTGCCATTCAGCCACTATATGGTCTCCTCATGCTGCCAACACCTCCACGCTGTGCCATTCAGCCACTATATGGTCTCCTCATGCTGCCAACACCTTCACGCTGTGTCATTCAACCACTATATGGTGTCCTCATGCTTCCAACATGTCCACACTGTGTCATTCAGCCACTATATAGTGTCCTCATGCTGCCAACACCTCCATGCTGTGCCATTCAGCCACTACATGGTCTCCTCATGCTACAAACAACTCCACACTGTGTCATTCAGCCACTATATGGTCTCCTCATGCTGCCAACACCTCCATGCTGTGTCATTCAGCCACTATATGGTCTCCTCATGCTGCCAACATGTCCACACTGTGTCATTCAGCCACTAGATGGTGTCCTCATGCTGCCAACACCTCCACGCTGTGCCATTCAGCCACTATATGGTCTCCTCATGCTGCCAACACCTCCATGCTGTGTCATTCAGCCACTATATGGTCTCCTCATGCTGCCAACATGTCCACACTGTGTCATTCAGCCACTAGATTGTGTCCTCATGCTGCCAACACCTCCACGCTGTGCCATTCAGCCACTATATGGTGTCCGCATGCTGCCAACACCTCCACACTGTGTCATTCAGCCACTATATGATCTCCTCATGCTGCCAACACTTCCATGCTGTGTCATTCAGCCACTATATGGTCTCCTCATGCTGCCAACATGTCCACACTGTGTCATTCAACGACTAGAGGGTGTCCTCATGCTGCCAACACCTCCACGCTGTGCCATTCAGCCACTATATGGTCTCCTCATGCTGCCAACACCTCCATGCTGTGTCATTCAGCCACTATATGGTCTCCTCATGCTGCCAACATGTCCACACTGTGTCATTCAGCCACTATATCGTGTCCTCATGCTGCCAACACCTTCACGCTGTGCCATTCAGCCACTATGTGGTCTCCTCATGCTGCCAACACCTCCACGCCGTGTCATTCAGCCACTATATGGTGTCCTCATGCTGCCAACACCTCCATGCTGTGCCATCCACGCTGTGCCATTCAGCCACTATATGGTCTCCTCATGCTGCCAACACCTCCACGCTGTGCCATTCAGCCACTATATGGTCTCCTCATGCTGCCAACACCTTCACGCTGTGTCATTCAACCACTATATGGTGTCCTCATGCTTCCAACATGTCCACACTGTGTCATTCAGCCACTATATAGTGTCCTCATGCTGCCAACACCTCCATGCTGTGCCATTCAGCCACTACATGGTCTCCTCATGCTACAAACAACTCCACACTGTGTCATTCAGCCACTATATGGTCTCCTCATGCTGCCAACACCTCCATGCTGTGTCATTCAGCCACTATATGGTCTCCTCATGCTGCCAACATGTCCACACTGTGTCATTCAGCCACTAGATGGTGTCCTCATGCTGCCAACACCTCCACGCTGTGCCATTCAGCCACTATATGGCCTCCTCATGCTGCCAACACCTCCATGCTGTGTCATTCAGCCACTATATGGTCTCCTCATGCTGCCAACATGTCCACACTGTGTCATTCAGCCACTAGATTGTGTCCTCATGCTGCCAACACCTCCACGCTGTGCCATTCAGCCACTATATGGTGTCCGCATGCTGCCAACACCTCCACACTGTGTCATTCAGCCACTATATGGTCTCCTCATGCTGCCAACACCTCCATGCTGTGTCATTCAGACACTATATGGTCTCCTCATGCTGCCAACACCTCCACGTTGTGTCATTCAGCCACTATGTGGTCTCCACATGCTGCCAACACCTCCATGCTGTGTCATTCAGCCACTATATGGTCTCCTCATGCTGCAAACAACTCCATGCTGTGTCATTCAGCCACTATATGGTCTCCTCATGCTGCCAACATGTCCACACTGTGTCATTCAGCCACTATATGGGCTCCTCATGCTGCCAACACCTCCATGCTGTGTCATTCAGCCACTATATGGTCTCCTCATGCTGCAAACAACTCCACGCTGTGTCATTCAGCCACTATTTGGTCTCCTCATGCTGCCAACATGTCCACACTGTGTCATTCAGCCACTATATGGACTCCTCATGCTGCCAACACCTCCATGCTGTGTCATTCAGCCACTATATGGTCTCCTCATGCTGCAAACAACTCCACGCTGTGTCATTCAGCCACTATATGGTCTCCTCATGCTGCCAACATGTCCACACTTAGTCATTCAGCCACTATATGGACTCCTCATGCTGCCAACACCTCCATGCTGTGTCTTTCAGTCACTATATGGTCTCCTCATACTGCAAACAACTCCACGCTGTGTCATTCAGCCACTAGATGGTGTCCTCATGCTGCCAACACCTCCACGCTGTGCCATTCAGCCACTATATGGTGTCCTCATGCTGCCACCACCTCAACACTGTGTCATTCAGCCACTATATGGTCTCCTCATGCTGCCAATACCTCCACGCTGTGTCATTCAGACACTATATGGTCTCCTCATGCTGCCAACACCTCCACGCTGTGCCATTCAGCCACTATGTGGTCTCCTCATGCTGCCAACACCTCCATGCTGTGTCATTCAGCCACTATATGGTCTCCTCATGCTGCAAACAACTCCTCACTTTGCCATTCAGCCACTGTATGGACTCCTCATGCTGCCAACATGTCCACACTGTGCCATTCAGCCACTATATGGACTCCTCATGCTGCCAACACCTCCATGCTGTGTCATTCAGCCACAATATGGTCTCCTCATGCTGCAAACAACTCCATGCTGTGTCATTAAGCCACTATATGGTCTCCTCATGCTGCCAACATGTCCACACTGTGTCATTCAGCCACTATATGGACTCCTCATATTGCCAACACCTCCACGCTGTGCTATTCAGTCACTATATGGTCTCCTCATGCTGCAAACAACTCCACGCTGTGTCATTCAGCCATTATATGGTCTCCTCATGCTGCCAACATGTCCACACTGTGTCATTCAGCCACTAGATGGTGTCCTCATGCTGCCAACACCTCCACGCTGTGCCATTCAGCCACTATGTGGTCTCCTCATGCTGCCAACACCTCCACGCTGTGTCATTCAGCCACTATATAGTGTCCTCATGCTGCCAACACCTCCACGCTGTGCCATCCACGCTGTGCCATTCAGCCACTATATGGTCTGCTCATGCTGCCAACACCTCCACGCTGTGCCATCCACGCTGTGTCATTCAGCCACTACATGGTCTTCTCATGCTGCCAACACCTCCACTCTGTGCCATTCAGTCACTATATGGTCTCATCATGCTGCCAACACCTCCACGCTGTGTCATTCAACCACTATATGGTGTCCTCATGCTTCCAACATGTCCACACTGTTTGCTTCAGCCACTATATAGTGTCCTCATGCTGCCAACACCTCCATGCTGTGCCATTTAGCCACTACATGGTCTCCTCATGCTGCAAACACCTCCACGTTGTGTCATTCAGCCACTATATGGTCTCCTCATGCTGCCAACATGTCCACACTGTGTCATTCAGCCACTATATGGACCCCTCATGCTGCTAACACCTCCATGCTGTGTCTTTCAGCCCCTATATGGTCTCCTCATGCTGTCAACATGTCCACAGTGTGTCATTCAGCCACTATATGGTGTCCTCATATTGCCAACACCTCCACGCTGTGCCATTCAGCCACTATATGGTCTCCTCATGCTGCCAACACCTCCATGCTGTGTCATTCAGCCACTATATGGTCTCCTCATGCTGCCAACATGTCCACACTGTGTCATTCAGCCACTAGATGGTGTCCTCATGCTGCCAACACCTCCACGCTGTGCCATTCAGCCACTATATGGTCTCCTCATGCTGCCAACACCTCCATGTTGTGTCATTCAGCCACTCTATGGTCTCCTCATGCTGCCAAAACCTCCACGCTGTGCCATTCAGCCACTATATGGTCTCCTCATGCTGCCAACACCTCCACGTTGTGTCATTCAACCACTATATGGTGTCCTCATGCTTCCAACATGTCCACACTGTGTCATTCAGCCACTATATAGTGTCCTCATGCTGCCAACACCTCCACGCTGTGTCATTCAGCCACTATATGGTGTTCTCATGCTGCCGACATGTCCACACTGTGTCATTCAGCCACTATATGGTCTCCTCATGCGGCCAACACCTCCACGCTGTGCCATTCAGCCACTATATGGTCTCCTCATGCTGCCAACACCTCCACGCTGTGTCATTCAACCACTATATGGTGTCCTCATGCTTCCAACATGTCCACACTGTGTCATTCAGCCACTATATAGTGTCCTCATGCTGCCAACACCTCCATGCTGTGCCATTCAGCCACTACATGGTCGCCTCATGCTGCAAACACCTCCACGCTGTGTCATTCAGCCACTATATGGTCTCCTCATGCTGCCAATATGTCCACACTGTGTCATTCAGCCACTATATGGACTCCTCATGTTGCTAACACCTCCATACTGTGTCTTTCAGCCCCTATATGGTCTCCTCATGCTGCCAACATGTCCACACTGTGTCATTCAGCCACTATATGGTGTCCTCATGTTGCCAACACCTCCACGCTGTGCCATTCAGCCACTATATGGTCTCCTCATGCTGCCAACACCTCCATGCTGTGTCAATCAGCCACTATATGGTCTCCTCAAGCTGCCAACATGTCCACACTGTGTCATTCAGCCACTATATCGTGTCCTCATGCTGCCAACACCTCTACGCTGTGCCAATCAGCCACTATGTGGTCTCCTCATGCTGCCAACACCTTCACGCTGTGTCATTCAGCCACTTTATGGTGTCCTCATGCTGCCAACACCTCCACGCTGTGCCATCCACGCTGTGCCATTCAGCCACTCTATGGTCTCCTCATGCTGCCAACACCTCCACACTGTGCCATTCAGCCACTATATGGTCTCCTTATGCTTCCAACACCTCCACGCTGTGTCATTCAACCACTTTATGGTGTCCTCATGCTTCCAACATGTCCACACTGTGTCATTCAGCCACTAGATGGTGTCCTCATGCTGCCAACACCTCCACGCTGTGCCATTCAGCCACTATATGGTGTCCTCATGCTGCCAACACCTCCACACTGTGTCATTCAGCCACTATATGGTCTCCTCATGCTGCCAACACCTCCATGCTGTGTCATTCAGACACTATATGGTCTCCTCATGCTGCCAACACCTCCACGCTGTGCCATTCAGCCACTATGTGGTCTCCTCATGCTGCCAACACCTCCATGCTGTGTCATTCAGCCACTATATGGTCTCCTCATGCTGCAAACAACTCCATGCTGTGTCATTCAGCCACTATATGGTCTTTTCATGCTGCCAACATGTCCACACTGTGTCATTCAGCCACTATATAGACTCCTCATGCTGCCAACACCTCCATGCTGTGTCATTCAGCCACTATATGGTCTCCTCATGCTGAAAACAACTCCACGCTGTGTCATTCAGCCACTATATGGTCTCCTCATGCTGCCAACATGTCCACACTGTGTCATTCAGCCACTATATGGACTCCTCATATTGCCAACACCTCCACGCTGTGCTATTCAGTCACTATATGGTCTCCTCATGCTGCAAACAACTTTACGCTGTGTCATTCAGCCACTATATGGTCTCCTCATTCTGCCAACATGTCCACAATGTGTTATTCAGCCACTAGATGGTGTCCTCATGCTGCCAACACCTCCACGCTGTGCCATTCAGCCACTATGTGGTCTCCTCATGCTGCCATCACCTCCACGCTGTGTCATTCAGCCACTATATGGTGTCCTCATGCTGCCAACACCTCCACGCTGTGCCATCCACGCTGTGCCATTCAGCCACTATATGGTCAGCTCATGCTGCCAACACCTCCACGCTGTGCCATCCACGCTGTGTCATTCAGCCACCATATGGTCTCCTCATGCTGCCAACACCTCCACGCTGTGCCATTCAGCCACTATATGGTCTCCTCATGCTGCCAACACCTCCACGCTGTGTCATTCAACCCCTATATGGTGTCCTCATGCTTCCAACATGTCCACACTGTGTCCTTCAGCCACTATATAGTGTCCTCATACTGCCAACACCTCCATGCTGTGCCATTCAGCCACTACATGGTCTCCTCATGCTGCAAACAACTCCACGCTATGTCATTCAGCCACTATATGGTCTCCTCATGCTGCCAACATGTCCACACTGTGTCATTCATCCACTATATGGACTCCTCATGCTGCTAACACCTCCATGCTGTGTCTTTCAGCCCCTATATGGTCTTCTCATGCTGTCAACATGTCCATACTGTGTCATTCAGCCACTATATGGTGTCCTCATATTGCCAACACCTCCACGCTGTGCTATTCAGCCACTATATGGTCTCCTCATGCTGCCAACACCTCCATGCTGTGTCATTCAGCCACTATATGGTCTCCTCATGCTGCCAACATGTCCACACTGTGTCATTCAGCCACTAGATGGTGTCCTCATGCTGCCAACACCTCCACGCTGTGCCATTCAGCCACTATATGGTCTCCTCATGCTGCCAACACCTCCATGCTGTGTCATTCAGCCACTCTATGGTCTCCTCATGCTGCCAACACCTCCACGCTGTGCCATTCAGCCACTATATGGTCTCCTCATGCTGCCAACACCTCCACGTTGTGTCATTCAACCACTATATGGTGTCCTCTTGCTTGCAACATGTCCACACTGTGTCATTCAGCCACTATATAGTGTCCTCATGCTGCCAATACCTCCATGCTGTGCCATTCAGCCACTTCATGGTCTCCTCATGCTGCAAACACCTCCACGCTGTGTCGTTCAGCCCCTATATGGTCTACTCATGCTGCCAACATGTCCACACTGTGTCATTCAGCCACTATATGGTGTCCTTATGTTGCCAACACCTCCATGTTGTTTCATTCCGCCACTATATGGTCTCCTCATGCTGCCAACATATCCACACTGTGTCATTCAGCCACTATATGGTGTCCTCATGCTGCCAACACCTCCACGCTGTGCCATTCAGCCACCAAATGGTCTCCTCATGCTGCCAACACCTCCATGCTGTGTCATTCAGCCACTATATGGTCTCCTCATGCTGCCAACATGTCCACACTATGTCATTCAGCCACTATATGGTGTCCTCATGCTGCCAACACCTCCATGCTGTGCCATTCAGCCACTATGTGGTCTCCTCATGCTGCCAACACCTCCACGCTGTGTCATTCAGCCACTTTATGGTGTCCTCATGCTGCCAACACCTCCACGCTGTGCCATCCACGCTGTGCCATTCAGCCACTATACGGTCTACTCATGCTGCCAACACCTCCACGCTGTGTCATTTAGCCATTATATGGTGTCCTCATGCTGCCAACATGTCCACACTGTGTCATTCAGCCACTACATGGTGTCCTCATGCTGCCAACACCTCCACGCTGTGCCATTCAGCCACTATATGGTCTCCTCATGCTGCCAACATGTCCACACTTAGTCATTCAGCCACTACATGGTGTCCTCATGCTGCCAACACCTCCACGTTGTGTCATTCAGCCACTATATGGTGTCCTCATGCTGCCAACATGTCAACACTGTGTCATTCAGCCACTATATGGTGTCCTCATGCTGCCAACACCTCCACGCTGTGCCATTCAGCCACTATATAGTCTGCTCATGCTTCAAACACCTCCACACTGTGTCATTCAGCCACTATATGGTGTTCTCATGCTGCCAACACCTCCACACTGTGTCATTCAGCCACTATATGGTCTCCTCATGCTGCCAACACCTCCATGCTGTGTCATTCAGACACTATATGGTCTCCTCATGCTGCCAACATGTCCTCACTGTGTCATTCAGACACTATATGGTCTCCTCATGCTGCCAACACCTCCATGCTGTGCCATTCAGCCACTATATGGTCTCCTCATGCTGCCAACACCTCCATGCTGTGTCATCCATTCACTATATGGTCTCCTCATGCTGCCAACATGTCCACACTGTGTCATTCAGCCACTATATGGTGTCCTCATGCTGCCAACACCTCCACGCTGTGCCTTTCAGCCATTATATGGTGTCCTCATGCTGCCAACACCTCCACACTGTGCCATTCAGCCACTAAATGGTCTCCTCATGCTGCCAACACCTCCACGCTATGTCATTCAGTCACTATATGGTCTCCTGACACTGATGCCACCACCAGGCTCTGTCATTGTGCTGCTGTGCGGCAGTGATTCTAAAAGAGATGCCGGTAATCTGCATGTTATTCTAAATAACAGTATTATTCCATATGCATTTTAGAACACAGCAAATTGTTCTATACCCCTATAGAGGCTGTATGTAGGCTAGAAATAGCCTTTTTTAATATAGATTTGGCGCAAAAAAATCTGGATCGAAACAAACTTTTTCGGAAAATTCGGCAAATCGGCCGAATCAAATTTTTGAAAAGTTCGCACATCTCTAATTAGAAATTTAAGGGTCATTCCTATAACTCCCAGACCTCTTTATGGTGGCGAAGCATATGTTGACGCAGGGCCGTGGTGCTAACATTGGGACCCTGGCCACACTTCACCTTCTGCCGACATATCTTGCATGTGGCTATGTGAACCTCCTCCGGATGCTTGATGAAAAACTGCCACATCGCCGAGTAGCTGATTTTACCACCAACAGTCCGCACTACTTGACTGCTACTGCTGCCATCTCCAGGAACCCCTATTCCACCACCTCCCAGGAGGGTAGGCTGCCGCGAAGCAGGTTGTGTCCTCCGGGCACATTTGGCTCCAGAATTTCCACTTCTGACACCATGCTGATTGGCAACCATGCTACAACTTTGCTGGCTCAGCTGCTGCTTCACAGGCAACCTACAACTCTCTTCTCCTGATGATGATGAAGCCCCTTCTGCACCCGGCTCCCAATTGAGATCGGCTTCATCATCATAAACAGGTGTCTGCATGTCATAGATGTCCTCCTCAGGTTCTTCAACAGTGTCTGCTTCAGGACCCTGAAACCTGGCAACACCGCCTCCCTCGTCACTCTCCTCATCACTACTTGCCCGCCTAGCGTAGGAAGCAGTGGATGTCTCCTCCACTCCTTTGCTGGGCATTAGCTGCTGACTGTCCTCTATCAGTAAATAGTGGAGCTGAACCCACAGCATAAGATACTTCTGTAGGGGAGGGAACAGCATAGGACAGAGGCAATGGGAGGACAGGGACTGCTCCCGGGCAATTCCAACCGAGGGTTGTGTTGTGTCTAAGGAACCCACCGACTGGGGGTATCATATGTCACTTGTGATGAAGTGACCGTGTTAACCAATCGATGACGGCAGATGGGTTGCTGGCCGAGACACAACTGCTAGCTGATACCGGGAGCTCAGACATTTTGCTGCGACTCCTGCAGCCACTCACCCCTAGTCTGCTGCGACCTCTGCCTGATGAATTGAGGCCTTTGCCATTCCTCTGTGCACGTCCTGGCACTTCTCTGCCTGACATACTTAATGCGTATATAAAGGGAGTACAATAAGCTTCACTACGCTTAAGACAGTATCTGTCTAGAACAGCAGCAGGTGTGTACTTTCGCCTGGACTTTCACAGTATCTAGGCCCTTGACAGATTAACAGGTACAAAATAGTACATTACTTAGATGTACATTTGTGGTATGCACTTATGAGGGTAGAAAAATGTGCTACAGTACGCTTAATAAACGTATTGGAGTAAAACACCAGCCAGTGATTACTTTTGGCTGTCCATTCACAGTATGTAGGCCCTTGACAGATTAAAAAAGGGATAATATAGTACACTACTTAGATGTAGGTATGTGGTATGCACTTATGAGGGCAGAAAAATGCGGTACAGTACGCTTAAAAAAACGTGTTTTAGTAAAACAGCAGCTGGTGATTACTTTTGCCTGGACTTTCACAGTATGTAGGCCCTTGACAGATTAATAGGTATAACATAGTACACTACTTAGATGTACGTATGTGGTATGCACTCATGAGGGTAGATGTAGATGAGTAGATGATTTGTTGTGGAACAAAGACACAGAATTGTGCTGAAAAATTATTCCTGCCTCCTCTGCTAAGGTTTATGACGTTGAGGCAGCTTGTTGAAATGTATGAGGCAACACACAGCTATGTGCCCCTCTCTGTAATACAATGCTGTAGAAAGTGACTGGGAGGTTAATGGCTGCAGTAAAAATCCTTTTCAGTGAAAAAAAACACTGCTCTCTGTCCACCAGAACGCTGATGTGACTAGGATGTGAAACGCTGCTGAAATGAGCTTTTCTGTGTAACACATAGTGATGTCCGTCCTATCTGTATGCAGTGTAATGAATGATATGACGAGCCGCAAAATGGCTACCAAATATATAGGGCTGTGACATCACAGGGGTGACTGTCTGCTGATAGGCTGCATCCTGCATGTAATTCAGGGTCATCCCGCCTACTTCCCTTCCCGCCTTGCCTTCCCACCTTGCCAGTGTTCCTTGCCCCATCTACTGACATGTGGATCCGTTATTTTAGATTCCCTGGAGCCTGGACCGCAGTAAATGGAGTTTAATGGAGCGATTTGCGTGATAGAATCATGGCGATATTCGCATTCATTCCGAATCGAATGTTTCATAAAAATGCATAACGAATTCAAGTTTGTCAGCTTCGATTCACTCATCTCTAGTGACAATATAGAAAAAAACAATACTGATACTCATTTACATGCAAGAGACCAGGACATATGGATAGGGAACAGCATCCACAACCGCACCCAGTCCTGAGCAAGTGTGAATGCGAACCTATATTGGGATTCCAACCCAACAGCATCTACAACTGCACCCAATCCTGAGCAAGTGTGATTGCTGTCCTATATTGGGATTCCAATTCAACAGCATTCACAACCGCACCCAATCCTGAGCAAGTGTGAATGCTGTCATACACTTGCATTGAGGGGTCGGGGCGTGATGTCATGAGGGGGTGTGGCTATGATGTCACAAGCTCCCGGCGCCGGCTCCAGCGTTCGGAACAAATTGTTCCAAACGCTGAGCAGCGGAGTACCCCTTTAATTACCAACAGATTGTGATTGTGAGATTTTTACAGTGCTATCCCCCCAGTAGAGTGCCTCCAGAAATAATGCCAGTAGAGGACCTCCATATATAGTACCTGCAAAGTACCTTTCATATTTTCAAAAAATAACAACATCTCACCTGTGGTATGTGGGACTTGTGTAGCAGTGGGGCAGGGGTAGACTTCTCTGAGGATGGTCCCATTTTCTTTGCAAATACCAGAGACACAGCCTTCTATACTTGTAATGTTGTATACAACTTCATTGTATTTGTATATGTTCCCTTCATAGGTACATATACATGCTACAATAAAACACAAGGTATTTAGAACAGAAAACAATGTACAATATAAAATCAAAAGGTTTTAGTCATTTAACCAATTATTAAGGTTAATTAGGGGGCTATTTCTTCACAAAACAATAATTAATTCATAAACTGTATTACACATTTAATTTGCAACGGGATCCTGCACCAGAGGCCACGAGGGCTGACGTCGACCCCCGCTGACCCAAAGTCCCACCAGTTTTTGAATTTCTTTTCTGTGTATAAATTATGTTGTACCCTAATTATGTAACCTGGACTTGAAGAAGGAGGGGGAGCCCTTAGAAACGAGTTGTCCTGACCTTTACTTATGTATATCTAAATAAAAGCATATCTTTTACAAAAAATATTGTGTCATCCCATTGGTGAAGCGCTACGGCCAGAAGTCAAAGTTGTAAGAAAAAGGGAATCCCTGCCGGGAAACCTACATCTTTACACCTACTGTCCTGCATCCAGCACCATTCTGCGACAGTACCGACAGTCAGCAGCTCCCGGACACCGGATTTTCTATACCAAAAAAGCTTTTATCAGTGTTGTGCCTGCAAGCGCAACACGCCAAGGTGAGCAGTTGTATCATTCCACTGTACAATATTTACCCTTATCTAAGATAATGGCACTATATAGCATCATCTCTATCCTCTTCTTTTTTCTATATTATTTCACCATCAAACACAGGTACAGACACTATATTATGAACTACACTAACTTTACAGCCCCTTTAGCATAGTCAAATAAAAAGAAATCCTGGAATACCCCTTTAAATACACATGTGAAAAGCTTTAAAGATTACCATTAGCTGTATTACAGATGCAAAATAGGCCATTTGCACATGGGATCAAAAATGGGTCAGTAATACACCTGTGTAAAATGGGTCTCAGTTTTTCATTATAAATAGTTTTTTTGCATAAGGTTATGTTCTCACACAACTTTTGCAGCAGGTTTTTATTTTATTTTTTGCTTTTGATCCATTTTCGGCCATTTATGGCAAAAAAAAAAAAGTGTCCAAAATACTATGAGGAAACATAGCCTTAAATTGATTTTTCTTTCAAATGTACCTCATAAACTTACCGTAAACATCATAAACGCAATTTATACCATCCATAGTACAGGTACTGCGGAGAAACAAATATTAATAGTCTTTCACTGGATATTTAACAGACATTTAAGATTAGAAGTCAGTTTAACCACTTAAGGAAACAGCCAGTTTTAATTTTTTTGTGTTTAAATTTACTGTTTACTAAAACACGTTTAAACACTTTTTCTATCCACAGAGCCATATAAGGTTTTTTTTTTTTTTTTTTTGTTATTTTTTGGCAAGACCAATAGTACTTACCATAGAATTTACTGCAAAGCCAAAACATTTTTATTTGAGGGGTAACTTCGGTAAAAACATCTTACCCCCTATCCAAAGATGCCACCCCTTCGTCAGAAGCGACCGACCAATAGCAGAACGGGGGTGGGGGGGTTTAAAGTTCAGTTTCTCGGGCAACGGTGGCGGAGAGATGTGGGCAGTGGCGGTGTGATTCTGGTGAGTGCCCCTTTCAAAGATCTGGAGGGCCACAGTTTGGAGATCACTGTGCGGTGGTCTCCAAACAGTGGCCCTCCAGATCTTGCAAAACTACAACCCCCAGCATGCCCAGACAGCCATTTGCTGGAGAGCCATTTGCAACAGCTGGGGGCACCTTGTTTGAGAAACACTGACTTAGTGTATTTTTGGTGGAGGAGGCAAGCGCCATGCTTGCATCCTAGTCTGCCCCTATGCAAATCCCTAATTTAGGCCTCAAATGCACATGGCGCTCTCTCACTCTGGAGCCCTGTTGTATTTCAAGGCAATAATCTAGTCCCATACATATGGGGTATTTCCTTACCTGGGAGAAATTGTGTTACAAATTTTGGGGGGCTTTTTCTCCTTCTACCCCTTATGAAAAGGAAAAGTTAGGGGCTACACCAGCATGTTAGTTTAAAAAAAAAAAGTTTACACTAACATGCTGGTGTTGCCCCATACTTTTCATTTTCACAACAATGTAATAAGGAGTACAGTGATCCTTAACACCCCACAGGTGTTTGACAAATTTTCCTTAAAGTTGGATGTGAAAATGAAAAAATTTGATTTTTTTTTTTTTTTACTGAAATGCTTGTGTTAACCCAAATTTTTCATTTTCACAAAGGGTAATAGATGAAAAAGCCCCCCCAAAATGTTTATGCTAGTGGGGTGCAAATGCACACTGTACCCCTTTTAACATTCCGTGAGGGGGGGGGGAGTTTCCAAAATGAGCAGACAGGCTCCCTGTCATCAGCTGACAAGTGAGTCAATTCTCGGCCGCATTGCAACCTGGGAAAAATCTGAGACAACAGTAATTTTGTATGCTGTTAAAAATAAATATTGGAATGAAAATCACATTAGAATTGTGAGAAAATCGTCACACACAGGTACAGGCACTATATTATGAACTACACTAACTTTACAGCCCCTGTAGCATAGTCAAATTAAAAAAAAACCTGGAATCCCCCTTTACAGTTCACTGTACTCCTTATTACGTTCCTTGAGGGATGTAGTTTCCCAAATAGTGTACCATGTTTTTTTTTTATGCTATTCTGGCACCATTGGTACTTCCTAAATTTGACATGCCCCCCCCCCCCCCAAAAAAAGTTTCAGCAAAATTCTCTCACCAAAAGCCCAATGTCGCTCCTTCCCCTCAGAACACTCTAGTGCACCCACAGAGCACTTTACGTCCACATATGGGGTATTTCCTTAATCGAGAGAAATGTGGTAACACATTTCGTGGGGCATTTTCTCCCAATACACCTTGTGAAATTGAAAAGTATAGGGTAACACCAGCATTTTAGTGTTAAAAATCTAATTATTTATTGATATTATAGTTTTATTTTCAAGTCCCACTTTAATGAAACTTCGTCAATCACCTGTGGGGTGTTAAGGCTCACTGCACCCCTTGTTATATTCCTTAAGGAGTGTAGCTTCCCAAAGGATGCACATGATGTAAGCTCTGTGCCACTCGTGGCTAATTAGCCTCACTACGCGCTGATTATTAGCTCCACTGCACCCTTCCACCCACCTGGCGACTCGTGAGCATGTCCTGGTCCGGCAGGAGAGGGTCACTTTGCAATTCGTAAGCCCTTTCACAGTCTATTCTGGTCCAGCACTCGATCCATGATGGCGGCTTCCTGTGCGGCCTCTCCAGCAGGCCTGTCAGAGGGGGAGGATCCCTTAGAGACTGAAGACCTCACCCCGGCCACCATGTTTCGAAATATACAGCAACTGTTCCACATGGCTCTAGCCAAAGCAGTGGAAGACTTCACATCCCAGATACAGGAGCTGGGATGCCGAGTAAATGACACAGAAGCATAGCTGGATTTTTTGGCAGATGCAGCGGAGGATGATCGAAGGGACCTGGATGACCACGTGGCCCAATTGCGAGACCTTGAGATCAAACTAGAGGACCTTGAGAATAGGTCCCGGCAGGCCAACTTATGGATCTGAGGTCTACCAGAATCTGAACTGGGCCTCACGAAAACGGTAACCTCTATATTTTACAAGCTGACCCCTCAGATAGAACAGGAGTTGCTCCGATTTGACTGTATCCACAGGGCCCTTGCTATATCTAGAAACCCCAATCTTCCTCGGGATGTCATTTTTAAATAACACTACCTGGAGGTGCGTGATATGCTGTTAACTGTGGATCGGAATCTCCCGGCTTTACCTGGGTTGTCCCGAACGGTCTACCTCTACTCTGACCTGGCTCCATCTACATTGGCTCGCCACCAGAACTTTCGTCCAGTAACACTAGTGTTGCAGCAAGAGCAGGTCAAACACAGATGGGGTTTCATTGTCATTGTCCTTTCGGATGCGTGATCGCACATATTAGGTTTGCACCCTGCAGGAGGCCCGAGATATATCAGGCCAGGAACGCATTGCCTTAGTGGAGCCCACCCCCGCAACCTCAGAGAGTGGCTCGTCTGGCGCGCACCTGGACTTAGGTCTCCCCTGCTAGGTGGGATTCTCAGAACCCCAAAGATGCTCAGCCTCCTGCTTAACTTGGCAAATTTTATTGATGGCTTGCTACATAGTGTTTTGAGGAATACTGCCTACTTTGTGGACATGTCCCCATGATTGTTGCCATTTCCACCACTGAGGCTCTGGAATTTTATTTTGTGGCTTGGACACCTTGGACTTTTCCCCCTACTTCTGGATTGCCACCCTCCCCCTGATACGGGACTCTCGGAAGCGCCCACTGGAGCGCCTTTTCATTTACCTACATACTGCCTTTACATTTACCTACATACTTACCTGATGCTGGTGGCTCATCTCTATGCCTACATTATGCCTCTTCGCCTACCCTTTGCTTTTTCTCCACTTCGTTTTTCTTCTCTCTCTTCTCTTTTTCTTACTTTTCTCCCTCTCTTTGTTTTCTTGCCACTCTTTCCTTGTTTTCCTCTTTTTTCTTTTCCCTTCTCTCGGCTTGTTCTGGAGCCTACCTTTTCTTTCAGGTACCTGGGTGGTCTGGTTCGGAATCTTCTGCCATGAGGCTCGACGCGGTGTGGATTGATGTGCCCCAAACTCCCCAGATGGGGACTAGGAAGTACGGCAGTCCGTGGTACTCCCTGGACTGTCTTTCCTGTGATTTAGACTGTTCTTTTGTTTGTGTTTGTTTTGTTTTCTTTATGTTTGCTGTTTATTCGTATTGAGGATCTTGCTCATATCCTTATTGTGTGGCTTGACAACTATATTCCTTTATTGTATGATTGAATGGTTGCAGGGGGGTTGCCTTTCTCCTTTTGCCAGTGACTTAGCTTTTCCCTCTCGACCCAAATGTGTCGATTAATATCACATAATGTGCGAGTTTTCAACTCCCCTGGCAAAAGGGGAAAAGCTTTTGAGGACTATAAGCGACTTAATCCTGACATTATATGCATTCAGGAATCACATTTCACAAGCACCAGCTTCCCTCAGTTTCTCCATAGGGCATTTTCGAGAGTCTTTAGCAAATGCAGGAGTTCTGATTTTGATACATAACTCCATTCTGTTTGATGTGACGGAAATGCTCTTGGACCCTGAATGTCTCTATTTGATATTACTGGGTACTTTGTATGATAAATGTCTCTGCTTAATTAATACTTATGCTCCTACTGATAATCCTATTTCATTTTTTCAGTCTATGTGTTATAAACTTGACCTATGATACTTTGTTTGGGCTGGGGATTTAAAATTTAGACTTGATCGGTCGAACACTATGCAGTTTTGTAGGTCAGGGACTCAACAACATTTAATCTCCTTGCTTTTCTCGGCCAATCCTTTAGCGGATACTTGGAGGGAACAAAATGGGGCTAGCCGACGCTATACTTATTACTCTCCGATCCAATGTCACTATACCAGAATTGACTGGGTTTGGACTAATACTTTACCTCCGTTATTGTATGCCCATCACGTTCCTGCTTCTTTGTCAGATCATGACATAGTTTTAACTGTTTTTTACTTTATGACCCCTCTCACCCTGCCTTAATAAATCTCTGTTAACCATGCCGAGTGAAAACTCAATTTGAATCAGATATAGCTTCTTATTTTTTGCAGAATGCTTTGGAAAACTGTTCACTGAAATGGATATGGTTGGCTCATAAAACCTATATCTGAGGACGTTTGATTTCCGTTGCTATGGGTATTAAGCGTGATCGAACACGTGTCCAAATAGCCTTAGAGAGCAAATTATTGAGACTGTCTTATGCCCACCAGCAGGACCCCTCTCCTTATCTTTATGAGTCTATTGCTGATACAAGGATGCAGCTGGATGCCTTATTATCCACAAAAGAAGAGAAGGAGCTTAGGTGGACTGGTGCCACCTACTATAAGTTGGCTAATAAGCCAGATCGCTTATAGGCAGCTATGCTTAAGAAAACTACCTACTTTAATTGTGTTGACAGCATAAAGCTGCGTCCTGGTCTTCGCACTTCTCACCCTGACCGTATATGTTCTGCATTTTCTTCTTTTTATACTTTATACTGTTCCTACTCTCCCCCCTAATTTTTCTTCTACTCTCACTTCTTATTTGGACTCTCTTTCTCTCCCCTCTCTTTCTGCCACAGACCGGGATAGCTTGAACGCACCAATATCTGAGGAAGTGGAGACAGCGATTGTTCATCTTAAACTTGGCAAGTCCCCCAGTCCTGATGGCTTCTCTGCTGTGTACTTGAAAAATGAAACAAGGTGCAGAATTAAGAGCGAGGAAAATGTTTTAAACTCTTTCATGTCTGGCTCCTCCCCTGAATTTCTCGATGCCCTTATTAAAGTTTTGCCTGAACCTTTTAAGGACCACTCTCTTCCTGCTAACTATCACCCGATCTCCCTTCTTAACGTAGATTCCAAGCTTCTTACCTCTATCCTCGCTTCTCGTCTTAAAGCCTTCCTTCCATCACTTATACATATGGACAAAGTGGGGTACATTCCGGGACGACAGGCCCCAGACAATATTCAGAATATTATTAACCTTATCCATTGGTCTCATACTATGTCTACTCCTATGTTGGCCTTGGCCTTAGATATTGAGAAGGCCTTTGATACTATTACCTGTCTTTATTTGTTTTTTGTATTAACTACATTTGGCATCTCTGGCCCTTTCATTCAAATCTTACACCTTCTTTACTCTACCCCGACAGCCTATCTTAAACTTCCGTCAACAACTCCAATGCCCATTTCTATTAGACGGGGCACTCGCGATGGATGCCCCCTCTCTCCAGCGCTTTTTGCCCTGGTGATGGAGCCCCTGGCGGCGTCCATTAGAGAACATGTGGATGTCTCGGGAGTGAGGATTGGCTCTACCAAGCATAAAACCAGCCTTTTTGCAGATGATTTGCTTTTGACTCTTACCAACCCGTTAATCTCAGTGCCGAATTTGACCCGTTTGCAGGATAAGTTCGCTGGACTTTCGGGTTTAAGAGTAAATGTGGCCAAGTTTGAGGTTCTTTATGGTAGTGTCCTCACTTTGGTCCAGAACCTGATCTCTTTGAACTTTGGTTTTTAAAACTCCTCCACTGGCCTTCCTTACCTTGGTGTGCAACTCACATCTACCATATCCTCTGCCTAAAATGCTAACTATCCACCCTTATACCGTTCTATAGTGGATTTGAAAAAGTGGAGTTTGCCACATATTTTGTGGGTGGGGAAAATTAAACGTGATTAAAATGGTAGTGCTTCTTCTTTTGTTATATCTTTATCGCTCCCTCCCAATACCTGTCCTACAGTGGGACCTCCAATCTCTACAAAATTATGTTTTTGCTTTTATATGGAACGATAAATGGCCCTGTATCAATAGAACGGTTATGCATTATCATAAATGGGGGGTTCTTTCTGTACCCAATTTTTTTAAATATTACTATGCGGCTAGGTTGGCACAATTGGTCCTTACTCATGTTTCTAAGGGGGCCCCTCAGTGGGTGGGCTTGGAGGAGTCTCTTATATTTCCCTACTATCATTCTGCTTTGGTGTGGTCCTCTTGCACTATTACTAACTTGCTTCCTTCTTCTGCTTGACTTACTCTTTATGCACTGTCTCTTTGGAGACTGGTCCATTTTAAGTTTACCTTACAATCCTCTGTCCCCCCCCTCTCCTTACTTTTCTTTCTGATCCCCTCTTTTGTCCAGATTTATCTCCCAGATCCTTCCTTTGGTGGCATGCTGCAAAACTTACTAAACTTTCGGACTTGCTGGTGGGTAAGAAGCTAATCAGTAAAGGTAGTTGGCAAGTCTCCTTAATGGAGACCTCCCTTAAGGTCTTACATCGTGTGTATATGGTTCCTAGACTGCATGCACTTTTTCCACAGGTCTCACCATTATCCTTTAGAGGCTGCTCAGTTCATGGCATGATGTATCATGTATGGTGGAGCTGCCCCGTGGTAGCTGACCTGTGGACTCAGGTTTTTGCAATCCTGAATGAAGTCTGTGGGAGCCGAGTACCTCGGACTCTGTCCTTTTGTCTCTTAAGCCATAGACCATGTAGAATGCCCTATCGCACTTTCCGTTCAGCACAATTTATTCTTTTAGCTACATGTATCCACATAGCTTCCCAATGGAAAACACCCAACTTACTAATACAGAAAATTGTTGATGGAGTTAACTTGATCCATCTATATGAAAAATTGTCTGCGATCCAGGAGGATACAGTTGAGAGTTTTAATTGGCTCACCTCATCTTATTGTCCTGCTTTACAGGAAGGGGTACACCCCTGTTATTTACTTGTTTTTTATAGGGCAACCGTTCTTTTTTCTATGCCTTTTGATGTAATTGTCGCACCACATTATTGTATTTACTAAGTTTTGATACTTTATCCTAGCCCGTTTATTGGGCTTTTACTATATCGTTCACATCCTCTGGAAAAAAAAAAAAACATCCTCTGGTAATTTTTGTTATTGATGTATATTGCCAGTCTATCTCACATTTGCACCGCTATCAAACTTTTCAATAAAATCTTGTTGGATTGAGGGGCCTTTCTTTTAGAAATCCCCCATAAATTATGCTATTATAAAAACTGCACCCCTCAAAGTATTCAAAATAACATTCAGAAAGTTTGTTAACCTTTTAGGTGTTTCACAGGAATAGCAGCAAAGTAGAGGCAAAAAGTCAAAATCAAAATTTTTTCACACTAACATGTTGTAGCTCCAAATTTTTCATTTTACAAGCATAAAAGGAGAAAAAGCCCCTCAAAGTTCGTAACACAATTTCTCCTGAGTGTGGAAATAACTCATATGTGAATGTAAAGTGTTCAGTGGACGCACGTCAGTGCTAAGTAGAGAGAGAACAAAATCTGGCATTTGGAGACAGAATTTGACTGGAATAATTTTTTGGGGGCCATGTTGCATTTATAAAGCCCCCTCTGTGCCAGGACAGTGAAAACTACCTACATGGGATTCCCTTTTTGAAACTACACCCTTCCTGGAATGTAATTACAGTAGGTGTGCAGTGAACATTTGAACACCAAAGGTGTCCAACAAATTTTTGGAACAGAGGGTCGTAAATATGAAAAATTTCTTTTTTTACACTAACATATTGGTATAGCCCTAAACTTTAAATTTTTGCAACTGGTAAAAGCATCTCAAAATTTGTAACCCAATTTCTCCCAAGCACAGAAATACCCCATATGTGGACATAAAGTGCTCTGCAGGCACACAACAGGGCTCAGAAGTGAAGGAGCCCTTTTGGCTTTTTTATTATTTTTTTTAAACAAAAAATGTTATTATAGCAATTAAAATTAAATACACTTATCATAGTTCAGCAAGAAAAAAACATTCCATTACATTACATTACCCCCCTCCTTATCAGTGCATCTATGTGCTTTGCACAGTTGAATATACCAAAGTTTATGTTCATTCCGCAGTCCAAACTCATTTTTTAGTGTTTCAAATCTCCATCCTGAAAAATCTGTGCAACATATTTAACCCCTTTACCTTTCCAAAAATCATTCCCTATTCATGAAAATGTACCAAATATATATTATCCCATACAGGGACGTGTACAGACATTTTGGAGGGCAGGGGCTCAAATAAAAAAGGCACTATAAAAAATAGCATATTTTTTATAATATAATTTTTTTTTATAAAAAGCGGTCAAAACAAAAATGATACAGATAAAAACTTCAGATCAAGGCGCAAAAAATGAGCCCTCATACCGCCCTATATGCCGAAAAATTAAAAACTTATAGGAGTCAGAAGATGACAATTTTAAACACAAATTTTGGTGCTTGTAGATATAATTTTTTTAAAGTAGAAAAATAAAATAAAACCTAAATAAATTAGGTATCCTTGTAACCGTATGGACCTACAGAATAAAGATAGTGCCATTTTTACCGAAAAGTGCACTGTGTAGAATCAGAAGCCCCCAAAATTTACAAAATTGCTGTTTTGTTTTTACTTTTGCCCCACAAATATTTTTTCTGGTTTTGCCATAGAGTTTGTGGTGAAATGATTGAAGTCATTACAAAGTATGATTTCTGATGCAAAAAACAAGCCCTTATATGGGTATATAGGTGGAAAATTGAAAACGTTATGATTTTTAGAATGTGAGGAGGAAAACACGAACGTGAAAAAAAATTACTTCTGTAGTTCTATTCTTCTTTTATTTTCTTATGGGAATGTTTGATTCAGAGTTTCCCAACCAGGGTGTCAGCTGTTGCAAAACTCGTCTGGGCATGCTGGGAGTTGTAGTTTTGCAACAGCTGGAGACACCCTGGTTGGGAAACACTAGTTTGGTTATAGGCCATTATATGCTTGATCTCCTCAAAATCATACACCCCCCCCCCCCGCCGCCTCCACCCAAACATAGCTCAACTACAACCACCAGTATGTAAAGCAACATAGCACTACTACAACCACCAGTAGTATGTCCCTGGTGTCGGGTGATAGGAGTCCCACATCCCTGAATATAAATGTGTGTGTGTGTTTCCCAACCAGAGTGCTTTCAGCAGTTGCAACAGCTGGAGGCACTCTGGTTGTGAGACATTGATAAATACACACACATGCATAAATCAGTGTTTCACTACCAGGGTGACTCTAGCTGTTGCAAAACTACAACTCCCAGCATGGCCAGACAGCCAATACAGCTGGCCGCACCCTGGTTGGGAAACACTGATTACAGACAAATATAAAAACTTATATACACAAACATTAGTGTACTTCAGGGGCACCATGTGATTTGTGACCACAACTGCAATAAGTGCTGCGTCAATCCTGGGCCTTGTTGGCCGAGTAACAGACAGACATAGCACTGCATATAACATACATAAAGTACTATACATATACACACTTACATACACATACTCACACATATACCATACATGTGTATATACATGCAGTACATACACACCACACTATACACAAAGGCTTCACAGACATGTTCACACAATACATCTGCACACTATATATGAATACACTCACTTTTATAGGAAGCTGGCTGGGTGCAGGGAATACTTCAGTAACTGGATGTTCGGCAGGACTCTGTGCTTCCTGGTCCCTGCAGACTCAGCCGACAGGAAGTTACACTGTGCAAGATCGTTCAGCAACAGAACAGGAGGGGGGGGTAGGGTTGCCACCCTGACGGTATTTTACCGGCACAGCCGGTATTTTCATCTACATTCCGGGCTGTGCCGGTAAATTTGGATGAAAAATACCGGCCATGCAATGGCCGGTATTTTTCATTCACTGACAGGGGCGGACGGAGCAGCATCCCCAGAAGAGCACTTCTTTCATGACCGGCCGTACAATGCCCAGGTCTAACACCAGCAGCCTGTGACAGGGAGAGCTCCGTGCGATGACAGGAAGAGATTGTACAGTGCTGGGGAGGGGGCGTGACCTCCTGTCTCCTCTCTCTCCCCCTCCCCCGCCTTCTCTCTGCCGTGCAGTCTTACAACCCTCCATAGGCAGAGCAGGGAGGGGAGAGAAGGAGAGGCCATGTATCCTGTCTCCCTCTGCTGCACAGGGCGGGTGAGTGTCTGTGTATATATATGTGTGTGTGTGTATATATATATATGTGTGTGTGTATATATATGTGTCTGTGTCTGTGTATATATGTGTCTGTGTGTATATATGTGTCTGTGTGTATATATGTGTCTGTGTTTATATGTGTCTGTATATATGTGTCTGTGTCTGTGTCTCTATGTGTCTGTGTATATATATGTGTGTGTGTGTGTGTGTGTGTGTAGGGGGGGGGGGGTAAACTGCCTAATCTGGGGGACAACTATGCTGCCTAATCTGGGGGACAACTATGCTGCCTAATCTGGGGGACAACTATGCTGCCTAATCTGGGGGACAACTATGCTGCCTAATCTGGGGGACAACTATGCTGCCTAATCTGGGGGACAACTATGCTGCCTAATCTGGGGGACAACTATGCTGCCTAATCTGGGGGACAACTATGCTGCCTAATCTGGGGGACAACTATGCTCCTAATCTGAGGGACAACTATGCTCCTAATCTGGGGGACAACTATGCTGCCTAATCTGGGGGACAACTGGGGTACAACTATGCTCCTAATCTGGGGGACAACTGGGGTACAACTATGCTCCTAATCTGGGGGACAACTGGGGTACAACTATGCTCCTAATCTGGGGGACAACTTGGGTACAACTATGCTCCTAATCTGGGGGACAACTGGGGTACAACTATGCTCCTAATCTGGGGGACAACTGGGGTACAACTATGCTCCTAATCTGGGGGACAACTGGGGTACAACTATGCTCCTAATCTGGGGGACAACTGGGGTACAACTATGCTCCTAATCTGGGGGACAACTATGCTCCTAATCTGGGGGACAACTATGCTGCCTGATCTGGGGGACAACTATGCTGCCTAATCTGGGGAAAAACTACCCGGCCCTCCACAATATTTTTAGTTTCTCATGTGGCCCCATGGGATAAATAATTGCCCACCCCATTCCTCCTCAACCCCGGACATTCCTTAACCTGGAGCCGCCCGGGGAAAGGAGAAAGTGAAGACAAGAGACTGGTGAGACCTCTCTGCAAAATTGTGTATTTAATGCAGTGTTTCCCAACCAGGGTGCCTCCAGCTGTTGCAAAACTATTACTCTCAGCATGCCCAGACAGCCTTTGGCTGTCCGGGCATGCTGGGAGTTGTAGTTTTGCTATAGCTGGAGGCACCCTGGTTGGGAAACACTGATTTAATGTGTGAAACTATCTGCTGCGCTCTGTATCTAATCCTGTCATGTGCGATACTGTCTGCTGAGCCTGTGTATCTAATCCTGTCATGTGTGATACTGTGAGCTGAGCCTGTATATCCAAATCTGTCATGTGGGATACTATCTGCTGAGCCTGTGTATCTATATCTGTCATGTGCGATACTGTCTGCTGAGCCTGTGCATCTAAATCTGTCATGTGTGATACTGTCTGCTGAGCCTGTGTATCTAATCCTGTTATGTGTGATACTGTCTGCTGAGCCTGTGCATCTAAATCTGTCATGTGTGATACTGTCTGATTAGCCTGTTTATCTGACGTTGTGCAGGGGGACGTCACTCGTCATCACAGAGAGCCAGCTTTGCTGTCGCGCACCACCACTACCGCCGCCGCTGGCATAAATAGGGTTTTGGTAGGTATTCTCTAAATGTAAATTTTTTTGTGCGATATAGGAAAACTCCCCCCCCGCATATATATTGTATCCCTCCAATCCCCTATGCCATTTCTTAAACCCCCCTCCCATCCCCCATGCCATTTCTTAAACCCCTGATCCCTCAGCCCCTGTGCAATCTGGCCCCTCCCCTTTTGTAGCTCCACCCCCACATAGCCACACCCATGACCGGTATTTTTCTGAGGGAAAGGTGGCAACCCTAGGGGGGGGGGGGGCGGCTTGTTAAAGGAGCCGAGCATCTCCCTGCCAGTGCCAGCGCTATACAAGTGACCCCTGCAGAGAGGTAGCACCTCTATAGAGTGAGCAGACTCACTTTGTCTACCAGTTTTGCAAAAATAAAAAAAGGGCATTAAAGAAGCAAGGGCGAAAAAGGGCAGGGGCTGAAGCCCCCTTTGATCCCTATGTGTGCACGTCCCTGATCCCATATCACCGTATTCCTTGTATTTCCCTCTATTTTACATCTCTTTTTAACCTCTTGCCAGATTTTCCGAAATAACCCTATCAGTGAGACATGCCCCAAATCCTTCTTCACAGGAAGACCAGCTTCAATAAAGTGCCCTCTATAATCTTTAAATAATTCCCTCCAAAGTGCTTCACTCCACCCCTGTCTAATATTCTGGAGGTTTTTTGCCAAAAAATATAACCTAAATTCAGGTAAACCCTCTCCACCTTCTCCTTCCAAATGTACCAACCTTATATATTTCAAACGTACTCTGCCCCTCCCCAAAATCAATCTACCCATAAGGGCTTCCAATCCCCGAAACCATTTCACAGGAATCCAGCAAGGGGCTGCCCCCAAGATGTATAATACCTGAGGAAGGACTACCATTTTGATTCACCCGATCCTGTCTGCAATTGAAAGAGGCAATTTAACCCATGCATCTATCTTTTTCCTAAACTTATTCAATAACGGATAAAGATTAAGCTGTATAAAATTTTTTTTGCCAGTGCTAATTTAATACCTAAATAATCCAGACTCTCATCTTCTTTCAGAACTTTCACCCCCATAGGTCCAATAATATTACCAGTTACCAAAGGCATTAAAGATGATTTCTCCCAATTAATTTTGAGACCAGAAACCCTCCCGAAATCCTGAAAGACCCTAATTGCTACTGGGACCCATGTATACGCTTTTTCTAAAAATATCGTCGGCATACATAAAAAATTTCTCTTCTACACCCTTACTCCCAAATCCCCTCAAATCTTTTTGAGCTTCCTTGCCAATGGCTCCATAAAAAGAACAAATAGGATAGGTGAGAGAGGGCATCCCTGCCTAGTACCCCGCCCTATACTCAACTGAGATGACAGAGACCCATTTACTGCAACCCTGGCCCTAGGATTCTTATATAACATCTTAAACCATTCTAGCATCTCCCCCTCTATGCCAAATTTCTTAAGGACCCTCCATAAAAATCTCCACTCCACCCTGTCAAATGCCTTCATAGCATTGAGTGACAGGGTGGAGCGGAAGGGGTCCGATCCCAACTGTATATTGACCAATGATCGAACCAGTGAATTGAGCGCCCCAGAATAAAGCCAGTTTGTTCAGCTCCTACAATACTAGAGAGGAGAGGGGACAATCTTCAGCCAAAAGTTTGGCCAAAATCTTAGCATCAGAATTTATCCAGTATATAGGCCGATAAGATTCTATTTTCATACTGTCTTTCTCTTTTTTAAGAATTAGGACTATTTTGGTTTCTAACATCGAGGGAGGCAGTTCTTCCCCCTTTAGAGCCTCCTCCAAAACTATGCAAAGAATGGGGAGTAATACCTCCTTATATTCCTTATATATTGAATAGGGTAAGCCATCCAACCCTGATGTAATCAAACAACCCTCTAAGGCTTTCTCCAGTTCTTCTACTGTAATTTGCTTATTAAGACTTTCCAGTCTTATCTTATCCACAGCTGGAAGTTCAATATCCTCCAGATATTCCTCTATCTCACTATCCTCTACAACCTCCTCTGAGCTGTATAGTTGTTGGGAATACTGCCGGGCGATCTTCTATAGCTCCTCCTGCGAAGTTTGGATAGTAGTCCCATTTTCACCATATAGGGCGAAAATATCACTCCTCTCCCTTTGGGCTCTTACTAAATTAACTAGCATTTTCCCTGGGCGAGCCCCTTCTACAAAGTCCCTCTGTCCTGAAAAGAAAATCTTATGTTGTGCTTTTTCAAAATAATACTCTGACAACTTTCCTTGTCCTTGTTCTAACTCCCTAAAGTTCTTTTTGGATCTCTCTGCCTCATATTCCTCCTCGGCCTCTCTGACCTTCTCTCTCAAGTCATGTTCTGCCTTACCAAATGCTTTCTTTTTCCTTTGAATCTCCCTATATAGGATCCCCCTCAATACTGCTTTTATAGTGTCCCATACTACCGGGTAAGGGGCTGAGTTCTTATTCAACTCCCAATATTCTCATAACTCTTTCACAATTCCCTCCTTACTCCTCAAATTCAGCCAATGTGGGTTAAGACTAAAAACCCTCTCCCTCTGATTTTGCTGGACCCCAATTCTGAGGTCCATTACAACTGGGGAGTGGTCTGATATGGTCCTACTTTCGTACCTAACTCCTTCGATAAACTTTATAGAAGGTCAAGAAACATGAAAACACCCTCCTATCAGGATTCATTAAATGCCACGGGTTCCTCCAACTCATCTCTGCACATATTTTATAGAGGGGGGTGTCAGACTCTCTTCCAAACCTAATTGAGGACCTATCCTGAGTAGGTTTCAACACACAGTTATAATCCCCTAACAAATAAAGAGGGAAATGTTCCTTCCCTTTGGAGAAGACAAATAGATCTAGTAGTGGCTGAGTGGAGAATGGCGGGGGGACGTAAAAAAAAGGCCATCAATACTTCCCAATCAAAAAACTTGGCATGCAAAAAAAAACATACTGACTCCTATGATCTATCCTTTTGCAAAAATGTTTTATTAGGATTGCTCTATGTATATACACAGAGACCCCTGCTGAATAGCTAGATGCCGAGGAGTGAAACTCCAATTGGGCCCATCTTCTGGAAATTTTCCGCTCAGATTCCCTGGTAACATGAGATTCAACCAGGCAAACAATTGCTAGCAAATTATTTTGGACCCTGTCAAAAATTGCCACTTTCTTACGTCGCTCCGCCATTCCCCTACCATTCCAAAAAAATATTAAATCTATCTCTCATAAAAATATAAGAAGAAGAAAAAAAATAAAATAAAAACCCCTTTCCCCCTCCCCTTCCCTCTTCATGACCCACTAACATTAGCTTGTCTCTATCCTACATCCACCAAACTACCTCAGAAACCACCTACTTTATGACACCAGCTCCCCCTCCCCAGCACCCCCCCCAACCAATCCACCCCACAATCCCTCCAAAACCACAGTCTTAGGGCACAGTCCAGAATAAACCTGTCCTATAAAGTTTTCAAACTCCTAAAGGAGACAGAGGGGGGAGGAGAGCGACAGAGGCCATGGGAGGCCGGCGCCAAGTGGGCCAGAGCTTGAGTCCCAACACACAGCTTCAAAGGCATCCCCCTTAACTCAAAGTACAGTTCAACATCCATATTGCAGCATATCAGTCTCATAGAGCCCACTCACGTCACCCAAGCCGCTCAGCTTCTCCTCACTTCTGCACACATGTCCAAGACCAGCTGACTGGCCCATCCTCCAATCATAGGACGCCGGAGGATACCATCTGTGACTGTGGAGGGGGAACTTCAGCGTGGGAGCCGGGGAAGCGATGCTGTGGTTCCCACCACGGACACCCCACGCTTCAGGCCGAGGCCCCCCCGTGGAAGGCGGGGGAGCCATCACCACTGCCGTGGCACTTCAAACGGTCTCAGGAGAGGCCTCCGGCAGACCAGGTACTGGGAGTTCGGGGAGGAGGGGGGAGAGATCCGTGCGCAACCGCCCTACGCCATGACATCCTCTTTGACTTACTAGCCCCTTTTGGCTTTTTAAGAGTGCATTTGGCTGGAATAGATTTTGGGGACCATGCTGCATTTATAAAGCTCCAATGGTGCAAGAACAGTAAAAAGCCCCCCACAAATGACCATGTGTTAACATAGCCTTGCATTCCTTGAGGGGAGTAGTTTCCAAAATAGGGTCACATGTGGGTGGTATTTTTTAGCATCAGATGTCAGAACCTCTGCAACTATTAGCCATTCCAATGCAAAATCACCAATTTAGGCCTGAAATGGACAAAGTGCGCTGTCACTCCTGAGCTCTTTTGTGCACCTACATAGCACTTTACATACACGTATGGGGTATTTCTGTACTCGGGAAAGATTGTGTTAACATTTTTTCTACTTTTACCTCTTGAGAAAATGAAAAATATGGGGATACGATATTGTAATTGTAATGTAATTTTTGTACACTAAAATGTTGGTGTAGCCCCCAAATTTCCATTTTTATAAGGGGTAAAAGGAGCAAAAGTCCCCCAAAATGTGTTAACACAATTTCTCCCGAGTACAAAAAATACCCCAAATATGGACCTAAACTGTTGCTTTGAAATACGACAGAGCTCAGTATGAAGAGAGCGCCATGTGCATTTGAGGCACAGGGGTGGCTGATATTTGCAGAGACTGAGAGGGTCTTGCATGGGAAGGTGTGGGCAAGAGCCTGTCCTCTTCACATACGACTGTAAAGTCGGAGAAATATACACCTCTATAATGTGTCCTATCATGCTGGGAGTTGTAGTGTGGCAACAGCTGGAGGCTCACCGCTTGGTACATACTGCCCTACAGGTCATATTTATGTTTTATTGGTGGAAAAGGGGGGGAGTAACTGTGTAAGTGTGTGTGTAAATGTATTTCTCTTAGTTTTACTCTTTATTTTGTGTAAGTGTATTGTAGTGTAGTGCGTTTAGGGTACGTGCACACAGTCGGGTTTACAGCGAGTACCCTGTACTTTTTGAAAAAGAAAAAACAGAAAAAAAGGGAGGGGGGGAGGGGAGCAAACCTTCATCTGTTGCAAAACTACAATTCCCAGCATGCACTGCTAGATCTGTTACCTAACTCAGTGTTTCCCCACCAGTGTGCCTCAGTTGCACAGTTTTACAGGCACACAGGTTGGGAAACACTGAGTAGATAACAGACCCTGACTTAGTTTTTCCCCACCAGTGTGCCTTCAGCTGTTGCAAAACTCCAACTCCCAGCATGCACTGTCTGGCAGAGCATGCTGGGAGTTGTAGTTTTGCAACAGCTGGAGGCACACAGGTTGGGAAACACTGAGTTACGTAACAAAGCCTAACTCAGTGTTGGCCAACCAATGTGCCCAAGCTGTTGCAAAACTACAATTCCAACCATGCACTGACAGATCGTGTATGGTGGGAGATGTAGTTTTGCAACAGGTGGGGCACACTGGTAGAGAAACAGTGTCCCTCTCGCCTAACCTGATCTCTGCCATTTCTGCTGATCCCTGCTCTGGATAGTAGCGGTGATCGGAAGAAGGCAGGGTGTACAGGTCTATCTTTGGGGAGGGAGGGTGGGGGCGTTCCTATTTTTTTAGTTTACACAGTTCACCAAACAAGATTAAAGGGGTTATCCAGGAAAAAACTTTTTTTTATATATATCAACTGGCTCCAGAAAGTTAAACAGATTTGTAAATTACTTCTATTAAAAAATCTTAATCCTTTCAGTACTTATGAGCTTCTGAAGTTAAGGTTGTTCTTTTCTGTCTAAATCCTCTCTGATGACACCTCTCTCGGGAAACGCCCAGTTTAGAAGCAAATCCCCATAGCAAACCTCTTCTAAACTGGGCGTTTCCCGAGACAGGTGTCATCAGAGAGGATTTAGACAGAAAAGAACAACCTTAACTTCAGAAGCTCATAAGTACTGAAAGGATTAAGATTTTTTAATAGAAGTAATTTACAAATCTGTTTAACTTTCTGGAGCCAGTTGATATATATAAAAAAAAGTTTTTTCCTGGTAAACCCCTTTAATAATGTTATATTTTAGTAGGTAAGACAATTCCTCTCCAGGCAATACGAAAAGGGGTTAATATAAATTTTGGGGCTTTTTTATATATATATTTTTTAAATCTCCCCATATGAGCAGACTGCCAAGTGGTCAGCTCAGAAGGCTTTGAACTGCCATGGAATCTGATTACCCAACTATAGTTTGGGACAGGTGACAGATGAGATTGTTACACATACTTTTATATGTGATTTGATCTGTAAATAGCAGTTTTTAAGTGTTAAAAAGAAGAAAATAAATACCAAATATAGCAGTTCTGCCCACTTGGAACCTCTGCCCCCAGCTTGTAATGTTTCCTTTCCTCGTCATAGCAGCCACATACTGCAACACACTGCATTTCATCTTCATCAAAATAAGGTTTATCAGGAGGACAATGGGGGTAGCATCCTGTTCAATAGACAATAATAAAAAGGTTACTTTTGGAACACAATTTTTTCTGGCAAGTATTTCACTGTAAAAAAAAATAATAAATCAATCATTATCTGCACTTAGGAATATTTACCTTCTAGGCCTCTTATCAGATAATTGCATTTTCCACTTGGATTTCTACAGGTTTTCATGCATGGAGCACCACAGGGTTTATAGTGCCACTGGCAACCATTGTCTTCATTATAGTAGTCACAGAAGAGAGCTGTTTATAATGTCAACAATGGAGGTTAATAACAAAAACAAAACAATTTCAGGCTATGTTCACACATCATAAAAGAAATAGCAAAACATGTCTGGAAAATAGGAATAAAGTATGTCCGTAATATTAGTCTCATTAGATGTCAGTCCACACTCTGTTTGAACAAACATCTGTATTTCTAAGTGGATTAAAAATATGAAAACATTTTACCACCATCTGGTACCACGTTTGCATATATGTGACTCTTTCATCACATTTTTTTTTTTTTTTGGGTGAAATGGGATGTGACCAAACAGCAATTTTGGACTTTCTTCTTTTTTTACATTAACACCGTTCACCATAGGGGATCATTAACATTATATTTTGATGGTTCGGACATTTAATCAGGGCTGGATTAATGTAGGGGCTGATGGAGCTGCAGCTCCAGGCCCCTTAAGTAAAATAGGCCCAGCCAGCCTCCAAAAAGGCCACCGAGGAGCAGAGCCACCCGCAAGAGAACAGAGTTTAAATCCTCTCTACTCTCGCAACTCTGTACTCTCACGGGCCACGGTGGCTGGCAGTCAGAGCCAGAGGCAGCTCTACCAACCCTCACTCTGGGTGGGGCCTCACTCTGGCCCTGACCACCGCAGGGGGCCCCCATCACATTCTGGACATCCCTGTGTCCCAAAAGATCTTTTCAGGACACATGGATGTCCTGGCAGTTACCTCTCTGCGGCACCCCCGCGTTCACTTTTTCAACGCAAGGGCCGCCGGGAGGTAGTGCATACAGGGACGTCACTGACGTCCCGTGCATGCGCCCATGGCAATAGCAGAGCGGAGCAGCGAGGAGGAAGACGCGCGCATGGTAACTTACCTGTATGTTCTACGTCATCTTCAGTGTTCCGACCACCACTCCTCCGATCCCAGTACCTACTGCTATGGCCTGTAGGCCATAGCAGTTGATTGTGACCCCGAAACGGAGGAGTGGTGGTCAGAACACTGAAGTGGGGCAGTACACAGGCATACAGCCTCCAGCCATCCACTGTATATGGCTGGAGGCTGTATGTCTGGGGGGGGGGGGGGACTGTACTGCACCTAATGTGGGGAGCTATACTGCACCTAATGTGGGGAACTATACTGCACCTAATATGGGGAGCTATATTGCATCTAATGTGGGAGAACTATATTGCACCTAATGTGGGGGAACTATACTGCACCTAATATGGGGAACTATACTGCACCTAATGTGGCGAACTATACTGCACCTTATGTGGGGGAACTATACTGCACCTAATGTGGGGGAACTATACTGCACCTAATGTGAGGAACTATACTGCACCTAATGTGGGGAACTATACTGCACCTAATGTGGGGGACTATACTGCACCTAATGTGGGGCTATACTGCACCTAATGTGGGGTACTATACTGCAACTAATGTGGGGAGCTATACTGCACCTAATGTGGGAAACTATACTGCACCTAATGTGGGGAGCTATACTGCACCTATTGTGGGTGAACTATACTGCACCTAATGTGGGGGAATTATACTGCACCTAATGTGGTGAAACTATACTGCACCTAATGTGGGGAACTATACTGCACCTAATGTGGGGGAACTATACTGCACCTAATGTGGGGGAACTATACTGCACCTAATGTGGGGGAACTATACTGCACCTAATGTGGGGAGCTATACTGCACCTAATGTGGGGGAACTATACTGCACCTAATGTGGGGAGCTACTATATAAGGATAGGAGATATACCATACCACCATTAGTGTCTGGATCACTATATAAGGATAGGAGTGATACATTTCATAAAAAGGCTCAGAAAAATTCTCAGCACAAGGCCCATGATGCTCTTAATCTGGCCCTGTATTTATGCAAGGGCCAAACCAAATATGTTTTTGAATACATTTTTTTTAAGTTTTTTGGGGTAAATGGGGGAAAAAAAGTGACTTACATTTTTATTGGGGGAGGGGCTTTATCAAATTTTTTTAAATTTTTTTTTTCACTTTTTATATACCCATAGGGGACTATTTATAGCAATCATTAGATTGCTATTACTGTTCAGTGATATGCATAGGCATAGCACTGAACAGTATTATTGGCAACCTTCTTCTTTGGTCTACTTGATGTCAGACCAGAGAAGAAGACCACACGAGAGCAGCAGAGTGAGGGGACCTCCGTCCGCCATCTTGGATGACTGGATAATCCATTCAAAGTGCTGCATTGACTCAGATGCCATGATCTGTATTGATCACGGCATCTGAGGGGTAATGGCGGACATCAGCGCAATTGCTGATTACCGGCGGATCACTGGCTGCTGAAAGTAGCTGGGACCTGCCGTGCATGATGCAAGCACCATTCTAGTTGTCACGATTCGGCTTACAGGTTGTGGATCCACTGTGTCAGCGAGGGATTGGCGTGGACCGTGCTGGTGAACCGGTTCTAAGAGGCTACTGGTGTTCACCAGAGCCCGCCGCAAAGCGGGATGGTCTTGTTGCGGCAGTAGCAACCAGGTCGTATCCACTAGCAACGGCTCAACCTCGCTGACTGCTGAAAAGGCGTGGGACAGAAGGACTAGGCAGAGGCAAGGTCAGACGTAGCAGAAGGTCGGGGCAGGCGGCAAGGTTCGTAGTCAATATGGAAAGCAGGAGATCTGGTAACACAGGCTTTGGACAACACTTTCACTGGCACAAGGCAACAAGATCCGGCAAGGGAGTGCAGGGGAAGTGAGGTGATATAGCCAGGGAGCAGGTGGAAGCTAATCAGGCAAATTGGGCCAGGCACCAATCATTGGTGCACTGGCCCTTTAAGTCTCAGAGAACTGGCGCGCGCGCGCCCTAGAAAGCAGAACCGCGCATGCCAGCACATGACAGCCGGGGACCGGGATGGGTAAGTGACTTGGGATGCGATTCGCGAGCGGGCACGTCCCGCTATGCGAATCGCATCCCCGCCAGCAATGTCAGTGCAGCGCTCCCGGTCAGCGGGTCTGACCGGGGCGCTGCAGGGAGAGAGACGCCGTGAGCGCTCCGGGGAGGAGCAGGGACCCGGAGCGCTCGGCGTAACAGTACCCCCCCCCTTAGGTCTCCCCCTTTCTTTGTCCGGCAACTGCTTCCCATGGGATGAGGACACCGGGAGTGATTGTAGGGTTTCCTCAAAGGCAGGCCGTACAGCAGGAGTGGGAATGGGGAGGGAGGGCAGAGGGTGAAGCTTGGCACGGGGCAGGGTGTCACCAGGAGGGGGGCCATGAGGAGGCAGGGAACAGTCCTGATAAGCCTTGGGGGGACCAGGTGTAGGAGGAGGCACTGAGGCTTGCCTGATGGGACTGGGAGGGGGGGAGAGGCATTTCTTGTGGCAAGCAGAGTCCCAGTTCTTGATCTCCCCGGTGGTCCAGTCAAGGGTGGGAGAATGAAGCTGGAGCCATGGCAGACCGAGGAGGACCTCAGAGGTGCAGTTGGGAAGGACGAAAAATGCAATCATTTCGTGATAGGGTCCAATGCACATTAAGAGGGGTTTTGTGCGGTAACTCACGGTGCAATCCAATCTAACTCCGTTGACCGCGGAAATGTAGAGCGGCTTGACGAGACGGGTCACCGGGATGCAGAATTTATTCACCAAAGAATCCAGAATAAAATTCCCAGAGGCACCAGAGTCCAAGAAGGCCACAGCTGAGAGGGAGGAGTTGGCAGAAGGAGAAATCCGCACGGGCACCGTGAGACGTGGAGAAGTAGACTTCGAACCAAGAGATGCCACACCCACGTGAGCTGGGTGCGTGCGTGCGTTTCCTAGACGTGTTGGACGAATAGGGCAATCCACCAAGAAATGTTCGGTACTGGCACAGTACAGACAAAGATTTTCTTCCCTACGGCGATTCCTCTCTTCCTGGGTCAGGCGAGACCGATCCACTTGCATGGCCTCAGCAGGGCAGTCTCGGCAGAAGAAGCTCGGGCTGGTTCCTCGAAGACACTACGGACTTCAGCGAAGAAGGACTGGACTGTGGCTGTGGCAGGATCATTGCGGTCCCAGAGCGGTGTGGCCCAAGACAAGGCCTTTCCAGAAAGAAGGCTCACTACGAACGCCACCTTAGACCGTTCTGTAGGAAATTGGTCCGACAACATCTCCATATGCATGGAACATTGAGACAAAAATCCACGGCAGAGTCTAGAATCCCCATCCAATTTGTCCGGCAGGGACAAGCGGAGACTCGGAGCGGCCACTCGCTGCGGAGGGGGTGCAGGAGCTGGCGGAGGAGATGGTTGCTGCTGTAGCAGAGGCAGAAGTTGCTGTAACGTGGCGGTCAACTGCGACAGCTGCTGTCCTTGTTGGGCAATTTGCTGCGATTGCTGAGCGACCACCATGGTAAGGTCAGCGAGACTTGGCAGCGGCACCTCAGCGGGATCCATGGCCGGATCTACTGTCACGATTCGGCTTACAGGTTGTGGATCCACTGTGTCAGTGAGGGATTGGCGTGGGCCGTGCTGGTGGACCGGTTCTAAGAGGCTACTGGTGTTCACCAGAGCCCGCCGCAAAGCGGTATGGTCTTGCTGCGGCAGTAGCAACCAGGTCGTATCCACTAGCAACGGCTCAACCTCGCTGACTGCTGGAAAGGCGTGGGACAGAAGGACTAGGCAGAGGCAAGGTCAGACGTAGCAGAAGGTCGGGGCAGGCGGCAAGGTTCGTAGTCAATATGGAAAGCAGGAGATCTGGTAACACAGGCTTTGGACAACACTAAACGCTTTCACTGGCACAAGGCAAGGGAGTGCAGGGGAAGTGAGGTGATATAGCCAGGGAGCAGGTGGAAGCTAATCAGGCTAATTGGGCCAGGCACCAATCATTGGTTCACTGGCCCTTTAAGTCTCAGAGAACTGGCGCGCGCGCGCCCTAGAGAGCGGAGCCGCGCGCGCCAGCACATGACAGCCGGGGACCGGGACGGGTAAGTGACTTGGGATGCGATTCGCGAGCGGGCGCGTCCCGCTATGCGAATCGCATCCCCGCCGGCAATGTCAGTGCAGCGTTCCCGGTCAGCGGGTCTGACCGGGGCGCTGCAGGGAGAGAGACGCCGTGAGCGCTCCGGGGAGGAGCAGGGACCCGGAGCGCTCGGCGTAACACTAGTGCTTGCGTCATGTACAGGACGTAAATTTATGTACTGGTGCACTAAGTCCCAGCAGATTAGGATGTGCAATTATGTCCAATGTCCAATGGGTTAACCCCTTAAGGACTCAGCCCATTTTGGCCTTAAGGACTCAGACAATTTAATTTTTACGTTTTCATTTTTTCCTCCTCGCCTTCTAAAAATCATAACTCTTTTATATTTTCATCCACAGACTAGTATGAGGGCTTGTTTTTTGCGCGACCAGTTGTCCTTTGTAATGACATAACTCATTATATCATAAAATGTATGGCGCAACCAAAAAACACTATTTTTGTGGGGAAATTAAAACGAAAAACGCAATTTTGCTAATTTTGGAAGGTTTAGTTTTCACGCCGTACAATTTATGGTAAAAATGACGTGTGTTCTTTATTCTGAGGGTCAATACGATTAAAATGATACCCATTATTACATATTATATTATTGTTGCGCTTAAAAAAAATCACAAACTTTTTAACCAAATTAGTACGTTTATAATCCCTTTATTTTGATGACCTATAACTTTTTTATTTTTCTGTATAAGTGGCGGTATGGGGGCTCATTTTTTGCGCCATGATCTGTACTTTTTTTTGATACCACATTTGCATATAAAAAACTTTTAATACATTTTTTTAATAAAATGTATTAAAAAAGTAGGAATTTTGGACTTTTTTTTTTTTCGTTCACGCCGTTAACCGTATGGGATCATTAACATTTTATTTTAATAGTTCGGACATTTACGCACGCGGCGATTTCAAATATGTCTATAAAAAAAAAATTTACGCTTTTTGGGGGTAAAATAGAAAAAAACGGACGTTTTACTTTTTTATTGGGGGAGGGGATTTTTCCCTTTTTTTTTACTTTTACTTTTACATTTTTTTACATTTTTTTTTACACTTGAATAGTCCCCATAGGGGACTATTCATAGCAATACCATGATTGCTAATACTGATCTGTTCTATGTATAGGACATAGAACAGATCAGTATTATCGGTCATCTTCTGCTCTGGTCTGCTCGATCACAGACCAGAGCAGGAGACGCCGGGAGCCGCACGGAGGAAGGAGAGGGGACCTCCGTGCGGCATTATGAATGATCGGATCCCCGCATCAGCGCTGCGGGCGATCCGATCATTCATTCAAATCGCGCACTGCCGCAGATGCCGGGATCTGTATTGATCCCGGCACCTGAGGGGTTAATGGCGGACGCCCGCGAGATCGCGGGCGTCGGCCATTGCCGGCGGGTCCCTGGCTGCGATCAGCAGCCGGGATCAGCCGCGCATGACACAGGCATCGCTCCGATGCCCGCGGTTATGCTTAGGACGTAAATGTACGTCCTGTTGCGTTAAGTACCACCGCACCAGGACGTACATTTACGTCCTGCGTCGTTAAGGGGTTAAACAGGCTTAAAGGGGTACTCTGGTGAAAATCAAATATTTTTTATTGAACTGGTGCCAGAAAATTAAACAGATTTGTAAATTACTTCTATATAAAAATCACAATTTTTCCAGTACTTATCAGCTGCTGTATACTACAGAGGAAATTATGTAGTTCTTCCCAATCTGACCACAATGCTCTCTGCTGACACCTATGTCCATGTTAGGAACTAGCTAAGGGGTGTGTGAATACCCCTTTAAGATTCACATCAAATAAGAGATTTGAAAGAGTTATTTATCTTTAGATTAAAACATGGCTGAGATATCAACCCCTTCAAGCAATTTGCTTATAGGGGTTATCCAGGGATTGAAAAATATATATGTGGTTGGGGATGGACAAAAAAAAGGAACCTATGCTTATTTCACAGGTATCCTGGAACTGCTGAGCTGATGTTACCAGTCCTCAGTCCTCTTGGCGACTACCTGGTTGCTGATGATGTATTATCCTTGTAGGAACTGCCCAGCTCCATCAATCACTGACTGAGGCAGGAAACCACTGTAGCCAGTGATAGGCTGAGCAGGGCAATTCCTGCAGGAAAGACACATCATCAGCAGCCAGTAAGTAGCTATGAGGACTGGGGACTAGTAGCGTCAGCATGGCAGCTGTCAGGAATCGGGGCAGCTGAGTATATGTTCTTTAATTTTTCCCCAACCCAGCCATAAACACAATTTTATTTAAGCCTATATAGCCCCTTTAGGATGTATTCACACATACAATATATTTGCTAATGCAGATTTTATGTTGCAGATTTCAATGTAAACTAAATGAATGAACACAGCTTCAAATGTGCAGCTTCAATTTATATATGCTCAGGATACTGTATGTGTGAATACATCCTTAGGGTAGGGTTACACATTTCGTATATTGCTGCATACTTTCTGCAGCTGCTTTTACTACCCATTGACTCTAATGGGCAGGGAAATATGCAGCAGCAAATACACAGCAGAATATGGCATGTGTGACCCATGTGCCATATTTTGCTGCGTATTTGAGCAGTAATATTGAGCTCCCCTCTAAGCATTCATGGTCTAGTCCTCAGCAGACAGGAGGGGAGGGGGGAGAAGGGATGTGAACTCTGCTTTCTCTGATATGAAGAGTTCTCTGCACTATGGCTAATAATACTAGTAATATTAGTTTTATTATACTTTTTGACACCAAACATAGGTTGCTTCCTTTGCTGATCAACCCCTTTAAGAAGTAAACTTAATCAATATGAACACTTATTACTCACGACAGAGGTTGGGAGTTCTCCAGGAGACACATATTCCGAATTCTCCGCAAGCCTGTGCATAGGCCGCAATTGCTGTACATAAACACTCACAGTCTCCCCCGGTGTTACAGGCACACGTATCAGTAACACATGCTTCATAGTACTTGAATGGGTCAACCTAAAGACACAAAAATCATTATAAATCTGTGCTGTGTGGCAGGAGCAGATTATCTTTTAATTGTATTAAACATACATGTGGATGGCAAGCAGAGAAGACTTCACTGCCTATGACACTGCACTGTTTCTGCGCCCATGATACTCTATATGGGTTCAATGAACAAGGATCCCGGTTGACTTTGGCATCTGGACAGGTTGCAACCAACTTCCAACTGTTTCCGAATTCCTCTATGTTTCCAACGATGGCATTGTTACGAGTAGTAAAATCATTGATTGCATTTCCATCATAGTTTCCACACAGTCCACAAAGCTTCCCCTAGAAATATACAAAAAAAAAGACTGCTTTAATAGGAATCCACCTAAAGTAGTAATGTTTTAATGTTACCGGATTTCTCGCCGTATAAGACGCACTTTTTCTTCCCCAAAACTGTGGGAGAAAAGTTGGTGCGTCTTATACAGCGAATACACACCTATCGCGGCGGTCCCTGCGGCCATCAACGGCCGGGACCCACGGCTAATACAGGACATCACCGATCGCGGTGATGCCCTGTATGAACTCTTCAGAGGCGGCGATCAAAGCTGACCGCCGTGTCTGAAGCGAAAGTGACACTAACCCGGCTGCACCGGGAGGGATCTTACCTGCCTCCTCGGTGTCTGCTCTGTGCCGGCATCCCCTGCATGGCTGGCGCTCTCCTTCGTTGTCATCACGCCGTCGTGCGTCGCGGCGTGCTTTGCGACGTGATGGCGGCGATGGAGAACGAGGATATCGGGCAGCAGAGACGTTCTGAAGCGACGGGGACACCCCGGGGACGCGGCGACAGCGATGGAGGGTGACATCCAAGGCAGCGGTGACGAGCGGTGACGGGTCCAGAGCGGCGGGGACACGTGAGTATTACCTCCTATACCAGTGGTCTTCAACCTGCGGACCTCCAGATGTTGCAAAACTACAACTTCTGCCATGCCCGGACAGCCGTTGGCTGTCCGGGCATGGCAGAAGTTGTAGTTTTGCAACATCTGGAGGTCCGCTGGTTGAAGATCACTGTGCCCTATACTTTACATTGTATTCTAGATTTTCCTCATTTAAAATTGGGTGCGTCTTATATGCCGGAGCGTCCTATAGGGCGAAAAATACGGTAAGTATCAATATAAAGACAAGATTACATTCCAAATATGACAATTGCCCACAAATTGGAAATGATAAAAAACTAACTTCTAAGCAAAGGCCAGATGTTCTGTAAAGGATAATTATGCAATGTTATTCCATTTATCTCTATGTTTCACAACATAACAGAGGCTTACCCTAAATTCACTGGTGACTTTGATGAAGATGCTTGTCTTCTTATCCCATAATAGGAGCAGACCCGATTGAGTTTCAATAACCAAGTAGATACCCATAAGTCGCACTTTATATGGAACATTGTCACCGGACCCTCTCTGGGCCACATTAAGATGATCATCAACAAGGATAAACTCGTAACTCTTTGAAGACAGAATTGACTCAGATAAGCAGTGTGTGGAGAAAGCATTTTTATGACAAAATCGGGGAATTCTGGTATTTATGTATTGTAGTTCCGTTTACTCACCCCAAGAAAAACTTTGATGGACTTGGAGCAGGTCATTCCTGTGGTTCCACATGGAACATTTTCTGTTATGATCCTAAATGTACCGTTGTCATTTAGAGAGCAATGGTCCTTGAGTTGAATAGAAAGTACTATATTCAACTGGTATACTATCCACATTTGTTTGTATGTGCAAAATACTTAATCATTTTAAATTGTAACCCCTTAATGACTAGTGTTACATTTCTAAATGATCAGACATTTGTAAGTGATTTTCCACTCGTGGTGCTTTACAAACAGAGAGAAACGTAGTCCAATATTTTCTGCAACTGATTATGCTACCTTACCTATTGAAGTTAATGGGTAGCAAAATCAGCTGCACAAAATATGCAGTAAAAATACGCATAGGGCTTGTGTAAGAAGCTCGCTAGGCATCTAACGGTTGCCTTAGCAACTGTGCCGCCCAGCGTGAAAAGATGCATTTCACCCTGGGCAGCACTAAACTGAACTGTGGAGGTACACTTTAATTTTGTAGGTTTCCACTGTAACTGGGGCATCCATAGGAACTCTAGTTACAGTGGAAATCATCCCTCTGTGGTAATGTTGGTCTCTGGCATAGCTGATCTCGGTCTCCTAAGCCATGCTGTGGGGTCATCCATTAATTATGTAATTGCCAGGTAATTTTGGAAAAGCTAATCAATATATGGTGTTCATTGGTTTCTATATAGATAACGCGTAGCCGGAAGCCGTTGAAGTGGGTGTTGCAGCCGAGATCCCGGGGGTCCCCAGCAGTGGGACCCCCGCCATCTGACATCTTATCCCCTATCCTTTGGATAGGGGATAAGATGTCTAGGGATGGAGTACCCCTTTAACATGAACAGATTGAGCACATCCAGATTGAGTAAATAAGACATACCAGGCATTCCTAAGGAATATATGCAATCCTTTCTTATAGGATATACTGGGGAGATGTAATTAATTGCATATTGATGTATTTCTTGATTCTTATTAATGAAAGATTACATTTGGGATGTACATTCGGTTGGTAATACAGCATAATTCTGCAAACCCAAATTGTGACAACTACAGAAATATCAGGAACAAATCTGTCACATGTGACTCACAGACAGTACGGAGGTTCCAATACACACTAGATTATCAATAAACTGATCTGGAATTGATGGATTTGGCCAACTTTGAGACACACAATTGAATTTCTGTGCAGAAGTATGCAGTGTAATTCTGCACAGAGATTTAATGGGTTTCAATGGGATTCTGCTGCACTGTTCATGGAAACCTCTGGTGCGGAAATTCTAATTCCGGTGTTCCCAGAAAGAATACACATGTCTATTCTTTCTGCAGACTGCACATGAAAAGGCATTGCTGTCTATGACAGCACATTTCTGTGCGGTACAAGCACGCTCATGTTCTACCAGCACTTTGCTGTCAGGGGAATGTCCTCACAGAGATTTTCCTTGTGGGCATTCCCCTGTGTGAATGTAGCCTTTGTGTACAATGTTTTCTTTATGCATAAACTAATTTTAACCAGTATCAAAATGCAAAAATAAAATAATCACAAGTCTGGTTACAGAAGGTCTCCTTCTCACATACTTTGCATGAGAGGTGCTTACATTTAGCTTTATACTTGCAGAAAGAAACATAATCTAGTCTACAGGAGTCTAGTTGTAATTCATACAATACCTGTGAAAGGGTATATTGGCATTCTCCAGTAAAAATGTAGCGTTTTCCATCAAAAGTGATATAATGTCCATCACCATAAATAGTACACGTAGCTAAACAAGTACTGTTTGTACATTTCCACTTTCTTTTCTCACAGACACTGAAAGACATGAATAAGATATCCTCAATAGAATGTTATGTATTTATTTATTTATTTTAATTTAATTAAACCTCTAATGGCCATGCTATTTTTTGTTTTTTCCTTTCTTGCCTTCCAAGAGCCATTTATTTTTTATTTTTTTTCCACAGAGCCATTAGGGCTTGTTTTTGCAGGGTTAAATATTCTTTCTGGAGATACCCTTCACCTTTACCATAAATTATAATACAAAACAAGAAAATAAAATGTATTTGTGAAACATTTGTAAATTGGGAGGTTTCATTTTTACTCTATTCACGTAACATTAAACTGACATGTTAACTTTTTTGTTCATGTCAGTACAAGTTCAGCAATATTCAACTCGTGTAGTTAGTTTTTATTATTTTTACTACTTATTAACCCCTTAAGGACTCAGCCCATTTTGGCCTTAAAGGGGTACTCCGCCCCTAGACATCTTATCCCCTATCCAAAGGATAGGGGATAAGATGTCAGATGGCCGCGGTCCCGCTGCTGGGGACCCCGGGGATCCCCACTGCGGCACTGCGCTATCATTACAGCACAGAGCGAGTTCGCTCTGTGCGTAATGACGGGTGATACAGGGGACGGAGTAGCATGACGTCATGGCTCCGCCCCTCGTGACATCACGGCCCGTCCCTTTAATGTAAGTCTATGGGAGGGGCGTGATGACTGCCACGCCCCCTCCCATAGACTTGTATTGAAAGGGGCGGGTCATGATGTCACGAGGGGCGGAGCCATGACGTAACGATGTTCCGGCCCCTGTATTGTATTATTTCCTTTTATTTTAACACTTTAATAGTCCCCATAGGAGACTATTTATAGCAATCATTCGATTGCTAATACTGTTTAGTGCTATGCATAGGGCATAGCACAGATCAGTGTTTTCGGTCATCTTCTGCTCTGGTCTGCTCGATCTCAGACCAGAGCAGAAGACCAGTGGATGGCAGCGAAGGCAGGTGAGGGGACCTCCGTCCGCCATTCTGGATGATCGGATCTCCGTGGCATCCAGAACTATGATCTCGGTATCTGAGGGGTTAATGGCGGACATCCGCGTGATCGTGGATGTCGGCCATTACCGGCGGGTCCCTGGCTGCTATCAGCAGCCGGGACCCACCACGCATGACCCAAGCATTGCTCCGATGCTCGCGGTAATGTATAGGACGTAAATGTACATCCTGGTACATTAAGTACCACCGCACCAGGATGTACATTTACGTCCTGCATCAAGTTTGAAATTTAAACTGAAGATTTTGGGTAGCTAGTGCTACCATAACAAAAAAAAATGTATTTCCAGACCCAGGCCCAGCAGCATCAGTAAACCATATATCGCCTGAATGACAAAGCCTGGAGTTTGCTGAAGCATGTGGAGACCATACAGTGTCTGAATGGCACAGCCTGGAGTTGGCATAAGCATGAGTAGACACCAGGGCTTCACAATCCCTAAGAAAAAAATATGAAGTTTGAAATTGAAACTGAAGATTTTGGGTTGCTAGTGCTACCATAAAAACATTTTTATTCCCAGGCCCAGCACCATCAGTAAACCATATATTGCCTGAATGACATAGCCTGGAATTGGCTGAAGCATGAGTAGACACCATGGCTTCACAATCCCCAAGAAAAAACAGACAAAGTTTGAAATTTAAACTGAAGATTTTGGGTAGCTAGTGCTACCATAACAAAATGTTTATTCCCAGACCATGGCCCAGCAGCATCAGTAAACCATATATTGCCTGAATGACAAAGTCTGGCATTGGCTGAAGCATGAGGAGACCATATAGTGTCTGAATGGCACAGTCTGGAGTTGGCAGCAGCATGAGTAGACACCAGCGCTTCCAAATCACTGAGAAAAAAAGACAACGTTTGAAATTTAAACTGAAGATTTTGGGTAGCTAGTGCTACCATAACAAACATTTTATTCCCAGACCCAGGCCCAGCAGCATCAGTAAATCATATATTGCGTGAATGACAAAGCCTGGAGTTGGCTGAAGCCTGAGGAGACCATATAATGTCTGAATGGCACAGCCTGGAGTTGGCAGCAGCATGAGTAGACACCAGGGCTTCACAATCCCTAAGAAAAAACAGATGAAGTTTGAAATTTAAACCGAAGATTTTGGGTAGCTAGTGCTACCATAACAACATTTTTATTCCCAGACCAAGGCCCAGCAGCATCAGTAAACCATATATTGCCTGAATGACAAAGCCTGGAGTTGGCTGAAGCATGAAGAGACACCAGGGCTTCACAATCCCTAAGAAAAAAAGACACATTTAGAAATTTAAATTGAAGATTTAGGGTAGCTAGTGCTACCATATAAAAGAATTTAGGCCCAGACCCAGGCCCAGCAGCATCAGTAAACCATATATTGGCTGAATGACACAGCCTGCAGTCTGCTGAAGCATGAGGAGACCATAAAATGTCTGAATGGCGCAGCCTGGAGTTGGCAGAAGCATAAGGAGACCATTGAAATTCATGATTTTTACATCTAAATTTAAGATTTTTAAATTGAAATTGAGGGTTTTGAGATTGAACTTTTAATTCCCAAGTTTTAGTGTCCCGGGCCCCGGCATGTGGGTACAAAGGACCAAATCTAACAAGGAGTCACATGTCACATGGCAGCAGAATGACAGAGCCTGGAGGTGGCATCAGTAGGAGGAGACCATTTAGTGGCTGAATGACACAGCCTGGAGTTGGCTGAAGCATGAGAAGAGACCATATAGTTGCTGAATGATACAGCCTGGAGGTGGCATCAGTATGAGAAGACCATCTAGTGGCGTAATGACTACCTGGAATTTGTAGCAGCATGGGGAGACCATATGTGTCTGAATGGCACAGACTGGAGTTGGTGACAGATGAGGAGACAATAGGGCCTCACAATCTCTAAGAATAAAAGATGCATTTTGAAATTTCCATTGAAGATGTATGGTACCTAGTGCTACCATAAACATATATAGGTAATGTACTAGGCCCAGCAGCATCACTAAACCATGAAGTTGCTGAATGACACCGACTGGAGCTGGCTGAAGCATCAGTAATCCATATATTGGATGAATGGCACAGCCTGGAGTTGGCTGAAGCATGAAAAGAGACCATATAGTGGCTGAATGAGACAGCCTGGAGGTGGCAGCAGCATCAGGAGTCCTGAAAGTGATCCAGTGACAGAGTGGTGCAGTGGGTGGCAATACCAGTATCCAGTGACAAAGGTGGGTAAAAAAAAAAAGGCCTGATGCAGAGGAATATTTGTAACTGGGGAGTAGGGCTTAAATCAGTTTGGCACTATCCATATTTGTGAAGTGTTGGTGTGGCACCATGGTCAATCTACTCTTATGCATCAGGCATTGGTGGGTGGAAATCCTGGCTGATCCATGCTTGATTCATCTTCACAAAGGTCAGTCTCTCCACATTTTTCATGGACATACCCCAGTTCTCCATGGGGTGAGTTCTCCTTGGAGTGACTATGGCCCCCTCCGCACTAAACACCCACTCTGATGGCACACTACTGGCCAGGCTGGACAAGTTTTCCAGGGCAAACTCTGCTAGTTGAGACCACAAATCAAGTTTGGCTGCCCAGAAATCCAGCGGATCTTCAAGGTGTGTTAGCATGGACATGTCAAGATATGCACGCACCTGCTGGTTCAGGTCCTGCTCCAGGTCTACCTGCTGCTGATGAGTTTCTTCACTATGTGGGTGAAGAATGCTACTCATCAGCAACTGTAGACTCAGGCTGCTGCTGATGGAGCTGGTACTGCGCCTGCCACCCCACCCCTCCCCAGCAGCCATGGCAGTGGAAGGTGAGCCCAGAAGGCCCCCCGACTCAGACCTGCGAGAGGATGGGCGATGGTGCCGATAAGAATCAGCCAACTGACTACATAGGATGCCTCCGTAGTAGGTCATTTTGTCCTCCCTCTCAGTGGATGTAAAAAAGGCCCCTATTTTGTGCTGATAGCGAGGGTCCAATAAGTTGGAGATCCAGAAGTCATCCTGCTGCCGAATGGTGACAATTCGGCTGTCACTACGCAAGCAGGTGAGGATGCATCGTGTCATTTGTGCAAGTTACTCGGAGGGACTCCCTGCCTCCATCTACACTGCATACTGCCACGGTGTGTCTGGGTCCTCTGTCTCGCCTTCCCCATAACCCTCTAGCTCCTCTGGATGTTCCTGCTCCTCCTCTCCTGTCAGATTACTAGAAAAAAAAGCCCATTTGCCGAAATCTAAACTGTGCTCCACTGTGCCCCTCCCCCTCCTCCAGTTAAGCCCCCACAGGGCTCATGTGGCCGTGAGATGTAGGAACCATGTCTCAGGTGCCCTGACCACCCATTGTTTCCAACACGCGTTGTAAGAAATGAACCAGTGGAATGACATCGTTCATCCTGTAATCCTGGTGACTTACTAATAATATGGCTTTCTCAAAGGGCCTGAGCAAACGGCAGGTGTCACGTGTTAGCTGCCACTTGTTCATATTGAAGTTGCAAAGCAGAGTACCCCTATCCGCTTGGATTATCAAGAAATCGGTGATGGCTTTTCTCTGTTCGTACAGTCGGTCCAACATATGGAGGGTGGAATTCCAAAGTGTGGCAACATCACAAATCAGACTATGTTGGGGGATAATGTTCTGACGCTGCAGCTTAAGGAGGGTGTGCTTTGCTGTGTACAAGTGGCTGAAGTGCATGCAAAGTTTCCTTCTTATTGTTAGGATGTCTTGCAAATGGGGGGAACACTTCAGGAACTGCTTCACAACCAAATTGAACACGTGTGCTATGCAGGGCGCATGGCTCAGCCTTCTCAGTCGCAGCGCATGCAAGATGTTCTTTTCGTCATCAGTCACCATGGTTCCCATTTCCAGTTTTCATGGAGTAAGCCATGCTCAGATTTCTTTACGAATTACTTTTAGCAGTTCCTCCCCTGTGTGACTCTTTTCGCCAAGGCAAACCATGTGAAGAACAGTGTGACACCGCTGTGCCCTGCACACATGGTATGCTGAAGGGCCACTGAGACTTGTCTGGGCAGTGGAGGCTGAGGACACGGTGGAGGATGAGGAGGCAGAGTGGCACACTGTCACAGGACGGACGGGCTGAGAGCGTGGAGGAGGAAGCGGCGTGACCTGTCCACGTTGGGGTTGTGGCTGTGCAGGAACCATATTCACCCAGTGTGCCGTAAAGGACATGTATTGTCCCAGACTGGTGCTGCCATGCACTTTGGTACACACCGACAGGCTCAAGGACTGGACCATCTTCTCTTCCACAAAATTGTGCAGGGAAGGTACTGCTTTCTTCGCAAAGAAATGATGGCTTAGCACTCTCCACCTCGGCTCGGCACAAGCCATCAGTTCTCTGAAAGGTGCAGAATTCACCACTTGAAAAGGGAGGGACTGCAGCACCAGCAACTTGGACAGGAGAAAATTCAGCTTCTGCGCCGTTGGATGAGTGGGCACATCCTGTGTACAAGTGGCTGAAGTGCATGCAAAGTTTCCTTCTTATTGTTAGGATGTCTTGCAAATGGGGGGAACACTTCAGGAACTGCTTCACAACCAAATTGAACACGTGTGCTATGCAGGGCGCATGGCTCAGCCTTCTCAGTCGCAGCGCATGCAAGATGTTCTTTTCGTCATCAGTCACCATGGTTCCCATTTCCAGTTTTCATGGAGTAAGCCATGCTCAGATTTCTTTACGAATTACTTTTAGCAGTTCCTCCCCTGTGTGACTCTTTTCGCCAAGGCAAACCATGTGAAGAACAGTGTGACACCGCTGTGCCCTGCACACATGGTATGCTGAAGGGCCACTGAGACTTGTCTGGGCAGTGGAGGCTGAGGACACGGTGGAGGATGAGGAGGCAGAGTGGCACACTGTCACAGGACGGACGGGCTGAGAGCGTGGAGGAGGAAGCGGCGTGACCTGTCCACGTTGGGGTTGTGGCTGTGCAGGAACCATATTCACCCAGTGTGCCGTAAAGGACATGTATTGTCCCAGACTGGTGCTGCCATGCACTTTGGTACACACCGACAGGCTCAAGGACTGGACCATCTTCTCTTCCACAAAATTGTGCAGGGAAGGTACTGCTTTCTTCGCAAAGAAATGATGGCTTAGCACTCTCCACCTCGGCTCGGCACAAGCCATCAGTTCTCTGAAAGGTGCAGAATTCACCACTTGAAAAGGGAGGGACTGCAGCACCAGCAACTTGGACAGGAGAAAATTCAGCTTCTGCGCCGTTGGATGAGTGGGCACATCCTGTTGTCTCTTGGACATGGCTTCACCGATGGATTGTTGGCGGAATGGCTGACAAAAAGTAGGAGGAGCAGGAGCATCTGGAGCAACAGAAAGAGGGTATGACACTGCGTGATGCAGCAGGTTGGACCACTACATCGGAGCAACGGTTCTCCCAGGCCTCTTTATGGTGGTGAAGCACATGTTGACACAGGGCCGTGGTGCCATCAATGGGACCCTCGCCACGCTTCACCTTCTGCCAACATATCTTGCATGTGGCAATGTAAACCTCCTCCGGATGCTTGATAAAAAAAAAACTGCCACACCGCCGAGTAGCTGATTTTCCCACCAACAGTCTGCACTACTTGACTGCTACTGCCGCCGTCTCCAGGAACCCCTGTTCCACTACCTCCCGGGAAGGTAGGCTGCCGCGAAGCAGGTGGTCTCTCCCGGGCACGTTTGGCTCAAGAATTTCCACTTCTTCCACCACACTGACTGCTAACCTTGTTACCACCTTGCTGGCTCAGCTGCTGCCTCACGGGCAACCACCTTAAACCCTTTTCTCCTGATGATGATGAAGCACCTTCTGCACCCGGCTCCCAATTGCAATCGGCTTCATCATCATCATCATCATCAAGTGTCTGTACGTCACTGATGTCCTCCTCAGGTTCACTGGCAACACCGCCTCCCACGTCACTCTCCTCATCACTACTTGCCGGCCTAGCGGAAAAAGCGGGGGATGTCTCCTCCACTTCTTGGCTGGGCAGTAGCTGCTAACTGTCCTCTAGTAGATCATCCTCAGTGAATAGTGGAGCCAAACCCACAGCATAAGATACTTCTGTAGGAGAGGGAACAGCATAGGACAGAGGCAATGGAAGGACAGGGACTGCTCTCGGGCCATGCCAACTGAAGGTTGTGTCTGAGGAACCCACCGACTGTTGACTGGGGGTATCAGATGTCCCTTGTGATGAAGTGGATGACCGTGTTAACCAATCGACAACGGCAGATGGGTTGCTGGTCGAGACACGACCGCTAGCTGACAACGGGAGCTCAGGACTCGCAGGACGCTGCGAATCCTGCTGCCACTCGCCCCTAGTCTGCTGCGACCTCTGCCTGAAGGATTAAGGCCTCTGCCACTCCTCTGAGCACGTCCTGGCACTTCTCTGCCTGACAAACTTAGTGCGTATATGAGGGGAGTACAACACACTTCACTATGCTTAAAACAGTATTTGTATAGAACAGCAGCAGGTGTGCACTTTTGGCTGGTCTTTCACAGTATCTAGGCCCTTGACAGATTTACAGGTACAAAAAAGTACACTACTTAGATGTAGGTATGTGGTATGCACTGATGAGGGCAGAAAAATGCTCTACAGTACACTTAAAAAGTAGCAGAACAAAAGAAAAGAACAGAGGCCGCACTCGCCAATCAGGTATTTATTTCGGTCCAGCAGTCATTGCAGTGGCAATAGGCAGGGGAGCGGGGTGGAGGACGGGGAAGACCGGAACAAGTTGTTTCGTGTGGCTGAGCGCACTTCCTCTAGCCGGAATGATGTCTCTCAGTGCCGCCCTCCTATTCATAGGGGTGGAGCCAAACAGTCGCCTAGTAACCTGGCAAGCAACTCGGTCAGGTGATTGTGTATACAGTCACATGACCAACATGTGATGACAACACAGAAAAACATAAATGAAAAAACAGACAATGACAGTTACAATGAGGAGGTAACAATAATAATAGAACAACAACGGAAAATTACAAAAATTAACCAAACTCATTCCGCTCGTTCAGACCGGCATTACCAGTAGCATTGAGTCGTACTATCCAACGGGCTTCTCGCTCCAGGAGGAGTTTAGCCCGGTCTCCTCCATTTCTGAGGGGTGGGATTCTTTCTAGGCCTAGAAATTTAAGACCGCTATGGCTACCATCATATGCTTGGTTCATGTGGGCAATAAACCTGGGGGCTCCAAGGCCGGTCCAGATAGAGGGAACATGCTCCCGGAACCGCACCTGGAGCTGCCTAATGGTCTTGTCCACATAGAATCTGCCACAAGGGCAGACCAAGGCGTACACTACAAATGTGGATCTGCAAGTGATTAGTTCATTGATTTGGTGGCACCATCCTCCTAGTGATAAGGCATTACCTGTGTGCATGTGTACAAGGGTAATTGCCTTTTAGGGGGTTTCAGGTTAACTAACTTCTGTCTGAGTGATGATGGTCAATAGTTTACGGTAGCTTCTTCAATTTTTCTCCTATCGTGATGTTTTTTCTGAAGGGGAATAGGGGAGGATGTTGAACCAGATCATGGAGGTCAGGATCAGATTCCAAAATGAACCAACTGCAGTGTATAGCGCTGGCCACCTGCTGTTTCATATTGGAATTTGCCAGGGAGAAGCAAAAACGTTCTGGGGACGCGTCACATTTTTTTTTTTTGCAATTTAGGAGGACAGATCTATCCATGCCCCTAACTCATTGCAGACTAGTCTCAATGATGTTCTCTGGGTAGCCTAGCAAACAGGCGTTTCTTAAGATCCTGAGCTTGACTGTAAAAGAAATTGTCTATGCTGTTGATCCTGCGAAGGCGGAGTATGGAATGCTTTTCTTAACGTGTAGGGGGTGAGAACTCTTAAAATGCAATAATGCATTTCTAGTAGTAGGTTTACAAAAACCTTCGGTAGTAAGGGTGTCCCCCAATATTTTGAGCTTAACGTCTAGAAAGTCAAGTTCATGACCCCCAAACACTGCAGTGAAAAGCATATTCTCAGTGTTTGTCTGATTAAGGTACTCAACAAAGCGAAAAAAACTCATCCTCAGAGGAGTCCCAGACAACCAGTATGTTATCGACATAACGGAGAAAGGTCTTAATGTGTGTGCAGAAGGGGTTAGTGGGAGAGAAGACGTATTTACGTTCAAAGATGGCGAGGAACAAATTGGCATAAGTGCAGGAGACTGGCGTGCCCATTGCTGTGCAGGTCTCCTGCCTGAACCAGTCCTCACCGTCTTTGAACTCGTTACGGGTCAAAAAGAAATGTAAAGCCTCACAGACAAAAGAGACAAACTGGTCTGTCTTGTCTGTTTCAGACAAGAACTCGCGGATAGTCTGTACACCAGCATCGTGGGGGATGTGGGTGTATAGGCTCTCGACGTCCACCGACGTGAGTCATTATGTCTCGCACCAGTGGAAGTCCTTAAGTGCCGTCAAGAGGGCTCCTGTGTCCTTGATGTAGGTGGGAGTGGACGGTAACAGTGGTTTCAATAACCATTCTAGATACTGCGAAAGGTATTCGGTCCCCGCCACAATCGGGCGTCCAGGGGGTTGGCTCTGTGACTTATGCACCTTCTGTAGTACCATCTAGGATGGCGATGGGCACTGGGAAGGAGTCTTTCAGCAGGTTTTCTTAGAAATTACTAATTTCTCCCAGCTGGTTTGGAGAAAGTTGATCTAGGGTTTTTGCAGTTGGATTACTTGGGAGGCGTCTATAAGTGGTGGTGTCACTTAGCAAACTGTGTTTTTCAGAGTCATAAGCTGTAGTGGTCATTACCACGGTGCTGCCACCCTTATCAGCCTTGACAACTTTTAAATCCGGTCTGGACGCCAACCACTTAAGGGACCTTTCTTCACCTGGGGTGAGGTTTCCATTCTGTTGGGGGTAAAGTAAAGCCTTTAGATCCCTAGGCACTACTCGGACAAAAAAGTCAATAGGACTTCCTGCCAGAGTGAGAGGGGAAAACTTAGACTGATTGCCACCCTTATAGCACCGTGGTAATGACCACTACAGCTTATGACTCTGAAAAACATTGTTTGCTAAGTTACACCACCACTTATAGAACCCTCCCAAGTAATCCAACTACAAAAACCCTATATCAACTTAGGACCTTTCTCCGAACCAGCTGGGAGAAAGGAGTCATTTCTAAGAAAACCGCTGAAAGACTCCTCCCCAGTGCCCCTCTTCATCCTAGATGGTACTATCTACCGAAGGTGCATAAGTCGCAGAGCCGACCCCCTGGACGCCCGATTGTTGCGGGGATCGGCTCTGCGACCGAATACCTTTCGCAGTATCTAGAATGGTTATTGAAACCACTGTTACCCTCCAACCCCACCTACATCAAGGACACAGGAGCCCTCTTGACGGCACTTAAGGACGTCCACTGGCACGAGACATACCGACTCGCATTGGTGGACGAGAGCCTATACACTGGCATCTCCCACGATGCAGGTGTTCAGGCTATCTACGAGTTCTTGTCTGAAACAGACAAGACAGACAAGTTTGTCTCTTTTGTCTGGGAGGCCTTACATTTCATTTTGACCCAAAACGAGTTCAAAGATGGCGAGAACTAGTACAGGACACGAGGGTCTCCTGCACTTATGCCAATTTATTCCTTGCCATCTTTGAACGTAAATACGTCTTCTCTCCCACTAAACCCTTCTGCACACACATTAAGACCTTTCTCCGATATGTCGATGACATACTGGTAGTCTGGGACTCCTCTGAGGACGAGTTTTTTCGCTTTGTTGAGTACCTTAATCAGACCAACACCGAGAATATGCTTTTCACCGCAGTGTTTGGGGGTCATGAACTCAACTTTCTAGACGTTGAGCTCAAAATAGTCGGGGACACTTCCGTAAGGTTTTCGCAAACCTACTGCTAGAAATGCATTATTGCATTTTAAGAGTTCTCGCCCCCTACACGTTAAGAAAAGCATTCCATACTCCCAATTCCTCCGCAGGATCAACAGCATAGACAAGATCTTTTACAGTCAAGCTCATGACATTAGGAAACGTCTATTGGCTAGGCAATACCCAGAGAACATCATTGAGATCATGGATAGATCCGTCCTCCTAAATTGCAAGAAAAAATGTGAGACGTCCCCAAAACGTTTTTTGCTTCTCCCTGGCAAATTCCGATATGAACCAGCAGGTGGCCAGCGCTATACGCCGCAGTTAGTTCATTTTGGAATCTGGTCCTGACCTCCATGATCTGGTTCAACATCCTCCCCTAGTCACCTTCAGAAAAAAACTTCACGATAGGAGAGAAATTGAAGAAGCTACCATAAACTATTGACCATCATCTCAGACAGAAATTGGTTAACCAGAAACCCTCTAAAAGGCAATTACCCTTGTAGGACTTGTTCACATTGCATACATATGCACACAGGTAATGCCTTAACACCAGGAGGATGGTACCACCAAATCAATGAACTAATCATTTGACGATCCACATTTGTAGTGTATGCCTTGGTCTGCCCTTGTGGCAGATTCTATGTGGGCAAGACCATTAGGCAGCTCCAGGTGCGGTTCCGGGAGCATGTTCGCTCTATCCGGACCTGCCTTGGAGCCCCCCCCCCCCCCAGGTTTATTGCCCACATGAACCAAGCACATGATGTTAGCCATAGTGGTCTTAAATTTCTAGGCCTTGAAAGAATCCCACCCCTCAGAAATGGAGGAGACTGGGGTAAACTCCACCTGGAGCGAGAAGCCCGTTGAATAGTATGACTTACTGGTAATGCCAGTCTGAACGACCGGAATGAGTTTGGTTCATTTTTGTAATTTTCCGTTGTTATTATTATTGTTGCCTCCTCATTGTAACTGTCATTGTCTGTTTTTTCATTTATGTTTTTCTGTGTTGTCATCACATGTTAGTCATGTGACTGTATACACAGTCACCTGACTGAGTTGCTTGCCAGGTTACTAGGCGACTGTTCGGCGCCACCCCTATGAATAGGAGGGCGGCACCGAGAGACGTCATTCCGGCTAGAGGAAGTGCGCTCAGCCTCACGGAACAACTTGTTCCGCTCTTCACCATCCTCCACCCCGCTCCCCCGCCTGTTGCCACTGCAATGTCTACCGGACCGAAATAAACACCTGATTGGTGAGTGCGGCCTCTGTTCATTTCTTTTTTTCTGCTTCCTTGTGCTTCTCGTTTTGCTATGCACCTCCGTGACAGGCTACTTGGGAGTCCCATCCTGTGTGTCACCCTGCGCTTCAACTGCTGCTTAGTTTCGCATGTGCCAGCGTTTCTTTCCCTTCTGCTTATTGCTTGTACACTTTAAAAAGTATCTAAGTATAACACCAGCCGGTGAGTACTTTTGCCTGGACTTTCACAGTATGTAGGCCCTTGACAGATTAACAGGTACAAAATAGTACATTACTTAGATGTACATATGTGGTATGCACTGATGAGGGCAGAAAAATGCACTACACTATGCCTAAAAACTCTGTATTTTTGAAAAACACCAGCCGGTTACTTTTGTCTGTCCTTTCACAGTATGTAGGCCCTTGACAGATTAACAGGTAAAAAATATTATGCAAAAAAATTGCAAAGACAGATCAGCTCACCCACTGTTCATAGATAGCACACCTATAGCACACATGTTTGGATATACATGATCTGTTTAACGATATATGTATTGTTTTGCCAAACAACATATCAATATCTGGGTCGTATACAGGCCAGGAAGAGGTTAATGGGGCTTTATTGTTGCCGGGTTAATTATGCTCCACCTGGGTGGCCTTACCTGGCTTCTTCCTGGTCCTACACGTCAGTTCCCGTCTGACAGGGCCGGGGATTTTGAACCACAGTGGGTTCTGGGATTGTTCCAATAGATATTTAAACCCCCGTGGGACATGGTGTCAGGGCCATGACTAAGAGCAACTGCTCGAAACGCGTCGGCGTTTACTCCCCATTTTAGAGTGAAATGTCACTTGCCACTTGCTGTGACATCCTTTTTATATTTTATGTGCACGATTAAAAGTTAAGTTTGAAGGATCCTTTTTCACTGGGAGCTGGATTTTTTCCTTTTGAATCTTTCTACAAAATAGTAGTAGTAGTGGATATCCCATTTTAGATGCCCTTGAGCCTGGAACGCTGTAAAATGGAGTTTAATGAAGCGATTTGCGCTATAGAATCACGCCGATATTCACATTATTTTCTAATCGAATAATTCCTGAAATTCGTAACAAATTTGGGTTCGTCAGCTTCGATTCGCTCATCTCTAAACATAACCTTTATTAATTACCAAAGCAATTTACCCCATGAAGTCTTTTTAAAAATACACTACCCTGTCCTTCCGTATCATCAGTAGGGTCAAAACTACCAAATACACCCTGTTCCAAATTATTATGCAAATTCTATTAAAGCGTCACAAAGATTAAATATTTTGTTTTTCTGTTTAACTTATGGATGGCATTGTGTCTCAGGGCTCTTTTCATCACTGAAAACAATCTCGGACACCTGTGATAATTAGATTGCCAGGCGAGCACAATTAAAGGGGGGGTGTTCCACATTATTAAGCAGAGCGCCATTTTCAAGCAATATGGGGAAGAAATAGGATCTCTCTCCTGACGAAAAGAGTGAAATAGTTCAATGCCTTGGACCAGGTAGGAAAACATTAGATATTTCATGAAAACTTAAGCGGGATCATCACACTACTAAATGATTTTGTGGCTGATTCAGAGCACAGATGGGTTTCTGTAGATAAAGACACATAGAGGAAGATTCATGCCAGATCCATGCATCGGATCAAGTGAGCAGCTGCTAAAATACCATTACAGAGCAGCAAACAGATATTTGAATCTGCAGGTGCCTCTGGAGTCCCACAGACATCAAGGTGTAGAGTCCTCCAGAGTCTTGCAATGGCTGCATTGGGCAGAAAAGTTCATGAAGACTAATTTTCAAATAGTCCTGTTCACTGATGAGTGCCATGCAACCCTGGATGGTCCAGATGTATGGAGTTGTGGATGGTTGGTGGATGGCCACCCTGTTCCAACAAGGCTGCGATGTCAGCAAGGTGGTGGTGGAGTCATGTTTTGGGCCAGAATCATGGAAGAGAGCTGGTTGACCCCTTTAGGGTCCCTGAAGGTGTAAAGATGACCTCTGCAAAGTATGCAGTGTTTCTGACTGACCACTTTCTTCCCTGGTACAGAAGGAATAATTATGCTTTAAGTATAAAAACATCTTCATGCATGACAATACACCATCTCCTGCTGCAAAGAATACCTCTGCATCAAAGGCTGCTATGGTGATAAAAGGAGAGAAAGTCATGGTGTTGCTTCCATCCTTCCCTGACCTCAATCCTATTGAAAACCTTTGGAGCATTCTCAAGCAAAGGATCTATGAGGGTGGGAGGCAGTTTACATCCAAACAGAAGCTCTGTGAGGCTATTCTGACATCTTGAAAACAAATTCAAGAAGAAAGTGTCCAAAAACTCACAAGTTCAATGGGTGCAAGACTTGTGAAGCTGCTATCAAATAAGGGGTCCTATGTTAAAATGTAACGTGACCTGTTAAAATGTTTAAAAAGTTAAAATGTTGTTAAAAGTTTGATTGAAATAACTTTTCATTTCAGTAAAAATGCTGCAAACACAACAAATGACAATTTTCAGTTCTTTACAACCTATAAAGTATTTTGAAACTTACTGTACGTAATAATTTGGAACACTGCATTGTACGTTTTTTATGCTTAAAAACAATACTGTTATCATTAGGAGGTTTCTGCAATTAAATTTGAATTGTACTCTTAATAGTTGATAACATGAGAATTATGCTGACTGTTATTTGCATTAATTATTTAGGTAAATTTGGAACAGGGTGTATGTGGGAGGGTCCCACATAGAGTGAATTGCGCTTTCATAATACTGCACTCTACCACACACTTTGTGGTCAATAAACCAAAATAACACAGGTCAGAATGTTGGATTGGACCTCCACCTAAATTGGACCTCCACCCAATTTACATAATCATGATAGCAAACTTTGTTACCCCATGGCCAGACAGATATGTTTCATACAGAAATTAGTTATAAATAACTATGTAATGTAAATAGGCAACTGCCAAAAAGCACTGTGTGTATATATATATATATATATATATATATATATATATATATATGTATAGCACTGTAACCATCACTCCTGGCGAGGCTGTGCATGTTGCTCTCTGATTAGGTAAGAGTTACATTCTTGGATCAACCAATAGTTAGGAGGGGTTATTTCAGTCCTCCTGAGCCTTTCAGTCTTGCTGGTAATTTCCCTTTGCACTTTTGTCTCTGTCTCTGTCCACATGTATCTTTGTTTTAGCTATGGCTTTTGTAGTTTTACTCATTTATGTGCTTTTAGCTTAGTTGGTTTGTAAGTTATCTGTCTGTGCCTCGGTCAGTTATCATGTCTTATTTGTTTTTTGTATTAGTAACTTGTTTCTTATATTTCGGCTTGTGTTCACTACTGTTTTTTGAAATCCTGAATCTTCACCAGTGTTTAGACTTGTTTGTATTTTGCATATTCCTCCTATGGCTAGGTCTGTTCCTTAGCATATCGCTTTGTCCCTAACCTCGAGTCTATTTGTTTTTTATATTTTGTATTCCTCCATTGTTGGAGTTTGGTTTTATGTTAGTATAGTGTGAATTGGTTCTAGTGCATCCCAATCTATATCATGCTCTAACTTTAAGATAACCTCCAAACCCTGCATTCAGGTTTGAGTGTCTGCTCTCTATATACCTGCCACCATGTTTCCCTGATATCTGCTTGTAACTACTTTGCATTATTTAGTATCCTGGTTTCTTGTCTTTGTTAGCTTGTAACCTTTCGTATCCTGACCTGTTTCCCCGACCTTGTATGGTCCTGTTTCTTGTTTTAATTATGTCGCCCCTTTAGCCCGTGGAGGGACTGGCATCCAGTTGAAGAGCCGATATTTAGGGCGACTATGCAAGTAGGCCGGGAAAGGGGATTCTGGAATTAGATCTTCCCTGCCCTATGTAACGCTACATGACAAGCACAACATGGGGTGACTTCACCCTGCAAATAATGATGCAAATATAGCACAAGGAAAGAATAAAAGGGGAATAAACAGTATGAAGTCCCTCTTCTTAGCTTAGAAACAACCAATTTAAAGAGGACTAGGCTTGTTTTTGACTAATGTTTAAAGGGGTACTCCGCTATCCACAGGAACTCCCTGCGATCTCTCCCTGTGATCTCCCCCTCAATTCATATTGCACCTCCTCCCATAGACCTGAATGGAGGGGGTGTGGTCGCCTGTCATCCAACACGGAGCGGAGTTTGCTCCATGCAGTGGATTTCTAGGTGAGATTGCAACTCCAGATGTCTACTGGCAGAGTACCCCATTAAAGCAATGAACTATTGTTTGCCATGTTCACTCAGTTTGGCAACAAATTACAATGCAGCCAGGTTCAGCTGGTGCTGCAAGTCCAACAGAAAGTCCACAATCTGTAAACAGACAGAACACAAAGTGCAGATGTCCCCACTCATAAACATGCATGCTGCACAACTTCCCTACGTTTTCTGAGATACCTATTTGACGGTGTTTAACCTCTTAAGGATGCAGGGCATATGTCTACACTAAAGGGTCCTTTTAACAAGTACAGTTCAACTTGTACATTATCGATAAGCACTGGTATTGGACAGCTTTCTCCTTCTGTAAAAGGACACAAAGTTATTGAACGATTGTCTTCTCCTTCTGGGAACAATAGGATCGGGCAGTTGAAATTTAATATGTCTGATTCTTGTCTACACCTAATTTGCTGTCAGGGGAGAGTCATGTACATTAGACAAGCTTAAAGCGTACCCGTCAGATCCAACAAAAAGTATTACACCCTGTTCCAAATTATTATGCAAATTATATTTTTCTCGTTTACCTAAATAATTGATGTAAATAACAGTCAGCATAATTCCCATGTTATCAACTATTAAGAGTACAATTCAAATTTTATTGCACAAACCTCCTAATGATAACAGTATTTTTTTAAAACTTGTGATGCACTGTTCCAAATTTTTACGCTCAGTAAGAAAACACTTTATAGGTTGTAAAGAACTTAGAATTGTCATTTGTTGTGTTTGCAGCATATTTACTGAAATCAAAAGCTATTTCAATCAAATTTTTTAATAACATTTTAACTTTTTAAATATTTTAACAGTCACGTTACATTGTAACATTTTCTTTCATAGCAGCTTCACAAGTCTTGCATCCATTGAACTTGTAAGTTTTTGAACAGTCTCTGCTTGAATTTGTTAACAAAGATGTCAGAATAGCCTCCCAGAGCTGCTGTTTGAATCTAAACTGCCTCCCACCCTCATAGATCTTTTGCTTGAGGATGCTCCAAAGGTTTTCAATAGGATTGAGGTCAGGGGAGTATGGAGGCCACACCATGACTTTCTCTCCTTTTAACCCCATAGCAGCCATTGATGCAGAAGTATTCTTTGCAGCATGAGATGATGCATTGTCATGTATGAAGATAATTTTATTACGGAAAGCATAGTTCTTCCTTCTGTACCAGGGGAGAAAGTAGCAAGTCAGAAACTCTGCATACTTTGCAGAGGTCATCTTTACACCTTCGGGACCCTAAAAGGGCCAACCAGCTCTCTTCCCATGATTCCGGCCCAAAACATGACTCCACCACCGCCTTGCTGACTTCGCAGCCTTGTTGGAACAGGATGGCCGTCCACCAACAATCCCCAACTCCATCCATCTGGACCATCCAGGGTTGCACGGCACTTATCAGTGAACAGGACTATTTGAAAATTAGTCTGTATGTATTTTTCTGCCCAATGCAGCCGTTTCTGCTTGTGAGCATTGGTTAGTGGTGACTGAATAGAAGGTTTATGCACAGTTGCAAGATTCTGGAGGACTCCTTGATGTCCGTGGTACTCCAGAGGCACCAGTAGCTTTAAATATCTGTTTGCTGATATTTAATGGTATTTTAGCAGCTGCTCTCTTGATCCGATGCATGGATCTGGCAGAAATCATCCTCAATGTGCCTTTATCTGCACAAACCCGTCTGTGCTCTGAATCAACCACAAATCTCTTAATAGTGCGATGATCACGCTTACATTTTCATGAAATATGTCATGTTTTCATACCTTGTCAAAGGCAGTGAACTATTTCACTCTCTTCAGCAGCAGAGAGATCCTTTTTCTTCCCCATATTGCTTGAAAATGGTGCTCTGCCTAATAATGTGGAACACCCCCCTTTAATAGTTTTTCCTTAAATTGGGCTCACCTGGCAATCTAATTATCACTGGTGTCCAAGATTGTTTTCACTGGTCAAAAGAGCCCTGAGACACAATGCCATCTATGAGTTAAACTGAAAAACTAAATATTAGTTTATTGCTAAAACCTAATTGTATTAATGTTATTTTCGGATAATACATTTTATTTGTTTTAAAGGTCAATATAAAATTATTAAACGGTAAATGTTATACACACCAAGTGTTACATCTGACTTGAATAGTCTCTCCTGGGTTATACATGACTCCATTGTGTATGCATGGACAGCTTTCTGCTTCAATGCATCCTCCTCTGCCATCAGATAGAAGCCCAGGTGGACAGATGCAGCCTGGTACACACCTTGTTGAATACTATGGAATCCAAAGAGAACAATCCATAGTACACAGAATAAGCACATGGAAATGGCAATATTATTTGGAAAATGTCGACATTTTTAATGCAATATTGTTAAGAATAGAAAAGTGTCATCATTTTAAACAGATTGATATCATAGAGATGCTGATTTTCTAACATAATTTGTGTCCTCTACTAACATGTATCTTACAGCTGCAATGATGGGATTTAGTCGGTTTGCACTGGTCCCTTGGAACTGGTTGTTAAAATGACAGCCAGTTCCCCAGACCAGAGAGAAAAGCATTCTGCATACTAGTTTACCCACCAGCACCAATGTCCTCCACTCACTCGTACTTAGGTGTCTGTAGAAGTATAGTTAGTAGAAGTTGGTTCATATAATAATAAGAAAATATCAAAATTTATTGAAAATAATTAGCAAAAACAAAAAATAATAAATAATATAATAAAATAATATAAAAAAATATATTTAAAAAATTAAATAAAAAATAATAAATAAATAAATATAAAAAAAACAAAAAATAATATAAAAAATAATAAATAAATAAATGTAAAAATATATATAAAAAATAAAATAATAAAAAATTAATAAAAAAAATAATTCAAAATAAAAAAATAAAATATACATATAAAATAGAAATAGAACATAGAATACAAAAAACAAAAAAACAATATAGAATTAGATAAAATAATAGAAATAGAGCTAGGTTCTGTCTGCTATCGTGTCCTAAAGAAAAGATAGGATATGGCATAACAAACAAGAGAATATTAAATACAGGGGTTATCCAATCCCTTACTCTGCTGGCAGGACCTTTAGTAAATTTGTATTAGTTGTATGCTGCCATAATCATATACGCTCTGTGTGCTAAAGTAATGTGGGGCGCATGCGCCACTCTCCATGATGCGTGTCAGCCTGCGCTCCACAGGGGCGCCGGCTGTCACGGTGGTGGGTCCGCGGCGCATGCTCACGTCCCAGTGGGTGGGATCTCATGCGTGCCACTCTGCGTTCCGGCTGGGCGCAGACTGGCGCGCATTGCACGCAGTAGATATGATGTAGTGCGTGTCACTCTGCGTTCCAGCTGGGCGTAGACTGACCCGCACGGACGCACGGAAGTGACGTGCAAGGCCGGAAGTGGCCTTGGCATGTACAGATCATCAAACATCTCCCATCTGAAAGGTATGGCCAATTGATTACTCAGTATATAAATGTTGTAACTTTTTGATGGCACAACACCCCTGAGGAAGTTGCCATTTAGGTGACGGAACGCGTGGGGTACTTGGTGACCCCGTCCTCCTTCATTGTGGATACCATATTGCCTCACTCCGGTCTGGAACGCTTGCTTCTTGTCCATGCTGCGCAAGTATCGAGATTATAGTATTTCTAATGAATATATATTATAACTTTTACTGTGTATTCTTTATTACTTAATTGAGCAAGTGGACTGGCTGGCTCCAGTACTATGGAGGCTATTCTACATTCTATTATTGTGTTTTGAGGACAGGTGTCTTCAGGTGAGGGGGTTCATGGCTCCTCTCCTGGGTTGTGCACTGGCTCCTTTGAGTCAGTTTTTTAGATGTTTTAAAAAAAAATTGTACTGAGTATTGTGTGTGCAATATACTGTTTTGTTATTACATTTTTTGAGCATAATGAAAATTCTTAGAGAATTATTTTTTTGGTGTGCTACTTATTGCAGTGAATTCCTTTTTCTTTTTACATGGTTTATTGCTCTTTCACTGAGTAGCACCCAGTATAATTAAATAGGTGAGCCCCCCTTTCTTGTTTTTTGCATGGTACACACCTAGTTGAATACTATGGAATCCAAAGAGAACAATCCATAGTACACAGAATAAGCACATGGAAATGGCAATATTATTATTTAGAAAATGTCGACATTTTTAATGCAATATTGTTAAGAATAGAAAAGTGTCATCCTTTTAAACAGATTGATATCATAGAGATGCTGATTTTCTAACATAATGTGTGTCCTCTACTAACATGTATCTTACAGCTGCAGTGGTGGGATTTAGTCGGTTCTCACTGGTCCCTTGGAACTGGTTATTAAAATGACAGCCGGTTCCCCAGACCAGAGAGAAAAGCATTCTGCATACTAGTTTACCCACCAGCACCAATGTCCTCCACTCACTCGTACTTAGGTGTCTGTAGAACCACAGAAGAAGTGGGTGCCGGGCGGGAATATCTGATGCAGGCAGTGTTAGGCTGGGTTCAAACTACAGTTTGTCATTACAGTTCCCGTATACGGCTGGGAGGAGGGGTGGGCGGGGCTTAATCGCGGCACCCGCACTCAGCCGTATAGGGAACCGTAGTTAATGTATGTCTATGAGCCGACCGGAGTTAACCACAGCCTCCGGTCGGCTGCTTTTTTGGCCGTATGCGGTTTCCCGACCGCAGGCAAAAACGTGGTCGACCATATGTAAATTAAACCTTTCCATGCACTGGATTAGGAAGACACTTTCCCCAGCTCCTGAAGCCACGCCGGCCCTGTACGCAGAGCCACCCCTATGCTTTAATGTCACTGATAAGTGAAATCTTGCCCACCCAAAGTGCCATGGAGTGAACACCGAGACAACAGGATTACTGTGTGCACAAGATTTAGTTTATGAGTAACATCAAAGCACGGGGTTGGCTTAGCGTACAGGTCAAGCATGGCTACAGGACAAGGGTGGACTGACAATGTTTAGCTGTTGAACAGGAGGGGCCTGGGGGGATGTCTATAGCCAGTGATGAGCTCACAGTCTGATCCCTACTATAAACATCACCCTCTTGATGTCACCTATGGAGGCTCTCTACACTGCACCCAGCTAGCTTCTCTAAAATGTAAGTACATTCCTGTGTAATAGAGTGTGTGATGTGCAAATGTATATGTGAATAATTCCATATGTGTGTAGTGTACATATATTGTACCTCTGTATTTCTTTGATTTATAAAAAAAAAAAATATATATATTTTTTACATTTTTTAATTTTTTTTTATTTCCGGTATCTAGCTCATGTTCTTTAAAGGGGTACTCCAGTGAAAAACAAATTCCTTCATATCAACTGGCTCCAGAAAGTTAAACAGATTTGCAAATTACTTCTATTAAAAAATCTTAATCCTTCCAGTACTTATCCGCTGCTGAAGTTGAGTTTTTCTTTTCTGTCTGGCCACAGTGCTCTCTGCTGACACCTCTGTCCATGTCAGGAACTGTTCAGAGTAGGAGAAAATCCCCATAGCAAACCTCTCCTGTTCTGGACAGTTCCTGACATGGACAGAGGTGTCAGCAGAGAGCACTGTGGTCAGACCAGAAATAAATTACAAAAGAAAAGAACTTCCTCTGTAGTATACAGCAGCCGATCAGTCCTGGAAGGATTAAGATTTTTTAATAGGAGTAATTTACAAATCTGTTTAAATTTCTGGAGCCAGTTGATATGAAAGAAATTGTTTTTCACCGGAATACCCCTAAAGGCTTCCAAGATTCCCCAAAATTCTGTTTTCTTTCCGTAATTTTCCAGATGTTCCAGAAAATGTGTTCTGGTCATGTGATGGAAACAGGGTAATCACACAGGTTTATCACATGATCAGGGAAAAAAATATGATGTTTCTACTGAATAACAACAAGCCTAAAATTATATACAGCAAGTATATGGAAAAGGTGTATAACATTTAATTATTTAGAGATTGGCCCTTTAGGCATTCATTCACACAAGTGTGTGGTTTGTTTCAAAACAGGTCTGATAACAGAACTGTAACAAGGTGTTGTGGACAATGAATACTCCCATTTATTGACCACAAGTAGAAATCTTAAAAACCATAAGAAATAGACAAATAAAAGTATGTTAGAAATGTTTATGAATAAGTTGTTAACTGAAATCAGAACATCACTTTAAAATGTTACGTTCTAAAAGCTTACACACTGCATGTCCAGCGTCTGACAACTTTTAGCACACTCTGTTCCTGTGGATCCTCTGGTATTACAGATAGCCAAAGTCATTGGATGCTTACATTCTAGAAAATGAAGGAAAAGAAAAAATCTTATTCCAAAATCAAGACAATGTAAAATGTATTATTTAACGAGGCCAAATTCCCTTGCTGAGTTAGAGTTTTTCCAAAACAATATGCAATAGTATCACTTTCCCAGGTTCAATTATTCCTTATCCTCTGATTCTCATGGATTATGGTGGAAAACATCCTCAAAAACTCTCTGAGGTATGTTTATTTGTCTGACAGATATTCATCACAATTCCAGCATATGATATGAACACTCAGCTTGGGAGATGGTACATGCGATTTCAATCAAGAGAGGTGCCACTTCCGGACACCTCCAGTGGCAGCTCATGCCAAAGAAATACAAATGGATCAGGTTTACTGTACTCAATCCTCTGCTCCAACATCTTCTGGGAGGTCCTAATACACTTTAGAGAGTACGGGACAAGCACTTCCTGCTGAGCACTCTGGCTCCCACCTTTGAGACAAACTGGTGATTGACTAAACTGGCTATCACTGCCAAGACCAGTTCATCTAGAAAGGTAGGCCAGAGAGCTTAGCGGGAGAAAGGGGGTCTCATTCTGGTATCTCAGCAGTCACACCCTCGGTGATCACACAGTTATCCTATATCCTGTGGATAGCTGTACCCCTTTAAGGAAATAAGTAAATGGTCTCTCATGAAGACTCCATCAGCAGTGGGACAAGGGAACAGTGAGTAGGATGTCATGGGGGGGGGGGGATGGAGAATTTATGGCTATACAAAAACAGAAAAAGAAGGCCATGACAGCCACTGGATCTTCCTACAGATACTATATCTGGTGGGATAACTAATTCCCCTACAGAAGAACTGTGCTTGTATGAAGAGATGGAGATGGAGGACAATGTGGATAAACATAACGGATTGGGGCTCTTACGTATAGAGGGGGTGCTGAAGTTCAAACCTCTGCCTCAGGCACCAGAAGAAGCTCTCCTGATCCTGCATTCTATAGATGGTTTAAGATGTCCTTTATGTGGATAAGGGGGCAGATTTAATATTGCTGTTGAATTCTTAAACTATATATAAACTTATACTAGACAGTAGAGCTTAGCACAGTGCCTAAAATATGTTTCAGGAGGATTCTATGCTTATTGGCCATCATTTTGATTTGAATCCAATGAAACCTTTGCCCCTTCCATAAGAATTCACTCAATGTTTAGTATTGGGGAGTCTGGTCTTTCGCAGTCCATGCTCATGTACATAGTAAAAAAAATCCTTTAATTTGAATGATGTTATACTGATAAAGCTGAAAGTGAAAATCTTATTTTTTTACCTGTTACAGTTGGTGTCAAACAGTTTAGTTTTCCTTTGTTACAGGTACTGAAAAATGTAAACAGAAATATATAATCGTAAGATATTACACACTTCTACCCTTCAACTATATTCTCACTAAAAGTGACTGCAACTATGAAGCAGGTTACTTATATATTATACATAATATATTTGTACAGGCTATAAATGCAGTTATATGGAAGTTCAGTGACCAGAATTGTCTGGGTGTCCTTTAATCACTGAATCATTATGCATTCAATTTGATACATTTGTCCATACTGTAAGTCCTATTAGGCCTTATGGATGTGACAGACGTGGTTCCAAACTCTGAAAACTGCTGTGTAAGAATGGGGATGATTGTGAAAAATTCCTACTTTGTCATATGAAAACATATCAGTTATAACATATTTTACATATAATATGACCTAAATAACATTTTCTTCAAATTGTCTTTATAAGCACACCGAGTGATTGTTATTTAAATAAAGCATTTATTGCAAGAGAAGGTGTCCGAGCTTTTCAGAAGCAGGGAGCAGTGGTGACTGAAAATACATAAAAGAGAACTGTAGGGGATTGGGAAAGGTATCGCTTGTTTGTTACTCCTTTATGTGTGCTACTTTGGCCGGCTAAAAAGATAGGAGTTGTGGCTCTCATGGATAGAATCACATCTGCATAACACCCTAAGAAAGCTACAATACTCTTGAAGCTACTATGCCAGAAAAAAATAACAAAAGCAAATGCCCAAGAACCAAGTGCTCAGGATATGTGCTTATATTAACTCCTTTAGTCCATAGCCTATCCCTTAAATCAAAGGATAGGGGATAAGATGTCTGATTGCGGGGAACCCCTGAAATCTCTCCTGCAGCACCCCGTGTCATCTGCTTCACAGAGCAAACTTGCCTGATGACGGGTGATACAGGGGCCGAAGTATTGTGACATCACGGCCCCGCCAGCTCGCGATGTCACGACCTGCCCCCTCAATGCAAGTCTATGGGAGGGGCGTGGCGGCCATCACGCCGACTCCCATAGACTTGTTGTGAGGGGGCACGATATCCTGTGCACCTGCACATTCAGTGCCTAAGCTCGAGCAAGAGTAGCCGGACAATGCTGGCTCCCTGCTAGACAGCAGGTTGCGCTCTGCTGCGTCTTTGAGTTTCTAGTCTCCTAACCTATTTCTGTGAGTACATTGCACATGCACGCAGGTGACTCGCAGCTCCCTCTGTATCTGCTCGTAGCTGTGGATTGCTGCTACAAGCAAAGCAGAACACAATAGCAAAGTAGGAGGCTGACTTTAGGGACGGTGAGTAGCGCATCCACAGCATCAAATAAGCTGTGGATGTGCTACGTGTGACCCTACCCTTAATGAAAACCTGATCCAGACTGTTCTGGACCTTAGACTGTGAAAGGGTCTGAAGACTTTCCTAATGAATTGTATGTAGGTATGGTAAAAAAGCGAGGAGCTAAAGATGCCTGAGCAGCAGACCCTGTGAGGGTTATAGCTGGAGACATTCCTTATGGTCCCAGCCTAATGAAAAATATGGGGAAAGTAAATAACTACAGTCAGTCAGAAAGAATTGTCCTCTTTGAGTCATTATATTTAATCACTGCCTATTTCTTCTTCTATAGCATCTAATCATTGCTGTATTGATCTGCCTAGTTTATTGAGGTAATAACTAGTCACTTTATGGTGGTATTATTTAGGTTTGTTTATGGGGATTCTATATGGACTTGTGATGCAGCAAACTGTGGCTATAGTGTCTACTTTAGTGAAAACATATAGCTGCCCACAATATCCCCTGGCAATAACAACTGATCATTCAGGGATTTTAGAAGCTGGTTTCGTGGGCAGATGACCCCTTTAATGTCATAAACAAATGATCTTGTCTGCCTATAATTAGCATTACATTTAGAGCAACTTTTTGTAACAGTACGTTCCAGACATATGAACTTGCACACCTGTACAGTTACACACATTTGTCGGTAACTTTCACTGCTGGATATTTTATTTAGTTATTTTATTATAATATACTTTTTCCCAGGTTAAAACAAAACATTTCTAGTCTCCTTTTCTCTCTAATGGTGATTAGAAACACAGATACGATTTTCAAAGCTGAAATCAGCTGCAATTGTATCTGTGCACAGACAGGCACTGAAGCCATTCACTCCCATGGCCCGCACGGACCTGATCTAAATTAGATTTTGGGTAATTTCAGAGGGTATGCGACTTTGGACTTGGACCTAAAATGTGTGGCATACCATATGCTTGGAAAATGACCACTAGCTAACTTTGTTCAGGTCCGTGCAGGCCATAGGAGTGAATCGTGTCTGTGCCTGTGAGTGCACAGATACAATCGCAGACTATTTCAACTTCAAAAATCATATCTGTGCCACGGAGGGACTTATCGTAATGTGAACTGGGCCTTATTGATATTGTTCTTCACAGATATTATGAAACTAATCAATAACCACCTGAAATGTGTATTACTCACCAAAGAATTCCATTATCAGTTATGGATTGGTCAGGGGGTATCTCATTGCCTCTGTAGTAACATGGACACAAAGAAGCCGGAATACATTTACCATTTTCATTCAAATAAAAGCCTTTTTTACAAGTACACCCAATCAGTGGATCAAAGAGAACTCTGCAGAGGATGTCGGGCTCACTTAGAGAGCGGCAAGAGGGTAGACAAGAGCTAATCTTGTAACTATAAATCTGTGTTTTAGGACAGGACATGGGATACTGGCCTGCAAATACAAATAAAATAAAATATAGTTTGTTAAGCAATTGACATTGGTATTGAAATATATGTGAAGTATCAAAACTATACTATATATATATATATATATATATATATATATAGATAGATATATTATTTTTTTTTTGTAACTAAAGCTAAAACTTTAGCAGCAAGTACGTATTAGTATATGGAGTGCCTAGATTGGATAGGCATTGCCTAGATTGGATAGTTGTAACCGGGGCACGGATACAGGGTTTGCGGCATCTGAATAAAAGCGCATGCTCTCATCTACTAACAAATGGAACATTGAGAAATGTCCAGAAATACAAGACATTTACTACTTCACATGTTGCTTATTAAAGAAGAAAAAGTAAAACTTCTCCAAAAAACTTAATGTACGTGTTTCACTGTATTTATACTGAACTAACTTTAAGTGAAAGCTTGTAGTATATCACAGAGCTTCAAATAAATAATCACATCATTTTTATGCAAGATCCAGCTGCACAGATTGTGTGATTATTTTCCATATTTTTTTATAGCTCTTGACAAATGGGTATGGTTTCATGGAAAGAAATATGATTTTGAAGGGGACAGGGTCATCCCTGCTTGCAAGTATAGGCACTTGTAGTTGCAAACTGAAGTTTAAATTTGCACTGTCAGATCCCAAAAGTTTTATATGTTGTTACCTATGAAAATTAAAGATCTTTTAATTTTAACATGTAATGGGGTTGTTTAAAATTTTTGAAATATTAAATAAAGAAAACGGCCCCTGAAAATCCCATCACTAGGGGTCCCAACACCTACAGGGACACTAACCAGTACTGCAGCAGCATCAGCTTGTCATAGGCAGACACACCAATCACCTCCCACCTCCACAAGAGTGGACACGCCCCCTTCCCCTGAGAGGATTTCTAACTCTTTGAGCTAATAAAAAGGTATAAAATGGCATAAAAGAGGCATAAAAATGAGATGCACATGGTCACAATTACCGTATTTATCGGGGTATACCACGCACCGGCCTATAACACGCACCCTCATTTTACCAAGGATATTTGGGCAAAAAAAGTTTTTTACCCAAATATCCATGGTAAAATGAGGGTGCATGTGTGCGCATGTATACCCCGATACACCCCCAGGAAAGGCAGGAGGAGAGAGGCCGTCGCTGCCCGCTTCTCTCCCCCTGCCTTTCCTGGGGTCTAGAGCCCTGCTGCCGGCCCTTCTCTCCCCCTGGCTATCGGCGCCGCTGCCCGTTCTCTCCCTGACTATCGGTGCCCCATTGCCGGCGCCGATAGCCAGGGGGAGAGAAGCGGCGCCGGCAATGGGGCAGCGGCGCCGAAAGCCAGGGGGAGAGAACGGGCAGCGGCACCCATTGCCGGCGCCGCTGCCCCGTTGCCTCCCCCATCCCCGGTTGCATTATTACCTGTTGCCGGGGTCGGGTCCGCGCTGCTTCAGGCCTCCGGTGTGCGTCCCCTGCGTCGTTGCTATGCACTGCACGGCGCGGCGCACTGACGGCACCGATAGTCAGGGGGAGAGAACGGGCCGCGGCACCGATAGCCAGGGGGAGAGAAGGGCCGGCAGCAGGGCTCTAGACCCCAGGGCAGGCAGGGGCAGAGAAGCCGGCAGCGCTGGCTGTCTCTGCACCTGCAAAGCCGCTGCAGTTCATTGATTTAAAGCGCCCGCTTTAAATCATTGAACTGCAGCGGCTTATCGGCGTATAACACGTATAAACGGTGGGTATTGAGTAACATACAGTAACCCCCGACATGCGATGGCCCCGACATATGATCAAATCGACATACGATGGCCTCTCAGAGGCCATCGCATGTCGATGTCAGCATCGACATACGATGCTTTTATATGTCGGGGCCATCGCATTAATTGCTATCCGGCAGTGCAAAATGCTTAAGCTGCTGTCGGATAGCAGTGTAATGTGCCCCAGCAGGTTCACTTACCTATCCCCGGGTCCTCTCCGGGGTCCGAGCCTCGCTTTCCGGCGTCGTTATTACGCACAGCGCAACAAACGTAATAACGTCACCAGAAAGCGAGGTCCGGACCCCGGTGAAGATGCGGAAGATGCCGGAGGACCCAGAAGAAGACACCGGAGCAGCGGGACCCCATCGGGAGCCCCTGGGAGACCATCGAGAGCGGTGAGGACGCGGTCCGGAGCGACGGGGACAGGTGAGTATTTAATGCACATTTTACATTGCACGAATCCCTCAACATACGATGGATTCGACAAACGATGGGTCGTTTGGAACAAATTACCATCGTATGTTGAGGGACCACTGTATTCATTCTTTCTTTCTTTTTTTTCTGGGATCTGACAGGTATGCTTTAAATCTGGAAGATTTCAGGGAGGTGCACTGGCAAATTTTTGTAGAGGCGTGCACATTAACATAAATCCAGCAAGCCTGTGCGCTGAAGGAGGATTTATTTAGATAGTGTGTGAGACGCAAATCTTGATAAATCCCCCCTAATTGTCAAACTGCTTTATGGAAAATTAAGTTAGACAGCAAACTAAGATCTTAGAAACCAAGAGGATATGATAAAGAATATTAAGAATTGAATAATTTTGTATCATAAATATAATAAACTTTATTTTCTGTACATAAAAGAGAAATGCAGCAGCGACACTCACTGAAATGTGCAGAGTTACTTTAATAAGGAACAAACTTGACAGCAGGAGCGGGAGCAAACCACTGAACAGAGCAACACTGTGTTTCCCCGGCGGCTTCTTCTGGCTCTATAGAGCCGGAAGAAGCCGCCGGGGAAACACAGTGTTGCTCTGTTCGGTGGATTGCTCCCGCTCCTGCTGTCAAGTTTGTTCCTTATTAAAGTAACTCTGCACATTTCAGTGAGTGCCGCTGCTGTATTTCTCTTTTATATAGAGATTATTTTGTGTTTCTTAGCGTGCACCACTGTATGGGACTTATTAAGGACATCATCTGAGTGCATAGTGTTCAGTGTGGTGGATAACGGGACCTTTACCAGGGACTGTGTGGTACTCATTACTTCATTGCTTTTCTCCATTTCTATAAACTTTATTTTCTTACAATGGAATACCTTTATTCACCTGTGATACATATTGAGGGTCATAAATTGATATTGTTATTCAGATTATAATCATCATTTCACAACAATGCAATAGAAAAGTCAAACACAATGGGGGAATTTTTCAATCATTAACTTTTGCTTTCAGACATAAAATAGTTTCAAATCTTTGCACATACAATGAAGTGAACAAAATGTGTGACTTTTGGAGAGTTTTACACTTCTTTCACCAACTTTTTTAAAAACAGATGGGGCTTTCTGGAAAGGGGGTGGAGAATTGTGTCCTTGACGTTTTTTCAGTATTTTACAGTTACCTGCAACCTGCGTGAATTACAGTGGGAATCTGGCTACAGCAGTGGATGCCACAGAAGAGACTTATTTATTGACAGGCTGGCACCTCTTAAAAAAAACGTAAGCTGCTTACTGAAACAGGCTTTTACATAAGACCAGCGTATGAAATGCTGATTTTAGTAAGTCCCTCCCCCACTGCCAATGTCTTATTGACTAAACAAGTTGTATACTTACTGCAGACATTAGTTTGCCAGTCAGTGATTATAATCCCTCTAGCTGCGCATATTTTATAATAGGAGAAGAGGGCTGCACACATACAGTCTTCACTCTTGTCACAGCTACAAGTATCCATCAAACAATTCTGAAAAAAAGTGTAGTTTTATTTAGTTTTCTTTTTACATACCGAATTTGTGTAACTTCAAGATACTGACATTTTTTATTATTAATTTCCCATTTTTACATTCCATCCAGTACTTCAATTTTCCAATAATATGGTGACTGACTATTTGTGTAAATACATTTTGTAGGGAGGGCATTCAATAATTTGACATTCTTGCAGCCCTGTGCAGTCAAAGGTGGTGCTGGCAGCAGTTAAAAAAAATCTTTTTATTGGGTCTGTTCCCTCTCTATTACCATTGTCCACATGCTTCTCTATTAGATCTCCCACTCATGTGGATTTAATTTGACTATATGTTATACATTCAAATAACTAGGAACCTTGTAATACTACAATGTTCCTACAGTGGCCACCCAAAGCCTCATCTGTAATGGCATACTTCTTTATTCCGTCAAGTAAATCTTAGTAATAATAAAGAGAACTTCATGTTGTCTGAACCTCATGTCATCAGGTGGGCCCTGGTGGCTTCTCTCTTTCCCACCAGCCTTAAAGGGGTACTCTGGCGCTAAGACATCTTATCCCCTATCCAAAGGATAGGGGATGAGATGCCTGATCGCGGGGGTCCCGCCGCTGGGGACCCCCGTGATCTTGCATGCAGCACCCTGTTACAATCAGTCCCCGGAGCATGTTCGCTCCAGGTCTGATTACTGGCGATCATGGTGCCGGAGCGTTTTGGGCCCCGCCTCATGTGATGTCACGCTCCGCCCCCTCAATGCAAGCCTATGGGAGGGGGCGTGACAGCTGTCTTAGCGCCGGAGTACCCCTTTAATAAATCTCTCCCTGTTTGGGTATATGCAGTGATATATTTACCTATAGGCCAACAAGGCCCAGGTGAGCAGAATTACATGAATACCCAATTTGCATAGTTTTCATCATTCTAAAATGTCATTTTTTTGTATGTACGTATACCGGGCTGTATGAGGGCTCATTCTTTGCATCTTGTTCAGTAGGTTTTTTTTGTACCATTTTGGTATTGATCTGACACTTTGATCGCTTTAAGTCAGGAGCCTGCTGCCCGCTCCATACAAATCAGCAAATGATGGTCTGGAACAGTCATGGGTTGCAAAGGGGTTAAACAACACTACAGTACAATAACAGTAGCATTAAAGGAATGGTCCAGCAAAAAAAACTTTTTGAAATCTGGTCAGTGAAGGGTTTAGTTAAAATAAGAAATAAGAAAAGTATTTTACCTTTCTCATGTCCACAATGCTACGGGTATAAAAGAGTGTCACTTAACCATGTCCCACCTTAGCCACTGATTGGCTGAGAAGGTATGTGACGTTATGTTCCTGAACTCTAAAGTGCCAGACATCAGGGAGGAAGCTCTGTTATACTGGCAGTAGTGTGGAAAATCCATTTAATCAGGATATTAACTGAACAGAGCTAGAGAGGCTTTATCTAAAAACACTAGCCATATATTACTATTGTAAAAAAAAATGCCTGGTACAGTTCTTACCCCATTATACAGTAGTGTTCACCATTTATTTCATTACTTATTTATACATAAACCATTCAAAAACCACATAATGGATCCCATTGATTTATTATAAGGTGTCTTAGGTTTAGTTTTGGGTTGTAATGCCACGGGTGTGGATTTGCTGTGTCATCTATTGGTTTGACTTTTGGCCAATATTGTAAGCAGAGTATTCCCCTGGTTCATCACTTTATCCCGCTCGAGGATTCGGAAGCTAGACTTCTTCAGCAGAAAAGATAACAGGATGCTACTGCAAGAGTGGTCCTGGTTAGGTGGAGGTATTCAATCGGTCTGGCTTCAAGGGGATTGCTGGCTCCACGTGGCACAGGATGCAAAGGGAATGGAGATCAGATAAAATTGAGGTAATTTATTTCCCAAGATAGCATCGCTGCCAAGCAGGAGGGGCAAGTAGACACTGTAGTTGGTAGTAGCGCAGCACAGCAGAGCACAATATAGCAGAGATGAGTAGGTGTTATAGCTAAGCTGAGTATGGAGAACAGCAGAGCTGAGAGGCACAGATACAGCCAGGTGGTGCAGGAATGACGAGAGCACAGGCGTGGTCAACAGTCGGGGTCATACACTGGAGAATCAGCAAGGTCAGGAAAACAGGTTAAAGTGAGGAACACAGATCAGCAGGATAGATAACCTTTGCCTGTAGAAAACTACACTTCTGCTCAGGCACCAGAGAATGAGTTGGGCAGGGTTATATACAGGTGGTGGCAAAAATAGGGTATTAGTCCTCAGCTCAATATCAAAAAGATTAAATGGTGGATGTCTGGTAACAATAATAGAGAAAAAGAAGGATATGATACAAATATGTTATTTATTATAAGATATTAAATAATGCGTTCCCGCAGGGCCCTACGGTAGCGCACAAATGGTTAAAAGATACAATAAAATATGAAAAAGCAATTGAATATTACACTACAGAGCGAACATAAATGGTACTGATGATACTCTCAATTTCAATGTATCTAATATGGCTGCCAGCCATATAATAATACACTAAATGTAACTGTTGCATATAGTGCTACACTTATCAGAGTCATAGTGTATCTGGTATACACAATGATAAAATAGGAACGTTCCTCCTGGAAAGAAAATAGCTTTGTATCAAAGAAACCTTCTATGCAATAAATGTACAAATTATCCTGTAAATGATATAAATGGCAGTCCTGTAGATGGTAAAGTTGTATCCTGTAAAATAAATCCTAAAATAAATCCTAGGTGGTGTCTAGCAGGGATTGGAGAAGGTCAGGAATCAGGGATGTGCACAAACCATGAAAGAGACAGTACATGCACAGGCATCCCCCCTACAAGGTGTGCCAGAACTTGTCACTTCCTGCAGTACAGAAGAGGAAGTCAGCAGGGAGGAGGAAATTAAGCAGCAGGACGTGCTGCACGCTGGTTTCCAAGAACTGCAGGTGTAGGGAAGAAATCTGTGATCTGCAGCCAAATGTGATAGTACAGCACTGAAAAGTGCTGAGCCACCTAAGAATCTTTGATTGGCTGACACCCGCCCTCTACCACTGGTTCTTTAGGGGGGGTGGGAGGTACGCGTGTCATGTAATCAACTGCACTGTGTTGTAACACAGTTTTCTTTAGTGTGTTTTAGGCTCCCACAGTGGGAGAATGTCTCCCCTCTGTGAGAGCACACTGCTCGGGCACAGTAGGGGATAGCGCTGCGGGGGAGAAGCTGTGGCTGACATATAAATTATTCCCTGATGCGGGGATAGCACTGTGGGGGGAGAAGCTGACAGCATCACCCCCAGCAGTGATATCCCCCATCGGGGAATGAATGAAATGTCCCGCGAGTGCAGGGCTTCTGTTCCCCGTTCGGAGGTACAGAATCTGACAGCTTCTCCCCCTGCAGTGCTATCCCCTACTGTGCCCAAGCAGTGCCCAAGCAGCTCTCACAGCAGGGAGACATAAAACACACTGAGGAAAATTATGTTACAACACAGTGGAGTTGATCACGTAACACGCGCAACCCCCCCCCCTCTCAAGAACCAATGGTAGAGGGAGGGTGTGCGCGTGTCAGTCAATCAATCCTTAGGTGACTCAGCACTTTTCAGTGATGTACTATCACATTCCGCAGCAGATCACATATTTTTTTCTCTACACCGGCGTTAAATGGGCACTGTCACCAACCTTTTTTTTTTTTATATGTTGTAGTACTTATGTACTACAACATATCTCTAATATAGATTCATTATTTTTTTTAAATTAAATAGTGTACTTTATATTTGAAAACCGGCCTCTAGGGGTCTCCCTCCTAGTGGCTGGCTGCAGCCTGCCGTGATGTCACAGCTGAATTAGGACCGATGCCGGCCGGGCAATCGGTCCTAACTCAGTCAGCCTGCTCTCGCTCCCTGCCTGTCAATCAGACAGGCGGGAGCGAGCGCTGTGAATGCCGAGGCTGCACTCATTGGCTGCCTGGCCTCGCAGCTGCCTCATTGGCTGCCTGCCCCCGGCATGTACCGTCTGGAGGCAGCGCGGCACTGAGTCTCAGTGCTGCGCTGATGCTCCAGGACTGTACATGTCCTGTACAGGTAAGTGATGTCTGATTTCACTTACCCGTACTTTGTTTCAGTCCCGGGTCTCAGTAGTGAGCACGACAGGTGGGCTCCTCTACTACTCCTCCCTGGATAACACTACACTGCTAACCTAGGAGGAGGAGACCATGGAGCAGCCTGCCGTGCTATTGGCCGCTCATCTATGTGCGCTCCCTACAGGAGCGCAGCATAGATGAGGTGAGGGCGGAAGTTGGCGTCCAGCAGGCGTCAGTGACGTCGCGCCTGCTGGGGAAGTCGGCTTCTGGCAGAGCTACAGCTGGCAGCAGAAGATCAGCTCTTTATAAGGTAGAAAAACAAATTTAAAAGGCAGGGAGGGGGTTAGGGATAGTTTAGCAATAGGTAGGGAGAGAAAAAAAAATACAGATGGTGGGAGCTACTCTTTAAAGGGGTTCTGATATTTTTGATCAGGTGAAAGATGACAATAAACTGGGTAAAGTAATCACCACAGAGGAGGATAATATAGTGGCCTGTGACAAGGACATAGTTTTACCTCTTTATGAATCATTAGTCAGACCACATATGGAGTATTGTGTCCAGTTTTGGGCACCTGCATAAAGGAAGGACATGGCTGAACTGGAGAGGGTGCAGAGGAGGGGAACACAGGTACTTAACAGAATTGGTAGATTGGAGAACCAAGACAGGTTATCACGCTTGGAGTTATTTCGTTCCGAGAAAGGTTGTCTATGGGGCCATTTGATCAAAATGTACAAATATATCAATAGACAATACAGAGATATTTCTAGTGATATTTTTATACCTAGGCAGGTAACCATGACAAGGAGACATCCTCTACATCTAGAGGAAAGAAGGTTTTACCATCATCACAGACAGAGATTCACTGTAAGAGCAGTGATATTATAGAACTCTCTGCCACATGATGTTGTGATGTCTGACTCAATTAACAACTTAAAGGGGACCTTGGTGTTTTTCTAGAAAAATATAATATAACAAGTGATGGGGGCTAGATTCATGGGGTAAGAACGTTGATCCAGGGATTTATTCTGGAGTCGGGAAGGAATTTTTCCTCTGTAATGGGGCAATTGTCATCAGTCTCATAGGGATTTTTTGCCTTCCTCTGAATCAACACAGAAGGGTTATAGGTTGAACTTAAAGGGATACTCCAGTGGTGGAAAACACTTTTTAAATCATCAACTGGTACCAAAAAGTAAACAGATAAACAGATTGTAAATTACTTCTATTTAAAAATCCTCATCCTTCTAGTACTTATCAGCTTCTGTATACTCCAGAGGAATTGCTTTTCTGTCTGACCACAGTGCTCTCTGCTGACACCTCTGTCCATGTCAGGATCTGTCTAGAGTGGAGCAAATCCCCATAGCAAACCTCTCCTGCTCTGTACAGTTCCTGACATGGACAAAGTTGTCAGCAGAGAGCACTGTAGTCAGACAGAAAAAATATTCAGAAAGAAAAGTTTTCCTGTGGAGCTGTATGCTCCAGAGGAAAACTTCCTCTGGAGCATACAGCAGCTGATAAGTACTGGAAGGATTAATATTTTAAAATAGAAGCAATTAACAAATCTGTTTAACTTTCTGGTACCAGTTGATTTAAAAAAAAAATGTTTTCCACTGGAGTACCCCTTTAAGGAACTTTTGTTTTTTTTAACCTTATAAACTATGAACTATGTGTGACTGAGTTATAGTTGTCATCAAAAATATTGTAACCCCTCAAAGAAAGCATGAAACAGATAAAGCCTAAAATATTTATTCTACCTATATGTTATATCAGATAAAAAAAAAAAAAGAAAAGTTCTTTACCTTGTAATAAATTTCTGGATCTACTAGACTATGACAGTCGCTGAACACCCCAGTACGATCAAGAAGTTGCCCACACCAATGCCTTGCATACTCAGCTGAAAATTAAAAAAATATGTATTCAAATTTATATGCACAAAAAGAAGATTGCGGTAGCACTTTAGATTACTTTTAGATCAAAACGTGTCCCCCATCCACCATATGGAGGTAGCTTTACTTTGTATGGGACACTAACACTCTACTCACCTCTGCTGGGCAACATTCTCTGACTGGGTGACATGCAGGATCCACTATCAATTTAAAAACCTCCCATGGAAAGGGAGGAGTTCATGTCACTCCCCCTCACACAATAAAACCAAAAAAAGATTGCCCATCTAGTCCAATCTCACAAAAGGGTAACTGTAGTCCCCATGTTAAAAATGTTAATGCTTGCCATGAAAGAAAGATTTCTGAACACACAGTGCATTAAAGGTTGCTTCATATTGGGCTATGTAGCCTCATACCAGTCAGTGTATCTATGCTGATCCCTGCTTACCACAATGTCTTAAAGGGGTACTCCAATGCCCCAGCGTTCCGAACGCTGTGTGCGGGCTACGGGGTTCGTGATGTCATGGCCACGCCCCCTAAAGACGAGGTGTGATGTCACTAGCGGTCGTGTGCATGACGTCACGACACTCGCAGTCCACACCCAGCGTTTTGAACAAAATGTTCCGGACGCTGAGGCAGTGGAGTACCCCTTTAAGTAGGCATGTGGGAATCAGAACTGGACCATGTAGAAGAGCCCTGCATTGGGATTGGGATCCCGCGTGACCCAGTGACTCAACCCCACCAAGTGACTCAGACTCAACCCCACCCTCCTCTTACAGGCACCACTCCCCAGCTTTTGCCTTAGGTCCGGAATCACCAGGGTGGGACTGCTGCTCCTCCCAACTTGTCTCCCCCCCCCAACGCCATCTCACCGCCATTTTACTTGGATCCCCCACTCAGCCCCAGCTGGGTCGGTGATCCTCCCAGGGCCTCTGTGTCTGCAGTTTGCTCTGCACTGCAGCACTGCTGTACACATTGTGGTATGTGCAGAGTAATCTGCAGACAGAGCATTGCACGCTAGTGTCTTCTACAGACCTTATGGTGCAATGCTCTGCAGTCTGCACATACCCTCCCATGTGTATAGCAGTGTATATGTACTATACAGGTGGGGGTATGTGCAGAGCATTGTACCCTAGTCTGTACTACAGACAAGGGTGCAGTGCTCTGCACATACCCCCACCTGTATAGGAATGTACATACACACACAGACTGCTAAACACATGGAGGGGAATTTATCATTGTATATAAAGCTTTTTTTGGTGTATTTTTTAATGCAAAAATTTGCTCAAGAGATTTTTTGCGCATTGTTTTTGCACAAAATCTGATCAAATTTTTATGGCCATGTCTACGGTTAAGTTTACCATAGAACACTTTCTACTGTAGAATCGAATTTATTAACTGCAGGGTTTTTTTTACGCAAAAAAAAAAGCGCAAAAGCACTTTTCTTGCGCAAATATACACCACCTCGTAGGACATGTACCAAAGTGTCTATTTTGGGACAGTAAGGACTGCTACTCTCATAATGGACAGATTCAGCCTAAGCTGGGAGTTGAAGTCCAGGGGCTAAGGTGCAGATTGCAGCAGGTCATTATCCAGAGACCCGCTGCGATCCACATTTATTAACTGTAAAAGCCAGCTGCACATGCGGCTACACTGCACTGCACGCCAGCTCCAGGCTCCTGTATACACTGTCATAATTCATAATCCCCGCCGCCGGGAGACAGGAGCTCTGATTGATGAAAAGCTATTGACCAATCCTGGCGGGGATTATGAATTATAAGAGCTGTATATAGGAGCCGGCGGGCAGTGCAGTGTAGCCACATATGCCGCCGGCTTGTATAGTTAATAAATGCAGATTGCAGCGGATCTCCGGAGAATGATCTGCTGCGATCTGCCCCTCTGCCGTTGGACTACTACTCCTATCATGGGACAGGGTCTGTCCCATGATGGGAGTAGTTGTAGTACCGCGGCGCTGCTGAGGGATGGCACTTGCACATCCCCCAGCTGCGGGACTTTTAGGACTACTACTCCCATCATAGACAGACTCTGCCCATGATTAGAGTTGTAGTCCAGGGGCTAAGATGCAGATCGCACCGGGTATTCTGCAGAGACCCGCTGCGATCCATATTTAAGTTAACAAGCCGGCAGGACATACGGCTACATCGCGCTCCCGGCCTGCTTCTATATGTACTGTCATAATTCATAATCCCAGCCTGGAGACGGGAGCTCTGAATGGTCAATAGCAATTCACCAATCAGAGCTCCTGTGTTTAGGCAGCAGGGATTATGAATTATGACAGTGTATATGGAAGCCTGCGGGCAGCGCAGTGTAGATGCATGTACCGCCAATTTGTATAGTTAATAAATGCGGATCGCATCAGATCTCCAGAGAATGATCTGCTGCAATCCACATTTAAGTTAACAAGCCAGCGGTACATGCGGCTACATCGCACCGGCTTCTATATACACTGTCATAATTCATAATCCCAGCCGCCGGAACACAGGAGCTCTGATTGGTGAATAGCTATTGACCAATCAGAGCTCCTGTCTCCCAGTGGGGATCATGAATTATGACAGTGTATACAGGAGCTAGCGGGCAGCGTGATGAAGCCGCATGTACTGACGGCTTTTTAACTTAAAGGCGGATCGCAGCAGGTCTTTGCAGAATGACCTGGTGTGATCTGCAAATCAGCCCCTGGACTACAACTCCCATCATTGGCAGAGTATGTCCATGATGGGAGTAGTAGTCCTAAAAGTCCCACAGCTGGGGGATGTGCAAGTGCCATCCCTCAGCAGTGTTGCGGTACTACAACTACTCCCATCATGGGACAGACTTTGTCTCATGATAGGAGTAGTAGTCCAAGGGCAGAGAGACAGATGTCTGTTCACATTATGCGTTTTGCATAATGGAAACAGAGCAGTGTGTTCCCAAACAGGGAGACTTCAGCTGTTGCTTAACTACAGCCCCCCATAATGGGAGTTGTAGTTTAGCAACAGGAGGCTCCCTGTTTAGCAACACTGCATTATGTGCGCTCTTCCCAGGGGAGAGCGCAAAAAATGTACTAACCCATATTTCTTGTTTTTCTTTTCTTTCATTTCAGATACGTGAATGCGGAGGACTACGTCAGATTCTGTGGACTACGACGATGACCAGCGTTTTTTTTTTTTAAATTTCAATAAAATGGTTAACGAGGGCTGTGGGGGAGTGTTTTTTTTAAATAAAATGTTTTTTCTAAGTGTTGTGTTTTTACAATTTCATTTTCAGGCTTAGTAGTGGAAGCTGACGGAATCCATTACTAAGCTGGGGCTTAGCGTTAGCCCCAAAATCAGCTAGCGCTAACTTCCAATTATTAACCCGGTACCAACATACCCGGAACGTCATAAATGGCGCTCATGGGCCTAGGCGGTAACAGGCTGGCGTTATTTAGGCTAGGGAGGGCCAGTAACAATGGTCCTCACCCACCCTGGTAACGTCAGGCTGTTGCTGCTTGGTAGGTATCTGGCTGATACTGAAAATAGGGGGAACCCCATGCTTTTTTTTTTTAATAAATAAAAAATAGAGTGTGTGGTTCCCTAATTTTTTCAGTATCAGCCATATACAAACCAAGCAGCAACAGCCAGACCTTACCAGGGTGGGCGAGGACAATTGTTACTGGCCCTCCCAAGCCTAAATAACACAAGCCTGTTACCGCCTATGCCCAGGAGCGCCATTTTATAAAAAAAAAAACACTCCCCCACAGCCCTCGTTAACCCTTTTATTGACATTTTTTTAAACACTGTACATCGTCGCAGTCCACCAAATCTGACATAGTCCTCCGCATTCACGTATCTAAATTTCTAAGAAAAAAAAACTACAAAAAGTTCCCGTATATACTCGAGTATAAGCCGAGTTTTTCAGCACGATTTTTCGTGCTGAAAACACCCCCCTCGGCTTATACTCGAGTGAACTCTCCACCCGCAGTGGTCTTCAACCTGCGGACCTCCAGAGGTTTCAAAACTACAACTCCCAGCAAGCCCGGGCAGCCATCGGCTGTCCGGGCTTGCTGGGAGTTGTAGTTTTGAAACCTCCGGAGGTCCGCAGGTTGAAGACCACTGCGGCCTTCGACATCATCCAGCCCCCTCTCACCCCCCTTTAGTTCTGTACAGTACTCACCTCCGCTCGGCGCTGGTCCGGTGCTGCAGGGCTGTACGGTGAGGAGGTCGTCCGGTGGGATAGTGGTTCCGGGCTGCTATCTTCACCGGGGAGGCCTCTTCTAAGCGCTTCGGGCCCGGCCTCAGAATAGTCACGTTGCCTTGACAACGACGCAGAGGTGCGTTCATTGCCAACGTACTTCTGCGTCATTGTCAAGGCAACGCCTCTATTCCGGGCCGGAAGCGCGGAGAAGAGGCGCCCCCGGTGAAGATAGCAGCCCGGAACCACTATCCCACCGGACCACCTCCTCTCCGGACAGCCCTGCAGCACCGGACCACGCCGAGCGGAGGTGAGTACTGTACAGAACTAAAGGGGGTGAGAGGGGGCTGGATGATGTCGAAGGCCGCAGTGGTCTTCAACCTGCGGACCTCCGGAGGTTTCAAAACTACAACTCCCAGCAAGCCCGGACAGCCGATGGCTGCCCGGGCTTGCTGGGAGTTGTAGTTTTGAAACCTCTGGAGGTCCGCAGGTTGAAGACCACTGAGGGCGGATGATGAGAAGAGGATGATGAAGGGGGGGGTGTGGGATGATGACAAGAGGATGATGAAGGGGGGGTAGGATGATGAAGGGGGGGGGGGGATGATGAAGGGGGGTGTGTGGGATGATTACAAGGGGATGATGAAGGGGGGTTGGGATGATGACAAGGGGATGATGAAGGGGGGATGTGTGGGATGATGACAAGGGGATGATGAAGGGGGGATGTGTGCGATGATGACAAGGGGATGATGAAGGGGGGATGTGTGGGATGATGACAAGGGGATGATGAAGGGGGGATGTGTGGGATGATGACAAGGGGATGATGACAGGTGATGATGATGAGGGTCTGGATGATGACAGGCGGTGATGATGAGGATGTTAATGACGGGTCTGGATGATGACGGGGTCTGGATGATGACATGGGGGGATGATGTATTTCCCACCCTAGGCTTATACTCGAGTCAATAACTTTTCCTGGGATTTTGGGTTGAAATTAGGGGTCTCGGCTTATACTCGGGTCGGCTTATACTCGAGTATATACGGTAAGTACATTTTTTTGTTTCCACACACCAGCAAAAACGCAAGAAAAAAAAATGCAAGAAAAACTGACAAAACACAGGAAAAAGCTGGAACAGTTTTTCTGGTGTTTTTGCTGATGGACAAAAAACCTCAATGGAATTTATCAAAGGACGTACACAATTTTAGTAACTCTTGAGCAAGGGTGTAAATTAGACAAGCAGTGTAAAGGGGTAGATCTGTGTCTACAATAGACACCTAATGATAAATCTCCCCCATGGGGGGGGGGGTATGTGCAGACTACAGAGCATTGCACCCTTCTACAGACCCTAGGGTGCAATGCTCTGCAGTCTGCACATACCCTATGGGAGCTCCCTAGGGGAGCTATAACAAAAAGTGTAAAAAAAAAAATGTAACCCCTTCCCACTAACCCCTTCCCTAATAAAAGCTTGAGCCTTTCCCATTTTTTAACTAAAATAATGTAAAAAATCGCCACGTGCATATATATCTGCGTAAATATTGCCGCATGCGTAAAAAATTATGTTAATTAAATTGCACGGTTGATTGCGTGCTAAAGTCCAAAATTGCGCATTTTTGGTCACTTCCTATGCCATAAAAAATAATAAAAAGCGACCAAAAAGTCCCATTAAAACAAAAACGGTAAGTCCTCATACATCCCCATAGGCTAGGTATTTGCAGAGCATTGCATCGGTCAGTGACCCAGGGCCTCTGAGTCTGCACAGTCACTGCTATTCCCACCTGTACATACACCAGAGTGCAATGCTCTGCACATACACCCCCCCCCCCCCCCCCCAAGTATAGCAGTGTGTGTACTACAAGCTAATAAATCTGTGGGATGTGCTGCAAAGCTGCCACATCTAATCCAACCCATAGATTAAACTTTTCATAGATATTCCTTAATATTTTAAGTAACTTATGCATAAGGCCAATTACCTACCACTTTCTACACCAAGTGTACAAGGATCATCTATTATGTCACGGATGTTTGGACAATCAGATGTCAATCTCCATGTATTCACAAAAGCAGAAGCAGTGCCCTCGATTATACCACTTATACTCCTGAAGTCATCATTTTGTATGCTGTTAAAATTTCCACAAAGTCCTGTAAAAAAAAAAAATAGAAGACAAAAATATTAACATGAAATTCATAACAGTAGATAACTTTACAGATTATGTTTTTTACTGCAACAGAGGATATATTGAAAGACTTCATCGCAACACCTTGAACTTGCTACACACAGCAATGGGGAAATCTCTAAATTGTACATCATCTACACACATACAGCTAATAACTATCTTTCAGAAAGCTAAAACATTATAGGGAGCAGATAAAATTATGTTCCCATTTTGTGGAAAATTGTCATTAATGTGACACATACTGACAGTTGCCAAACCTCAGAATTCTATTTTTTTTATCACTTTATATCCCTCAAAAAAAGAAGTAAACATCTATTGAAAAGTCTGATCAACACCATAATGGTACTGATAAGAACTACAGATCCCACTGTAAAAAATGAGCCCTCATACAGCTCGAAATACAGAAAATTTAATTTTTTTTTAAATGGCAATTTAAAAAATTTGTTCTGTTTCACCTCAAAAATATATTTCTTTCCCGTTTTGGGGCATATGTTATGGCAAAATTAAGGAAGTCATTACAAAGTACAGTTGGTCCCGCAAAAAAAACAAAACTCATATGAGTGTGTAGATGAAAAAATAAAAGAGTTATGGCTATAAAAGTGCGAATAGGAAAAAATGAAAGTGCAACAACAAAAATTGGTAAGGTTCTTAAAGAGTATCTGTCATGATCTTGTAAAATTTTCTAATTCTCCCAGTTCACAGCCCCCATCATGATAAACCACCCTTTGTTTTTATTATTTTTTAGTTTCTACTTTTGATTTTGCTCTGTATTTTCTGCTCAGTCTTCACAGACTGGGAAAGGGCATTCCTCAGCAGACGTGACATAATCTGAAGCCATACAGGGGAGAACTTTCTCCCTCACTCTGCTACACACAGCCCAGAGCAGTTCAATGTGAGATGAGCTATGATTGGCTAAGGCTGCACCCACACCCCTCAGCACTCAAGACTGCATTTCCTTATTTTGGACCAGGAGTCCAAAATCTGTGCAAGAGATGGGGGGGAAATGTGCTCTGGACAAGTAGTAGGACACCTAGTGGCAGCTTTTTTAAACACAAATAAAATATAGAAAATTAAATATTTTTTTTCAAACAAAGTACATTAGAAAGATTTTTTTTATTTACCATAAGGAGTGCAATAGCAAAAATTTGTCTTAATGACAGTGCCCATTTAAGGGATTTTAAAGATTTTAAAAGTAGTCAAGGGGGGGGGGATAATTAAGTGGCGTATGTTTCCATGTGTTGTGTGCAAAGTTTTTTTTTTTTTTTTCAATTGAGGAAGGAGCTGTACCTAATGATGTTAAAATTGAGCTTATATGCGATAATTGTTACTGGCTGCCTAGTTTTGCATGCTATTTACCTAGAAAATTGTGAAAAGAATTATGAAAAAAAAACTTTTTTCAGCAGTTAAACAGCAAGCAAAACCATGTTACCATTACCAGTCAATAGAACACAATGTAAAACATCAAGGCCACCTGACATCTACACCACAAGACTAAACCTGTGAAGATGACAGTATACTGCACTTGTGTTGTGTTTATTAGCAGTGTGAACAGTCTGTCAGATTTTGACAGGAGTGCCTGCTCCACTTACATATTTTCTGTGACACTTTATGCAGGTAATATAGGGGGCTAAAGAAACTACTGTGTCCATTAATGTCCACCCATCATGTATCATGTACGGTACACAGCTTGATGCAAAGTAACAAAAAATATAAAAATTATAAAAATATATACATAAAATAAATACTATGCAGTATACTTCTTATACACCTTTATGTCTTCTAAATAGTAATTTCTTTGGTAATAACAAGATGATTCATACTTACCACAAGTTTTAGTTTTAAATGCAGGTTGCAGAATAACATACAGCTGCATTATGGGTAATATTTGAACCACTACCAGAAGTCCAATACTGGTTGATTTCACAACAATGTAGAAAGGTGAAGGCTGAAAGATTATGTATTTTTCTGAGACTAAAATTGTGCCAAAAAGAAACATAAACATACAACATTTAGTTTTATTAAACTGTTTAGCAGAAGGATTCGTTTTTTTTTCCTTTTTATGCTATCTTAATTATATACAAGAATTATGTATTCAGGATATGCGGGGGGGGGGGGGGGGGGAAGCTCCGGATTCTCGGCGCCACCCATTGCAATAAACTTCAGAAGTCACTGGTATAGTTAAAAGTTTCTTTATTCAGCAATTCAGACGCGTTTCGAGGTTTTGGATACCTCTTTCTCAATGACCTTGGTGCTTATACAGACAATATAAAATTACAGTTTTATATAATAAAAGATGGACGCCTTAAACGGCGTCAGGTGGTACTTAAGATCTGTCATAGACATGCGCTGTTGTAGCGCTGCTAGCTGACGTGTATGGGCTCCCACGTCAGTAGTTCATTCATAAAAAATACTCTGTCATAATAAAACATACGATAATATTAAAAGATACTTTAAATTTCAATTTCCAAGTGACTACCTACTCCTAGTTCCTAAAATCAAAGAGCAGCTTCTCTATATAATTTTGTTTCACTGTTTCTGAGTGTCGGCATCAGCTGAGCTTCCATACTTAGAGCGGCGGCTCTGATGTGCTTGATGTGTTTAGAAAAGGAGGAGGAGAAGCCAGCTCCCGAAGGAGCAATACCGCTGGTGGCGTGTTCTGAGTTACAGCTCTGCTGCACCCATTTTCAAAGTATAATATTCTTAGTCTTATTATTAGTAATCTACAACTGAAGGTCTCAAACACTCTGTAGAGGGACGACTAGCGTCAGGAGAGGAACGATATCGTTGTATTTTGATGTCATATGTCGTTATGCTCTCTTGGAATACATTCTTTATACGTATTGTATTCCAATGTCCTTATACATATTTTTTTATGGGTAGGTTCCCCATTACTGAAGGCTGCAGCGCTGAAAAGGTCTTAGTTATGGGGTTTATGTGTTGGGAGAGGTCATGGTTATTAATTGTATAGAGCTTTAGTGCGGTTTTCCCACTCTTGGGGACTGCAGCACTGCTGAATGCTCAGTTGATAAAATGAGTTTGTTACTATAGTAAATCATATGTGTGTGGTGTAGTAATGAATGATATGAATGTATGTGTATCTGAAGTACCATGTGTAGTGAGATACATTGTTATGTTAGGTATATAGTATGGGTTTCATTTTAGATAGGTACATATATACTATTAAACTACTATGTTTGATATGTGTTAGATGAGATTTAGCTGGAAGAAATATAAAAGATGTTCATGTGTTCCATCATATTATATGCATATACATGTTGTGGTTATATAAGATTAATGAATGTCAATCTATATGTATATGAAATATAAAGATGGGGTGTGACTATGTTGGTGTTGCTACGTTGTGTATATGGTATGGGCTGCGTTTATAAAGTGGTGTGTATATATTATCAATTTATATGTTTCTATATATATATATATATATATATATATATATATATATATATATATATTAGTATTATTAGTATATTGGAGTGTATTTACTAAAATTAAGGTGGAGGAAAATGGCGGATGTGTTGGCATTCTTTTATACATTATTAATGTTCTCATTTAATCCCAGAGGGGAGAGCGTGTTCATTTTGTAGATCCAAAATGATTCTCTTCTGCATAGGCTGCCAAACCTATTGTTGTGGTCCTCTGGTATCTGCTCAATGGCAGTGATCTTAAAGTCCTCAAACTCATTGTTATGCTTTTTGGTTGCATGTTTGGATACACTATGTTTTAGGAATTTATGAGTAACATTAAATCAGTGACCGCTCATGCGGTTCCTTAGCCTTTGCGATGTTCATCCAATATACTGCAACTGGCATCCACACTCAATCAGATATATTACATGCGTGGAATTACAATTGAGTCTGTCCTTTACTGTGAATTTTTTTTACCTGTTTGGTTACTCATGAAAGTGTTTGCGCCATGATTGATGTTTCTGCAGAGTTTGCATGTTTTTCCTCCGCACTTGAAACATCCATTTTGATGGAAATTTCCATTATTATTTTTTTGTTGTTTCTCTCCTCTGAGTTGGCTTGGGGCCACCATATTTTTTATTGTTTTTGCTCTTCTATATGTGTAGCCTGTTTTTTTTGGAAGGTGTTCCTTCAGAATTGGATCTTGTAACAGAATTTTCCAATGTGTTTCCATAACTTTATTTATTTTTTGTTTGTCTGTGGAATAGTCAGTTATGAAGTTGAATTTAAATTTTCCTATGAGAGCTCTGTCTTTTTTTTTCACTCTTATACAGTAAGAATTTTGTATTCTCAAGGTTTCAATGTAAAAACTTGTTGTTGTTTAACGTGAACTCTAACTCTATTTGTTTTATTTTACTTATTCTTAGTGTTTTCTTTCAGTACTTTGTATGCATTTTGTTTGACTGGGTTCACAGTTTTTGGGTGTGAAAATGTAGAAAATGTTTGTGCAAATCCTATTTTGAGAAAAAAATTTGCAACTTTTTGCCCTACATTATGCTTGCCACTTTTTTTGAATGTGGAAGGTGGTTTGCATTAATGGGGTGTAGTCTGCCACAGCCCGGGAAACTTTTTATAATATACACTAGACACTGGCATAAATAGTACCTGAAATCTACACCAGCTCATATCATATGTAAATTTGAACCAGTTGCACAAAGGCAATCACACATGTGACAAATTATTAATCTTAATAAATTTGGTGCATTGTAAACCAGAGCACATTTTTCAAGAGAGTAGTAGGAAATGTTTAAAAAAAAACTCCCCCATAGTACAGTATTTAAAGTAAAGTTGGCCAAAACCAGGATTAGAACCAACCCAAACATAACTATAATGGAAACCTTTTTAAAAAAATACTGACCAAAAAGCTTTGTGTGAATTCAGCCTTAAAGGGGTACCGCAGTGGAAAACATATTTTTTTTAAATCAATTGGTGCCAGAAAGATAAACAGATGTGTAAATGACTTCTATAAAAAAAAATCTTTACCCTTTCAGTACTTTTTAGCAGCTGTATGCTACAGAGGAAATTATTTTCTTTTTGAATTTCTTTTTGTCTTGTCCACAGTGCTCTCTGCTGACACCTGATGCTCATATCAGGAACTGTCCAGAGCAGGAGAAAATCCTCATTGCAAACCTATGCTGCCCTGGACAGTACCTGACATGGACAGAGATGTCCGCACAGAGCATCATGGACAAGACAAAAAAGAAATTCAGAAAGAAAAGAATTTCCTCTGTAGCATACAGATACTTAAAAAGTACTGGAAGGATAAAGATTTTTTTAATAGAAGTAAAATACAAATCTGTTTAACTTTCTGGCACCAGTGGATTTAAGGAAAAAAAAATTCCACCGGAATACCCCTTTAACTTATTGTTTTATTATGGGGGTTTTTTCAGCATGCGTGAGGATCTATAAGTACTCAAAGTGAATCCCTGCAAACCCTGGATCTGAGTGCATAGCAACAATGTTGACTACCACCATGTTGTATTTTTAAAGTAAAAAAAAATCTGCATACTATTTTCCTCAAATGGAATTTTTACAGGGAAAATTCTGTACAGTATTTTTTTTCTCTGGGATTGTAATATTCCTGCAAAACAGTGTTGCTGCCCCCCAACCAAACTATTGCATGCTTGCCAAAAATGATTCCAAACAGAAAATAAGCTTTTAATGGGGTTGATATAAGCAAATCGGTTTAGAATGAATAAAATTAATTCATAGTTTTACAAAATATTGGATTTTGTGACTTGCTTCAGGTAAGTCAGTACAGGAGCAAAGACTACTGTCAAAGACATTTTATGCCTGCTGCTCAGGTCAAATTTAGGCTATGTTCACACGGCGGAATGTCTTCATGGAGAATCTCCATTCAGACGTTCAACAAACTGCGGGGCGCAGTAATAATGCCGGCACTGGGACCGCACAGGAATGCACCATCTCAAAGGCGGCTAGGCATTCCGTGCGGACTCCACAGAAAGAACTAAGGAGTTGATTCTTTGTGTGGCCACGGAAATTGGAAATTCCATGCCTGAAACATCTGGCATGGAAATCCTGCCGTGTGCACAGAGCAGCAGAATCCCGCTAAATTCAACGGGACTCTTCTGCAGTGGAGTTTCCGTGCGGACATTCCAAGTGGAATTTTGCATGGAACTTCCGTCGTGTGAACATGGCCTTACTGGGCCAGGAGTTCCGCGCCCAGTGAATGTGTGCTGCTCAGAAGAAAGTGGCGATGCTGCAGGCCTTCCACTTATACTCGCTGGGTGTTAGTGGGAGGCCTGCTCAGGACATTTACAATCAGCCAAGAGAGTGTGCACTGAGCAGGAGTCATACAGTGTAAGCCTCCTGCTCAGTACATAGTTTTCATGACACCCTTGTGTAGGATTTAGTGAAAACAACATAGAGTAGCAGAGACTCTTGTCATTTTGCTAAGAGCCCCTGCTCGTCTACAGTAAGCTGCAATGCAATCTGCATTGCTGTGTACTGTTCTTGAGCACAAGAAGGTAAATTAAGATGCTATGTACTGAGCAGGAGACATCAATGATATTCTCATGCTCAGTACACAGTTTCTATGGTGCCCTAGCAGAGAAACTTTTTGACAGGTGTCCCTGCTACTCCACAGTAAGCAATGATGTGCTATGCATCGCTGCTAATGTGTGTGTGTGTAGATAATTGACGGCATATGGACACTTTTTAAACTCACTAGGCTGGGGGCTCTACACCTAGTCAAGCCAATGAAAGGCCATATTCGAATCAGCCTTTAAATCCAAAATTAAGTCCACTGCCAATTCGAGGTAAACTTCCTAAAACAAATGTCTAAAGGTTCACCCATTATTATCATAGGGTGTTTTAAGATAAAACATATCACAATGCTTAATCCTTTATAATAAATGAATATAAATATTAGTATAACTGTACTGGAAAATACAAATGGCTCATAATGTACAAATACTTTAATGAATATGTATTATTAAAAGCATCAGCTTTATACCTGAATAAATAGGCAGTCTAGACATCATTCCATTCACAAAGATTTGACTGGGCTTTATAACTTCCAATTTCTAAAAACAAGTACATCATAAATACACAGGAGATAGTGACATTTACATTGATGTTGCTAAATATCTTTAAATGAAAAATCAAATTTTACATTTAGATAAAAAATTGATTCTTTAAGACAGTTGTGTGTAATAGTTAACCCAACCCCATATTTATAATAATGACCAAGGACATTAAAGTGGTATTTTAGTTTTAGCAAATGCTATTGTTTGTATATTGAAAAATTACATAACTTTGCTAAATTAATTTACTGTAACTGTTATCAGTCCTGTACTTGTGTTACCATCACATGGGGTTTTCCTTAATAGGAATATTGATTGCCTAGGACACATCATCAATATAAGATTAGTGGGGGAAAACAGACCCTTCAAACAACTGATCAGTTATTTATCATATAATATAATTCCGTTATCATATCATATTTTTGGCCTACTCTAAGCATAGTACATCAATGTTATTATATCGAGTATATGATCAAAATTAATGTAACCTTTTATTGGTCCTTATGCTTATAGGGAACAAAAAATTATAAACTGTGTGAAAAATTAGTGAATCTGGATAAAGTGATCCCAAATATTGAAGAAAAAGTGGCAACTAAAAAGCAAACAACTTGATATGGAAGACAGATACAGAGGGGGCAGAAAATGGTGATATAAAACATTTCTGTACTAAATGCATTATTGAGACTTCCGGAGCCCAGAGCTTTTTCTCACTGGTTACTGTCTAGAGGTGCGAACAAAGAAACTTCCTCTCGGGTCCCCATCCCAAGAGGCATCTAATGACCGTGTCACTGTTAAGAGGGGAGAGGGGAGGTAGGACAAAATAAAGTGGAGAGGTCAGTGATAACAATTGTGGTCATTACCAATCAAGTAGGAAAGGGGAGGTATTGGTGGTTGTTTTTCTTGTTTTTGTTTTTCTTTTATAAAGAACATGAGTTTGGAATATATTTCAACACATTCTTCATATTTATCAGTGTGTCGGTTTACATCCCTATTAGTTTTGTGCTTTATTTCTCAAAGGTAGATAAAAAAAAAAGTAGATAAGTTTTCCTGCGGGTGAGATAAAGAAGAGTTTCGGGCTTATAGTGTGTATGACCTGAACTGTGGCAGGGGCTAATCCAGAGTCTAGTCTCGGGAGGGGAACCATCAGGGTATCGTGCAGTTGTCGACATGCCCCCTCTCAGAATTACATTGAGGGGGCGTGGTGTGACGTCACAAGGGGTGTGTGTTACGCCGAGCGCTCCGGGTCCCTGCTCCTCCCCGGAGCGCTCGGCGTTCCTCTCTCTGCAGCGCCCCGGTCAAACCCGCTGACCGGGAGCGCTGCACTGACTCTGCCGGCGGGGATGCGATTCGCATAGCGGGACGCGCCCGCTCGCGAATCGCATCCCAAGTCACTCACCTGTCCCGGTCCCCGGCTGTCACGTCCTGGCGTGCGCGGCTCCGCTCCTTAGGGCGCACGCGCCAGCTCTCTAAGATTTAAAGGGCCAGTGCACCAATGATTGGTGCCTGGCCCAATTAGTCTGATTAGCTTCCACCTGCCTCCTGTCCATATAACCTCACTTCCCCTGCACTTCCTTGCCGGATCTTGTTGCCTTAGTGCCTAGAGAAAGCTACTACTGTGTTTACCATTACTGTGTTTCTGACCTCCTGCTATTACTATTGACTACGAACCTTGCCGCCTGCCCCGACCTTCTGCTACGTCCGACCTTGCTCTTGTCTACTCCCTTGTACCGCACTTATCTCAGCAGTCAGAGAGGTTGAGCCGTTGTCGGTGGATACGACCTGGTTGCTACCGCCGCTGCAAGACCATCCCGCTTTGCGGCGGGCTCTGGTGAAAACCAGTAGCAACTTAGAACCGGTCCACCGGCACGGTCCACGCCAATCCCTCTCTGGCACAAAGGATTCACCTCCAGCCAGCCGAATCGTGACAGTAGATCCGGCCATGGATCCCGCTGAAGTGCCGCTGCCAAGTATCGCTGACATATCCAAGGTGGTCGCCCAGCAATCCCGACAGATCGCCCAACAAGCTCACCAGCTGTCGCACTTGACCACCATGTTACAGCAACTTCAGTCGCAGCTACAGCAGCTGCAACAGCAGCTACCATCTCCTCCGCCAGCTCCTGCACCTCCTCCGCAGCGAGTGGCCGCTCCTAACCTCCGCTTGTCCCTGCCCGACATATTTGATGGGAACTCTAGACTCTGCCGTGGTTTCCTGTCACAATGTTCCCTACATTTGGAGATGTTCTCGGACCAATTTCCTACAGAATGGTCGAAGGTGGCTTTCGTGGTTATTCTCCTGTCTGGGAAAGCTTTGTCTTGGGCCACACCGCTCTGGGACTGCGATGATCCTGTCACCGCCACTGTACAGTCCTTCTTCTCTGAGGTTTGCAGTGTCTTCGAGGAACCAGCCCGAGCTTCTTCTGCCGAAACTGTCTTGTTAAACCTGGTCCAGGGTAGTTCTTCTGTAGGCGAATACGCCATCCAATTTCGTACCCTCACCTCTGAATTATCTTGGAATAACGAGGCCCTCTGCGCGACCTTTAAAAAAGGCCTATCCAGTAACATCAAGGATGTGCTGGCCGCACGAGAAATTCCTGCCAACCTGCATGAACTTATCCATTTGGCCACCCGCATTGACATGCGGTTTTCTGAAAGACACCAGGAACTCCGCCAGGAAAAAGACCTTGGTCCCTGGGCACCTCTCTCACGGTATCCTTTGCAATCTACCCCTGTGCCTCCCGCCGAGGAGGCTATGCAAGTGGATCGGTCTCGCCTGACCCTTGAAGAGAGGTCTCGCCGTAGGGATAAAAATCTATGTATGTACTGCGCTAGTATCGAACATTTCTTTGTAGATTGCCCTATTCGTCCTCCACGTCTGGAAAACGCACGCACGCACGCACCCAGCTCACGTGGGTCTGGCGTCTCTTGGTACGAAATCTGCTTCTCCATGTCTCACGATGCCTGTGCGGATTTCTCCTTCTGCCAACTCCTCCTTCTCAGCCGTGGCCGTCGTGGACTCTGGTTCTTCTGGAAATTTTATTCTGGCCTCTTTGCTTGATAGGTATTGCATCCCGGTGACCCGTCTCGTCAAGCCGCTCTACATTTCTTCGGTCAACGGAGTGAAGTTGCACTGCACTGTGCGTTACCGCACAGAGGCCCTGCTTATGATTATTGGACTGCATCACGAGAAAATTGAATTTTTGGTCCTGCCCAACTGCACCTCTGAAGTCCTCCTCGGTCTGCCATGGCTCCAGCTTCATTCTCCCACCCTGGACTGGACCACCGGGGAGATCAAGAATTGGGGTCCTGCTTGCCGCAAGAAATGCCTCACGTCTGCTCCCAGCCCCGTCTGTCGGGCCTCAGTGTCTCCTCCTGTGCCTGGTCTCCCCCAAGGCTTATCAGGACTGTGCCATGCCTCCTCATAGCCCCCTTCCTGGTGACACCCTGCCCTGTGACATGCTTCTCCCTCTGCTCCCCCTCCCCATTCCTTCTGTACTGCCTGCCGTTGATCTGTATACCCAGGACTTCTCTGTCCTCCAGAAGGAGACTCTACAATCGCTCCCAAAGTCCTCGTCCCTGGTGGAGCGACAACCGGACAAAAAGAAGGGGAGACCTAAGGGGGGGGGGTACTGTTACGCCAAGCGCTCCGGGTCCCTGCTCCTCCCCGGAGCGCTCGGCGTTCCTCTCTCTGCAGCGCCCCGGTCAGACCCGCTGACCGGGAGCGCTGCACTGACTCTGCCGGCGGGGATGCGATTCGCATAGCGGGACGCGCCCGCTCGCGAATCGCATCCCAAGTCACTCACCTGTCCCGGTCCCCGGCTGTCACGTCCTGGCGCGCGCGGCTCCGCTCCTTAGGGCGCGCGCGTGCCAGCTCTCTAAGATTTAAAGGGACAGTGCACCAATGATTGGTGCCTGGCCCAATTAGTCTGATTAGCTTCCACCTGCCTCCTGTCCATATAACCTCACTTCCCCTGCACTTCCTTGCCGGATCTTGTTGCCTTAGTGCCTAGAGAAAGCTACTACTGTGTTTACCATTACTGTGTTTCTGACCTCCTGCTATTACTATTGACTACGAACCTTGCCGCCTGCCCCGACCTTCTGCTACGTCCGACCTTGCTCTTGTCTACTCCCTTGTACCGCGCTTATCTCAGCAGTCAGAGAGGTTGAGCCGTTGCCGGTGGATACGACCTGGTTGCTACCGCCGCTGCAAGACCATCCCGCTTTGCGGCGGGCTCTGGTGAAAACCAGTAGCAACTTAGAACCGGTCCACCGACACGGTCCACGCCAATCCCTCTCTGGCACAGAGGATCCACCTCCAGCCAGCCGAATCGTGACAGTGTGGCTGTGATGTCACAACCCCCGCAGCCCGCACCCAGAGTTCGGAACAAAATGTTCTGAATGCTGGGGCAGTGGAGTATCCTTTAAGTACGCAGCATAGTTCCCCCACACTAGGTAGGCAGCATAGTTACCCCACACTAGGTAGGCAGCATAGTTCCCACACTAGGTAGGCAGCATAGTTCCCCCACATTAGGCAGGCAGCATAGTTTCCCCACACTAGGCAGGCAGTATAGTTTCCCCACACTAGGTAGGCAGCATAGTTCCCCCACACTGGGTAGGAATCAAAGTTCCCCCACACTAGGTAGACAGCATAGTTCTCCCACAATAGGTTGGCAGCATAGTTCCCCCACATTAGGTTGTCAGCATAGTTCCCCCACACTAGGTTGTCAGGATAGTTCCCCTACATTAGGTTGTCAGCATAGTTCCCCCACATTAGGTTGTCAGCATAGTTCCCCCACACTAGGTTGTCAGCATAGTTCCCCCACATTAGGTAGGCAGTATAGTTCCCCCCCACATTAGGTTGGCAGTATAGTTCCCCCCACATTAGATTGTCAGAATAGCTCCCCCCCACATTAGGTTGTCAGCATAGTTACCCCACATTAGGTTGTCAGCATAGTTACCCCCACATTAGGTTGTCAGCATAGTTCTCCCACATTAGGTTGTCAGCATAGTTCCCCCACACTAGGTTGTCAGGATAGTTCCCCTACATTAGGTTGTCAGCATAGTTCCCCCACACTAGGTTGTCAGCATAGTTCCCCCACATTAGGTTGTCAGCATAGTTCCCCCACACTAGGTTGTCAGCATAGTTCCCCCACATTAGGTAGGCAGTATAGTTCCCCTCACATTAGGTTGGCAGTATAGTTCCCCCACATTAGGTAGGCAGTATAGTTCCCCCCACATTAGGTTGGCAGTATAGTTCCCCCCACATTAGATTGTCAGAATAGCTCCCCCCCACATTAGGTTGTCAGCATAGTTCCCCCCACATTAGGTTGTCAGCATAGTTACCCCCACATTAGGTTGTCAGCATAGTTCTCCCACATTAGGTTGTCAGCATAGTTCCCCCACATTAGGTTGTCAGCATAGTTCCCCCATATTAGGTTGTCAGCATAGATCACCCACATCAGGTTGTCAGTATAGTTCCCCCATATTAGGTTGTCAGTATAGTTCCCCACATTAGGTTGGCAGTATAGTTCCACCCACATTACGTTGGCAATATAGTTCCCCCCACATTAGGTTGGCAGTATAGTTCTCCTCACATTGGGTTGGCAGTATAGTTCCCCCACATTAGGTTGGCAGTATAGTTCCCCCCACATTAGATTGGCAGTATAGTTCCACCCACATTACGTTGGCAATATAGTTCCCCCCACATTAGGTTGGCAGCAAAGTTCTCCTCACATTAGGTTGGCAGTATAGTTCCCCCACATTAGGTTGGCAGTATAGTTCTCCCCACATTAGGTTGGCAGCATAGTTCCCCCTACATTAGGTTGGCAGTATAGTTCTCCCACATTAGGTTGGCAGTACAGTTCCCCCCACATTAGGTAGGCAGTGGCCCCCATAGACATGCAGACTTCAGCCATATACAGTGTATGGCTGGAGGCTGTATGTTTGTGTACTGCCCCACTTCAGTGCTCCAACCACCATTCCTCTGGTCAGGGGACATGATCTACTGCTATGGCCTACAGGCTATAGCTGTAGGTCCCGGTACCGGAGGAGCAGTGGACAGAGCACCGAAGATGATATGCCGCTGGTAACTTACCATGCGCTACGCTCTGCTCTGTTCCTATGGGCGCACGCACAGGATGTCAGTGACGTCCCTGCTGCGTGCGCTACCTCCCGGCAGCCCCTGTGTTCTTAAAGTTAATGCGGGGCTGCAGAAAGGTAACCGGGACATCCTTGTGTCCAGAAAAGATCTTTCGGGACACAGGGATGTCCTGAATGTGATGGGGGAAATTAATCTGGGGGGCAGTCGCCCCCTGGATCCGCCACTAAACTTTGCATGTAATATTAGCAAAGATAGGAAATGGTGTAGAGTCAAAAAAGGTAGTCTAATGTGCCATGTCCAGATAAAACAAGCAACATTAGCAGAGGAAGCAGGCTGGATTGATGTTTGGAGAAGTATATATCAGGATAGGGACAAATACATGTTGCAGTGTCACACATAAAATGGCCTCAAGAATGATATAGGCTTATGTGCATTTCAAGATATGAAACACTCTGTTAGATCAATATCAGACCACGTATCTGTTTTAAATTCTCTATAAAAAGAGACTTGAAATTTAGTTTAATTACAGTCTTGGGAGACCTGAGTGGATGTTAATTAGATAAAAATCTACTTATGGGATTGCTTGCCCATGCAAAAGTAATTATTGAGCCTAAATGGTTCTATCCGAACAATGGCCAATATGTAATATATGAGTTTGAATATGAAATAGCTAAGCAGACAAAGAGGGGAATTTTTTGGATGTCTCAAAACCTCAGGGATGGGTTGAAGCAGATTATGCAAAGTTGTTGTATAGGAATTCTTTGTCATTTTATTATTTTTACTTGTTTATAAAAGAAAATAACGTTAAAAGAAAACATAATATGCCTGCTTAGCTACCATTCTGGAAAGTGAAAAATTAAAGGGATACTCCCATGGAAAACTTTTTTTTTTAATCAACTGGTGCCAGAAAGTTAAACAGATTTGTAAATTACGCAAGCAAGGGAAGTCAGCTCTCACGACCCATCCGCACGGCAAATCTCCAATGCAATGTAGAAAACAGCAAGTAGCCAGCGGTAAAGGAACTTCACTTTATTTCACGATAAGACATCAATAAAAGCACTCAAACGGCAGTCCATAAAAACAGGAACACTGAAACATGCAAGTTGCATGTTTCAGTGTTCCTGTTTTTATGGACTGCCGTTTGAGTGCTTTTTATTGATGTCTTATAGTGAAATAAAGTGAAGTTCCTTTACCGCTGGCTACTTGCTGTTTTCCAGATTTGTAAACTACTTCTATTAAAAAAATCTTACTCCTTCCAGTACTTTTAAGGGGCTATATGCTACAGAGGAAATGCTATTCTTTTTTGGATTTCTCTGATGTCATGACCACAGTGCTCTCTGCTGACCTCTGCTGTCCATTTTAGGAACTGTTATGTACTTTTATATTATTGTTGCGCTTAAAAAAAATCACAAACTTTTTAACCAAATTAGTACGTTTATAATCCCTTTATTTTGATGACCTCTAACTTTTTTATTTTTCCGTATAAGTGGCGGTATGGGGGCTAATTTTTTGCGCCATGATCTGTACTTTTTTTTGATACCACATTTGCATATAAAAAACTTTTAATACATCTTTTATAATTTTTTTTTTATAAAATGTATTAAAAAAGTAGGAATTTTGGACTTTTTTTTTTTTTTTTTCGTTCACGCCGTTCGCCGTACGGGATCATTAACATTTTATTTTAATAGTTCGGACATTTACGCACATGGCGATACCAAATATGTCTATAAAAAATGTTTTTTACGCTTTTTGGGGGTAAAATAGGAAAAAACTGACGTTTTACTTTTTTATTGGGGGAGTGGATTTTTCACTTTTTTTTTACTTTAACATTTTTTTTTACACTTGAATAGTCCCCATAGGGGACTATTCATAGCAATACCATGATTGCTAATACTGATCTGTTCCATGTATAGGACATAGAACAGATCAGTGTTTTTGGTCATCTTCTGCTCTGGTCTGCTCGATCACAGACCAGAGCAGGAGACGCCGGGAGCCGCACGGAGGAAGGAGAGGGGACCTCCGTGCGGCGTTATGAATGATCGGATCCCCGCAGCAGCGCTGCGGGCGATCCGATCGTTCATTTAAATCGCGAACTGCCGCAGATGCCGGGATCTGTATTGATCCCGGCACCTGAGGGGTTAATGGCGGGCGCCCGCGAGATCGCGGGCGTCGGCCATTGCCGGCGGGTCCCTGGCTGCGATCAGCAGCCGGGATCAGCCGCGCATGACACGGGCATCGCTCCGATGCCCGCGGTTATGCTTAGGACGTAAATGTATGTCCTGGTGTGTTAAGTACCACCTCACCAGGACGTACATTTACGTCCTGCGTCCTTAAGGGGTTAAAAAAAAAAGTTTTCCACGGGAGTACCCCTTTAAGTAGTTAATGAGGCAGTTGAGTTATGACTTGTCAGTGAGCGATCAGGGCAGGTGAGTATAGTAACTTCTTCATTTTTACAGTACCTGGAATCAATTAGAATGTATTTTTTTATCACCAGAATACCCCTTTAAGATGTGTTTGTTATCAGTGTAATAACTTATTAAAGATGTTGTTTTACAGTGAGATGATCACTCACAGTTGAGGCATTGTTAAGGAAAATGGTGACTCCTTTAAGACATGCTTCTGTCTGTCTTAGTCCACAGTGTCTTAATTCACCCAAAATGGTAAAGAGGCCTCTCCTACAATCCTAGGGAGTAAAAACATTGCATTAGGGAAATAAAGAGAGACTTTTAAATAGTCAAAATCATAACTAAATTTCTGCAATATCCACACATAGAAAAGGCAACACTTCACCAGCTTAGCAGAAAGTCACAGAATGACATACAGATGCCAGGGGCACACAGACAAATGGGCAGCGACTGTTTCACATGGCAAGTGTGCATCTTTTGGCCAAGAAGAAGCAGTGGGCCAGAAGAAGCATGCTTGGTGTGTTAAAGGGTTGTTGCCCCTTGTCTGTGTGCCCCTCAATTGCAAGCTGTGTTCATGTTAAAGGGGGCAATGTGTAATATTAACTCATTAAAGCATTACTGTCATTAGAAAGAACATTTAAAAAAAAGTTTCAAATCAGTGTAGTTATGTGCCCTAAGACCTGTATGCATAACAATATGCATGTTTTTATATGTAAAATACCTTTCCATCTATGTCTTACTATGCTCACTCTTCTTGCACTACTCCTAAAACTGGGGGAGTTTCTTCAGAACCATGACAAACTAGCTCCTTTCCTCCCCTCTCCCTTGTCATGAGGTTTGCACAAACATTTTTACATTTGCAAAGCTTTGTGCCTAAAGTGCATGGTTTTTATTACTCTAATGCAGCTATAAGAACCTATATTTATTGCTTGTCAGTGTGAATGGAAATGCTACTCTTAAGACTGCAAACTGCGTGGGTCCTGTCTGGATCTCACATGGGCTCAGTTCACCCTGTCGAAAGCTGTATTATACACTGAACTGGAGGGAGCAGAGCAGAGCAGGGAGAGAACCACATCCATCCCCTCAGCAAATCAGTCCAAATTACTTGTTGCTAGGACAAAAAAAGCTTGAACACCAGGGTTTGTTTGCAAAATTAAAGAGAATGATACCCTTGGCGGCTGTTTTTTAAACCATTCTTTCACATCTGTAGCAATCAAACTTTTTAACAAAGTATAATAGGAAAACGCTAAGATTTTAAGGAAGTATTAAATGAAAAATGTATCTAAAGACAGTAAAGCTTTAAGAACACAGTCAGCTTAATTTTTGCATTTTCCTTTTTCCTCTTTGCCCTCTAAGAGCCATAACTCTTTTATTTTTTCATCTCCAGACCAATACAGTGGCCCCGACATATGATAATTTCAACATGCGATGGCCTCTCAGAGGCCATCACATGTTGAAGGCAGCATCAACATACGATGCTTTTGTATGTCGGGGCCATCGCATAAACGGCTATCCAGCAGCGCAAACTGCTTCAGCTGCCGCTGGATAGCCGTTTACGGTGCCCCGTAAGCTCCGGTGATGGTTACTTGCCTGTCCACTGCGCTCCAGGATGTCATCTTCGTGATCCCCTGCATCGCCGTCGCTCTCCATCGTCGTCATCACGTCGCCGCACATGCCGTCCCGTCATCCAATAGGAGCGGCGTGCGTAGTGACGTAATGGCGGCGATGAGGAATGACAATCCCAGGCAACAGAGAGGTTCCGGAGCGGAGGCACACCCCGGGGACGTGGCGACAGCAATGGATGCGACATCCAGGGCAGCGGTGACAGCGGGGACAGGTGAGTATAAAGTCCTATATTTAACATTGCACGGATCCCTCAACATATGATGGTTTCAACAAACAATGGTTCATTTGGAACGGCTTACCATCGTATGTTGAGGGACCACTGTATAGACTTATTTTTGGCACAACCAATTGTACTTTGTAATGACACCTTTTATTTTACCCTAAAATGTATGACAAAACAAAAAAAATTATTTTGTGGGGAAATTAAAAAGAAAACTGCAATTTAGCAAATTCTGGAGAGTTTTATTTTTACGCAGTACACTTTATAGTAAAACTGACATGTTCTCTCTATTCTGTTGGTCAATATGATTAAAACGATAACCATGTTTACATGCGGTATTATTACTGTACTACTTTTATGCAAAATTTGTATTTCTCTATTCTGACCCCTATAACTTTCTTATTTTTCCGTATATAGGGCTGTCGTTTTTATTGGTTCCACTTTTGCGTACATGTGACTTTTTTTAATCACTTTTTATTTAACATTGCTGAGATGTGATGTGACCAAATAACAGCAATTTTAGATAAAAAAAAAAATGTTTACGCCTTTCACGTTCCAGGATCATTAACATGATAATTTGATCATTTAATAATTTGGACATTTATGCATGCGGCGATACCAAATATGTTTATTTCCAACTTTTTTTTTTTTTACACTTTTTATTAGTAAAATGGTAAAAAGCTAATTGTTCATTTTTATTGGGGGAGGGGCTTATTCACATTTTAAGAAAAGTTTTTCTTTTTTTTTACTTAATTAGGGGACTATTTATAACAATCATTAGATTCATATTACTGTTATGCATGGCACTTATCAGTAATATTGGCAATCTACTTCTCTGGTCTGTCAGAAGCCACATCAGAGGAGAAGATTGCCGAAGCTTGCTGGGAGCCAGTAAGCAGCACTCCGGCAACCGTATTGACTCATAGGACCCCTGCAATTAAGCTGTGGGTGGACCCATGAGTTCTCCCCTGAATGCCTCAGATGCCAGCTGATGTCAGCCATTACCAGCGGGTTCCTGGCTACTGATAGCCGTGCATGAAATGACCACAGCTCCTACCAGGGCACCAGGACATCCATTTGCATCCATCGTCCGTATAGGGTTAAAGGGGTACTTCGGTGGAAAACAATTTTTAAAAAATCAACTGGTGCCAAAAAGTTTCCCAGATTTGTAAATTACTTCTGTTTAAAAATCTTAATCCTTCCAGTACTTATCAGCTGTTGTATGCTCCAGAGGAAGTTATTTTCTTTTTAAATTTCTTTTCTGTCCGACCATTCTCTGCTGACACCTCTCTCCATGTCAGGAACTGTTCACAGCAGGATAGGTTTTCTATGGGGATTTGCTCCTGTTCTGCACAATTCCTGACACAGACAGAGGTGTCAGCAAAGAGCACTGTGGTCAGACAGAAAATAAATAAAAAAATAAAAGAACTTCCTGTGGATCATACAGCAGCTGATAAGTACTGGAGGGATTAAGATTTTTTAATAGAAACAATTGACAAATCTGTTTAACTTTCTGGCACCAGTTGATCCACCGAAGTACCACTTTAAGAACAAAGGGAATGCAGACTTTTTTTTTTGTTGCCGTTTTGTTTTTTATTGTGCCATTCTTTTATAACTTAATGTTGAATATGAATCCCATAAGAAATACAATAAATGTGTTTTGCCTGCTCACTCTTTGACCGTTTGACTTTTGAGCAGGACTGTTTTTGTTTAACATCCCATGTAAAATAGCTAGAGAAAGAAATGTTGGTCATACCTTAGAAATCACATAATGACAGTCCCCATGCATGTTATATCGGAACTGGTCAAATGTGGTTATGTGGGAGCCTCCTTCTATGGAACATGTTGCAGAACAAGGAATGGCCGAACAATTCCATTTCCCACCAAAACATGAACTGTAAATCAAATTATCATTATCTTAAACAACTGTTAAAAAAAAGTCTTGAGTGAAAATATTTTACAACTAAATTAGACTTTAAAATCTGGTAATATTGTATTTGAATATTCTAGCTCAGGTTCATACTTTATTTGTTAAAGAGTACCTGTCACCACAAAAACTTTTTATATTTTGTTAATCAATGTATAAGAAACAATGTTCTAATAACATGTGATTAACAAAAATGTATCTTTATATATATTTTTTTTAACTTTTAAATACTGACCACTAGGGGTTTCCCTACATGTTTTGGCTATAGAGTTGAGCTCTGCAGCCGGGACACTGAAGAGCACAGTGCAACTCCCTGCCTGTCAATCAGACAGGCGGGAGCGAGTGCTGTGCATGGCAGGCAGGGCGGCTGCTGTGCCTGCTACATTTAACTCTGTGCCTGCTATATTGTGCACATGCATAACATGATGACAAGCCGGCCGGCACCGCAGCACTGTGCACGGTAGGCAGTCACAACTCTGCTTATCCACAGGGTGAATCTGTAGGGCTGTGCAATGGGTTGCAGGAAAGTCAGGTTGCATATTCTAGAGAACTTATATACAGGGTGGGCCATTGATATGGATACACCTTAATAAAATGGGAATGGTTGGTGATATTAACTTCCTGTTTCTGACACATTAGTATATATGAGGGGGGAAACTTTTCAAGATGGGTGGTGACCATGGCGGCCATTTTGAATCCAACTTTAGTTTTTTAATTGGAAGAGGGTCATGTGACACATCAAACTTATTGGGAATTTCACAAGAAAAACAATGATGTGCTTGGTTTTAACGTAACTTTATTCTTTGATGAGTTATTTACAAGTTTCTGACCACTTATAAAATGTGTTCAATGTGCTGCCCATTGTGTTGGATTGTCAATGCAACCCTCTTCTCCCACTCTTCACACACTGATAGCAACACCGCAGGAGAAATGCTTGCATAGGCTTCCAGTATCCGTAGTTTCAGGTGCTGCACATCTTGTATCTTCACAGCATAGACAATTGCCTTCAGATGACCCCAAAGATAAAAGTCTAAGGGGGTCAGATCGGGAGACCTTGGGGGCCATTCAACTGGCCCACGATGACCAATCCACTTTCCAGGAAACTGTTCATCTAGGAATGCTCAGACCTGACACCCATAATGTGGTGGTGCACCAACTTGCTGGAAAAACTCAGGGAACGTGCCAGCTTCAGTGCATAAAGAGGGAAACACATAATAATGTAGCAATTTCGCATATCCAGTGGCTTTGAGGTTTCCATTGATGAAGAATGGCCCCACTTTCTTTGTATCCCATATACCACACCATACCATCAATTTTTGTGTTCCAACAGTCTTGGAGGGATCTATCCAATGTGGGTTAGTGTCAGACCAATAGCGGGGGTTTTGTTTGTTAACTTCACCATTCACATAAAAGTTTGCCTCATCACTGAACAAAATCTTCTGCGTAAACTGAGGGTCCTGTTCCAATTATTGTTTTGCCCATTCTGCAAATTCAGTGCGCCGATCTGGGTCATCCTCATTGTGATGCTGCAGTAGCTGGAGTTTGTAAGGGTGCCATTTGTGAGTAATATCCGCCAAAGGGATGTTCAACTAATGCCACTCTCCAGTGACATGCGGCGAGTGCTATGCTGTGGGCTCTTGCTGAATGAAGCTAGGACAACCACTGATGTTTCTTCATTAGTGACAGTTTTTCTGCATCCACATTTTGGCAAATCCAACACTGAATCAGTTTCACGAAACTTAGCAAGCAGTTTGCTAACTGTAGTATGGGAGTTGGGTGGTCTCGTAGGGTGTCTTGCATTGAAATCTGCTGCAATGACCCGGATACTGCGTTCACCAGACATCAACACAATTTCTATCCACACCTCACGTGTCAATGGCTGTAAACAAAGAGAAACTTGTAAATAACTCATGAAAGAATAAAATTACATTAAAACCAAGCAAAAGTTGGATTCAAAATGGCCGACTTCAAAATGGTTGCCATGGTCACCACCCATCTTGAAAAGTTTCCCCTCTCACATACACTAATGTGCCAGAAACAGGAAGTTAATATCACCAACCATTCCCATTTTATTAAGGTGTATCCATATAAATGTCCCACCCTGTACATAAATATCCACTAAGCCACATGTGCTTCTGTTCAGCCCCTTCTCTCTACCAACCCCCTGGATGACAAGCCGGCCTGCACCGCAGCACTGTGTACGGCAGGCAGGACGACTCTCATCTCCCTTCTCTTTGTATGGCTTGTGCTGTGCATAACAGAGAGGAGGGCAATGACAACCTGTCTGCCGTGATTGGCTGCCTGTTCTATGCACGATCCGGAGCCGAGTGCAGCATAGAACAGAGAAGGGCGGAAATGTTACTCGGCAGGCTTCAGCTGACATCACGCCTGCCGGGAAACACCCCCTCAGCCTGAGAAAGCACACAGGCAGTGAGCAAGCTTTCAAAGAGGACTATAAAAGAAATACTGGCCGAAAATTAAAAAGAAAAACTGCGGGGGGCAGGTAATGAAGAGGGCAACATATCAGCAGCAGAATATAACACAATGGAGGCAGGTAGGTACTCTCTAACTTTGAATCATAGTGCCTTTACTAAAGGTATCCATAGAGCTCCATTCACCTAACATATATTAAAGAAGTGTCATTTTAGAGATCGCCAGGTTAGTATGCATTAGCATTCATTCAGCCTGCAGGGAAATTGCAGGGGATGCAAACACTGAACCAGGCAGCTGCTGGATGATGGAAGGCATATGCCGAAGGAAAGGAATTCTCCCATGTCTGCCAATTGACCAGGCTCATCACAGGAGTCTCTCTTCTTCATGGTAAGCATGATAGCCGCAGATATAAAGCTGCAGCAAAGTCTAGAAATAAAGCTGGACACATAGGTAGTTTTAGTAGGTTCATAATATTGCTCCTCTAACAAAGAGGACCCTCTGGGACTTATGGGACAGATAGTTGCAGACTGCAGACTGTAAATAGCTAAGATGCCCACCACTCTGGTCGGACTGTTCTTGTTTTGCCCATGTGGCTGTGAGGGCTTTTGAGCTGCTGAACTGTAACATTTAGGTAGTCGATTCCCTCCTGTGGAGAAAATTTGTACCTTATTGTACTGTATATTGTTGAGTGTACAGTAAAACACTATTGCCATTTTTTACCAACTTTTGAATCCAATAGTGCCAGACTATTGTAAGCCACATGGGAATCCTCCCACACTCACAGGAACCCCATTTTATGCAGAATTAGCATAAACTTCATCCCATTTGCCATCCAGGCTATGGAGCAGTCTCCAAATTCTTTAGCACAGTGTACAATATATAGTGAAATTTTACCATAGTCTCTGATCTCTCAAATCATAACCCAATGTGCCATTGTTGTGAAGCTAAAACAGGTGTAAATTACTTCTTGCACTGCAATATTACTGTATTGAAACTAACTAAGAAAAGGAAGCCCCTAGAAAAGAGATTTCTGTAGATACCGTAAAGCAAAATATCAGAAAATTACATTGGTTTTACTTACCAAGTCCTACAAGAAGTGGAATAGGATTCTCCTGGTTGATAAATGTTGCCATTGTAGGAACAAGGACATTCCTCAATACGTATGCACTCATTGCTGCCAACATCATCGAATATATAGCCTTTAAACATTGCACGAGAGATGTTAAAATATAAGATGCCCATGGACAAATGAGGTTCATTTTTTTTTTATTAATCAACAAAAGACTAGTGTTTTAGAGCTTTTTCTAGACTACCTAGTTATTTTCTCAGTTTTTCAGTTTTTTACAAAAGGGGTAAGAGCGGGAAAGTTACTTCATTTGTCTTGGGTTACAAGAAAACATACCCCACTTCTGGTACACAGAAATACATTGAGATTCATACTTTTACGATTTAGACATGGTAGCTGGATAACAAATACGTGCACATGTTGTACACAGGAGTTGTTCTATTGATGATTAATGAAAATTAGAATATTACATATCTACTAAGGGTTTTTCATTAATCCAACAACATACAAAAAAATGCAAAGTTTTTCGATCCCTTACAATAGCTGGATTTTTCTTTAACATAAAAAAGACCCAGTTATTTGAAAAGGGATAAGACATTGCCTTTTCTTTAAAAATGCTAGATCAATAATGAAACCTTAGTCAATTTCTTATATTCATCTTTAACCTTTTTTTCCAATGATAAATGAGAGAGCAATGCTTACAACAATTGGATACAATTTGTATGAAACATACATCACATGAGTATGCATCTCAATGCATTTCTTTGTACCAGGACTAGGGGAAGTTTTGTAGCCCTCTTACTTTTGCCATCCGTGCACACATACTTTTGGATGCTGCAGTTTAGTATGATAGATGTTGGTTAAACATGCATGTTCCAATCTCCGTGATATGTATCTCCCAGAAGTGAGTTCACCCCGCTCATTTTTTGTAAATATTTTATTATATCTTTTCATGCGACAAGACTGAAGAAATTACCTTATGCTACAATGTAAAGTAGTGAGTGCACAGCCTGTATAACAGTGTTTAAAGGAGTACTCCGGTGGAAAACTTTTTTTTTTAAATTAACTGGTGCCAGAAAGTTAAACAGATTTGTAAATTACTTCTATTAAAAAAATCTTAATCCTTTCAGAGGTATCAGCAGAGAGCACTGTGGACAACACAAAAAAGAAATTCAAAAAGTAAAGAATTTCCTCTGTAGCATACAGCTGCTAAAAAGTAGTAAAAGGATTCAGATTTTTTAATAGAAGTAATTTACAAATCTGTTTAACTTTCTGGCACCAGTTCATTAAAAAAAAAAAAAGTTTTCCACCGGAGTACCCCATTAATATTTCTGTCCCCTCAAAGAATATTACACTGGTTGGGTGACATAAGTGGGGTACCACAGGGGTCAGTACTGGGTCCACTTGTTTTCAATATGTTTATTAATGACCTTGTAGAAGGATTACAAAGTAGAATTTTTATATTTGCAGATGACACTAAACTGGGTAAGGTGATCACCACAGAGGAGGGCTCAAGTCCTGCAGGAACATATGGGAACTGAGTTCCTGCACATTTTCACAGCAGGAACACCATTCCCATTAGCAGGAGTCCTGCAGGACCATCCCTTGATTGGAAATCCTGGGTGAATTTCCACATTTTTTCGTAGGACTTGACCCCTGAAAATATAATATTACAGAGAATTCTAGGGAGCTGGAGGTTTGGGCACACACATGGCAAATTAAGTTTAATGTGGATAAATGTAAAGTTGTGCACTTGGACCGTAAAAACAAGAGGCACAATTATGTGCTAAATAAGACATTAGGTAAAACTTCTACTGAAAAGGACTTGGGGGAACTGGTGCATATAGAGGCTTTTGACAAGGACATAGTTTTGCCTCTGTTGATCATTTGTCAGATCACATATGGAGTATTGTTTCCAATTCTGGTCACTTGTATATAAAAAGGATATGACACAGCTGGAGAGGGTGCAGAGGAGGGCGACAAATATTAATGGTATGGGAGGATTACAGGACCAAGACAGGTTATAAAGCTTGGGTTTTTTTAGTTTGAAGAAAAGATGTCTAAGGTGCAATTTGATCGCAATGTACAAATATATGAATGCACAATACAGGGATCACACCAGGGATCTTTTTATATCTAGGCTGATATCCTCTATGTCTAGAGGAAAGAAGGTTTCACCATCATCACAGGTGGGGATTCTTTACTGTAAGAGCAGTGAGACTATGGAGTTCTCTGCCACATGATGTTGTGATGTCTCAATAAACAAATTCAAGGGGGATCTAGGTGTTCTTATGGTAAAATAGAATAAATCCCTGGATCAACGTTCCAAGCCCATGAACATCCATAACTTGTAATATGCCATACTGGAGTCAGGAAGGATTTTTCCTCTATTATGGGGCAATAGGCATGAGCCTCATGTTTTTTTTTTTTTTTTCCTTTGGATCTACAGTCTGATTTTTCGGTTGAACTTGATGGAATTATGTCTTATTTTTTTTCAACCTTTCAAACTATGTAACTATGTAACAGTAGAAAATAAAGGTGTATCATTATAACCAATAAACTAGAGGAAGCAAGGGGTGAAAGGTTGGGTAAAAAAGGAGTAGGAGTCTGGGTAAATGCAAAATCTTATGCAAAACTGGCACCTACAGATATAAGTATCATAAGGAGGGGTATTCTTACTCTAAGACCTTTAGATAAGTATGGGGTACCATAAATGTGAAAGAGAAGAGGTCTTAGGGGTCCTATCAACGTTATAGTTAAACATCATTCTTAAAGTTCCTGTATTTTATCCATACCTTTGAAAATGTCTGATGTGAATGCTGTTCTCAGAAAGACAGGTCCTCTGGGCAGTATATTTGGTCAACCTTCACAATCCATTGGTAGAGGGAAGGTGGGGTGCTATCCTACCAGGAGACTTGTAGCACTCACAAGAGACATGATATGGGGAGAATTATTTGGGGGAGAATGTTTGGAAAGAGGTGTAGATGATAGATCGGTGATTGGTTGCTATGGGAAAACCAGACAGTTTCTGTCCTCAGACAGATTGGTAAATCTGGGCCATAGTACTGTAATGGTCTATTCACACATACAGTATTCTGCGCAAATTTGATGCGCAGATTTGATGCGCAGGATTTTCTGCTGCAGATTTCAATATAAACTGAATGACTGAACACAGCTTGAAATCCTGTGAATCAAATCTGCACAGAATACTGTACGTGTGAATAGCCCCTAAGGATTTATTCACACGCACAGTATCCTGTGCATTTTTGATGTGCACGATTTGAAGCTATGTTCAATAATTTAGTTTGCATTGAAATCTGCAGCATAAAATCTGCTGTTTCAAATCCTGCACATAAAATATGAGCAGAACACTGTACGTGTGAACACACCCTTAGTTTAAAAAAATATTCTGCCTGTCCAAGAGGAGTGGTGCCACTGGATATTGCATAATTTGGTGGAGATGTATAGTTAAATTGAAATAAAGAATTTACAATTGATCACCAGTTAGATTTATAACTAGTTATTTAAGTGTTATATTGCATTAAGTGTTTATATAAGTGTTATTATTTAAGTGTTATATTCCATATACATGTTATATTACATTAAATGGGTGCAGTGATCCCTCAACTTACAATGGCCTCAACATACAATAGTTTCAACATACAATGGTCTTTTCTGGACCATTGTAACCTGAAACCAGACTCAACGTACAATACTACGGACAGTCCAGATCTATGAAAAGTGTCAATCTCTGGAAGAAATGACCAATCAGAATGATTTATTGGTAAAACACCTGTACTACTAAAGTATATGTACTGACTGGCTGTCTGGTAGCGCCTCCCTACAGTATAGGGTGGTACTACATGTTCTGTACTAATCTTTACCTATGCCACGGTTAGCTACTCCTTTGGACACTAGGTGAGGGCAACTCTATGTTACTTTATAGGACACTGTGTGTACTGTACAGGACACTGAAGAAGCTTCTGTCCTCTACATAGACAGTGATTACAGCTTCCAGCAGCTCTTTCTTACTTTTATATGTAAGGACTTGCTTTATCTATATTAGACGTAGGAAAAGAGGTAAAAAGAAAACAGGGGGTGCTCCCTTAGTTTACGTATACCGACTTAGTGTGACCCTCAACCACACCTAAGTGATATACTCACCAGATCGGACGGCAAGCCTTAATCCCAGGATTCCTGGGACCAATGCCTGCAGTGGACAGGTGGGGGTATGATTTTAGTAGGTAATGGCTGCTGCACTCTGACCAGGACTGGACCCTTGCGCATGGAGGGAGAAGTACTTTGTGAGGTTCCTTTGTTGAGCAGTGCTGGCGTGGGTCCTTGTTTCAAATAAAAAAATTTATTGTCCTGTGCTGGCTCGAGTTTTCCCATTTGTGACCACGTTTGTGCGCAGCGCCTCTAAGACCGTATTTTCTAAATTTTTCACGTGTTTATCTATATTAGATATCCACTTATTTTTCTTTTAACCTAACTTTTTTCCTATTTTTGGATGACATTTTGTTGGCTTCAGAACCTATTGCCAGGTTTCAATAGAGTTATGGTCTCAACATACAATGGTTTCAACATACAATGGTCGTCCTGAAACCAATTAATATTGTAACTTGAGGGACCACTCTACTAAGCCATCATGCCCCTTCCCATAGACTTGCATTGAGGGGGCGTGGCCAACCCACACAGCGCGAAAACAGCGTTCAGGACATTTACTTCAGAATGTTGTCCAGCTGAGTACCCCTTTAAGTGTTTTTATCACTCAAAGGGTGAATCTAGGTTTATGGAGTCTTCTAATCGAAAGAGAGAGGTCTTGACCACTTGCGATTTAGACACGTTTGAGGAAATATATAATTGCTGGTGTAGGTGAACAATTTTTGTCCACCTATATTTTGTGTGGTGTATGTGTGCCAAATGTATTATGTGGTCGCAGGGCATTTGATGAATTTGGTGCAGGTACACATTTCCCAATATTTCACTTCAGTACACTCTTTTGTGTCCATTTAGCAAAATTTAGCAATTTGCAACAATTTTTAAAAAGTTGCAGTTGATAATTCTCTGACCACCGCAAAAAGCTAACCATGCCACACTAATTTAAGTTATTTTTTTATTGTGTCTAAATACTTTGCAATTAAATTAGCGACTTTTTGACCCACTGCTCAAAATAAACCAATGTGTAAAACCAATGATAAATTCCCCCCTGAATTTTAAAACATGAGATATGAGTAACCAAATGATGTAGAACGTGTTGTATTTATCAGAATGTAACACACGCTTTTAAAGCTAAACTACAAGGCAAAACCCTACCTGTGTGTCATACTCTAATAAATCCACTGGTCACTGATATAAAGAAGTTACAGACCCTGCAGCTACCATTGGTCACTGATTTAAAGGATTCCCAAGTCAAGTGTCACGTCCAGGCCCGCAGCATTCGCCGCTGGTCACTCTTCTAAAGTGGCCACGGCTGGGCTACTGATCTTGAACAAGCAGCTAGCGCTCTGGCCACTTTAAATCAGTGACCAGCGGCGGCTGCAGGGTCTGACCGGTAACCTCCATGACGCCGCGCAGAGGAGCAGGCAGAGGACGTCATTCGCCAGTGCACTGAATCAGAGCCTGCCGTAAAGCAGCCAGGTAAGGGAAAAATGAAAAAAATAAAAAAAAACAAGCAGGGGAGGGGGAAGGAAAATGATAAGGCACGGGGCGGAAACAATGAGGCACAGGTTGGGATTATCAGAGGAAATCATGAGGCACAGAGGGAAATCATGAGGAACAGGGGTGATCAAAGGGGGAAATGATGAGGAACAGGGGTGATCAAAGGGGGAAATGATGAGGAACAGGGGTGAACAAAGGGGGAAATGATGAGGCACAGAGGGGATAAGATGGGGGAAAATATTGTGGCACAGGGCCTAAGAAAGGGGGAGGAATGATGTGGCACAGGGGGAATGATGCGGCAAATGGGGGAAATCAGAGTTGGGGGAATAATGTGGTATTGAAGGGGTTATCCACCATAAAGTGATTTTAGTACTTACCTGCCAGAACTGGGTATCTCCTGTTGGATTTTGTTCTCTAAACTACACATCCCACAGTTCCATGCTTGAAAGTTTGAGATCACTTTCCTTCCTCCCACACATCAGCCACTACACCCATTGAAACACAGGGTTTTCTAACCAGGGGGCCTACAGCTGTTGCAAAATTGAAGCAGGACAGGCTCCCTCTGATCACCTGACTAGTGATGTCAAGTCTCGAAGCACTGCAACCTGGGAAATCCTGAGACATGAGTAATTTTGTATGCTAGAGCACAAAAAAGCCAATGAACTGTGAGAAGTTTAGTGGCCTCCGTTGTTTCAAACAACTTACCACAATCTGAGAGCCTATAGCCCCTAGATGACTCCCTTGCAATCTCCTGTCCACTGCCTATTGTAAGGGAAAATATGTCTCTAGTAACAGCCCCAGCAAGATAGAACACAGGAAGTGGGTAGCATGGTCCTAGGGCAGTGATGGCAAACCTTTTTGAGCCTGAGTGCCCAAACCATAATGCACGCCAACTTTTTCCCCTCAAAGTGCCCTCAAATAGAAATCATCCCCAGTCTGTGATGTCCCCCCCTTATCCCCAGCATGTGCAATATGTCCCCTTCACACATAGAAATCATCCCCAGTCTGTGATGTCCCCCCCTTATCCCCAGCCCATTCAGTATGTCCCCTTCACACATAGAAATCATCCCCAGTCTGTAATGCCCCCCCCCCCTTCTCCCCGGCCCATTCAGTATGTCCCCCTTCACACATAGAAATCATCCCCAGTCTGTGATGTCCCCCTCCCCCTTATCCCCAGCTCATTCAGTATGTCCCCTTCACCCTTCACACATAGAAATCATCCCCAGTCTGTAATGACCCCCCCCCTTATCCCCAGCCCATTCAGTATGTCCCCCTTCACACATAGAAATCATCCCCAGTCTGTGATGTCCCCCCCCCTTATCCCCAGCCCGTTCAGTACGTCCCCCTTCACACATAGAAATCATCCCCAGTCTGTGATGTCGCCCCCCCCTTATCCCCAGCCCATTTAGTATGTCCCCTTCACACATAGAAATCATCCCCAGTCTGTGATGCTCCCCCCCCCTTATCCCCAGCCCGTGCATTATGTCCCTTTCACGCATAGAAATCATTAGGCAGGGGAGATGAGGAGCCGTGTACGTCCACTCCCCCTGCCCTGGCTTCTTTTTGTTGTGGAAACCTGCGTCCGCTGAAGGCAGAGCATGGGGAGGGGAGATGAGGAGCTGTGTATGTCCTCTCTCCTCTGCTCTGCCTTCTGTCTTCCATGCAGACCTGCGTCCTCTGAGAGGAGGAGATGAGGGGTGTGTGGTTTGTTTCATCCGCGCAGACCTGCGTCCTCTGACTTCGCTCCCCCCAGCTCTAGCTTCGGAAACCTTCGGAGAGCCGAGGGGAGGAGCGGTCGCAAGACTGCACAGGTCGCATGGCGAACTATGGCCGCGTGCCCACAGAGGGGGCTCAGCATGCCAACTGTGGCGCGTGTGCCATAGGTTCGCCATCACTGTCCTAGGGTCATAGAAGGCATAGAGCAGAATTACTTTTTGACGCATCATGCGGGCGTGGCTCTTGTTAACTCCTACCAGTTACACATGTCTTGTCCATACATGCCTGTTTATATGGCAATAAATCTGCCTCTTCATATATAAGTCACCACCCCTTTGCATTCACTTCCAGGCAGTGAGAAGTGGTATCTGGAAACTATAAAAGCAAGTACACTAAGCGTGTGAAGTATACAAGTGTGAAGTATACAAGTGAGTGTACACAAAAGTGTGAAGTATACAAGTGAGTGTAAGTATAAAAGTGAGAGGAACTTAAAATTAAGTGACATTAAATTCAGGGAGTTTAATTGAAATATTGGATTGTTTTTTTTTGTGTGTTATTTTTTGCAATCCCCAAATCTAGTATGGTTTCCATGTTTGAAAAGGCAGTCCAGTGTGCAACTTGCACAATGTATGCAATCCTTGAACAGCAGTTTCAGGGTGCATATTTTTGTGTGAGATGTGTGCGAGTTGTTCATTTGGAAGCCCAGATCCTGGATCTAGAGGAGCAACTGGCAACACTGGGACGCATTGACAACCTGGAGAGGAGTCTCCTGCTCACAGAGCAAGTACTCTTTGGGGTAGAGGTGGGGGAGGATAGTGGGACGGTGGTGCAGGACGGTCAGGCAGTTAGCTGGGTTACAGTTAGAAAACAGGGTAGAGGGAAACGTGTCAGAGAGGCTAGTCCTGAAGGGGCACACCGCAACAAGTTTTCCTGGTTAACAGATGAGGGTGATGCCATTTCAGAGCTAGCAGTACTGCAGCAAGATACTGCCTCTGACCGCCAGGGGGGTATCTGCTCCAGTAAGGAGGGAGGAGAACAGGGCAGTTAAGACAGGTACTGGTAGTGGGGGGATTCAATTATTACAGGGACAGACAGGGCGATCTGTCACAAAGAACGGGATCGCCGAACAGTGTGTTGTCTTCCTGGCGCTCAAGTTCTGCACATTGCAGATCGGGTTGACAGGTTGCTGGGTGGGGCTGGAGAGGACCCAGCAGTCATGGTACATATTGGCACCAATGACAAAGTAAGAGGTAGGTGGAGGGTCCTTAAAAATTTTTTGAGGGACTAGGCCACAAGCTTAAGGCAAGGACCTCCAAAGTAATAATTTCTAAAATATTACCTGTACCACGAGCCACACCGGAGAGCCAGCAGGAGATTAGGGCGGTAAATAAGTGGCTCAGAAGCTGGGGTAGGAAGGAGGGATTTGGGTTCATGGAGAACTGGGCCGACTTCACTGTCGGATACCGGTTCTACCGTAGGGACATGCTGCACCTCAATGGGGAGGGTGCAGCTGGCAGCTGTGCTTGGGGAGAACATGGCTAGAAGGGTGGAGGAGTGTTTAAACTAGGGTCTGGGGGGAGGGAACCTACAATGTAGAGGGGGAAGATAGTGTAGATAGAGTGGGGGGTCATATTAATATACCTGGGGGTGGAGCGGAGGGAGGGCTTAGAATAGTTAATAGGGATAGGCTTCATAGGAAGAAAAAACATACACCATTGTATTGCATGATGACATATGCCAGAAGTCTGTCCAATAAAACAGAGGAACTGGAGTGGTTGATGTCTAAAGAAAATTATGACATAGTGGGTATAACAGAGATTTGGGTGGACGGTAGCTGTGACTGGGCGGTCAACATACAGGGTTATAGTCTATTCAGGAAGGATCAGACAAAACGGAAAGCTGAAGGAGCTTGTCTTTATGGGAAATTGAGTCTGAAGGCCGCGCTACGGGAGGATATATGGGAGGGAAACAATAATGTGGAGTCATTATGGGTAGAAATATATGAAGATGAAAAGAAAAAAATTTTGATAGGGGTTTGTTATAAGCCACGAAACATAATGGAAGAGGCAGAAGATCAATTACTAAGGCAAATAAACAAGGCAGCAAATCAGAATGAAGTGATTATAATGGGGGACTTTAACTATCCTAATATAAACTGGGAGACTGAGAACTGTGGATCTCATAAAGGAAACAGGTTTCTGACTATAACTAAAGACAATTATCTGTCCCAAATGGTGCAGAACCCGACCAGAGGAGGCGCCCTACTAGACTTAATATTAACCAACAGACCTGACAGAGTATGTGCAAGTAGAAGGATACCTAGGAAATAGTGATCATAATATAATACATTATAACTTGTTCTTCAATAAGGGAATCTCTCGAGGGGGCACAAAAAAAATTAACTTTATTAAAGCAAAGTTTGATCAATTCAGAGAAGCCCTTAACAATTTAAATTGGGACAATGTCCTCAAAAACAAGACTACTGACACTAAATGGGAGACTTCTTTTAAAAATATCTTAAGTTCTCACTGTAAGATGTATATACCTTATGGGAATAAAAGGGTCAGAAATAAAAGAAAACCAATATGGATGAATAAAAATGTTAAGGGGGCAATAAATGACAAAAATAAAGCATTTAAACTACTAAAAGAGGATGGCAGTGAAAAAGCATATTTTAAAAATGTAAAATATGTTAAAAAAAAACAGATAAAAGCCGCAAAAATAGAGACAGAAAGACTCATTGGTAAAGAGTGTAAAACACATACTGTACAAATCACTAGTCAGACCACACATACAATACTGTGTACAGTACTGGGCACCAGTGTACAAGAAAGATATAGTGGAGCTGGAGAGGGTTCAAAGACGGGCAACCAGAGTAATACGGGGAATGGGAGGACTACAGTACCCAGAAAGATTATCAGAATAAGAGTTATTTAGGTTAGAAAAAAGAAGGTTTAGGGGAGACCAAATAACTATATATAAATATATCAGGGGACCGTACAGAGATCTCTCCCATGATCTATTTCTACCCAGGACTGTATCTATAACAAGGGGCATCCTCTACGTCTAGAAGGTTTCTACACCAGCACAGACGAGGGTTCTTTATTGTAAGAGCAGTGAGACTGTGGAATTATCTGCCAGACGAGGTGGTCATGGTGAACTCGGTAAAATAATTTAAAAGGGGTCTGGATGCATTTTTGGAGAATAATAACATTACAGTTTATGGATTCTAGATCTATATGGACAGAAGGTTGATCCAGGGATCTATTCTGATGCCATATTTGAAGTTGGTTATCAATTTTTACCTCAAGTATGAGGGTTTTTTGCCTTCCTCTGTATCAACTCAGTTGCGACTCATTAGGATTATAGGTTGAACTTGATAGACTCTGGTCTTTTTTCGGCCTTATGAACTATGTTACTATGTTACCCCCTTTTGTAATCATAGTAAATTCCCAATAACTTAAGTAGACTGCTTTGGCAAGTCAAACAAAGTGTCCTAACAGTAGATAGGTCACCCATTACATACAGTAGGTGTGTCTCACAAGTAGGTAGGCCCTCAATTTTATAGGTACGTCTCCCCAGTATTTTATGTAGGCACCCCTGCCTCCCAGAAAGTCTGATGCTGCCTGTGATTATTTCCTCTCTTCCTGATTTCCCACCTGAACAGAGAAAATGGCACCTGCTCCAACCTCTGTTAGGGAGGCAGGGCATGCTGCCTACCTGATTCCAAAGAAACAGTTTCAGTGTGAGTGGAGGTAAGGTGTGTGACGTCTGTGGCCTACAAATGATTGAGTGCAACAAGCGGTGCAAAATGGATTTTAATGAGGGAAAATTGCACTCATTATAATTGGCTGACTGAGGTGAAAATGGAAATGGCCCCCCACCCAAACAAAAGTAATAAAGGTCTGCGTGCATACAGTTACTAAACAAGACCCAATGTACGAGAGAAACAAATAAATAAAGACCGAATAATACTACCACATACCTGTAAATATAAGCACTAAACTGTACAAAGTATACCAAGGCCATGATTTCCAACAATAACATCTATATATATAAAACTCAACGTGTGTGTGTATGTATGTGTGTATGTGTGTATGTTCCACAAAAACTTTCAAACGGCTAAAGATATTAACATGAAACTTGGCACACATGTTACTTATATGTCAACAACAAACATAGGGTAGGTAATTTAACCCTTACTCACCCCCATTTGCCAGGGGCGGGGCTTATGTTTAAAGTCCCATACAAGTCAATGGGAAATATATGTTACTGCATAACTTCCAAACGGCTGGAGATATTTCCATAATACTTGGTCACATGTTACTTATATATCCACTTAAAATATAGGATAGTAAATTTAACCCTTAACTACCCCCATTTGTGAGGGTCAGGGTTTTTGTTTAAAGTCCCATGCAAATCAATGGGAAAATGTATGTTCCCATATAATTTCCATTGGGCTGGAGTGATTTCAATAATACCTGGTCACATGTTACAGGATGGGATAGGAGGTCGGGATAGGAGGTAGAGATATGAGGACGGGATATGAGGACGGGTTAGGAGGTCTGGATAGGAGGTCGGGATAGGAGGTCGAGATAGGAGGTCGAGATAGGAGGATGGGATAGGAGGTCGAGATATGAGGACGGGATAGGAGGTCAGGATAGGAGGTCAGGATAGGAGGACGGGATAGGAGGTTGAGATAGGAGGTCGAGATAGGAGGATGGGATAGGAGGACAGGATAGGAGGTCGGGATAGGAGGTCAGGATATGAGGTCAGGATAGGAGGTCGGGATAGGAGGTCAGGATAGGAGGTCAGGATAGGAGGTCGAGATTGGAGGACGGGATAGGAGGTCGGGATAGGAGGTCGAGATAGGAGGACGGGATAGGAGGTCGAGATAGAAAGATGGGATAGGAGGACGGAATAGGAGGTCGAGATAGGAGGTCAGGATAGGAGGATGGGATAGGAGCACAGGATAGGAGGATGGGATAGGAGATCGGGATAGGAGGTCGGGATAGGAGGACGGGATAGGAGGACAAGATAGGAGGTTGAGATAGGAGGACGGGATAGGAGGTCGGGACAGGAGGACGGGATAGGAGGTCGGGATGTGGGGTTGGGATTAGTGTTGCTCGCGAATATTCGCAATTCGAATATTATTCGCGAATATCGCATATTCGCGAATTCGCGAATTTCGCGAATATAGCGCTATATATTCGTAATTACGAATATTCGTTTTTTTTTTTTTTTCTTTTTTTTTTTTTCTTCACAGTACACATCACAGTGATCATCCCTCTCTGCTTCCAGCTCGTGTGGTGTAAAGAAGGCTCTAATACTACTGTGTGAGACTGGCGTGCGAAAATTCGCATATGAGAAAATTCGCATATGCTAATTTTCGCATATGCGAATTTGCGCGTATGCTAATTTTGTATTTGCTAATATTCACATATGCTAATTTTCGCATACGCGAATATGCGCATATGCGAAAATATAACGAATATGCGAATATTCGCGAATATATGACGAATATTCGTCCATATATTCGCGAATATTCGCGAATTCGAATATGGCCTATGCCGCTCAACACTAGTTGGGATATGACAACAATATATGAGGACTGGATATGAAGTCAAAAGCTTCCTCCTTTGTTTATTTTACCGGGCAACGCCGGGTATTCAGCTAGTTATATAATAGAAACCACATAATGCCACGAAATGCTGATCGCATATTGCCACTGCCTAATGACTGTAGAAGAATACCATCAGTGCTGCTTTACACATGCTTCACTTATATAATGCTCTAAAAATATGGGGGGGGGGGGGGTTGTCTGTAATTTTTTATGGAATCTGTGATGGAAGCTCCTAAAGAAAATGCATGTATGAACATCTTATATCCAAAGTCTTATATCCAGGTTTTGAGAAAAGCTGCAAAAGGGCATACCAACATTTACTCACATGTCCATTTGCCCCTCCCAGCTCCAGTCGGCACCCCAGCATTCCTTCTGTAGTTGAGGTTATATGACATCTATAGCCAATCAGCGGCCTCAGCAGTTACATGCTATATTCCTCGCTTCTTGACTCCGATCACTGAGTGGGGATGCTATGAGTACTGAACGTGACTTCAAAAAGGAAGACTGACCGGGGGATTGTACAAGTGAGTAACTGTTGTTTTAACAGTTTTTTTATTTTTATGTGTTTGGGGCCCTTTTACTAATGACTCCAAGTCCCTTTATACACAGCCACCCTATGCACGCTGGAAGGATCAGCGCCATCCATTCTCTGAGTGTAGGAATTTCAACTTTACTTGATTGCAATTTATTAGCCCCAAATTGGCGCCCCCTTCTCTGGCGCCTAAGTGCAGTGCACACCGTAATGATTGTTCCTAACATGTACGCTGTGCTGGGGTGAGAGAGACTGTGTACCTGCATCTGTCAGTAGTCATAGGATCTTCACTGTCCATGCAAGGTAAATAAGGTTTCCCTCTCATCTTAGCAGAGGTGCTAACTTTCCTTATTTTACTGCTGCTGTACTTGTTTTCTTTCTGCTCATAACACCTTGCAAAGCCAGTACATCAGTAACCCATTCGCTCCCCACATGCCATCTATTGTAGTTCACTGTGTAAATCAGCTCCCAGCTCGGTGCAAGCCTATTTGGTACACTTTCACCAGCATTATGTCATAGCAGGTCCATCCCCTGATATGGAGACAATGATAAATAACTCAGCACTATGGTTGAGGGGCTCAATAACAGGGAAAGAAATAAAATTACCTTGCCAGCATTCCTAAGGGTTAAAGGGATGGCCACTTCACCCAATACACAGGGTTATAGTGCAGGTGAACCATATTAAAATCATGCATAACTTACCAGAATGGGCACCGCCGTTCCAGAGATACAGGGTGTATTAGCCTCTATTGCTAATATGTAAGTGTCATCCTTTGCCCAATTGAGGTGGGAGCCAGCATACCTGCCCACCCACCTTTTGTTCACATGAGCGAAGGGGCTATGAATATTCACAAGGACCTTTTTGCTAATGTCATTAAATATCCTTGAGATGTAGCTTGAGCACACCAGTCCGTGCCTGACAGTTTTCTTAATGCCGCTCATGCACCCTTCTGATGAATTTCTAACCATTACCGCCCACTTGTGCAAAGCATGTGTTCCACTCCAGCCTGCTCCCGCATCGTGTTTTCAGTCCCGCCTGCTCCCAAAAATATTCTCTCACAGCTATTTGAAGGTGTTTTCTGTCTAGTCATAAAGTAAAAGAGGTGCAGGCAGCTTAAAGGGGTTGTCCAGGAATTTTTTTTATTTATATATCAACTGGCTCCAGAAAGTTAAACAGATTTGTAAATTACTTCTATTAAAAAATCTTAATGCTTTCAGTACTTATGAGCTTCTGAAGTTAAGGTTGTTCTTTTCTGTCTAAGTGCTCTCTGATGTGTCTTGGGAATCGCCCAGTTTAGAAGAGGTTTGCTATGGGGATTCCCGAGACACGTGTCATCAGAGATCACTTAGACAGAAAAGAACAACCTTAACTTCAGCTGCTCATAAGTACTGAAAGGATTAAGATTTTTTAATTGATGTAATATACAAATCTGTTTAACTTTCTGGAGCCAGTTGATATATAAAAAAAAGTTTTTCTTGGATAACCCCTTTAACACTATCCCTCAAGTTTTTCATGCTTCTAAATGGCACATCTGCTTAGAACTGCAGCCAACATAGCCGCCAGTAATTTGCAGGGACTATTGTATGAGTTCTGAAGTGTGCCTGTACATATAGTGATATATAATCAGATGTGCTATTCAGAAGCATAGGAAAGCTAGGTGAGAATGTCCCAGGCTACTGAATAACACCTTTGCTTATGGCTGTAAACAGGCAAACTTCATAACTCATATAATAAGTACAGGGTCTGACTGTCACACACATGTACAGTATAAGCAGATTATAGGCTAGGTCAGACATTCTCCTAGCTTCCCTATGCACCTGAATGGCATATTTGCACCATAAGGTACTATAGAAATGTCATGCAACACAATGCATGACATTATGTGTGCACAGGGCACTGTTGGGCACTATGGATTCAGAGTGCAGTCGGACAGTATATGGTGGTATCCTCCAGTATAATGCAATACAGTAGAGGACTTTATGTTTGCACAGGACACTGGTGGTCACTACGGTTGCTGTGTACCTAGTGTTCCTCGAGTTTACTATTGACAAAAGTCCTTCTAACCCTTACGGTGAACCTGAGAAGTTCAGCACCATGTCACCACCCTGACAAGATTGTGTTCACATACGGCGGGGGGAGGAGTCAGTGGCAGCGCAGCCAAGTTTCAGACACTAGAGGCTCCACAGCCTTAATGAGTTTGCTGTGCATTGGGCGTTGGGTGAGCTGAATTAAGGGAAAGTGACTGCAGGCTAATCTGGCACCTGTTCTGCCCCTGCAATGCGGGAGTGTGCAAGATTTGCGGGACCCACAGGCATAGTGTTTGACTGCTTGCAACATACCAAATTCCACCCGCAAGTATTTCAGTGGGTACCACGGGGCCTGCGGGATCCCAATCCCAATGCAGTTCTCTACAACAGAGCCAAGGACTTTTTATGATATCATTAAAGGTCCTTGAAAAGATGGGGTTGCTATAGAAAAGGGGACAGCTGCAAAAATGGGGGGCTTTAGATGACTTCCTTTAGTCTATTGTTTGTCGGAGATGTCATCATGGTGGCTTGGCCCAGAAGGAGAACAAACCTGTGTAGAATGTCACCTGTGAGTCACTGGATGTAATAGTTATTATGTATTTACTAAATCTGATCAGTATAACATGGGGTGAGTGTTAAAAAAAATTGCTATGGGACCTAGTATTGTCTGGCAACACCTCTGTTTGTACTATTGATTTATGCGCAATGTGAAATGCTTAGTGACCATTTCATACTAAAGGAATATTTTGGAACTTCATTTATTTAGAGTAAAGAGCTTACTCACCTGGAGGACAGTAGCAACCCTCTACACAGTGTTCATCACAAACAAGATGTCTTTCTGGATCAGAACAACTTTTCATACAGGGTGAGCCACACTCCCTATAGAGCATGTTGGATGGACAAGATTTGTCTGCAAGAAAACAGTAACATTTAACATTAAGGGTACAAACAGACACCAAAGAGCTTGTGTTAATCATAACAACTGTACTTTTTTATATGTATGTTTTATATGTATGAAATATAGTGAAACCTCTCTAGAAGACCACCTCTTTGAATAGGCCACAACCTTATCCAGACCAGATTTTTTTTCATGTTTAGCCCACCAAACACTTTGTGTATCTGGTTGATAGGGACCCCATTCTGATCTTTGCATTGGGGACCCCTGAATCTTATGTATTTCAATAGAAAGTCAAATATTGGATCATCATATAAATATCAATAAGCAATGTATGGGTACTGTATGAGAATAATTTTAATTCCTACTACAATGTGAAACAATGATTTTGACAGCTTTAAGATTCCTGCTCCTCATCTTCTTCTAATTAGGTGGACTTGCTATCAATTTTTTTCCCTCCCAAGAACATTCCAAAACTTTTAAATTCCATCAGGTCGGGAGACCATGATGTTAACAAGAGGGAACCATCTGATCCTTCTTCTAGGGTGCTAAGGGTCTATAAAGCAGATGAGACTCTCCTCTCTGACATGAAGACAGAGTGGATGAAACTTAAGAAAGGGCCGGTTCTCCATTTAAAGATTTTGCTCCATGTTTCCGATCCAGGAGAGTCAGTTACGTTCCTGGGGGTTGATACTCCAGGTGGATATGGCCATATCCAATCTATCAAAGTGCACTGTGGTCCCTGCAGATGATGGCTCTCATCTGCAGGACCCGATGGATAGAGGAGCAGATACACTGCCATGTCTGCCTCTGCTTCTGTTGTCATAGCCTCAATTGTGGTGGCTTCCTTGTCTGCAAGTCATCCAGAATGATATTGATAGCGAAGAATCATGAGACAACATTCTGTCCGCCTTCAAGTCTGTTAATTTGACAACAGATTTGATGCAGATCAAACTTAAACTGGCTTCCAAGTCTATGCAGAACTAATAGCTTAAAAAGCAATCCAGCTTCAACGGCAGAAAATGTATTAATTCTTGACTAAAAAGCAAGACTTTAAAAAGTACCTGTCACCAAATAAACTGTTCTCAACTACCTCAGGCTATGTTCCCCAACTACTCCTAACACCCTTAAAAACAATCTCAGAGCTTTAAAAGCTTTCTTCCTGCTCCTGCAATTTCCCAGAAGGAGAAAGTGAGCATTTCCCAGCAGTGAGGCTCTCTTGCAGCTTTCAGTCTGTGCAGCATTCTGTGAGAATCTGTGGAGCTTTCACTTTCTGTGCAGCTGTCAATCAAGCTCAGTGCAGAGAAAAATTTCATGATTTTGGACTCCTGCCAGGCCGGGAGGAGACCAAACTCACTGTATTATTTGTGGCAGGGAACAGAACAGAGCCACCTAATGGCCGTTTTTTATAGTACATTTTAAACATATTTATGTTGATAATTTTAAAAGCAAGTGAATGGGAACGTGTCTGCTAATTACGCAAGGAACACTATATTAAAATGTTTATTTGGTGACAGGTACTCTTTAATTAATCCATGTAAAAATCCAAGAAATCCAAGCTGAGTTCCATCGTTTTTTTTTGTTTTATGACTATGTGCCTCTAAGAGGCTTTGGGGATCTGCTCCCCCCCCCCCTGTCCCCATCTGTATTCCGTTTTGCAGCTCTGCATCTTTCCATAGGGGGTTGTTTTCTCAATTTCAACGAGGATTGGGTTAAATCCATACAGGATCCTTGGGTCATAACAGACGGCTACTCCATAGATGTCAAGGACAAAGCTTTTTTTTTTTCAAGCAAAACAGACTGCTTTAAGGAGCATATTCAAAAATATCTTGTTAAAGGAGCCATAGGGGATGCTCCCACCTTCAGAGCTCAGAACAGGGATCTATTACCCAGTTTTCTTTATACCAATAGGCTGGAGAATGAAAATCGCTTTGCGGTTCTACCTGGTTCCAGGAGGTACCTATGGATTTCTGGCCAGGTGTCACATAATGCAGGGATAAATGCAGTCTTGAGTTCACCCACAGCCACTTTGTACTTTGGTATCTACACTAAAAGAAAGATTCTCAAGTAGACGGCGATCCCTGTTCTAAGAAAGTGCAGGGGCGTAACAAGGTCCAAAAGTAATAAACACCACAGTACAGCCATCAGAGAAGCAGGTCAGGACACAAAGGGTTCACAGGTGAATACAAGAAACAAGTAGTCAAACAAGCCGGTTCAAAACTGAGATAGCAGCAAAGGTACCAAATCAATAAGCAGAGAATACCAATGTCACAAGCCAAGATCAGAATACATGGGATTTAACAAGCAAGGAGTATACAAAAACTAGTACAAAGGAGCTGAACACAAGCAGCTTGAGATACAAACTGACTGCAGCGGTGGACGTCGCTTGGCTGCCTCTTGATTTGCCCATGTGGGTATCTCTGTGGTGTTCATTGTTGTTGCACCTTTGAACTGCCATTTTATTTTGTATTATTTTGTAATACTTCATATGGCACCCTGTGAACCCCTACTCTGTAGATCCTTCGAGGGCTACTTAACATTTATTCTATATTACTATTACTATGTGTATAGCTTCCAGAGACATTCATTTTTTTCAGCTGCTATCATCTCTGTTTTTATCATGTTTTTATGTGTCATTTTGTGTATTCAATAAAGATCACATTTTGTGATTATCATATCTTGGTCTGCTGCAGTATCAGTGTTTGGTTTGGTAGTTTATAGCTGCGTTTAGCAGTCCTTTTTACGTGGTCCATAACTTATGCTGTAGGAGCATACAGAGAATTTGTACATACCCCCCTCCTTACACTTACAGCTTTATGACACCCGTGTTTTTGGTTTTTATTTTTTCTATAGGTCCATACAACTGTTCTACTTATAAGCCTGAAGTAAAATACTGATGACTGATTCCTCAGATGAATACCTCAATGCTTATTTATTTATTTGAAAGCATAGTTTGTAAACCTACAACAAAAATCTGAACTTCTCCAGTTTTGTGGCTGTCCTCTATGAAGAATGCACTGATGGGAATACTCTGCAACAGTTGAACAAATGCAGGATGTCCGATCAGCTGCCTTACATCGACACAAGTCTTGCCTGCAAGCTTCTATATACGGCTCAACTGCAATCATTGGATGACAGTTTTCAAAATGATTACTTGTCAATGCAACTTCACATATTGCTTCCTAAAAGACATAAACAATGCAGTGAAAAGAATAAGTTCATACACAGTCCGTACAGTAGGTGATAAACATGCTAGTTAGTTATTGAGTTTTACTGTTAAGATCCATATGCACCAGATGAAAATAATAGTCAAAGCAGAATGTTAACAGAAGGAGTCATAAATTATGAATGATAACAGAAATATTATAGATATGTTGTGTAGTCCGTTAATGTAGCTGTAGCCATGGTTATATTGATCGCGTTAATAACAAAGTGTTCACCTAACACAAGTTGGCACTTGAACGAAAACAATGACGGAAGATAGCAGGAGAACAGGAGCACGGAACTGAACCAGGTACGTATGGTTGTCATCAGTGTCACCTGCACTACCTATCTGTACCGACAGGTTAGTCCAGGTGACACTGATGACAGATTTCCTTTAGGTAAAAATATCTTAATTCTTTAAGGATCAAGATGATGCTGGCATACATCTGTATTTCTTACTATAGTGCTTATTAGAGGCATAACGCTTCCTGCATCCTAGTAGAGTACAGTGTCTAAAGCAATGAAGTATATAGAATGAATAGTTAACATTTTTTTAGGCTTTTGTCTTTGGTGGATAAGCTATTGGCAGATATTAAACAGTTTTGCCAAATAACTTGTCCAAGTTTTCATTAACATTTCGGCAGGTGGGATTGCTAATTTGATACATGCTGACCAAAATTGCTTCATTCTGCAAAAGATTTATTTTAATAACAGAAGAATATTTTACTATTTGCAGGTGTGAATGTAAATGGAGGCCTGATGCATAATCTCATTGGTTGAAATGGCATTTCATACTGTGAAGTAACCATGGCCATACTTACAAAGCTTGATTTTGGTGCATACATGTATTAGTTGGATCAGTTTATTGTATAAAAATCCTAAGACTTGGCTTACCATTCCCTTGCGTCGGTCTATATCCTGCCATCTTTTGTTTTCCTTGGTTAACAAGCCACAAACCTCTTGTATGAGAGAAGAGAGGACAGAATCTCCCTTTATGCAATCATTTTTACTGTTTTATCTTTCCAGTATTTCTTAGATTTACTTTATGCTGCAAACTGTAGATTGATTTGTCTTTATTATGGTTTATTGGTTAATTGGGGGAAATCCTTACTTCTACCCATAGGTCCTGTGGGGCTCAACTACATAGTAAATCCTAGGCCCTGTGGGGCTCAACAATAGCAAACCCTAGTTGAGCCCCACATTGTAGAGGGCCTATAGTTTGATATTTGGGACCTTCAAAGGCAATCTGTTATTAACATCACCTGCACTAAACCTTTTGGTATAGGCTTGTAGTGCGGGTGATGCTGATGACAATAGTATTTACTGTTACCTGGGTGCTCCGTGAGGCCCTGATTCTCCGGTATTTTCGATTTTCCTAACACAGAAATTAAAGGGGTACTCCAGTTGAAAAAAATAAAAATTTTCAAATCAACTGGCTCCAGAAAGTTAAACAGATTTGTTAATTATTTCTATTAAAAAAACCTTAATCCTTCCAGTACTTATCAGCTGTTGTATGCTACAGAAGAAGTTGAATTGTTCTTTTCTGTCTGACCATAGACCTCTCTGCTGACACTGTTTGTGTCAGGAACTGTCCAGAGTAGGAGCCAATCCACATAGCAAACCTCTCCTGCTCTGGACAGTTCCTGGCATGGACAGAGGTGTCAGCAGAGAGCACTGTGGTCAGCAGAAAGCACTTTTTTACTATATCCCTTTTGTCAGACTTTTTTTTACTGTACTCCTTTTTATTACATTTTTTCTTTATACTATTAAAGGATAATTGTTTTCAATAATAATTATGATAATAATGTTATATTACTGTAGTCCTACTTTAATAGTCCAATATATTATACTCTCTTTAAGGTTAAAACAACACTTTTGTCCAAGTAGCAGGATCACAGAACAAACAGTGTCCTTTCAAGGTCCCCAGGGCTGACTGCAGAGCATTTCTCCAGTGTCCAATTGGGTAGTGGGAAAGCTTATGAACTTGTTAGACCCTATGGTCATGCAAACAATGGATTCAATGGCCGGAATCAAACATTATCTTGAGCCCAACCTTACTTAGGAAGCTGCCTAAGAACTGAAGCTGTAGATGACAGCAGGAGCATCCAGAAAGTCACAAACCCCACTCAACTACAGCCATACCAAAGGATGTTGCTGCAGGCTGTATATTTTCTTTTTATCCATCTCTCATATTTTCTTTAGATGATGGATGGAAGTCATAGGCAGTGATTGTTTAAAGAATTGATAATTAAAAATATTATATTGTATATAATATTATTTTACATATATAATTTCTAAAATTTTATATTATAATATTTACCACTGAACCATCATGTTAGGTTAGAGTGTAAAGGAATCTGACTAAATAGTCAGACAAAATGGGAGTAACAGTAGACTTATCCACTGATTACTTACAGATTCCATACTACCTACAGAAGAAGTACTACAACAAACTCCTTGAAGATATCTCCTAGATGAAAATATGAATATTATTGTGATGCACAACCATGTACAGTATCCAGTACAGTAAAGCCAATCAAATATAAAAGAATATATTCATGATATACAGTGGGGCAAAAAAGTATTTAGTCAGCCACCAATTGAGCAAGTTCTCCCACTTAGAAAGATGCGAGAGTCCTGTAATTTTCATCATAGGTATACTTCAACTATGAGAGACATAATGAGAAAAAAAATCCATAAAATCACATTGTCTGATTTTTAAAGAATTTAATTGCAAATTATACTACTAAGGCTGAGAAAGGCAAGGCAGGCACCAAAGCTGGGATATCTGGGGTTAAAGCTACAGTGTGGGGAGTGGAACAGCGCAGAGGTAATGAATGGATGTACTTCGGGGGGGGGGGGGGGGGCAATCTATTGTTCAGAGCTTGTATATGCAGTATGCAAGTAGAAAAAAAAAAAAGGTAGATTGCACTCACCCACTTATGAAGTTAAAACGTCTTCTTTATTTGAACATCATTAAAACATGCCGAGGGAGAGGGTAGAGAGACGCGGTCAGCATAGGCTGACTGACCGGCCGAGGCGAGGCATCGCTCCTTTCGCGGTTCAGCTCGCTTTCTCAAGCCTCAAGGCTTGAGAAAGCGGGCTGAACTGCGAAATGAGCGCTGCCTCGCCTCGGCCGGTCAGTCAGCCTACGCTGACCGTGTCTCTCTACCCTCTCCCTCGGCATGTTTTAATGATGTTCAAATAAAGAAGATGTTTTAACTTCATAAGTGGATGAGTGCAATCTACCTTTTTTTTCTACTTGCATACTGTAATTGCAAATAATGGTGGGAAATAAGTATTTGTTCAACAACAAAAGTTCATCTCAGAACTTTTTTATATACCCTTTGTTGGCAATGACAGAGGTCAAACGTTTTCTATAAGTCTTCACAGAGTTTTCACACACTGTTGCTGGTATTTTGGCCCATTTCTCCATTCAGATCTCCACTAGAGCAGTGATGTTTTGGTACTGTCGCTGGGCAACATGGACTTTCAACTCCCTCCAAGAGATCTGGAGACTGGCTAGGCCACTCCAGGACCTTGAAATGCTTCTTACGAAGCCACTCCTTTGTTAACTGGGCGGTGTGTTTGGGAACATTGTCATGCTGAAAGATCCAGCCACATTTCATCTTCAATGCCCTTGCTGATGGAAGGAGGTTTTCACTCAAAATCTCATGATACATGGCCCCATTCTTTCTTTCCTTTACACGGATCAGTCGTCCTGGTCCCTTAGCAGAAAAACAGCCCCAAAGCATGATGTTTCCACCCCCATGCTTCACAGTAGGTATGGTGTTCTTTGGATGAAACTCAGCATTCTTTCTCCTCCAAACACGACGAGTTGAGTTTTTACCAAAAAGTTCTACTGTACTTTGGTTTTATCTGACCATATGACATTCTCCCAATACTCTTCTGGATCATCCAACTGCTCTATAGCAAACTTCAGATGGGCCTGAACATGTTCTGGCTTAAGCTGGGGGACACATCTGGCACTGCATGATTTGAGTCCCCGGCAGCATAGTGTGTTACTGATGGTAGCCTTTGTTACTTTGGTCCCAGCTCTCTCCACGTCATTCACTAGGTCCCCCTATGTGGTTCTGGGATTTTTGCTCACCGTTCTTGTAATTATTTTGACACCACAGGATGAGACCTTGGGTGGAGCCCCAGATCGAGGAAGATTATCAGTGGTCTTATATGTATTCCATTTTCTAATAATTGCTCCCACAGTTGATTTCTTCATGCTGAGCTGGTTGCCTATTGCAGATTCAGTCTTCTCAGCTTGGTGCAGGTCTACAATTTTGTTTCTGGTGTCCTTTGACAGCTCTTTGGTCTTGGCCATAGTGGAGTTTGGAGTGGGAGTGTTCGAGGTTGTGGACAGGTGTCTTTCATACTGATAACAAGTTCAAACAGGGGCCATTAATACAGGTAACAAGTGGAGGACAGAGGAGACTCTTAAAGAAGAATTTACAGGTCTGTGAGAGCCAGAAATCTTGCTTGTTTGTAGGTGACCAAATACTTATTTTCCACCATAATTAGCAAATCAATTATTTAAAAATCAAACACTGTGATTTTATGAATTTTTTGTTCTCATTATGTCTCTCATAGTTGAGGTCTACCTATGATGAAAATTACAGGCCTCTCTCATCAGAAAGTGGAAGAACTTGCACAATTGGTGGCCCCACTGTATGATGTTTCTACTGAACGAAAGATATGATTATAGTTACATTTTCCTTAGAAGAACAATCACTCCAATTGGCAGGTGTTGCGTCTGGACAGTTTTCATTTGGACCATCTGCTTTTTGAAGATTCCCAAACTCTGTCTCTGTAAGAGGAATGTCTAGAGAAGAGAAGAAAAATATTAATATTAAAGATTCTGGTATCCATTCTGTTTTGTGCAGTATCATCATGGGGCAACAAATATATTGAATAAGGCTGGTTTCACACTGCAATATTTGGTACAGTATTTTTAATCAGTATTTGTAAGCCAAAACCCCCAAAAAAACAAATCTTTGTATATCTTAACATTAACCCCTTAACGACCAAGGAAGTATATTTACGTCCATGACCGGTTCCAGCGATATAATGCGGGGTCACGCGGTGTCGCGGGGTCATATTGGGTTGGTCCCGGCATTTATCTGAAGCCGGGACCTCGGGCTAATAGCGTGCGGCAGCGATCGCGGTGCCACGCGCCATTACCCCTTTAGACGCGATGTTCAAAGTTGAACGCAGCATCTAAAACGAAAGTGAAAGCTGCCCGGCTGTTCAGTGGGGCTGATCGGGATCACCGCAGTGAAAATGCGGTGTACTGATCAGCTGGGACACGAGCGGAGGTCCTCTTACCTGCCTCTGGCGTGTCCTTTTGGCGATTGCTTGCTCCAAGCCTGAGATGCAGGCTTGAGCAATCGACCGCCGATAACACTGATCACTGCACAGCTGTGGCTTTGCAGTGAACAGTGCTGGCAATCAGTGTGTGCATTGCTATAGGTCCCTATGGGAGCTATAACACTGCAAAAAAAAGTGTAAAAAAAAGTTAATAAATGTGATTTAACCCTTTCCTTTATAAAAGTTCAAATCACTCCCCTTTTCCCATAAAAAACACCATGTAAATAAAAATAAATATAAACATATGTGGTATTACCGCGTGCGTAAATGTCTGAACTATAAAAATATATAATTAATTAAACCGCACGGTCAATGGCGCGGTTTAATTAATTCCAAAGTCCAAAATAACGTATTTTTGATTGCTTTTTATATCATGAAAAAATGAATGAAAAGCGATTAAAAAGTCCGATCAATACTAAAATGGTACGGCTAAAAACTTCAGATCACGGCGCAAAAAATGAGCCCTCATACCACCCCATAAGCAGAAAAATAAGAAAGTTATAGGGGTCAGAAGATGACAATTTTAAACGTATACGTTTCCATGCATGTAGTTATGATTTTTTCCAGAAGTACGACAAAATCAAACCTATATAAGTAGGGTATAATTTTAATCGTATGGACCTACAGAATAAATATCTGGTGTTATTTTTACTGAAAATATTTACTGCATAGAAACGGAAGCCCCCAAAAGTTACAAAATGGCGTTTTTTCTTCAATTTCGTCGCACAATTATTTTTTTTCCGTTTCACTGTAGATTTTTGGGTAAAATGACTGAGGTCACTGCAAAGTAGAATTGGTGGCGCAAAAAATAAGCAATCATATGGGTTTTTAGGTGCAAAATTGAAAGGGTTATGATTTTTAAAAGGTGAGGAGGAAAAAACGAAAGTACAAAAACCAAAAAAAACTCAGTCCTTAAGGAGTTCAATTTTTTTTCTTTGTAGGCCCTGATTTAGGATTAAAACTACTAGTGCAAAATATTGAGCTCACTACTGCATGAGACCAGCCTAAGAAGTGGACTTTGCTCTACTAGATACTATTATTTTATGGCATAGCAATTTATCTACGCTTGTTATTTTTTCTTATGTGCTTGCCTTTGTTAAATCTCATTTGTCATGAAAGTAAACTACAGTTGCAATCAAAATTATTCAAACCCCATTGCATATTAGCTTTCTTTGCTAAATTGACAAATTTTAAACTATTTGTAAAAGAATAAAAATGAAATAAAAATCATTGTAAATAGCTCAATACAACTAATATAACAAGTGGTTTCACCAAATTTTGCACAAAATGCTTTTCTACTGTCTGCTACAGTCTGAGAATTATTCAACCACCTGAATAGAATTCCTCATAAGAGCATACACTACATTTGCAAATCAGTCTCAACTTGTCTCAAGCATCAAAACTTTATTAGTTACATCAGGTGCCCTTGATGGCATATTAGAAATAAGTCAAAATATTGGTCGAAAGGGTTAAGAGAAGAGATTATTGCCTTGCACAAATAAGGAAATGGATATAAGAGATTGCAAAAAGGAACTAAATGTTCCTAGAGGTACAGTTGGAAGCATAGTTCCCACGTTCAAAGTTAAGGGAACAATGACTACACTATCTGAATGTGGCAGAAAGAGGGAGCTAACACCAGCTGCCCCCCAATTCCTGAGGAGGCCGGTGGTGATAACCCCCCACTGCAAAAGACCTGCAGTAAGATTTGGTAGTAGCGGGCACTGAGGTTTCCATTTGCACAGCAAGGCACATACTAAACACTGAAGGTCTCCACGCCTGAACTCCGAAAACATGCCTCTCTACTGAGCCAAAATCGTAAGAAAAGTCAACTTCAGTATGCTTTAAACCATACAAATGAAGTTTTGGGATACTGTTCTTTTGGGCAATTAAACAAAAGTAGAACTATTTGGACCTATGGATCAGCAGTATGTCTGGAGGAGGAAGAATAAAGCACATGCTAAAAGAGAACACTCAACAGTGAAGCATGGTGGTCAATAGCCCCCCCACCACCACCCCCACTGTGACCACTGTGAAGCTTTGGGACCATTTTGCTTCCTAGAGCACTGGAAATCTGCAGTGGAGGTCAAGATAGATTCAATCAAGTATTAGGAAATCCTAAGAGACAACATCATTGTCACGATCCCGGCTGGTAGGAGGTGGATCCTCTGTGCCAGAGAGGGATTGGCGTGGACCGTGCTAGTGGACCGGTTCTAAGTCACTACTGGTGTTCACCAGAGCCCGCCGCAAAGCGGGATGGTCTTGCTGCGGCGGTAGTGACCAGGTCGTATCCACTAGCAACGGCTCAACCTCTCTGACTGCTGAAGATAGGCGCGGTACAAGGGAGTAGACAAAGCAAGGTCGGACGTAGCAGAAGGTCGGGGCAGGCAGCAAGAATCGTAGTCAATAAGGCAAGCAGGAGGTCAAGTACACGGTATGGATAAACACAGTAACGCTTTCACTAGGCTCTAAGGCAACAAGATCCGGCAAGGGAGTGCATGGGAGGAGATCAGATATAGTCTGGGAGCAGGTGGAAGCCAATTAAGCTAATTGGGCCAGGCACCAATCATTGGTGCACTGGCCCTTTAAGTCTCAGGGAGCTGGCGCGCGCGCGCCCTAGAGAGCGGAGCCGCGCGCGCCAGCACATGACAGCAGGGGACGGGAACGGGTAAGTGACCTGGGATGCGATTCGCGAGCGGGCGCGTCCCGCTGTGCGAATCGCATCCCCGACGGCCATGACAGTGCAGCGCTCCCGGTCAGCGGGACCGACCGGGGCGCTGCGGAGAGAGAGACGCCGTAAGCCCTCCGGGGAGGAGCGGGGACCCGGAGCGCTAGGCGTAACAGTACCCCCCCCCCTTAGGTCTCCCCTTCTCTTTGTCCGGTAACTGCCTCCCCTGGGATGAGGACACCGGGAAAGAAAGGAGGGTTTCCTCAACGGCAGGCAGTACAGCAGGAGTGGGAATGGGGAGGGAGGGCAGAGGGCGAGGCCTGGCACGGGGCAGTGTGACACCAGGACGGGGGCCATGGGGAGGCACCGAGGCTTGCCTGACTGGACTGGGAGGGGGGGAGAGGCACTTTTTATGGCAGGACGGCAGACCGGTTACAGGGGGAACCACAGGGTCACGGCAGGGAGTACTGGGAACCGGTTTAAGGCAGTCCTTGAAACAAGAGGAACCCCAGCTCTTGATCTCCCCTGTGGACCAATCCAGGGTTGGGGAATGGTGTTGAAGCCAGGGTAGTCCAAGGAGAATTTCGGAAGTGCAATTGGAGAGGACCAAAAACTCAATTTTTTCGTGATGAGGTCCGATGCACATTAGGAGGGGCTCCGTGCGGTAACGCACGGTGCAATCCAACCTGACTCCGTTGACCACGGAAATGCAGAGTGGCTTGACGAGACGGGTCACCGGGATGCGGAATTTATTCACCAAGGACTCACGAATAAAATTCCCAGAGGCACCAGAGTCCAGGCAGGCCACGGCTGAGAGGGAGGAGTTGGCTGAAGGGGAAATCCGCACGGGCACCGTGAGACGTGGAGAAGCCGGCTTAGAATCAAGAGACGCCACACCCACGAGAGCTGGGTGCGAGCGTGCGTTTCCCAGACGTGGAGGGCGGATAGGGCAATCCACCAAGTAATGTTCGGTACTGGCACAGTACAGACAAAGATTCTCTTCCCTACGGCGATTCCTCTCCTCCCGGGTCAGGCGAGACCGATCCACTTGCATGGCCTCCTCGGCGGGAGGCCTAGGCGTAGATTGCAACGGAGACTGTGGGAGAGGTGCCCAGAGATCTAAGTCTTTTTCCTGGCGGAGCTCTTGATGTCTCTCAGAAAAACGCATGTCAATGCGAGTGGCTAGATGAATGAGTTCGTGCAGGTTAGCAGGAGTTTCTCGTGCGGCCAGAACATCTTTAATGTTGCTGGATAGGCCTTTTTTAAAGGTCGCGCAGAGGGCCTCATTATTCCAGGATAGTTCAGAAGCAAGAGTACGGAATTGTATGGCGTACTCGCCAACGGAAGAATTACCCTGGACCAGGTTCAGCAGGGCAGTCTCAGCAGAAGAGGCTCGGGCAGGTTCCTCAAAGACACTTCGAATTTCCGAGAAGAAGGAGTGTACAGAGGCAGTGACGGGGTCATCGCGGTCCCAGAGCGGTGTGGCCCATGACAGGGCCTTTCCAGACAGAAGGCTGACTACGAAAGCCACCTTAGACCTTTCAGTAGGAAACTGGTCCGACATCATCTCCAAGTGCAGGGAACATTGCGAAAGAAAGCCACGGCAAAACTTAGAGTCCCCATCAAATTTGTCCGGCAGGGACAAGCGGAGGCTAGGAGTGGCCACTCGCTGCGGAAGAGGTGCAGGAGCTGGCGGAGGAGATGGTTGCTGCTGCTGTAGCTGAGACTGAAATTGCTGTAGCTGTGACTGAAGCTGCTGTAGCTGCGACTGGAGTTGCTGTGTCATGGTGGTCAAGTACGACAGCTGGTGATCTTGTTGGGCGATCTGTCGGGCTTGCTGGGCGACCAGTGTAGTGAGGTCGGCGACAACTGGCAGAGGAACTTCAGCGGGATCCATGGCCGGATCTACTGTCACGATCCCGGCTGGTAGGAGGTGGATCCTCTGTGCCAGAGAGGGATTGGCGTGGACCGTGCTAGTGGACCGGTTCTAAGTCACTACTGGTGTTCACCAGAGCCCGCCGCAAAGCGGGATGGTCTTGCTGCGGCGGTAGTGACCAGGTCGTATCCACTAGCAACGGCTCAACCTCTCTGACTGCTGAAGATAGGCGCGGTACAAGGGAGTAGACAAAGCAAGGTCGGACGTAGCAGAAGGTCGGGGCAGGCAGCAAGAATCGTAGTCAATAAGGCAAGCAGGAGGTCAAGTACACGGTATGGATAAACACAGTAACGCTTTCACTAGGCTCTAAGGCAACAAGATCCGGCAAGGGAGTGCATGGGAGGAGATCAGATATAGTCTGGGAGCAGGTGGAAGCCAATTAAGCTAATTGGGCCAGGCACCAATCATTGGTGCACTGGCCCTTTAAGTCTCAGGGAGCTGGCGCGCGCGCGCCCTAGAGAGCGGAGCCGCGCGCGCCAGCACATGACAGCAGGGGACGGGAACGGGTAAGTGACCTGGGATGCGATTCGCGAGCGGGCGCGTCCCGCTGTGCGAATCGCATCCCCGACGGCCATGACAGTGCAGCGCTCCCGGTCAGCGGGACCGACCGGGGCGCTGCGGAGAGAGAGACGCCGTAAGCGCTCCGGGGAGGAGCGGGGACCCGGAGCGCTAGGCGTAACAATCATGATGAAGCTGAACTTTGGGTTGCATTGGACCTTTCAAAATGACAATGTTCGCAAGCTAACAACAAAGTCCTCCAAGACTTGGTTTCAGGGAAGTCCTGAACGATTTTTGAGTGAATGCCTCAGTAGCTTGACATGAATCTTATAGATAATCTTTGGTAGGATTGGAAAAAGGTGTTTCCAGCACAACAACCCAAGAATAGTGAGCTAGAAGCTATTGTCTGCACTGTGTGCACTGCAGTTGCAGCAGATCATATCAACAAAAAAGTACTCTACTAAGTACTAAAGAGTCTTGTCATTCAGGGGTTCAACAATTCAGAGGCTGCAGTAGTCATTAAAAGTGGCATTTCTGTTGAATTTGGTGAAACCACATATATTAGAGACATGTCAAAAGTTTTGATTTGTTGGGGTCTCAATGCTGGGATCCCCCACCAATCAGGAGAACGAGTGGGGAGAAGCGTATTCTAAAGCAATTCATTTCCTTGTTCAGAAAGATCTTCCTATTGCAGCCACATAGACTTTTGTTCATCTGATCTGTGGGGGTTTCAGCACTGAGATGCTGATTGATAAAAACTTACGGTAACATTTTAAAAGTTGTTTTGAAATGTCAGGGACATAAACATTTTTGTGCAAATAGATGACAGTTTTAAAAGAAGGGCTGAACAATTTTATTGCCACTATATGTAATTGTCTGCATTATTATTCTATATATTCATTATACAGCTACAGGGCAACCGCCTATAAGGGCAACAGTATTCCACCTATCAAATTTCAATGACCTGAGAATGATTCTTAGTTTTTTAGAATGGCTGTGGAGTTCCTAAGATGGCAGGGGTGCCAAGGAGCTTAACAAAAAAATTTGAATAATGCTAAATTTAATTGCTAAATATACATGTGCATTGTCTGGCTTTCCTGACCGATTACATTAAAGGGGTATTTCGGGCAAAAACATTTTATCCCCTATCCAAAGGATAGAGGATAATATGTCTGATAGCAGGGGGGCCTGATGCAGAGACCCCCCGTGATCTCCCTGTAGCATCCGCATTCTATGCGAGTGCTGAATCTCTAGTTTCTGAAACCTTCGGGTTTCCGGGACTGGGGACGTGACGTCACGCCACGCCCCCTCCATTCTTGTCTATGGAGCTCCGAGGTAGCGTGTTTCGAAGCAGGACAATTAAATCACAAACAAGCCAGGTCTCTTTTAAAGAAGGAAAGACGGAAAAAGAAGCGACAAGAACTAGCGAAACTAAGAGACAAAGGGAGGTGCCATCCGGATTGTCTTAATTTTTATCCTTTATCCTACTACACCGACCGGACCAGGAGGTCACGGGAATAGGACGCCGAGGCTGCCACCTTCTACCATACTACTCCCCAGCGAGTCTACATGTACTTCAAGGTGTTGTACTCTTAGTACAACACCACACAGTAAGGTGCATTTTATCCACACACCTTACTTTAATATCCCACAGTACTTCACTAGGAGCGCACCTCTTCTTTTCAATTACCTTTCAAATATGGTCAATATGGCCTGCAGCTGGAAATTTCAAACCCACCCTGGATCTATAGATAAGGTCATATGAATGGTTTGGTTGCAAAATGATGGCATATAGACTGTGAAACTGGAGTGATTTGCCCATAGCAACCAATAACAGATCAGCTTTCATATCTTAATACGCTCAGGTAAAAAGAAAGCTGAGCTCTGATTGGTTGCTATGGGCAAATCACTCCAGTTTTTGTCTTGGGCAGATTGATAAATCTGGGCCAATATCTTTTAAGACAATTTACTTATTCCCATAAAAAATGTAGCATAGACTTTTTATAAAAAAGAAAGATTTAATACTTACCATACAAATCAAACACACCAATCCCCATGAGACTTCCACATAGTCCACAAGTCTGATTTATATATTTGCTATCAAGCTGGAGCTACATAACAAAAAGAGAAAATTGTACTTACTGCAAGAGCTTTAATATTTATTTTAGCCCTACTATGAACTAGAAAAATCTTAGCAGTCACCAAGTAGTTGTGTGAATGCATAAAAGCAGGAAGTTAAAGGTTACATGACTCTAAGGTGACTTCTAAATTGTATAGTAAGGTACATTATTCCATATAATCAGCAGTATTTGTTGTTGCGTTGTGGTGTTGGTTTGTTGCTGAAGGAGAGGTATTTTTTACTGCACTGCAGTGCTGGTTTATCGCTGGTGGATAATTATTTATTGCTGCATTGTGGTGTTGGTTTATCGTTGGTAACGAGCTATTTATTGCTGCACTAAAGTGTTGGTTTGTTGCTCCAAATGGTGATGCATACACTGTATGTATCAATGTTCACTTTGCTTTCATTGGGCCAAGTGCAAGATCACCTAGTCCAGCAAATTTACAGTGAGCAGAGATGTATACAGTATATGCATTGGCGCTCACAGACATATGATTGGTTCACTAAGGTATTTGTGTCTCTAGTGTGCAGAGCTACTATAATGTATTCTCCCATGCTCATGATGCTGGGCATTACATTTGTATGTTGGAGGTATTCATTGGAAAATCTTCCCAACATATACCTTGGACAAAAGGTTCACATACAATATGTATGCGTACTAGCCTTGCGTACTATATATACTTTGTGCAATAGTACTGGGTATGTTCAGCTTGATGGTGGTAATCTGAAACAGAAATATTTCATACTCATTTACATTCACTTGTTGTTACTTAAATGCTTTCTTTATTTCTTTAATGTTCACTCTTTATCCCTTTTTTAATTTATTGTTTTTACCTCAAAACTTCCATCATGGTACTTCTTGAACATCAGACCAATTGATGAAGATACTTGAGTGTATAGGAAAGTTGTTTGAATTACTACTGTTGATACGCTATGGGGTAGTTGCACACTGAGTAAAAAAGAATAATTATTTATTACTAGATATAGTTTGGATTACAGCTATTTGCCTAATCTTGAGGCAAAATACAAGAGTAAAATCTTACAATATAGTTTTCCCCCAATACTTTACATTTATTTGTCTCAGATGTCTACTGCCTTTTTCCTTCTCCCATAATGATGCCTTGTCTACAACAACTCTTGTGCCTCAAATTATAACCTTTACATTGGATGTACGGTATACTTGTGATATCTGTCTGGGGACCCAATAGTGGTGGTGAACCGCTGGGACAGTTGCAAATATTAAGGTTAAAACTATACCTGCCATAGCTTTAGATATTGTGTCTGTGTGGTTATTTTCATAAAAATCACCAAGGTGGAGTGGTCAAGGGTCCACCCTGTCCTAGACCCACAGCACTTCTGCATATACCCTACCCTATTGCATATTGATAGACAGGCAGGGCCTGATTTACGCTGCTAAGCCCTGCTACATTCCTGTGCATGTGCCATTGTATCCAACTGTGGTAGAGGCATGGTAAGTTTGACAATCCTCAGCCTCTCTACCTCCCCGAGTGTGCACCACCAAAATACCAGGGAGATGTGTGGTGTCTGGGGTGTTGCAACGGTGTGGCAGGGTCTGATGGTATTAACCCTGTGGGGTAAGATTTTATTAACCCCTGGTTATTCGCGATGCCAGGATGTGGTTGTTTTCTGTATAAGGTCCCGCCGACAACCAACCCAAAACGGTAGGCAATAAAGGAATGTCCACAGCAGGAATTATGAGATAACTGGAACTTTTATTTAAACTTCTTATGAAACAGTCTTTACAATTATGCACTTTCTCTAGAGGCAACCGGGATGCAGGATACCTCACAGGCTTGCTGGGACTTATTTATGCAGGCAACTGCGCTACTAATTGTATTCTTGAGTTGAGTAGTAGATACTAGAATTGTAAATAGAGCTTGATAACTCACGTTTTGAAGTGGCTGCAGGTTCTTTAGGTTTTGGCCTAGATGAGATTAATTTAGTAGATGCAGAGATTGTGCTGGCTTTGTAGCCAGGAACCAAGAGAGGGAATTTAGAGACTACAGACCCTTATATACTAAGGAGGCTGGACTAAAGCCCATTAGTTGCAAAGCCTGTAGGTCCTGTACCCAGGGAACTCTGGGTAATGTTAGATGACGGTAGATGACATGACCCAAGAAGGTCCTATACATTTGTACTACTTTATATACAAAGAGCAATATGCACAATACATTTATAATGAATTTCTATAAGGTGAGCAAGGGGTGAGCCCTGCAGGAGAGCCCTATGGCCTGCAGGGACTCTTCCTGAGGGGACTTAGGAAGGATACAGGACCATGTCCTTTACCGGGACACCACAAACCCCCTTACTTAACAAAAGTCATCCCCAACGTAGGTCCCCTTAGGGAGAAGAATGAAATGGCCAGAGGGTCGGATGCAGTCCTGAAGCATTAATCCAAATGTCCCAGTTCAGGCTGATGATAACCAAAATGATGAAAGAAATATATAGAGTCTCTGTGCATTTAAATAATGTCCATAAATGCTCTGGAACTTATTCATATACATTTATTTATTTATTCAAATACATTTTTTTTCTTTTTAGGACTTACTAAGAATACAAGCAATAACACCAATAACATGACATTTGATCTTTGATTTATGTCTGACAGTTGACTGACATGTAGATATTTGACTATGACTATAGAATATTTTTGACAGACACGTGACATAAAGTATGTATAATGACTGTAATGCTTCAACATACTGAAATTAATCTCACTGTTACCTTTTTATTGACATATATTTGATATAATACCACATATTATTTCCCTTGTTATATACTGGTTGTGGATTGGGTTGCCTGAGGCTTTCTGCCCAATGCCTTAGCTACTAGGGTCTATCAGTACTACACACTTTCCCCTAGAACTCGGGATCTAGATAACAATTAAGCATACTGTTACCTTACTGGATACGTGTATTTTTTAGTTAGCTACAGGAATACCTTCTGGCCAGTAAGAGCATCCTGAACACGTAGAGACAAAAGAACACATTAGTACATGACATTTTTGTGCATAACAGTGGTATGGACTTATATAGAACAGCTATAGAACTGATATGTTACAGTCCCTAAGACTCATTTTCTTGTTTGTAAGATATATACATATACCTATCTTTTCTTATGAGTATATGTTCTAAGTTATGTGTACTGGACTTTGAATGTACACTACTGAAGTTTATGTACTGAATTATGTGTACACTGAATTTTATGAATGTGAAGTCAGTCTTGATATCTGATGGGTTTTTGGCTGATTAGGCGTTAGTGAAGGGTGGCGTTTTTGTTACGCCGAGCGCTCCGGGTCCCCGCTCCTCCCCGGAGCGCTCGCTACACTCCTCTCACTGCAGCGCTCCGGTCGGTTCCACGGACCCGGGGCGCTGCGATACCGCCTCTGGCCGGGATGCGATTCGCGATGCGGGTAGCGCCCGCTCGCGATGCGCACCCCGGCTCCCGTACCTGACTCGCTCTCCGTCAGTTCTGTCCCGGCGCGCGCGGCCCCGCTCCCTAGGGCGCGCGCGCGCCGGGTCTTTGCGATTTAAAGGGCCACTGCGCCGCTGATTGGCGCAGTGGTTCCAATTAGTGTTTACACCTGTGCACTTCCCTATATCACCTCACTTCCCCTTCACTCCCTCGCCGGATCTTGTTGCCTTAGTGCCAGTGAAAGCGTTTCCTTGTGTGTTCCTAGCCTGTGTTCCAGACCTCCTGCCGTTGCCCCTGACTACGATCCTTGCTGCCTGCCCCGACCTTCTGCTACGTCCGACCTTGCTTCTGTCTACTCCCTTGTACCGCGCCTATCTTCAGCAGCCAGAGAGGTTGAGCCGTTGCTAGGGGATACGACCTGGTCACTACCGCCGCAGCAAGACCATCCCGCTTTGCGGCGGGCTCTGGTGAAAACCAGTAGTGACTTAGAACCGATCCTCTAGCACGGTCCACGCCAATCCCTCTCTGGCACAGAGGATCCACTACCTGCCAGCCGGCATCGTGACAGTAGATCCGGCCATGGATCCCGCTGAAGTTCCTCTGCCAGTTGTCGCTGACCTCACCACGGTGGTCGCCCAGCAGTCACAACAGATTGCGCAACAAGGCCAACAGCTGTCTCAACTGACTGTTATGCTACAACAGTTACTACCACAGCTCCAGCAACCATCTCCTCCGCCAGCTCCTGTACCTCCTCCGCAGCGAGTGGCCGCTTCTGGACTACGACTATCCTTGCCGGATAAATTTGATGGGGACTCTAAGCTTTGCCGTGGCTTCCTTTCCCAATGTTCATTACACTTGGAGATGATGTCGGACCAGTTCCCCACTGAAAGGTCTAAGGTGGCTTTCGTAGTCAGCCTGCTGTCTGGAAAAGCCCTGGCTTGGGCCACACCGCTCTGGGACCGCAATGACCCCGTCACTGCCTCTGTACACTCCTTCTTCTCGGAAATTCGAAGTGTCTTTGAGGAACCTGCCCGAGCCTCTTCTGCTGAGACTGCCCTGTTGAACCTGGTCCAGGGTAATTCTTCCGTTGGCGAGTATGCCGTACAATTCCGTACTCTTGCTTCTGAATTATCCTGGAACAATGAGGCCCTCTGCGCGACCTTTAAAAAAGGCCTATCCAGCAACATTAAAGATGTTCTGGCCGCACGAGAAATGCCTGCTAATCTTCATGAACTTATTCACCTAGCCACTCGCATTGACATGCGTTTTTCCGAAAGGCGTCAGGAGCTCCGCCAAGATATGGACTCTGTTCGCACGAGGCGTTTCTTCTCCTCGGCTCCTCTCTCCTCTGGTTCCCTGCAATCTGTTCCTGTGCCTCCCGCCGTGGAGGCTATGCAGGTCGACCGGTCTCGCCTGACATCTCAAGAGAGGACACGACGCCGCATGGAGAACCTCTGCCTGTACTGTGCTAGTACCGAACACTTCCTGAGGGATTGTCCTATCCGCCCTCCCCGCCTGGAAAGACGTACCCTGACTCCGCACAAAGGTGAGACAATCCTTGATGTCCACTCTGCTTCTCCACGTCTTACTGTGCCTGTGCGGATGTCTGCCTCTGCCTTCTCCTTCTCTTCTGTGGCCTTCTTGGACTCTGGATCTGCAGGAAATTTTATTTTGGCCTCTCTCGTCAACAGGTTCAACATCCCAGTGACCAGTCTCACCAGACCCCTTTACATCAATTGTATAAACAATGAAAGATTGGACTGTTCCATACGTTTCCGCACGGAACCCCTTCTAATGAGCATCGGATCTCATCACGAGAGGATTGAACTTTTGGTCCTCCCCAATTGCACCTCGGAAATTCTCCTTGGACTTCCCTGGCTTCAACTTCATTCCCCAACCCTGGATTGGTCCACTGGGGAGATCAAGAGTTGGGGGCCCTCTTGTTCCAAGGACTGTCTAAAACCGGTTCCCAGTAACCCTTGCCGTAACTCTGTGCTTCCTCCAGTAACCGGTCTCCCTAAGGCCTATATGGACTTCGCGGATGTTTTCTGCAAAAAACAAGCGGAGACTCTACCTCCTCACAGGCCTTATGATTGTCCTATCGACCTCCTCCCGGGCACTACTCCACCCCGGGGCAGAATTTATCCTCTCTCTGCCCCAGAGACTCTTGCCATGTCTGAATACGTCCAGGAGAATCTAAAAAAGGGCTTTATCCGTAAATCCTCCTCTCCTGCCGGAGCCGGATTTTTCTTTGTGTCCAAAAAAGATGGCTCTCTACGTCCTTGCATTGACTACCGCGGACTTAATAAAATCACGGTTAAGAACCGCTACCCCTTACCCCTCATCTCTGAACTCTTTGATCGCCTCCAAGGTGCCCACATCTTTACTAAATTGGACTTAAGAGGCGCCTATAACCTCATCCGCATCAGAGAGGGGGATGAGTGGAAAACAGCATTTAACACCAGAGATGGACACTTTGAGTATCTGGTCATGCCCTTTGGCCTGTGCAACGCCCCTGCTGTCTTCCAAGACTTTGTTAATGAAATTTTTCGTGATCTGTTATACTCCTGTGTTGTTGTATATCTTGATGATATCCTAATTTTTTCGGCCAATCTAGAAGAACACCGCCAGCATGTCCGTATGGTTCTTCAGAGACTTCGTGACAATCAACTCTATGCTAAAATTGAGAAATGTCTGTTTGAACGCCAATCTCTTCCTTTTCTAGGATACTTGGTCTCTGGCCAGGGACTACAAATGGATCCAGATAAACTCTCTGCCGTCTTAGATTGGCCACGCCCCTCCGGACTCCGTGCCATCCAACGTTTTTTGGGGTTCGCCAATTATTACAGGCAATTTATTCCACATTTTTCTACCATTGTGGCTCCTATTGTGGCTTTAACCAAAAAAAATGCCGATCCCAAGTCTTGGCCTCCTCAAGCGGAAGACGCCTTTAAACGACTCAAGTCTGCCTTCTCTTCGGCTCCCGTGCTCTCCAGACCTGACCCATCTAAACCCTTCCTATTGGAGGTTGATGCCTCCTCAGTGGGAGCTGGAGCTGTCCTTCTACAAAAAAACTCTTCCGGGCATGCTGTTACTTGTGGGTTTTTTTCTAGGACCTTCTCTCCGGCGGAGAGGAACTACTCCATCGGGGATCGAGAGCTTCTAGCCATTAAATTAGCACTTGAGGAATGGAGGCATCTGCTGGAGGGATCAAGATTTCCAGTTATTATTTACACCGATCACAAGAACCTCTCATATCTCGAGTCTGCCCAACGGCTGAATCCTCGTCAGGCCAGGTGGTCTCTGTTCTTTGCCCGATTTAATTTTGAAATTCACTTTCGGCCTGCTGATAAGAACATTAGGGCCGATGCTCTCTCTCGTTCCTCAGATGCTTCTGAAATTGAACTCTCTCCTCAACACATCATTCCTCCTGACTGCCTGATTTCCACTTCTCCAGCCTCCATCAGGCAAACTCCTCCAGGAAAGACCTTTGTTTTTCCACGCCAACGCCTCGGAATCCTCAAATGGGGTCACTCCTCCCATCTCGCAGGTCATGCGGGCATCAAGAAATCTGTGCAACTCATCTCTCGCTTCTATTGGTGGCCGACTCTAGAGACTGATGTGGTGGACTTTGTGCGAGCCTGCACTATCTGTGCCCGGGATAAGACTCCTCGCCAGAAGCCCGCTGGTTTTCTTCTTCCTCTGCCTGTTCCCGAACAACCTTGGTCTCTGATTGGTATGGATTTTATTACTGACTTACCCCCATCCCATGGCAACACTGTTATTTGGGTGGTCGTTGATCGATTCTCCAAAATGGCACATTTCATCCCTCTTCCTGGTCTTCCTTCAGCGCCTCAGTTGGCTAAACAATTTTTTGTACACATTTTTCGTCTTCACGGGTTGCCTACGCAGATCGTCTCGGATAGAGGCGTCCAATTTGTGTCTAAATTCTGGAGGGCTCTCTGTAAACAACTCAAGATTAAATTAAATTTTTCTTCTGCATACCATCCTCAATCCAATGGACAAGTAGAAAGAATTAACCAGATCTTGGGTGACTATTTACGACATTTTGTTTCCTCCCGCCAGGATGACTGGGCAGATCTTCTACCTTGGGCCGAATTCTCGTATAATTTTAGAATCTCTGAATCTTCCTCCAAATCCCCGTTTTTCGTGGTGTACGGCCGTCACCCTCTTCCCCCCCTCCCTACCCCCTTGCCCTCTGGTCTGCCCGCTGTGGATGAAATTTCTCGTGATCTTTCCATCATATGGAGAGAGACCCAAAATTCTCTCTTACAGGCTTCTTCACGCATGAAGAGATTCGCGGATAAGAAAAGAAGAGCTCCTCCCATTTTTTCCCCTGGAGACAAGGTATGGCTCTCCGCCAAATATGTCCGCTTCCGTGTCCCTAGCTATAAGTTGGGACCACGCTATCTTGGTCCTTTCAAGATTTTGCGCCAGATTAATCCTGTCTCTTACAAACTTCTTCTTCCTCCTTCTCTTCGTATTCCTAATGCCTTTCATGTTTCTCTTCTTAAACCACTTATCATTAACCGTTTCTCTCCCAAATCTGTTCCCCCCACTCCTGTCTCCGGCTCCTCGGACATCTTCTCCGTCAAAGAAATTTTAGCATCTAAAAAGGTCAGAGGGAAAACCTTCTTTTTAGTGGATTGGGAGGGTTGTGGTCCAGAAGAGAGGTCCTGGGAACCTGAGGACAATATCCTGGACAAAAGTCTGGTCCTCAGGTTCTCAGGCTCCAAGAAGAGGGGGAGACCCAAGGGGGGGGGTACTGTTACGCCGAGCGCTCCGGGTCCCCGCTCCTCCCCGGAGCGCTCGCTACACTCCTCTCACTGCAGCGCTCCGGTCGGTTCCACGGACCCGGGGCGCTGCGATACCGCCTCTGGCCGGGATGCGATTCGCGATGCGGGTAGCGCCCGCTCGCGATGCGCACCCCGGCTCCCGTACCTGACTCGCTCTCCGTCAGTTCTGTCCCGGCGCGCGCGGCCCCGCTCCCTAGGGCGCGCGCGCGCCGGGTCTTTGCGATTTAAAGGGCCACTGCGCCGCTGATTGGCGCAGTGGTTCCAATTAGTGTTTACACCTGTGCACTTCCCTATATCACCTCACTTCCCCTTCACTCCCTCGCCGGATCTTGTTGCCTTAGTGCCAGTGAAAGCGTTTCCTTGTGTGTTCCTAGCCTGTGTTCCAGACCTCCTGCCGTTGCCCCTGACTACGATCCTTGCTGCCTGCCCCGACCTTCTGCTACGTCCGACCTTGCTTCTGTCTACTCCCTTGTACCGCGCCTATCTTCAGCAGCCAGAGAGGTTGAGCCGTTGCTAGGGGATACGACCTGGTCACTACCGCCGCAGCAAGACCATCCCGCTTTGCGGCGGGCTCTGGTGAAAACCAGTAGTGACTTAGAACCGATCCTCTAGCACGGTCCACGCCAATCCCTCTCTGGCACAGAGGATCCACTACCTGCCAGCCGGCATCGTGACAGTTTTATTGTTACTCCCAGAGGAGCTGGGAGAGCACCTTTAAGCAAACACTATAACACCTATAAGAAATGTATTTTTTCCCTTTACTTCCGTACAGGAATTATGTACTTCTGTACAGAGATTTTATGCTTATGTACAGAAATTTTATACTTCTGTACAGTAAAACCATTTACATTTTTGACATTTTATGTAACCATAATTTTATTTGCTTGGGATACAAAGGTTACATGCTGGCAGCACAACACTTGAGATATTCAGATTGCATTTACCTGCTGTTGGAGTGCAAAATTTTGTGCACAAAAATATATTACTATCATAACATTTACATTAATTGCCATGTAAGGCTCTACAGTGCACCTACATTATGAAGTCCTGAATGAAAACACGTCTATGCCGGGCAAAAACTTACTAGGATTTCCTCAGGCAAGGAGTCTCTCGGCCAGGGGCTGGGCACAAACTTATGAAGGTGGTTACGTTGCAAACAGGAGATCTTCTTGGCACAGTCCTGCCAGGCACTTTATCTGGAACTTGTTGCAGAACTGAAGAAAACCTGTAACAACAAGAGGGTACTAGAGTACCACACAGTTAGTGAATGAAAAACAATTTCAGAAGTTGGATCTTCTTGCTTCTCAACCTCACCTATTGGCGTGCTTCCCATTTTGCGACATGTATCGAGGGGCACGAGGTTGGATTTCCCTTATGGGATTGACAATAGTGTTCCAGGCTACATTGGAGAGCCGGGACTGTGTTATGGACGCATTCACACTGACCACAACATTAATGGCAGCGGCTGAGGCCAATGGTACAACAGTTGGTGCCGGCTGGTTCGACCACACCTCCTTAGGTGGAGTAGGCCGCGGCACATCAGTCAATGCCTGCTGATTAAGCCACACCTCCGGGACTGGAGTAGGCCAAGGCACATACGTTGGTGCCCGTAGATTAGGCTTCACCTCCTCTGGGGGAGTAGGCCTGGGCACATTACATTTTTCTATGATGCCGGCTACTTCGTCCTCTATGTGGGCCCTCTCTGCCTAGGCTGTGGGGACTGGTGGATGTGACTTCCCTGGCTGGGGAAAGACATGATCCCACATGTACTGTATGAGCACCCACTGTGGAACGGGGGGTGACTGCGGGCATGCGCTAACGGGTGCAGACTTCTGTACTAGGGGTTCCCTGTTGGGGCTGGAGGAGGAAGGAGTAGAAAAAGCGGATTCGTCCTGAGTACTTACATCCGACTTCTCGGTTGCGTTCTCCGCCTAGGATCCCCAGGATCTGTGGTGAGAGGACAATCTCACTGACGATGCAAGTCCTGAACTCTGCGGTGATTCCCCCCTCGGGGTGGCTGGCCACTCGTCGTCCTCTGGAAGCGGGAGCAGGTTGCAGGCCTCCTCGGCCCCAAGGGACAACTGCTGCAAGTGGTCAGCTAGATTCTGGAAAAGTTCCGCAACAACTTTCCGCTGCTCCTGCTCCATCTTGCTGCTCTCCTCACATGTTCCGGTGGGCTCCTCCATCTCTGCACACCTTGCTGCCATCTCCGAACTGTAGAGGTCTGGCTGCGTGGCTGCTTTTATATGAGGCTTCAACAAAATAGCCGCCATCTGGAAGGACGTCATCGGTGCAGCTCTGACATCCTGTCCCCCAGCAAACACAAGCAGAAGATAACAGTTCCACTTCAGCATAGGAACCGCTACATGATGTCCACGCCCAGGGGTGGGGACGCAGACCAGAGCGGGAAATTTTGGCACGCTTCTCGGGTTCTTCTTTAACCCCTTAAGGTACTTTTTGTAGCAGAGCACGTAGTATGGCTTCGTTCCTGATTTTACACATGGCCAATATTGTTCACCTCCCCCCTTACTTCATCTTGCGCCCCGGCAAAGCACGATTTCAGCAAAAATGTCCTGTACACTTCTGGGCGCAATTTCAATCGCTACTTGCGAAAATCATGGACAGTATTCTATACACATTCCTGCATAGGGGGAGGCACTTGTAATAACGGTGTACAACCGTTTTTCATTGCGGGTGATCAGGGTAGCTGAGATATTAAAGGCATACACCCGTATCTTGTTCGTAGGACGCCAAAAGGCTTGTGGTGTCTGGGGTGTTGCAACAATGTAGCAAGGTCTGATGGTATTAACCCTGTGGGGTAAGATGTTATTAACCCCTGATTATTCATGACGCCAGGATGTGGTTGTTTTCTGTATAAGGCCCTGCCGACAACAAACCCAAAACAGCAGGCAATAAAGGAATGTCCACAGCAGGAATTATGAGATAACTGGAACTTTTACTTAAACTTCTTATGAAACAGTCTTCACAATTATGCAGTTTCTCTAGAGGCAACCGGGATGCAGGATACCTCACAGGCTTGCTGGGACTTGTAGTATTGAGATGATTTATGCAGGCCACTGTGCTACTAATTGTATACTTGAGTTGAGTAGCAGTCACTAGAATTGTAGATAGAGCTTGATAACTCACGTTTTGAAGTGGCTGTGGGTTCTTTAGGCTTTGGCCTAGATGAGATTAATTTAGTAGATGCAGAGATTGTGCTTGCTTTGTTGCCAGGAATCAAGAGAGTGAATTAAGAGACTACAGCCCCTTATATACTAAGGAGGCTGGACTAAATCCCATTGGTTGCAAACCCTGTAGGTCCTGTACCCAGGGAACTCAGGGTAATGTCACATGACAGTAGATCACATGACCCAGGAAGGTCCTATACATTTGTACAACTTTATATACAGAGAAGAATATGCACAATACATTTACAATGCATTTATATAAGGTGAGCCCTGCAGGAGAGCCCTATGGCCTGAAGGGACTCTTCCTGAGGGGACTTAGGAAGGATACAGGACCATGTCCTGTACCGGGACACCACAGATATGTCAATCACTTGCTGCGCCACGTATGGATACGACAGTGCATGTGCTGGATTTTAGCAGAACTGGTCAGTTTAAAGGGGAAATCCTGTGGAATTATTTTTTTTTTAAATCAACTGGTGCCAGAAATGTATACAAATTTGTAAATTACTTCTACTTAAAAATCTTAACCCTTCCAGTACTTATCAGCTGCTGTATACTACGGATAAATCTGTGTAGTTCTTTCCAGTCTGACCACAGTGCTCTCTGCTGACAAATCTGTCCTTGCCAGGAACTGTCCAGAGCAGGATAGGTTTGCTATGGGGATTTATTTCTACTCTGGACAGTTCCTGACACGGACAGAGGTGTCAGCAAAGAGTACCGTTTGTCAGACTGGAAAGAACGACAAAAAGTTTCTCTGTAGTATACAGCAGATGATAAGTACTTGAAGGCTTCAGATTTTTTTTATACTACACTGCTCAAAAAAATAAAGCAAACACCAAGATAACACATCCTGAATGAATGAACTAATCATATGAAATACTTTCGTCTTCACATAGTTGAATGTGCTGACAACAAAATCACACAAAAATTATCACTGGAAATCAAATTTATCAACCCATGGAGGTCTGGATATGGAGTCACACTCAAAATCAAAGTGGAAAACCACACTAAAGGCTGATCCAACTTTGATGTAATGTCCTTAAAACAAGTCAAAATGAGGCTCAGTAGTGTATGTGGTTTCCACGTGCCCGTATGACCTCCCTACAATGCCTGGGCATGCTCCTGATGAGTTGGGGGAGGGATGTCCTCCCAGACCTGGACTAAAGCATCCGCCAACTCCTTGACAGTCTGTGGTGCAATGTGGCGTTGGTGGATGGAGCGAGACATGATGTCCCAGATGTGCTCAATCGGATTCAGGTCTGGGGAACGGGTGGGCCAGTCCATAGCATCAATGCCTTGCTCTTGCAGGAACTGCTGACACACTCCAGCCACATGAGATCTAGCATTGTCATGCATTTGGAGAAACCCAGGGCCAACCGCACCAGAATATGGTCTCACAAGGGGTCTGAGGATCTCATCTCGGTACCTAATGGCAGTCAGGCTACCTCTGGCAAGCACATGGAGGGCTCTGCGGCCCCCAAAGAAATGCCACCCCACACTATTACTGAACCATCAAAAAACGGTCATGCTGGAGGATGTTGCAGGCAGTGAACCTGCTTTCATCTTTGAAGAGCACAGGGTGCCAGTGGCGAATTTGCCAATCTTGGTGTTCTCCGGCAAATGCCAAAGTCTGGCAAAGATGTAAGCACAACCACCACCAAAGGCAGAGGTAGTGGTCCTGCTGCTGGGTTGTTTCCCTCCTACGGCCTTCTCCAAGTCTCCTGATGTACTGGCCTGTCTCCCGGTAGCGCCTCCATGCTCTACAGTAGACACTACTCTGACAGACACAGCAAACCTTCTTGCCACAGGTATGACAGGTATTATTTTATTGCAATCTATGCAACAGTGCTGGGAGTTCACCACCGCCATTGGGGAAGACAGATTTGCTCTATTGGGAATAAGGGCCCCTTGGCTTTTGCCCCTTTTGCCTTCCCTATGAATATATTCTTTAATAACCTTACCTTTTTAGGAAAATATACTTACACTTCTCCTTGGACCAGCACCATGCCATTGAATAAGTGAACTAAAATTTCATCAATTTTCAGGGTGACATTGGTATACAACACAATATTGTTCTCATTTGTCATGTGCCTGATCTGTATGATAAAGTCTTCATAGTTGTTTTTACAATGTGAAGCAAAAACGTAGGAGCAATTTCCAGGGAAGTAGAAAACCTTATCATTAAAAGTCTTGTAATGAAAATCATTCCAGTAACTGCAGACCTTATCAAAATTGATGCCCGATGCTGATGAAAAAAATGGGTTTTCAATTAGCTCAACATGCAAAAATCCATACAGAAATAGAAATAATATACCTTGGGAGCTTATCAATAGTCCAAGTCATTGCAATACATTTGAGAAAAATAAGGCTCTGCACAGATCGTGTATTTCCTAACATTTGTTCTATACATTAGAAATGCTCCCATCTTACAAAAAGAAGGTATAACCCAATACATTCAGTTGTATGAATATGTCACCCATTGACTCTAATTTAATAAAAAAAAATAGATTATTTTTTTGCTAGATCTATCTGCATTGAAAGTATAGTCATTTATAATAAGTAAATTTATTGTATATATCAGGATCAATATATCACTCGATATTAGTTTCATTTTACCCAGTACACTTATTGTATACATCGGACCAATTTATACCACATCCATATCATTTTTGGAATAAAGTTCCCAACCATTTGACTGTTCAGTAAAACGTACAGTTAGTAAATCAAACAGTAAATATGGTTCTAGGTGCTAAGACCTCCGCCATTCGCTATAACAAAAGGGGAAAAAGCAAAGCACTCAGCTGAACACTTCTCTTATTACTCTCTCCTTGTTGCAGGATATAGATTCTATAGAAAGTCTATGAGCCTGTCTCCTGCAGTGAGGGGATGGAGAGGAGAAACAAAGCTCAGCAGAGTGGTTCCCCCTTCTCGTTCTAGCATTCAGTGGGGGTCTCAGCACCCAGATCTTGTCCAATCAAAACAAATGACATGTCAAAATATACTGCCTATACTTACTCTAGCAGCACAAATATTTATATACATATATATATATATATATATATATATATATATATATATATGTGTGTGTGTGTGTGTGTGTGTGTATGAAGTACACACTTAAAGGGGTATTCCAGGGAAAAACTTTTTTTTATATATATATATATATATATATATATATATATATATATATATATAGAAATTTAAACAGATTTGTAAATTACTTCTATTAAAAAATCTTAATCCTTTCAATAATTATCAGCTGCTGAAGTTGAGTTGTTGTTTTCTGGCTGGCAACAGTGCTCTCTGCTGACATCTCTGCTTGCCTCTGGAACTGCACAGAGTCGAAGAGGTTTCCTATGGGGATTTGCTTCTAAACTGGACAGTTCCTGAGACACATGTCATCAGAGAGCACTTAGACAGAAAAGAACAACTCAACTTCAGCAGCTCATAAATACTGAAAAGATTAAGATTTTTTAATAGAAGTAATTTACAAATCTGTTTAACTTTCTGGAGCCAGTTGATATATAAAAAAAAAGTTTTTTTCCTGGATAACCCCTTTAAATTTTATCCCATGGGTGAGGCCGGTTTCACTTGAGCATGTTACATGCATATTTTTGCCTCTGTATTACAGCTTCAAGTCCTGGCCTTATGAGTTTCTGATGACCCAAACTGACAGCTGTCAATTCAGTAATGCCAGTCCAGGACTTGCTGCCATAATATATTTGCAAATGCATCACTAAAACACTCCATACTATAAGACTTTAAAAGTCTAAACAATGACTTTTTAATTTGTTTTTATTCTTGAATGATCATGTGGCTAATTACAGTATAAACCTCAGTACAGCAGTTTTATGTGCCAAAATGTCATATCCATTTATTATTGATGTCAGCTATAGTAATTTTTGCTTTGATGTAGATGTTTAAAAGAATTATAGTAGACATTTTACTTACCTATAATATTACGGCTGTTTAAAGATAGAAGTTGTGTGTTGTCAGATAGAGATCTAAAGCCCAAAAATCCTGTGTACAAAGAAAAAGATTACAGCAATTCAATATAAATAGTAAGAAGATAGAAGGATAAGATTTCAAGGAATAATTCAGAACACTACATATTGACACTATGGGGAAGATTTATCAAAATCTGTCTAGAGGAAAAGTTGCCCGGTTGCCCATAGCAACCAATCAGATGGCTTCTTTCATTTTGCAAAAGGCCTTTATAAAAATGAAAGAAGCGAGCTGATTGGTTGCTATGAGCAACTGGGCAACTTTTCCTCTGGACAGGTTTTGATAAATCTCCCCCTATGTGATGCTGAGTGTAGGATCTAAAGGACCACTACATGGTCATGGAAATGTCATTAGAAAATATCTTCATCAAAACCTGATGTTATGTGTCATACCCCAAATACTTATATTCTTGGGTATCCATAAAGATGAGATATGGTAATATTGTTAGTGAGGCTCTATCACTAGTGATTTGGTGGATTGTGATGATTAATAGTAGTCACCAAGATTTTTCTTCCCCTTAAAAACATTATAGTAACTTTGCAGGCTTAAAGGGAAGCTGTCATCACTTTAATGCTGCCACTGGTGTATGACTCACACTGAAACGCTGCAGCATTTTACGAGACACATAGTTATTGTAACGAAGCTGGATGTGAATCCTCTAACCTGTGTAGCTGATGACTCGGACCGTTTTGGGGAGCGGAGTCTAAGGTGCCGCTGGTCTTCACCAGAGCTCGCCGCAAGGCAGGATGGGCTTGCTGCGGCAGGCGACACCCAGGTCGCTACCCATGACACAGCTCGACCACATAGGTAGCTGGGCAAGGCGAGGTACAGGAGGATAAGGCAGTAGCATAGTCAACATAGCAGAAGGTCAGGGCAGGCAGCAAAGGTGCGGAGTCAAATAACGTAGCGGAAGGTCTGGGTACACAGACAAGGCAAACAGGCTATAGGGTTATCGTGAAATAAAGTGAAGTTCGTTTACCGCTGGCTACTTGTTGTTTTTCCACCATACGTTGGAGATTTGGCGTGCGGACGGGTCGTGTGAGCTGACTTCCTCTGCTTGCTACTATTGTGTTGGGTGTTCTTCTCACCTGTTGTGCTCCAGACCTATGATGACTTCACCTCACAAACTAGAGCCAGTACTTCCTGCTGCCCCAGTCGAGCTTTGCTTCCTGAAGGACGTGGACGACTGTGTGGATCGCAAGGATGCAGCTCTAGACATCTACGATGAAGACAAAGCTTCTCAAAATGTCCATTTACAGGTACTTTTGAATACTTTGGAAAAGTTGCTGGTTAGAGAAACCAAGTTGTGGTGGGAGGTTACAACATTCAAAACCTATCTCTCTAAAGGGTTAATCCATAGGGGACTTCGTATTAAAAAACTTCCCACCATTAAAATCAAGGAGGATTTACAAACTGCTTGGAATAACGCATTGAGTGTATGTTCCTCTAAACTCATAGACATTCTTCTCATTTCTGAACGGGACTCTCTTGCCCAGGTCAAGCTGGATATTAAAAAAAAAAAAAAAACAGGAACAACTGGTATCGCATACTGCTAAGCCCTTGGTGTGCGAATTTGATGCTAGATTGAAGGAAAATATCGCCAAGCTGGACAAATTATTAAGGACTCTAAGAGACTCAAATTCAGACGGGACTTACATGATTTTAAATCTGACAAAGTTTATGCTTGGGGATCCTGGGATAAGGTTATACCCACCAAATCCATCCTTAAAAAAAAGTATTTTAATAGACCAAACAAAGGGGAACAGGGAAATAAAACCTCCTGGGTTACTTTTGGAAAATTGGAGTCAGAAACTTCTGACTCCATGTCTGATTCATCAGACGCATCTGATCATGCAGGTTCTAATCGGGGTCCTAATGCCCCCTCCACCTCTTGTCGACCAGTTTCAAAAAACGATGGCGAAGAGGTGGGAGGAAGCATCGGTCCAAGAAGGTCCGCTCGGGACAACAAAAGCCGATACAAATAGAACCTGGTTCAGATGTTGTCAACTTGACTCCGGTTATTCTTAGTGAATCACAGTTACAGGTGTTACATAGTTAGTGTTGGCAAAAGGTCTTGGTTTTTCACCGACTTTTCATTTCAATGTGTTTGATACTATTGTTGATGTAAATAAATTTATTAGAGCTCTCACTTTTAAAAAAAACATTTTGATTGTAGTGATTGTGAAACCATACAAATGTCTAACCATGAAGATTTCACCCATAATGCCCAATATAATGTTTCTAACTCATTTAAAGAACAAGTGACACTGTGTCAATTAAGGTGCTTGGAGTTTGAAGCTTTGGGACGATCAGCAGAGGTATCTTCTGCCCCAAGCTTCAAAACTGCCAATCCTGATTTTTACCCTATTCATTCTAGAAGTCCAGTCATGGACAAATTTCAGGATATGGTTATGCAGGAATTAGTTCACCTTAAAAGTCATAGCTGTAACGAAGGTCATGATAATCTATCACCGTCGGAGAGGAGAGCTCTTAAAGAATTAAGGGATAACATCCACCTTACAGTGCAGGCCGCCGATAAAGGTGGAGCTGTAGTGTGTATTGACACTGATTTATACTGTGTTCTCAACAGAGATATTTTGTGTGACACACAAACGTACTGTAAAATTGCATGTGACCCCACAGTTCATTTTTGTAGAGATTTGGAGGTTCTGCTAAGAGATGGGTTGGCTCTTCATGTAATTTCTCAACGAGAATTTGACTATTTGCTAGTAAAAAATCCTATCATTACAGCCTTTCATTCGCTTCCTAAAATTCACAAGAACCGATTCCCGCCACCCTTGCGTCCCATCGTGGCAGGAATCGGTTCTTTGAATGAACGGATTTGCCAGTGACTGGACTCCCTGTTACAGCCACTGGTATCTCTTTGTCCCAGTCACATTAAAGACACCAAACATTTGCTTTCCATTTTAGATGGAATCAAGAAGGATGGTTCATATTCATGGTTAACTCTGGACGTTGAATCCCTTTATTCATCTATACCACATTCTCTCTCTCTGCAGGCCATCTCAGACATCATGCATTTATTATCCACATACAGCTCAGACCTACACACTTTCATTTTGGACACTTTGTCATTAATTTTGTCTCACAATTATTTTTCTTTTCAAAATGAGTTTTTTTTTTTTTTTACAAAAAACAGGAGCGTCAATGGGCGCCAAATCATCTCCATCGGTTGCAAATTTATTTGTATTTTGGTTTGAACTACAATATGTTTTTGGTGACAATAATCCATTTTTTGATAGCATAGTGTGGTTTGGACGCTTTGTGGATGACGTCATTGTCATCTGGCGTTCCACTAAAGTGGAAGCTAAGCAACTTGTGGATTATTTGAACAATAACTGTCACAACCTTTTTTTCACGTACTCTTGGCATCACACAGACACTCCGTTTCTAGATATTCAACTTACCATCAATAATAATAGTATCTACACTTCTACTTACAGAAAACCAACTGCTGGTAATACAATATTACGTGCAGAATCATGCCACCCTAAACACACTGTTCTAGCAGTACCGGTTGGTGAATTCACTAGAGCCAAAAGAAATTGTTCTACCACAGAAGCGTTTCTAGTCGAAAGTAACAATATTTGTACTAGATTAAGTAATCGCGGCTATCCTACTTGGGCACTTGATAGAGCTAAGAAAAGAGTGGAATCTAAGTCACGTTCGGATTTGCTTAACCACAATGTGGGAGCGAGGAAGCTGAATCATGATTTTCTACCTAAAATTTCTTTTGTTACCACTTTCAGTGTAGAATACCCGAAGATCAAACAAATGATATCTAAACATTTACCCATTTTACATCAAGATCCATCTCTTGACAAGTTCCTCCAGTCTGGCTGTAATTTCTCTACCCGGCGAGCACCTAGCCTAGGGAATCTGTTATCTCCTAGTGTCTTGCCCTCACGACAAGGCTCCAATTCACACGATAGGTGGCTGTCTATGTGCGTTTTTTTCAAATGCGGCTTGGCCCGCTGTGTCACATGTAAATATGCTGTTAAATCCAATGAGGTTACTGGCAAAGATGGCAAAAAGTTTAAAATTAAACAATTCATCAATTGCCAGACCACGTTTGGAGTTTATCACATATGGTGTGATTCATGTAAACTATCGTACATAGGCAGTACGATCAAATCGATTAAAAAGAGAGTTCAAGAACACCTGAGAGGTGCTAAGTCTACAGTGAATATGAATATATCCGCAGTGTCAAAACATTTCAAAGAAATTCATTCTGGTGATGTAAGTAATTTTCACTTTCAGGGCATAGAAACTGTCAGAGTGCCTGATAGAGGAGGGGATCGGGAAAAAAATTCTTTGTTCCAGAGAAGTCTATTGAATTTACCTTTTGCATACATGTTTTCCGCAAGGGTTAAATCTCAAAACCGATCTTATCCTCCACTATTGATACCCACTAACCAGGCCCAATTTTGTTTGATTTTTGTGTGTTTTTCTTTTGGCACTTATTCACACGTTTGCGTTTTTTCATGCATTTTTTGTATCCTCTTTTATATACCTTTTTGTATATATTTTTCTTTTGTTGTTAAAATTGATTATACTTTGCAACTTAATCTATTGTGAGTGATTCATTCAGTCTTTTCAGGTGGTCTTACGGGGGTTAACTGGTGCCTATTTTGGTTGGAGGTTTGTAAAGCTTACTCCTCCTCCATTATCATCAGTCCCAATGACCTTCACCTGTCTAGATCCCATATATTTTATCCCATGCCATCAGTTCATTGCATTTGATAAAGGTCGCAAGACCAGAAACGTCGTCATGCATGTTTCTACGTTCCTGTTTTTATGGACTGCCGCTGAGAGCTTTTATTGATGTTATCGTGAAATAAAGTGAAGTTCGTGTACCGCTGGCTACTTGCTGTTTTTCTACCATACGTTGGAGATTTGCCGTTTGGACGGATCGTGTGAGCTGACTTCCTCTGCTTGAGGCTATAGGGTATGCTTAATCTCAGGCTAAGGGCACTGAAGATCCGGCAGGGAAGTGTGGGAGGTGCAGGGACTTTATAAGGTAGTGTCAGGTGCAAATAGTAATTATGGGCGTACTCACCCTTTAAATCTCAGAGTTCTGCCGCGCGCGCCCTAGGAGACGGGGGTGCCCGTGATGGAGCCGAGGAACAGGAACGGAAGCGGCAGCAGCACAGGGTGAGTGACGGGCCGGGATCCGCATGTGGGCGCCTCCCGCGATGCGAATCCCGGCCCCGCCAGCAGCCGGGGACAGATGCACAATGTGCTCACGAAAGCTTCTTCAGCCTCAGGTGTCCAAACTCTTGGATTTGCACTCTTCTTGGTAAGCGAGACGATGGGAGCTACTAGAGTGGAATAGTGAGGAATAAATTGCCAATAGTAATTGGCAAAGCCGAGAAAGTGCTAAATTGCTTTCAAGCCCGAAGGTTGAGGCCAGTCTAGTACCGCGGACAGCTTGTTGGGGTCAATTTGGAGGCCTTGACTGGTAATAATATACCCCAGAAATGGAAGGATGTTTTTTTCAAACGTACATTTATCAAGTTTAGCGTAGAGGTGATTTTCTCAGAGACGTTGTAAGACTTGACGTAGGTGAGAGTGATAAGACTGGACATTGGGCGTAGATGAGTATATCATCCAAGTAAACAATGACACAGGAGTACAGGAGGTCAGGGAAAATATCATTAACGAACTCCTGAAAAATCGCTGGAGCATTGCAGAGTCCGAATGGCATCACAAAATACTCAAAGTGTCCGTCATGAGTATTAAATGCGGTCTTCCATTCGTCCCCTTCTCATATACAAATTTAATTATAGGCCCCACGAAGATCCAATTTAGAGAAGATTTTGGCACCTCGCAGATGATCAAGATTAAAGCAAGTGGGTAGCGGTTCTTTACCATCATTTTATTCAGACAACGGTAGTCGATGCAAGGTCGCAGAGACCCGTCTTTCTTTTCCACGAAGAAGAAACCAGCTCTGGCAGGGGAAGAGGACTTCCTGACGAATCCCTTCTGAAGGTTCTCCTGGATATAGTTAGATATGGCTTGAGTTTCAGGAACAGTTAAAGGGTAGATTCTGCCCCTGGGAGGAGTGGTGCCGGGTAGCAAGTCAATTGGACAATCGTAGGGGAAATGCGGAGGTAAAACTTTGTCTTGCTTTTCACAAAAGACATCAGCATAGTCCAGAAGAAAGGAAGGAATACCGGGCATAGGACAAGATGATGGTTCCATCTTTGTGATACGTATGTGGATACCGTTATTGTTGCAATGCGGGCCCCAGCAAAGAACTTATCCAGTTTTCCAATCCAGCTGCGGAGCATGGAGTTGCAACCATGGTAGGCCCAGCAAGAGAGGAGAAGTACAATGTGGGAGAACATAGAAGGACAAGTTCTCCCTATGCGAGACTGCATAGTCAATGGTTCTGTGCGATAAAGCACGGTAGAATACAGTCTTTCACCATTCACTGAGGAGATGAAGAGAGGCCTTAACAGGCGGGACACCGGCAGACAATGCCTATGCACTAGAGAAGCATCAATAAAATTTCCCGTGGAGCCAGAGTCGAGAAAGGCAATAACAGAGATGAACTCTTCGGAAGGTAGAAAAAGCTGGACCGTCATATTTAAGCGTGGAGAGATGGTATTCACACCTAGGGAAGCCTCTCCCACAAACCCTAGGTGCAAGTGTTTTCCTGGCTGAGGATGTAGAGGACAATCTTTTAGGAAGTGATCCGCACTGGCGCAGTATAGGCAGAGATCCTCAGTTCGTCGGTGATTCCTTACCTGCGAGGTAAGGCGAGACCGATCCACCTGCATAGCCTCCACTGTGGAATGTTGCGGTGGTTGCTGGAAGGCTGGTGCCGGACGATGAAAGTGCCGATGTCGTGCAGACTCCCTTTCTTGGCGTAGTTCCTCACGTCGCTCTGAGAAATGGATATCAATCCGGGATGCCAACTGTACAAGGTTATTGAGATTAGAGGGTAATTCCTGGGTAGCGAGAATGTCCTTGATTTGACTTGACAGTCCTCTCTTAAAGGTGGCGCAGAGAGCTTCTTCATTCCATGCAAGGATGCAAGGGTACAAAAGCAAATGGCATACTGGCCCACAGAGGTGTTGCCCTGAGTAAGGCTCAGCAATGCTGAGTCAGGGGAGGAAGCTCGAGCAGGTTCTTCGAAGACACCCCGAAATTCCGTCAGGAATGCCTGGAGATTGGTAGTGAGAGCATCATCGCGGTCCCAAAGCGGAGTTGCCCAGGCCAACGCCCTTCCAGTTAAAAGACTGAGGATGAAGGCCACCTTTGCTCATTCCGTAGGGAACAGATCTGCCATGAGTACTATCTGCATGGAGCACTGAGTCACGAAACAACGAGAGGACTTCGGATTCCCCTCATATTTCTCGCGAAGAGACAGGCGGAGTCTAGAACTGGAGACGACTGCAAGAGAGGAAGGCACCATTGGAGCATGAGGCAGCTGTGGTTGTGATGGTTGCTGCTGAGCAGATAGCAACTGCTGCATCAAGGTGAATAACTGGTTCATCTGCTGTGCCTGCTGGGCCAACTGCTGTGACTGGAGCACCACGGTGGAAGCAAGATCCGGATCGGGAAGAGGAACCCCAGTGGGATCCATGGCCGGATCTTGCTGTAACGAAGTTGGATGTGGATCCTCTAACCTGTGTGGCTGATGACTCGGACCGTATCAGGGTGCAGAATCTAAGGTGCCACTGGTCTTCACCAGAGCGCCGCAAGGCAGGATGTGCTTTCTGAGGCAGGCGACACCCAGGTCACTACCCCCAACACGGCTCGACCACACAGGTAGCTGGGCAAGGCAAGGTACAGGAGGATAAGGCAGTAGCATAGTCAATGTAGCAGAAGGTCAGGGCAGGAGGCAAAGGTGCGGAGTCAAATAACGTAGAGAAATGTCTGGGTACATGGACAAGGCAAACAGCATATAGGGTACGCTTAATCTCAGGCTAGGGGCACTGAAGATCCGGCAGGGAAGTGTGGGAGGTGCAGGGATTTTATAAGGTAGTGATGAGGTGCAAACAGTAATTATGGGCGTACTGGCTCTTTAAATCTCAGAGCTCCGCCGAACGCTCCCTAGGAGACGTGGGCACAAGCGACAGAGCCGAGGCACAGCAGCGGAACTGGCAGCAGCACAGGGTGAGTGACGGGCCGGGATTCGCATGTGGGTGCGTCCCGCAATGCGAATTCCGGCCCTGCTGGTAGCCAAGGACAGATGCACAATGTGTCCACGGCAGGTGCAGGTGGCCGGAGCGTAGGGCATAACAGTTATAAATTTGTCCAGGAAAAGGCCTCAAAATAATCGGCTTCCCCCTTGATTGCTAAACCTCTCCCTGTTGAAGTATAGGAAGAGATCTATCAATCCAGGATGAAAGATAGGCAGAAGCTGCAAGGGACTGCCCGGATGACTCAGAAGCCCTGTTCCTAGCTGCTGCAGTTTTTTAGGTCGAATCATACAACCAGGTTTGGGTAGCATAAAAATGATGACAGGTTCCCTTTACAGTCACCTGGTATTTTATGGGGTTGCTTAAAGGGGTATTCAAGGATATTTTTTCTTTAGTCTTTGAGCTCATGCTGCTAGTCCCCCTCATTCCCCCCAAGTTAAAATATTGTGTAATATGCTTTTATGCACAGGACCCATACCCAGAAGTGCTATATTGTTATGCTTTTAATGCTTTTTATTTTACTATTGCCTGACTTTCCCAGCATGCCAAGGGGCCAGAGACAATATGTTGTAAGTCATATGGTCTCCAGGGGGCATGGCTATGTGTGGGTGGGTGGATTTCGGGGTGAAAGGGATTTACTGAAGTAATGTTATTCACCCACCCACTGCCGTAATGCCACGCCACCATGTGACTTATGACATATTGTCTCTGGCCCCATGGAATAAACACAAAACTTGTACCCCTAGGTGAGTTAGGGGACAATTAATAATGAACCAAACCCACGGGCCTGAGCCTGGGGCAAAAAAAAACATTGTAAATGCCCACCCTTAAAACGTCACTTTTATTGATGCGTATTAAAATCCAATGTGTTTATTTAAAACCATAAGGTCAGAAGCTGGTGTCATAGTATTGTCCTGCTAGAAAATGTCAGCGCATTCAACTATGTAAAGACGAAAGTATTTTATACGATTAGTTCATTCATTCAGATCTAGGATGTGTTATCTTAGAGTTCCCTTTATTTTTTTGAGCAGTGTAGTATTGTCCTGCCAGAAAACTAGCCAATATTAGTGCAGGTGCATCTGCAGCATTCACCACTTTCCATCAAAACATCAAGACCTACTGTTAAAAGCAGCAAACATGCCCCCTCTACATGTTTCGTTGCCTCAGCAATGTCATCAGGAGGTAAATGAGCCTCCTGAACGAAACATGTAGAGGGGGCATGTTCGCAGCTTTTAACAATAGGTCTTGATGTTTTGGTGGAAAGTGGTGAATGCTGCAGATGCACCTGCACCTGCGTCTTTACATAGTTGAATGCGCTGACAACAAAATCATGCAAAAATTATCGATGGAAATCAAATTTATCAACCCATGGAGGTCTGAATATGGAGTCACACTCAAAATCAATATATATTACCTACAGAGCCCAAAAGGCTAATAATAATCAAACAACCTACAAAATTAGCCCAAACTTATGTTCAAAAATTTAATCTTTATTATGAATACAAAACAGGTAGAAAAAAACCTTAAAATAACCCACCCTTAAAAAATCCCCAACAAAAAGCTGAGCAGGGTATCTCTGGGACAAGTACAATATCACATATATATTGCCAATAGCACGATCCTACAGTATAGGTTTGGTCAGCGTATAATAGAACAATGTCTCAAAACACTTTACCTAGTTGTGACATGCTGACAGCCTCCCAGTGATACTCCTGCGACCTCGAAATCAAAGTGGAAAACCACACCAAAGGCTGATCCAACTTTGATGTCATGTCCTTTAACCCCTTGGGGACGGAGCCCATTATGACCCTAAGGACGGGAGCATTTTTTGCAAATCTGACCACTGTCACTTTAAGCATTAATAACTCTGGGATGCTTTTACTTATAAATTTGATTCCGAGATTGTTTTTTCGTGACAAATTCTACTTTATGTTAGTGGTAAATTTTCGTCGATACTTGCATCCTTTCTTGGTGAAAAATTCAAAAATTTCATGAAAAATTTGAAAATTTTGCATTTTTCTAACTTTGAAGCTCTCTGCTTATAAGGAATATGGATATTCCAAATAAATTATATATTCATTCACATATACAATATGTCTACTTTATGTTTGCATCATAAAATTGATGAGTTTTTACTTTTGGAGGGCTTCAAAATTCAGCAGCAATTTTCAAATTTTTCACAAAATTTTCAAAATCGGAATTTTTCAGAGACCAGTTCAGGTTTGAAGTGGATTTGAAGGGTCTTCTGGTTAGAAATACCCCATAAATTACCCCATTATAAAAACTGCACCCCTCAAAGTATTCAAAATGACATTCAGTAAGTGTGTTAACCCTTTAGATGTTTCACAGGAATAGCAGCAAAGTGAAGGAGAAAATTCAAAATCTTCATTTTTTACACTCGCATGTTCTTGTAGACCCAGTTTTTGAATTTTTACAAGGGGTAAAAGGAAAAAAATCCTCTCAATATTTGTAACCCAATTTCTCTCGAGTAAGGAAATACATCATATGTGTATGTCAAGTGTTCGGTGGGCGCAGTAGAGGGCTCAGAAGCGAAGGAGCAACAATGGGATTTAGGAGAGTAAGTTTTTCTGAAATGGTTTTTGGGGGGCATATCCCATTTAGGAAGCCCCTATGGTGCCAGGACAGCAAAACCCCCCACATCGCACACTATTATGGAAACAACACCCCTCAAGGAACGTAACAAGGGGTACGGTGAGCCTTAACCCCTTAACGACGCAGGACGTATATTTACGTCCTGCGCCGGCTCCCGCGATATGAAGCGGGATCGCGCTGCGATCCCGCATCATATCGCATGGGTCCCGGCGCTAATCAACGGCCGGGACCCGCGGCTAATACCACACATCGCCGATCGCGGCGATGTGCGGTATTAACCCTTTAGAAGCGGCGGTCAAAGCTGACCGCCGCTTCTAAAGGGAAACTGAAAGTATCCCGGCTGCTCAGTCGGGCTGTTCGGGACCGCCGCGGTGAAATCGCGGCGTCCCGAACAGCTGATCGGACACCGGGAGGGCTCTTACCTGCCTCCTCGGTGTCCGATCGACGAATGACTGCTCCGTGCCTGAGATCCAGGCAGGAGCAGTCAAGCGCCGATAATGCTGATCACAGGCGTGTTAATACACGCCTGTGATCAGGATGAGAGATCAGTGTGTGAAGTGTTATGGGACCTATAACACTGCAAAAAAAAAGTTAAAAAAAAGTGTTAATAAAGGTCATTTAACCCCTTCCCTAATAAAAGTTTGAATCACCCCCCTTTTCCCATAAAAAAAATAAAACAGTGTAAAAAAAAATAAAAATAAACATATGTGGTATCGCCGCGTGCGTAAATGTCTGAACTATAAAAATATATCATTAATTAAACCAATGGCATACGCGCAAAAAAATTCCAAAGTCCAAAAAAGCGTATTTTGGTAACTTTTTATAACATTAAAAAATGAATAAAAAGTAATCAAAAAGTCAGATCAAAACAAAAATCATACCAATAAAAACTTCAGATCACGGCGCAAAAAATTAGTCCTCATACCGCCCCGTACGTGGAAAAATAAAAAAGTTATAGGGGTCAGAAGATGACATTTTTAAACGTATAAATTTTCCTGCATGTAGTTATGATTTTTTCCAGAAGTGCGACAAAATCAAACCTATATAAGTAGGGTATCATTTTAACCGTATGGACCTACAGAATAATGATAAGGTGTAATTTTTACCGAAATATGCACTGCGTAGAAACGGAAGCCCCCAAAAGTTACAAAATGGCGTTTTTTTTTCGATTTTGTCGCACAATGATTTTTTTTTCCGTTTCGCCGTGCATTTTTGGGTAAAATGACTAATGTCACTGCAAAGTAGAATTGGCGACGCAAAAAATAAGCCATACTATGGATTTTTAGGTGGAAAATTGAAAGGGTTATGATTTTTAAAAGGTAAGGAGGAAAAAACGAAAGTGCAAAAACGGAAAAACCCTGAGTCCTTAAGGGGTTAAAGGGGTACTCCGGTGAAAACTTTTTTTCTTTTTTCTTCAACTGGGGGCAAAAAGTTAAACATATTTGTGAATTACTTCTATTAAAAAATCTTAATCCTTCCTGTACTTATTAGCTGCTGAATACTACAGAGGAAATTCTTTTCTTTTTGGAATGCTCTCTGATGACATCACGAGCACATTTATCTCTGCTGACATTATTATAATAATAATAACACTTTATTTATTGTGTTCCTTGGTGGGATTTGAACCCAAGTCCCAGCACTGCAAGGCAGCAGTGCTAACCACTGAGCCACCATGCTGCCCTTAGCATACATCTGCTATGCATGGTTGCTAAAATGGACAGAGATGTCACCAGAGAGCACTGTGCTCGTGATGTCATCAGTGTTCCAAAAAGAAAGGAATTTCCTCTATAACATTCAGCAGCTAATAAGTGCTGGAAGGATTAAGATTCTTTAATAGAAGTAATTTACAAATATGTTTAACTTTCTGCCACCAGTTGATTTAAAAGAAAAAAGGTTTTCACCGGAGTACCCCTTTAACACCCCACAGGTGTTTGAAAACTTTTCGTTAAAGTCGGATGTGTAAATGAAAAAAAAAAAATTCCACTAAAATGCTGGTTTTTCCCCAAATTTTACTTTTTTACAAAGGGTAATAGGAGAAAATGCCCCCCAAAATTTGTAACCCCATTTCTTCTGAGTATGGAAAAACCCCATGTTTGGACGTCAAGTGCACTGCGAGCGAACTACAATGCTCAGAAGAGGAGGAGCACCATTGAGCTTTTAGAGAGATAATTTGTTTGGAATGGAAGTCGGGGGCCATGTGCATTTACAAAGCCCCCCGTGGTGCCAGAACAGTGGACCCCCCCACATGTGACCCCATTTTGGAAACTACACCCCTCACGGAATGTAATAAGGGGTACAGTGAGCATTTACACCCTACTGGCGTTTGACAGATCTTTGGAACAGTGGTCTGTGCAAACAAAAAAATGACATTTTTCATTTTCACTGACCACTGTTCCAAAAATCTGTCAGACACTTGTGGGGTGTAAATGCTCACTGCACCCCTTATTACATTCCGTGAGGGGTGTAGTTTCCAAAATGGGGTCACATGTGGGTATTTATTTTTTTGGGTTTATGTCAGAACCGCTGTAAAATCAGTCACAACTGTGCAAATCACCAATTCCGGCCTCAAATGTACATAGTGCGCTCTCACTCCTGAGCCTTGTTGTGCGCCCGCAGAGCATTTTACGCCTACATATGGAGTATTTCCGTACTCAGGAGAAATTGCGTAACAAATTTTGGGGGTCTTTTTTTCCTTTAAAAAAATTTTTTTTTACACTAATAGGCTGGTGTAGACCCCAACTTTTCCTTTTTATAAGGGGTAAAATGAGAAAAAGCCCCCCAAAATTTGTAGTGTAATTTCTCCCGAGTACGGAGATATCCCATATATGTCCCTAAACTGTTTCCTTGAAATACGACAGGGCTCCGAAGTGAGAGAGCGCCATGCGCATTTGAGGACTAAATTAGGGATTGCATAGGGGTGGACATAGGGGTATTCTATGCCAGTGATTCCCAAACAGGGTGCCTCCAGCTGTTGCAAAACTCCCAGCATGCCTGGAGTTGTTGTTTTGCAACAGCTGGAGGCTCCGTTTTGGAAACACTGCTGTACAATATGTGTTTCATTTTTATTGGGGGGGGGGACAGTGTAAGGGGGTGTATATGTAGTGTTTTACTCTTTATTAGGTGTTAGTGTAGTGTAGTGTTTTTAGGGTACAGTCACACGGTGAGTTTCCCGCTAGGAATTTGCGCTGCGGTAAAAAATTTGCCGCAGCTCATACTTGAAGCAGGAAACTTGCTGTAAACCCGTCCGTGCGAATGTACCCTGTACCTTCACATGGGGGGGGGGGGGGGCGGCAAACCTCCAGCTGTTTCAAAACTACAACTCCCAGCATGTACTGACAGACCGTGCATGCTGGGAGTTGTAGTTTTGCAACTGCTGGAGGCACATTGGTTGGAAAACCTTCAGTTAGGTTCTGTTACCTAACTCAGTATTTTCCAACCAGTGTGCCTCCAGCTGTTGCAAAACTACAATTCCCAGCATGTACTGATCACAGAAGGGCATGCTGGGAGATGTAGTTATGCAACAGCTGGAGGTACGCAACTACAACTCCTAGCATGCCAAGACAGCTGTTTTCTGTCTGGGCATGCTGGAATTTGTAGTTTTGCAACATCTGGAGTGCTACAAATTAGAGACGACTGAACAGTGATCTCCAAACTGTGGACCTCAAGATGTTGCAAAACTACAACTCCCAGCATGCCCAGACCGCAATCAGCTGTGTGGGCATGCTAGGAGTTGTAGTTTTGCAAGATCTAGAGGGCAGTATAGAGATCACTGTGCAGTGGTCTCTAAACTGCAGACCTCCAGCTGTTGCAAAACTACAAATTCCAGCATGCCCAGAGAGCAAACTGCTGTCTGGGCATGCTGGGAGTTGTAGTTTTGCAACATCTGGAGGGCTACAGTCTAGAGACCACTATAGTGGTCGCAGACTGTAGCCCTCTAGATGTTGCTAGGCAACTACTCACTGGCTTCCGTCGCATCCAGGGAGCCGTCCTCTTCTGCAGCGTGCCGCCCGCAGATCTCCGTCGCCGCCCGCCGATCGCCGTCGCTCCGCAGCCTCTGGAGGGGTATGTGGACTCCGGCGCCGCTCCTCTTCGTTTTCCCCGTTCTGCCCCGCCTATTGTGGGTGGGCAGGACGGGGAAAACTAAAGTAAACCCCTCCGCCCCTAATCTGCTATTGATGGTCGCGTCTAGACCACCAATAGCAGGGATAGGAGGGGTTGCACCCGTGCCACCTCACTCCTATCACTACAGGGGGATCGTGGGTGTCTTAGACACCCGCGATCCCCCTTCTATTCCGGGTCACCGGGTCACCATAGACCCGTAATGACCCGGAATCGGCGCAAATCGCAAGTGTGAATTCACTTGCGATTTGCGCCGATCGCCGACATGGGGAGGTCTAATGACCCCCCTGGGCATTTGCATGGGGTGCCTGCTGATAGACATCAGCAGTCACCCCAGCCCGGTCCCCGGCGGGCGGGAACCGAAATTCCCACGGGCGTATGGATACGCCCTTCGTCCTTAAGTACCAGGACGCAAGGGCGTATGCATGTAGTGTGTGTGGCGCCTCCACGTGCCCGTATGACCTCCCTACAACGCCTGGGCATGCTCCTGATGAGGTGGCGGATGGTCTCCTGAGGGATGTCCTCCCAGACTTGGACTAAAGCATCTGCCAACTCCTGGACAGTCTGTAGTGCAACATGGCTTTGGTGGATGGAGCGAGACATGATGTCCCAATCAGATGATGCTCAATCAGATTGAGGTTTGGGGAACGGGTGGGCCGGTCCATAGCATCAATGCCTTCCTCTTGCAGGAACTGCTGACACACTCCAGCCACATGAGGTCTAGCATTGTCTTGCATTAGGAGGAACCCAGGAACCCCGGCTACCTCTGGCAAGCACATGGAGGGTTGTGCGTCCCCCCAAAGAAATGCCACCCCACACCATTACTGACCCACCATTTGTGGCCTGCTGGAGGTCATTTTGCAGGACTCTGGCAGTGCTCCTCCTGCTCCTCCTTGCACAAAGGTGGAGGTAGCGGTCCTGCTGTTGGGTTATTGCCCTCCTAAGGTCTCCTCCATGCCTCCTGATGTACTGCCCTGTCTCCTTATAGTGGCGGTAGGAACATAGGGCACTGCGCCGTCACCATTGACGGCTATGCAGTACTCACGGAATTCCGAATAAAGAATGAACATGTTCTTTCTTTGCGTAGAACAATTTCAGCAGCGGAATAGTCTGGCCGCTGAAATTACGTAGTGTGAACGGGCCTCGCGGTAGACCCGTTCACACTGATGGAAATGTTCACTGAGCGGTATTCCGGTCACGGAATTCCGCGGGAATTCCACAGTGTGAACATACCCTAAGTGTTCCCTTTATTTTTTTGAGCAGCGTATAACACCAGCTTCTGACCTCATGGTTTTAAACACAATAAACACATTGGATTTTAATACACATCAATATAAGTGAATTTTTAGGGTTGGGCATTTACAAGGTTTTTTTTTACCCCAGGCTCAGGCCTGTGGGTTTGGTTCATTATTGGCCCCATGAAATGCTGTAAAAGGTCAGAGGCAACAGTAAAATGAACAAGACTTGCACTACAAAATGGCACAAAGTTGTGCACAGAGGTAATAGAAGCATATTACACAGTATTATAATTAGCTTTTTTTTTCATTTACTGACATTTTCTCTAGCAACAACTGAAGGGCTATAGGTTGGTGACTTCTGGCTTAACCTCTTAAGGACTCAGGGTTTTTCAGTTTTTGCTCTTTCGTTTTTTCCTCCTTACCTTTTAAAAATCATAACCCTTTCAATTTCCATCTAAAAATCCATATTATGGCTTATTTTTTGCGTCACCAATTCTACTTTTCAGTGACATTAGTCATTTTACCAAAAATTGACTGCAAAACGGGAAAAAAAATCATTGTGCAGCAAAATCGAACAAAAAACATCATTTTGTAAATTTTGGGGGCTTCCGTTTCTACGCAGTGCATATTTCTGTAAAAATGACACCTTATCATTATTCTATAGGTCCATACGGTTAAAATGATACCCTACTTATATAAGTTTGATTTTGTCGTACTTCTGGAAAAAATCATAACTACATGCAGGAAAATTTATACGTTTAAAATGTCCTTTTCTGACCCCTATTTCTTTTTTTTTTTTTTTCCACGTACAGGCTGGTATGAGGGCTCATTTTTTGCAGTGTGATCTGAAGTTGTTATCGTTATGATTTTTCTTTTGATCGGACTTTTTGATCACTATTTATTCATTTTTTAATGGTATAAAAAGTGACCAAAAAAAACGCTTTTTGGGATTTTGGAAATTTTTTGCGCGTACTCCATTGACCGTGCCGTTTTATTAATGATATATTTTTATAGTTTGGACATTTACGCACGCGGCGATACCACATATGTAAATTTTTATTTTTATTTACACTGTTTTATTTTTTTATGGGAAAAGGGGGGTGATTCAAACTTTTATTAGGGAAGGGGTTAAATGACCTTTATTAACACTTTCACCGCGGCGGTCCTGAACAGCCCGACTGAGCAGCCGGGATACTTTCACTTTCACTTCAGACGCGGTGGTCAGCTTTGATCGCCGCATCTGAAGGGTTAATACAGGGCATCACCGCGATCGCTGATGTCCTGTAATAGCCGCGGGTCCCGGCCATTGATAGCCGCCGGGACCGACCCAATATGACGCGAGGACACTGCGGGAGCCGGCGGAGGACGTAAATATACGTCCTGCGTCGTTAAGGGGTTAAAGGGGTACTACGGGGAACTAAACCCATATCCCATCCTTTCCCTCTCACTAACCTATTTATTTGTCTAAATATCATTCATTAGCTATGTACAGCTGTTTCCCTCTTTCAGCTGCCAATTACATACAGGCAGGGAGAGAACGATGTCATTCTCAGATCCTGCTTGTCTTTGTGTAAACCCCTCAATGAGACTAGCCCCCACCCTCCTGGCAGGCAAACACCATGTGATTTCTTTACAGCCACTCCTCCTCTTTCACACCTCCTTTCCTGTGTGAGGACATTTACGGTAGAACAATGCTGCTCTTTTCTTGCTGTAGATATTATCACTTACTGCTGCCATTCAGAGAATATAATAATTTATTGCTGGGGGAAGGAGTTCAGGAGAAATGGGACCACTAAAAAGACACGTTATTGAAGGCACAACAGAAAATTGCGTTAGACTTGTCAGTAAAAGCAGAAAAAGGAAGAGACCACTGTGGTACTCAGCAGAAGTGGCCAAAATCATAAAAAACTAAAAACTAGCATTTAGTCATTATAAAACAACCCAGAGCAATGAAGATAGGGAAATCTACAAGACTAGGCAGAAAGAGGCCAAGCAAGTTATAAGAACTTCTAAAGCGCAGGCAGAAGAAAAACTAGTTCAGTCTGTGAAAAAAGGGGATAAGACATTCTTCAGATATATAAATGAAAAAAGGAAATTAAAACAAGGAATAACTAAATTAAAAACAAAGGAAGGAAGGTGTGTAGAAGAGAATAAGGGGGTAGCCCTTATGAATACTTCTGTTCAGTTTTTACAGAAGAAAAAGAAGGAAAATGACCTCTATTAGAGAGGAAAACTAAGGAATCGTTTGATGCATATATCTTTACAGAGGAAGAGGTTCAATGTTTGCTTTCTAAAGTGAAGACAAATAAATCACAGGGGCCTGATGGGATACACCCAAAATTATTAAAAGAGCTCAGTGGTGAGCTAGCAAAACCGTTAACAGATTTATTTAACCAATCAATGGTAACAGGAGTCGTCCCGGAAGATTGGAAATTAGCAAATGTAGTACCCATTCACAAGAAAGGTAGTAGGGAGGAATCAAGCAACTATAGGCCAGTAAGTCTGACATCAATAGTGGGGAAATTAATGGAAACCCTACTAAAGGATAGGATTGTGGAACATCTAAAATCCCATGGATTGCAAGAGGAAAAACAACATGGGCTTACTTCAGGGAGATCATGTCAAACAAATATTATTGATTTTTTTTGACTGGGTGACTAAAATAATAGATGGCGGAGGGGCAGTAGACATTGCATATCTAGATTTTGGTAAGGCTTTTGACACTGTCCCACATAGAAGACTTATCAATAAACTACAGTCATTGAGCTTGGACTCCCATATTGTTGAGTGGATTAGGCAGTGGCTGAGTGACAGACAACAGAGGGTTGTAGTAAATGGAGAATATTCAGAGCAAGGTCTTGTCACCAGTGGGGACCTCAGGGATCTGTACTGGGACCAATATTGTTTAATATCTTCATAAGTGATATTACAGAAGGTCTAGATTGTAAGGTATGTCTTTTTGCTGATGACACAAAGATATGTAACAGGGTTGATGTTCCTGGAGGAATACGCCAAATGGAAAAGGGTTTAGGCAAACTACAAGAATGGTCAGAACTCTGGCAACAGAAATTTAATGTGGATAAGTGCAAAATAATGCACCTGGGGCATAAAAACCCAAGGGCAGAATATAGAATATTTAACACAGCCCTGACCTCAGTATCTGAGGAAGGGATTTAGGAGTAATTATTTCAGAAGACTTAAAGGTAGGAAGACAATGTAATAGAGCAGCAGGAAACGCTAGCAGAATGCTTGGATGTATAGGGATAGGTATAAGCAGTAGAGAGAGAGAAGTGCTCATGCCGCTGTACAGAACACTGGTGAGACCTCACTTGGAGTATTGTGCGCAGTAGTGGAGACCGTATCTCCAGAAGGATATAGATACTCTAGAGAGAGTTCAGAGAAGAGCTTCTAAACTAGTACATGGATTGCAGGATAAAACTTACCAGGAAAGGTTAAAGGACCTTAACATGTACAGCTTGGAATAAAGAAGAGACAGAGGGAATATGATAGAGACTTTTAAATACATAAAGGAAATCAACACGGTAAAGGAGGAGAGCATATTTAAAAGAAGAAAAACTACCACAAGAGGACATAGTTTTAAATTAGAGGGGCAAAGGTTTAAAAGTAATATCAGGAAGTATTACTTTACTGAGAGAGTAGTGGATGCATGGAATAGCCTTCCTGCCGAAATGGTCACTGCAAATACAGTGAAGGAGTATAAACATGCATGGGATAAGCATAAGGCTATCCTTCATATAAGATAGGGCCAGGGACTATTCATAGTATTCAGATTATTGGGCAGACTAGATGGGCCAAATGGTTCTTATCTGCTGACACATTCTATGTTTCTATGATAGTTTGAAAGAAAAGACATGTACAGTTTACAACACAGCATGCATACAGATAGTAAAAGCAATTGGCTGGCAGCCATTACACAGAGCTGCACTGACTGCTGGGAGTTGTACGGAAAAATAAAAAATTTTGGTGCATTTAGTTGTATTTTTTTAAATTAGCATAATAAAAAAAACAACCTACATAAATTGGGTAACCCTGTAACCATATGGACCTACGGAATAAATATGTGTCACTTTTACTGAAAAGTGCACTGCGTAGAAATGGAAGCCACTAAAAACTATATAATGGCGTGTTTTTTTTTTTTTGTTTTATCATAGATTTTATTATAGTTGATATACTGGGCTTTGTGTTACTATAGCTTATACTGTGCTTACATTTCTATTACTGTCATTGGGTGCATTGGTGTTCCTATAGTTGTAATACTATGCTTATGTTACTATAGGGGTAATTGTGTCACGTGAGTAGTAGTCATATGCTAGGCACTAGTGTTAAGTTGTTGATATACTGTACGTTAACGTTAGTCGGGGCTTGCGTTACTATTGCAGATACACTGGGCATTGAACGTTGCTTTAACTGACATTATGGGCCTATGTTAATATTTCTGGTAATTTGTGCCTTGTTATTGTTGCTTATAGATACTGTGTTTAGTGGTTAATCTAGCTGTTATGCTGAACATTCATGTTACTCGGGGCTTACGTTACTATAGCTCATATACTGTGCATTGATGTGATACAGTGCTTACATTATTTTGAATGAAATACCTAGCTTTAATGTTAACGGTTCCCTATGGTGTGACATACATACGGTCCCCTACAGGGTAATACGCATACAGTTCTTAGTTTAAATAGTTATTGTTGTGGTCTTTTGTTTCAGATATGTCACATTAGGCTTATATTATGTACACTATTGAAGTATCTTAGGCAGTAGTATTACATTTTCGTTTCACATGTGCTTAGTGTTAAGGTCTTGTCATGCGTGTATCTGTTGGGAAATTTGCTCTTATTGGTTATTTAACATGCTGGTCATGTAGTTTTCTTTTGGGATGAGTCTTAGGGTGCAGCAGTAATCATCTTATGCCTGCAAGTATGAGGATACTGCCTTACTGGTACATGAGACCTCAGGTTAAGAACGTCTTGTCCTTTATGTATTGTTTATGCGGGGTCTTTCCATTGTTTACACTTTATGTATGGCATGGTTCAATATGATTACTTATGTGTGTAGCATGGGATGTGTTGCATTTTTCAACATCTATTTCCCTCTTCTGGCTCTTCTTATTGAATACCTATTGACGTCTGTGCTTTGGCCACTTCTCAATCTAACAGACTCATTGTTCCATTATCTATATCTAGCACTTCCCCCTACATTTCCAATCTCGGTCACCTAGGTTTCCTTCTTTTCCATGTGCACCCTGATAGTACCATTCTGGTGGGCTGTGCTATGGCTTTAGTAGGACCAAGTGGTACATCCAGAATTCCATCTTGGTCTCTGCTCCCTAATGGCTGAGTCAGCATCTGGGTAAGGGCAGTCGGGGCAAGCTGTGTATAACTTGGTTGCCCCCTGACTGTAGAGCCTTAAGTTGGTCCGGTCCCTTTTAAGTAAGGTTTTGCTCCTCCCCCCCCCCCCTTTTCTTGTCTCCCTCTTCTCCTAGTCTGCCCAGATACTGGCAGGCTGGGTGAACTGGAGTTCACCCTATCAGGAGGGTCCTAGTTTCCTGAGCTTTGCCATACCCCTCCCACCAGTTATAAGGCAGAGGAACACCCCTTTTTCACTCACTCTGCCCCTGGACCCGGAGTTTTCCTTGTGGGTGCTGCCGGTCGGGTCATAGATCTTGCTGCGCAAATTAGGGCACGTATGGACCGGGAGGGTGAGGGGTGGCTCTCACACTTGATTGTTGAGCTTGCCTCCCCTCCGGTTCCACCGTCGGCTGCAGTGTCTCCTGCAGGGGGTAGGCGGTCCTCCAGGCAGTCCCGCCCTCCTACTTGCCTCAGCCCGAGCCTCTCTGCTCCCCCCCTGCTGCCTCCAGGGGCCGGTCACGTGCCTCAGCCTCTGCTGTGCGAAGGGGCACGTCTTCCGGTCTCCCTCCTCTCCTCCTCACTGTTCCGGTGGCCATTCAAGCAGCAGCAGCAGCTATGGGAGCTACAGATAGTGCTAGCTCTCTCTCCGACGCCGGGCTCCACACCTGGTACATCCTTCCTCCCTGCTCCTACAGCTCCTGACTCCTTGCCCCTGCTATTCCCCCTCTCTCAGGATGCCCCTGCGCCGTCTCCGGCTGCCGGGGATAGCTCACAGGCTGTTTTTGTTCAGCCTTTGCCCCCCCTTCCCCCCCTGCTCTCCCTGTCTTAGCTTCTGCTGCTGCCCTTGCAGTTTCTGCTGCTGTCCTTCCTCCTGCCCCTCCAGCTGTTTCCAGAGGTAGCAGGGAGCGTTCCTGTGCTGACTCCCAACACTTATCCCCCTCTAGGTCCAGGAGAGGGCACAGGCGTTCTCGCCACCGCTCTCGCTCGGGCTCTGGGATGAGGTTCAGGCGGTTTTCCCGGTCATCAAGGTCTTCCAGGCGGAGCGGGCGCTCCAGGTCCTCCTGCTGGAGGTCCCCTTCTACTTCATCCAGATCTAGCTCTTCGATGTCTTCTGGTGCGGGATCCAGGCGCAGGCCAGGCGCCGGGTTCCGGAGTTCAGATGCCTGCGGCGGTGGGAGAATGGTTACATTGATATTTGTTCCCTTATTTCCGCTGATTAACACACGGTGGATAAGGAGCGTAGAGCTTTTTGGGGATAGGTCTTTTGATTGTAAGCCCGGGTAGCCAAGACTATGTCTAACTGGTTGCAGGCGTTTAGTGTTTTGGGGTGTGTGATGGGGCAGAAGCATCCTGAACGATGTGCTGAACTGTTTATTTACCAGGACATGGTTTATTCCTCTTACAAGTCTCATGGCGGCACTGCTTGGTGGTGCTATGATGAGGAGTTCAGGAGGCGTCTTCAGCCTGAGATGGGGTGGGGTGTTAAGGTCACGGATGTGTGGCTGAGGCTTATGTTGTCCCCTAAGGTTCCACCCTTTCAGCCCGGGGCTGCTGTGTCGGGCCATTCTTCTGGTCCCGGTGCGGTGGCTATGCGCCGCCCAGGGGCGTGCTGGCTCTTCAATGAAGGCCACTGCCGTTTTTTCTAGTTGTGCACGAGCGCTCCTCCTTTGGGGGCGCTTATGCCGCTGTCAAATGCACCTGCCCCGCTGCCAAGACGGCCTCCGGCAACCCGAAGGACGTGAGCGTGGAAGCGATGGGCCCGTGGCTCAACCAGTACCCAAATAGGGAGGCTGCTGACTTGTTACGTTTTGGATTTTCTGTTCGTTTTTTCATCCCTTTTTTGTATGATGGTTCTCCTTGTTTTGCCCCTAACCTCAAATCAGCTAGCGCTCATCCGGTGGTTTTGCTTGCGAAGCTGTCGGATGAGGTGGCTAAGGTAGGATGGAGGGTCCATTTTTGTCTCCTCCTTTTCCGAACCTCAGGGTTTTCCCCCCTGGGTTTGGTTCCTAAGAAGGAGGAGTGGAAATTTCGGCTTATCCATCATTTGTCCTATGCTGAGGGTGCTTCCGTCAATGACGGTATTCCGTCGGGGGAATCTTCTGTGCAATACGTGTCGTTTGACAGGGCTGTTGATTTGGTCTGTATGGAGGGTAGGGGTGATTTGCTGGCTAAATCGGATGTGGAGTCTGCTTTTTGTCTCCTTCCGGTTCACTTGGATTGTCATCACTTGTTGGGTTGTTTTGTGGATGGCGATTATTTTTATGATGCTTGCCTCCAAATGGGCTGCTCTATCTTGCTACTATTTTGAGCTTTTTGGCTCTTTTCTGGAAGGGGTCGTTGGATATGAGACCGGTTCATTGTCTGTCACGCATTATTTGGACGATTTTCTGTTTGTGGGCCCGGCGGGTTCTGATCACTGTAGTTACCTGTTACACACTTTTCGTATTTTCATGGAGCGCTTTGGTGTCCTGTTGTCCGGGGACAAGACGGTGGGTCCTGGCACGGTGTTGTCCTTTCTTGGGATCGAGTTTGACACCCTGGCTATGGTTTACCGTCTCCCCACGGATAAGGTGGAGAAGCTGGGTGCTTTGTTGCTTGGTTTCCTGGGTGCTTCTAAGGTTTCTTTTGTCCAGTTTCAGTCATTGCTTGGTTTGTTGAATTTCGCTTGCAGGATTACGTCCATGGGCAGGGTTTTTTTCCTGCAGGTTGTCCTTGGCAACCAGATGCGCTAGGCGCCCGGGTAATCGCATCTGTGTCACCAGAGCCCTCAAGGCTGATATTTCAGTTTGGTTACGCTTTTTGGAGTCTTACAACGGGCGCACCTGTTTTCAGCTCCCGTTTGCGACTAATGGCGAGTTGGCTATGTTCACGGATGCATCTGGTTTGGTCGGCTTTGGTGCCATGTTTGGTTCTCAGTGGTGTGCGGGTGAGTAGCCCGATTCCTGGCATTCAGCTGGCTGGTGTCGGACTTTGGTGTTGCTGGAGCTGTTTCCTGTTGTAGCGGCAGTGGAGCTGTGGCGGGCCGCCCTTAGCGACTGCCGGGTTTTTGGAGTGACAACATGGGTGTTGTTTCTGCTATTAATGGTCTTTCTTCTGGCTCTCCTCCTGTGATAGGTTTGCTGCAGCACTTGATTCTTCGTTGCCTTGAATTTAATATCTGGTTTTGGGCCCAACATGTTCCGGGGGTTGACAATAAAGTTGCTGACGCTTTATCTTGTTTTCCTTGGCAGGATTTTCGTCAGTTGCTGCCCCAAGCGGATCTGGAGGGTTGCCTGTGCCCGGGCATCCTGTGTGAGATCGTGGAGACTGTTTGATGTCCCTGGTTAGGTCCTCTGTGGCTCTGGTCTCCTGGTCTTCTCATGGTAAGGCATGGGCTGAGTGTTTGGAGTTGGTGGGTTCTCGCAATGTTGCTAGCGTGGTTCCAGACAGGCTTGAGGTCACTCTGGACTATTTGTTAGCTCTGCGTCGGCAGTGTTTTTCGGGTTTGGTTGCTGCTCGCAGGATGTCCGGGGTGGCTTTTTATTTTCAGCTCTTGGGTTGGTCTGATGTCACTAAGTTTTTTTGTGGTCCGTCAGGCCCTGAAGAGTTGGTCGAGGGAGCAGGTCAGTCTCTATGTGCGTCGCCCAGTGTCTTCGGAAATTGTCGTACTTCTGAAAAAAATCATAACTTCATGGAGGAAAATTTATATGTTAAAAATTCTCATCTTCTAACCCCTATAACTTTTTTTATTTTTCCGCGTATGGGTCGGTATGAGAACTCAATTTTTTTGCACCGTGTTCTGAAGTTTTTATCGGTAGCATTTTTATATTGATCAGACTTTTTGATCGCTTTTTATAAATTTTTTCATGATATAAAAAGTGACCAAAAATACGCTATTTTGAACTTTGGAATTTTTTTGTGCATACGCCATTGACCGTGCTATTTAATTAATAATACATTTTTATTATTAGACATTTCCGCACGCGGCGATACCACAAGTGTTTATTTTTATTTTCACAGTTTATTTATTTATTTTTTATGGGAAAAGGGGTGTGATTCAAATTTTTATTAGGGAAGGAGTTAAATGACCTTTGTTAAAGGGGTATTCCAGGCCAAAACTTTTTTTTATATATCAACTGGCTCCGGAAAGTTAAACAGATTTGTAAATTACTTCTATTAAAAAATCTTAATCCTTCCAATAGTTATTAACTTCTGAAGTTGAGTTGATGTTTTTTGTCTAACTGCTCTCTGATGACTCACGTCCCGGGAGCTGTGCAGTTCCTATGGGAATATTCTCCAATCATGCACAGCTCCCGGGACGTGACATCATCATTGAGCAGTTAGACAGAAAACTTCAGAAGCTAATAACTATTGGAAGGATTAAGATTTTTTAATAGAAGTAATTTACAAATCTGTTTAACTTTTCGGAGCCAGTTGATATATATAAAAAAAGGTTTTGCCTGGAATACCCCTTTAACTTTTTTTTCCACTTTTTTTTTGCAGTGCTATAGCTCCCGTAGGGAGCTATAGCACTGCACACACTGATATCTTATGCTGATCCCTGCAAAGCCATAGCTTTGCATGGATCAGTGAGATAGGGGCTCGATTGCTCAAGTCTGTAGTTCAGGCTTGGAGCAATCAAACCCTGATCGGACACGACGGAGACAGGTAAGGGGACCTCCGCTTACGTCCTAGCTGATCGAAACATCCCGATTTTATTGCCATGTCCCGATCAGCCTGACTGATCTGCCGAAGAAGCGTTTACTTTCACTTTCAGACGCAGCGATCAACTTTGATTGCCGCGTTTGAAGGGTTAATAGCTGTTTGCCCAGGGTCCCGATCCGGAGTGATGCGGGGTCACGGCGTGACCCCGCTTTAAACTCCGGGACTGGGCGTAGGGCGTACAGGTACGCCCTACGTCCTTAAGAGGTTAAAAACCGTATACGGTTTGAAAAGTGATGTCCGGTTGTATCCTTTTATTTTTTTTTACTTTTCACTCCATTATGAATAACGTTTCACTTGTTTGATTGAAAAAAACTGTGCAAAGTCAAAAACCGTATGGTGCAAACCGGATGAAACCGTACGCACATACGGTACTCTACGGTTCCCATTGATTCCCAGGTTTTAAAAAAACGTATATGGTTTCAATAGTTTTTCACCCGGACCAAAAACCGTGGTAGGCTACGGTTTTGGGTACGTGAAACAATGGACAAAACCGTACAAGACGCAAAACGGATGCAGCCGGATGCATTGCTTGGCATATGGTTTTCAGTGAAGAGTCAATGCATACAGTTTTCAATACGGTTCCATACGGTTTTCAGATTGAAAACTTATATGGGAACGTAATGCAAAAAGGTGGTGTGAATGCACCCTAACTGGTATGATCCCCTTGTGCAGCCATATCTGCATCTACATTTCTTCTATATGTTGATCAGTCTTGAACATAGGCTTGCACAGGGGCAGGCTGAGCTGGGGGTCAGGGCCGCCACCACACAGGGGCATCGCTAGGAATAAATACAGGCCACAGATAGCCGCGTACTGCCCGCTCTCCTATGTAACCCACAGCAGGGAGAGAAAGAGACAGCAATGCCCTCCTCACTGCCCCTGCTTAACTGCTGCTGTGGCCAGGCAGGTGCATTGCAGCTGTATGACAGGTCACCTGACCCCACACAGGCATTTCCTAGTTGTGCTCCACCCCCTCAGGTCACATGACCCCACACAGGCATTTCCTAGTTGTGCTCCACCCCCTCAGGTCACATGATCTTACTGGACCCTGCTGCTGAGAAGTCTTCACAGGAAAAGTCATGCCCTGCCCCTTGCTGTAATGTGGAGGCAGTGCAGGTGTTGGGAGACTTACTTGCTGACTATGATGTCGCTTTTTGGCTTGAGTCTGCATTGTTACCTGGCTGTCACCAGTCCCCTCCATCCTTATAAGCATGCACCTCACTGACTGCTCCCCCATTGGGACCTCCAGAGACCACTCATTGTAGGCACCATCTGCCCTGGAGCTGATGCTCTACTCTGAGGTAAGATGACCTTACTATGTGTACTCGTATGCTTTATGCATTTGTTTTGTTGTGTATGTACTGTATAGCAGCCTGTGGCTCTCCAGCTGTTGCAAAACTACAACTCCTACCTTGTTCATACCGCCTTTGGCTGTCCAGGAATGATTGGAGGTGTAGTTTAGGCACAGGTTGGGGAAGCCTGATGTATACAGTAAATTATATGTATATATCTGCATATTGTGTATACAATGGGTATAATATATGGCAGTGGTCTTCAACCTGCGGACCTCCAGATGTTGCAAAACTACAACTCCCAGCAGCCGGCGGCTGTCCATTCATGTTGTAGTTTTGCAACATCTGGAGGACCGCAGGTTGGAGACCACTGATATATGGTATAAATTGTGATGGCACCGATACTGGACATTGGTACTTGTACTCTTACATATGTTCCCGCTACCCATCCCAATACCTGCAGAATTCATATTCCCCAACATTTTGGAAAAAGGAAGGATTCCCTACTTACCTACTTGGGGCTTGTACCTAATAGGGGGATTCCCTACCTACCTTAGTGGGAGCTTCTACCTAATAGGCAGATATCCTACCTATCTTCTGGGGGATTCTCTACCTACGTACTGGGGGCTTCTTTCTCACTGAGGGCCTCGTGCTTGACTTTCTAATACGACTTCACAAAGTCTAGAGCAGGGGTACTCAACTATTTTTAGTGAGGGTCCGCTCATCCAGGTCTGTCACCGGTAGAGGTCAGAGCTAAGCTCTAAAGCCTGGTTCACACCTATTGGCCACAGTGCCACGACGGATACAATAGGTAATATGGTTGAACTCTGGAGGATGTAAATGTACTGTTTCCTGTATTTTCTGAATACTGCCGCATACTGTACCTTTAAAAATAATGCAGCTGCCTACTGTACCCCTGAAAATAATACTGCCACATACTGTACCCCTATAAATGATACAGCTGCCTACTAGACCACTGAAAATAATATGGCTGCATACTGTACCCCTGAAAATAATACTGCAGCATACTGTACCCCTATAAATAATACACCTGCCTACTAGACCACTGAAAATAATATGGCTGCATACTGTACCGCTGAAAATAATACTGTCACAGACTGTATCTCTGAAAATACTGCTGCATACTGTATCCCTAAAAATAATACAGCTGCCTACTGTACCCCTGAGAATTATATTGCTGCATACTGTACACCTGAAAATAATACTGCCACAGACTGTATCTCAGCTACCGCATACTGTACCAATGAAAATAATACTGCCACAGACAATAAAATACTGCCCCTGAATGTAATAATGCCGCACTGTACCCCTAAATAAAATACTGCCACATGCTATACCCCAGAATATAATATTGCCACACACTGTACCCCTAAATATATTAATGCCACAAACTGTACCACTAAATATATTACTGCCACACACTGTACCCCCTGAATATAATACTGCCATATACTATACCCCTGTATATATTACTGCCTGCATGCTGTGCCCCTTTATAGATTACTGCCAGCATGCCCTACCCCTGGATATATTACTGCCTCACACTGTGCCCTGGTATAGTGCTGCCACATGCTATGCCCCTGATATATTACTGCCACATGCTGTGCTCTAGATATATTACTGTCAAATGCTTTATCCCTGGTATATTTCTACCACACGGTATGCCCCTGGTATAGTACTGCCACACCCTATATCCCTGTTATATTACTGGCACATGCTATAGGGGAGATTTATCAAAACCTGTGGACAGGCAAAGTTGCCCAGTTGCCCAAAGCAACCATTCAAATCACTTCTTTCATTCTTAACAAGGCTTTTGAAAAATGAAAGAAGCGATCTGATTGGTTGCTATGGGAAACTGGGCACTGGTTTTGATAAATCTCCCCCTTTGTCCCCAAATATAATTTTGACAAACACTGTGCCCAGTACCGACTTATTGTACCATAAAACAATGAATTATGCCGCTGTGCCCTCTCAATAAATGATGCCGCTGTTCCCTCTCAATAAATGATGCTGCTGTGCCCCCTCAATAAATGATGCCGCTGTGCCCCCTCAATAAAGGATGCCGCTGTGCCCCCTCAATAAAGGAATAAAGGATGCCGCTGCGCCCCCTCAATGAATGATGCCGCTGCGCCCCCTCAATGAATGATGCCGCTGCGCCCCCTCAATGAATGATGCCGCTGCGCCCCCTCAATGAATGATGCCGCTGCGCCCCCTCAATGAATGATGCCGCTGCGCCCCCTCAATGAATGATGCCGCTGCGCCCCCTCAATGAATGATGCCGCTGCGCCCCCTCAATGAATGATGCCGCTGCGCCCCCTCAATGAATGATGCCGCTGCGCCCCCTCAATGAATGATGCCGCTGCGCCCCCTCAATGAATGATGCCGCTGCGCCCCCTCAATGAATGATGCCGCTGCGCCCCCTCAATGAATGATGCCGCTGTGCCCCTTCTCACCCCCCCCCCGTCTTTCTGACAGGAGATCAGCATTGCTCAGTAGCTTCAGTGGCAGTGGAAGTAGACCGGGTCAGCAGTGCTCACAGCAGACTATGACAGGACACCAGTGTACCGGGCTGGCATTCACTTTTTCCCCCTCACTCAGCACATGATAAAAGATGCCGCCGAGACTAAAAACAGACGTGCGTGCCTGCGTGGACCACGTCTGTTCACAGCAGCCTCCCCGCCCCATCTCCTGGTATTAAGACCACGCAGCATGTTACGCTGCACCGTGCTACTTCCCAAAAGCCACCGCTGTATAAAGCAGTGGTGGCAATAACGGTGGCCAGAGCAGATGATGCAGGAAGCGCTAATAGCGCAGCCTGCATCACAAAAGTGCCGGGCGGGCGACACAGCGTTCGGCCGCGGCTATTTATTTGTATCGGTGTCTAAAGACACTTATACAAATGAATGAGGGGAGCTCAGCGGGCGGTCCGGATGTCTGGTGGCCGCGGTCTGGATTTAGACCGCGGTCCGCCAGTTGAGTACCCCTGGTCTAGAGCCACCTCTGCTGTCACATAAGATTTAAAAAAAAGTATTGGTAATTGATATTCGTAGGTAAAAAAAAAAGTGATTTAACCCTATACAACGCTTGGCAAAGCGTTATATAGGGTAAAATCTTTATCCTCACCTTCCCTGGGGGATGTTCCTGCCTGCGGGGATGGCGAGGATATGAACGTATAAACTGCTCCCCGCTGTGCCCGTAAGTAGTCCCCTGGGCGGGGTGGTCCTCTCACCTAGTCCAATTTATCAGCCGGCAGCGACACCCCCTCCGCTTGATTGATGGGCCACGTCATCACTCTGCTCACTGGACAGACGGAGCAAAGCAATGACGTGGCCCATCAATCAAATGGAGGGGGTGTCGCTGCCGGACGAAGAAAGCGACTAGGTGAGCCCAGGGGACTACTTACGGGGCCGGCGGGACTAGTTTATAAGTTCATATCCTCATCATCCCTGCAGGCACGAGTGTCCCCCGAGGATGGTGAGGATAATGATCTTACCCTATATAATGCTTTGCCAAGCTTTATACTGGGTAAAATCTGATGATTGGTTACCTTTAAAAGAATGGTATCAATTGTCCACCTCTCACATTTTTTTAAACATTTTATTATATCGTTTTTAATGGAACAACACTAAAGAAATTACCCTCTGCTACAATATAAAGTAGTGAGTACACAGCCTGTATAACAGTTTTTAATGTTGTGCCCCTCAAAATAACTCAACACACAGCCAATGAACTGTTGCTCCCCAGCCCCTCATACAGCCTTAGGCCACGACACTTCCACCATGCTTGACTGTAGGCAAGACATGCTTGTCTTTGTACTCCTCACCCGGTTGTCCCTACACTAAATCAAATTGGTCTGCATGGCTCATAAAGCCTCTTTAACCTGTTCAGGACACAGGGCGTATGCATACGCCCTGCATCCCGAGTCCTTAAGGACGTAGGGCGTATGGATACGCCAGTGGGAATTCCGGTCCCCGCTGCTAGCTGGTTGGGGACCGGACCGGGATGCCTGCTGAAATCATTCAGCAGGCATCCCGGCACATCGCCGAGAGGGGTCCTGAGACATGCGAGACATGCGATTTTCTGCTATTCCGGGCTGATCGGGTCTCTGGTGACCCGATCACCCGGAAAATAGGGATGATCGGAGCTGTCAGTGACAGACCCGATCATCCTAAGGGATAGGCGAGAGGTTGCAGTGCTGCAACCTCCTCCTATCCCCTGCCATTAGTCAGTACTGAGTACTGACCAATGGCAGTTGAAGACGGGGTTGCCATGGAAACCGCCCGCTCTGCCCACCCCTGGATGTCGGCAGAACAGGGGGGAGAAGATAGCGGCCGGTACCTGCAAAGAAGATGCTGTGGGGACCGCCGATCATCGGTGACAGCAGTGGAAATCAGCGGTGCAAGTAGGGAGGCGACGGCGTGGAGCATTAAGGGAGGTGGCAGTTAAGCGATATTTACTGCTGCCCTCCTAGTGGTTGCCAAACTGAAACTCCCAGCATACCCAGACAGCCAAAGGCTGTCTGGGCATGCTGGGAGTTGTAGTTTTGCAACATCTGGAGGGTCACAGTTTGGAGACCACTATTACAGTGGTGCCCAAACGGTAGCCCTCCAGATATTGCAAAACTACAACTCTCAGCATGCCTAGACTGCCCAGGCATGCTAGAAGTTGTAGTTCTGTAACATCTGTCCCTTCAGATTTTGCAATTTTCATGAAAATTTAGAAAATTGCTGCTCTACTTTGAAGCCCTCTAAAGTTTTCAAAAAGTAAAAATATGTCCATTTTATGATACCAACATAAAGTAGACATATTGTATTTGTGAATCAATATATAATTTATTTGGAATATCCATTTTCCTTACAAGCAGAGAGCTTCAAAGTTAGAAAAATGCTACATTTTCAAAATGTTCATGAAATTTTGGGATTTTTCACCAAGAAAGGATGCAAGTAACAATGAAAATTTACCGCTAAACTAAAGTAGAATATGTCACGAAAAAACTATCTAAGAATTACAATAATCGGTAAAAGCATCTTAGATTTCTTAGTGCATAAAGTGACAGTGGTCAGAATTGCAAAAAAAGGGCCTGCGTCCTTAAGGGGTTAAAAGGGATACTCCGCTGCTCAGCATTCAGAACAAAATGTTCAGAGTGCTTAGAGCTGCCGCCGGGGCTCGTGACGTCATGCCCCGCCCCATCAATGCAAGTCTATGGGAGGGGGCATGGTGGATGTCACGCCCCCTTCCATAGACTTGCATTGAGAGGGCGGGGCATGACATCACAAGGCGCCGGCTCTAATCGTTCGGAACATTTTGTTCTGAATATTGAGTTGCAGAGTATCCTTTTAAGGATGAAGCACAGTTTGCTAAAGTTGTGTAATTCTTTCCAGTCTGACCACAGTGCTCTCTGCTGCCATCTCTGTCAGTGTCACGAACTGTCCAGAAAAAAGCAAATTCCCATAACAAACCTCTCCTGCTTTTGACAGTCCCCAACACACAGAGGTGTCAGCAGAGCGCACTGTGGTCAGACTGGAAAGAACTACACAACTTCCTCTGTAGAATACAGCAACTAATAAGTACTGGAGGGATTAAGATTTTTAAATTAAAGTCATTTACAAATTAAACTTTTTGGCTCCAGTTGAATTGAAAACATTTTATTCCACCGGAGTACCTCTTTAAAGGGTACCTATTAGAGATGAGCGAAGTTACAGTGAACCTCGTGCCTCGGCGGTTGCTGACTTTTCCTGCATAAATGAGTTCAGCTTTCAGCTGCTCCGGTGGGCTGGAAAAGGTGGATACAGTCCTAGGAGAGAGTCTCCTAGGACTGTATCCACCTTTTCCAGCCCACTGGAGCACCTGAAAGCTGAACTCAGCAACTGCCTAGCCGAGAAGTTTGTGACGAATCGAATCACTGTAACTTCGCTCATCTCTAGTACCTATCATCAAAAAACTTTTATATGTTAAAGATAAATGCCTAATGAATCACTTTCTAATAGGATGTTATTAAAAAATTTCATTTATTTATTTTATTTTTTTTTATGTAAAAAAAAAAAACTCACCACTAGGGGTCTCCCTAGCAGTCCTGGCTGCAAGGCTTTTGTATTGATTTTGGACCCATGGCATTAGTCCAAAATCTGACTGCAGCCAGGACGGCAGGGCGCACTCCTGACATGGCCAAATGTCAGTGCAGCGCTGCTCTGCGTGAAGATTACAAGCTATGAACAATAAAACATCGCTACTACCACACCATCTAACACCACCGCCCCCAACACGTCACCCCCAAAGGACCCATTCACACTATGTATTTTCCAAGATGAATTTTGCAGAGGATACATTTTTTGTGGAATTCTGCTGCACTTTTCACACGGCAGAATTTTCAGACTCCAGAATTTACCAAAAGAATGAACATATTCATTCTTTTGGCAGGCTGTGCTTGGAAATGCATTTCCATCTGTGAAGATGGCCCATTTCTGAGCAGTCCTAGCGCTAGTTTGTTCTGCTGGCGCCCGCTAAAGATGGAATCTTTGCCTGGAATATCTCTGCAGTACGGCAGTGCTGATATATATATATATATATATATATATATATATATATATATATATATATATATACTTGGTACACATGTTACTTATGTCAACGACTAACATAGGATAGGTAATTTAACCCTTACCCACCCCCATTTATGAAAGTCAGGGGTTTTATTTAAAGTCCCATACAAGTCTATGGGAAATATGTTTCTGCATAACTTCCAAACAACTGGAAATATTTTGGTAATACTCACATGTCACAGGTCACATGTTACTTATATGTCCACTAAAAATATAGGATAGCTAATTTAACCCTAACATACCCTCATTTGCGAGGGTCGGGGTTTTTGTTTAAAGTCCAATGCAAATCTATGGGAAATGTATGTTCCAGCATAACTTCCGTACGGCTGGAGATATTTCGATAATACTTGGTCAAATGTTACTTATATGTCAAATAAAATATATAATAGTTAAATTAACCCTAACCTACCCCTATATGTGAAGGATGGGGTTTTTGTTTCAAGTTCCATGCAAGTATATAGGACTTCTGGTGCCAAACTCCACAAGCTCCGCTATACATCTCCTTGTGAATGCATCAGTCCGGCTGGCAAGCCACAACCTTCCCGGATGCCATACCCCATCTTGCAAAGACACGGCAACCTTTTAAGCCACACCCCTTTTATTTTCAGCCTACAATATCTTTACCACAACTCAGCCCCTTCTGAGGATGGGATATGAGGATTAGATATGGGGACTGGATATGAGGCCGGGATATGAGGTTAGAACATGAGGAGGGGATTTGGGGTCAGGATTTAAAGACTGGATATGAGGACAAAAGCTTCCTCCTTTGTTGCAATTCCTCCAATACAAGGATAAGGTAGGAAAAACTGGGCAGCGGCGGGTACTCAGCTAGTCTCCACTGAATCTGAGAATAATGAATATTTCAACAGCATTTTACACCGTTTTGCCAGCATAAACTGAGATTTAGTTTGCAGAGTGGGGCAGACAAACCCCCATTTGCTCGAATCCACATAGCCTTTCCAATAGGCCATGCCCCTTTTGCAAGCACGGACTGTCAAGGCATGCTGGGAGTTTTGCAACAGCTGGAGACACCCTGTTTGGGAAACACTACAGTGGGGTATTTTGGTGGAGGAAGCAAATCCCCAATTTAGGCCTCAAATGCACATGGCGCTCTCTCGCTTTGGAGCCCTGTTGTAGTTTAAGGCAACAGTTCAGTGCCACATATGGGGTATTTCAGTACTCGGGAGAAATTGTGTTACAAACTTTGGGGAGCTTTTTCTCCTTTACCCCTTATGAAAAGGTAAAGTTGGGGTCCATACCAGCATGTTAGTGTAAAAAAAAAAATAAAAAAAATTGAAAAAATTTACACTAACATGCTGGTGTTGCCCCATACTTTTAATTTTCACAATTACGGAAATACCCCATATGTGGACGCAAAGTGCACTGCGGACAAACAACATGGCTCAGGAGTGAGAGCGCATGTACATCTGAGGTCTAAATTGGTGATTTGCACAGGGGTGTCTGATTTTACAGCGGTTCCGACATGAACCCAAAACAATAAATCCAAAGCACAAAGAGTAGAAAAGACGGAGCACACACCTGTATGACTTTGCTGTTGAAGTTTATTTCCGGATAACCTCCATATACTTCGACATCCCATCACCCTGTGTTTCTAGCAGAGCTGGAATGGCAGGAACTTCACACCTTAGTCCAGGTGTGAAGCTCCTGCCACTCCAGCTCTGATAGGAACACGGGGTGATGGGATGCCGAAGTATATGGATGTTATCCCGAAATAAACTTCAACAGCAAACTCCTACAGGTGTGTGCTCCGTCTTTTCTTCTCTTTGTGCTTTGGATATATATATATATATATATATATATATATATATATATATATATTACATGTAGCACCGCTTTAAGACTGCTTACCTGCTGCACCCTCCCCCAGAGTGTTTCATAGACATTACTATCCATCCAGACACCTGCACGTGTAGCAAGCAGTGCCCGGTCTTTCTTTCTTTTGGTCATACAAAACAATACCCACATGTGACCCCCATTTTGGAAACTACACCCCTCACAAAATGTAACAAGGGGTATAGTGCGTCTTAACACCCCACAGGTGTTTGATGAATTTTAGTTGCAGTTGGATGTGAAAAAAAAAAGATAGTAAAAGCTAAATTTTTTATTTTCACAAGGGAAAATAGGAAAAAGTCCCCTCAAATTTGTAGCCCCATCTCTTCTGACTATGGAAATACCCCATATGTGAATGCAAAGTGCTCTGCGGGCAAACTACAATGCTCAGAAAAGGAGCGCCGTTGGGCTTTGGAAAAGAGAATGTGTCTGAAATTGAAGGTCATATGTGTTTACAAAGCCCCCATAGTGCCAGAACAGTGGATCTCCCCCCACATGCGACCCATTTTGGAAACTACACCCCTCACGAAATGTATTAAGGGGTGCAGTGAGCATTTACACCCCACAGGTGTCTGACAGATTTTTGGAACAGTGGTCCGTGAAAATGAGAAATTACATTTTTCATTTGCACAGCCCACTTTTCCAAAAATCTGTCAAATGCCAGTGGGGTGTAAATACTCACTGCACCCCTTATTAAATTCTGTGAGAGGTGTAGTTTCCAAAATGGGGTCACGTGGGGGGTCCACTGTGCTGGCACCACGTGGGCTTTATAAACGCACATGGCCCCCGACTTCTGTTCCAACCAAATTCTCTCTCCAAAAGCTCAATGGCGCTCCTTCTCTTCTGAACTTGACATCCACATATGGGGTATTTCCATACTAAGGAGACAAAGCCACCCAAAACTTACCCTATTTTTTCTATTACCTCTTGTGAAAATGAAAAATTTGGGGTAACACCAGCATTTTCGTGAAAAAAATAAGATTTTTCATGTCCAACTTTAGCGGAAATTTGTCAAACACCTGTGGGGTGTTAAGGCTCACTGTACCCCTTGTTACGTTCCTTGAGGGGTGTAGTTTCCCAAAAAGCTTGCCATGTGAAACGCCTAAAGGGTTAACAAAGAAACTTTTGTATACTTTGAGGGGTGCAGTTTTTATAACGGGGACATTTATGGGGTCAAATCCACTTCAAACCTGATCCCTGAAAAGTTCCAATTTTTTTAATTTTGTGAAAAATTGGAAAATTGTTGCTGAACTTTGAAGCCTTCTGATGTCTAATTTATGCAGGCTAAAGTCAGCAACCGCTGAGCCGCGAGGTTTGTGCAGAATCAAAGTACTGTAAGTTTTCTCATCTCTAGTGGACACATCTGTAATTCATTGCTGACCAACCAGATAGGTGGTGGGTAGGCAGTGAGAGCCTTTAGATGGGGGCCATGTAGGTTTTGGTTGGCAAATCTACAACTGACTTTGTCCTATTTCTGGTTATTAGTGTCTTGATAGGGAACTCCCATTATAGAGCATTTGATAGTTGCAAAGAATGGATGTCAGCATATTGAATTCTCTAAGGTATATAAGAGTTTGTGTGGACAGATGAGCAAAATATTTTATGCCCTTGAATTATTTTCTGCCTAACCACAGTGCTCTCTGCTGACACTTCTGTCCATGTCAGGAACTGTACAGAGTAGGAGTTAATCACCATAGCAATAGTCTCCTGCTCTAGACAGTTCCTGACATGGACAGAGGTGTCAGTAGAGAGCCTTGTGGTCAGAAGGAAAAGAACAACTAAACTTCCCCTGGCGCATACATCAGCTGATAAGTACTGGAAGGGTTAAGATTTTTTCATAGTTTTAATTTAATTTCTGAGTACCCCTTTAACCAACTCAGCAGTTCTTCTGGATGTGAAATTATTTAGGTTGATGTTTAAAGTTAAAATTGCTGAACTTTAGTGCTTAATAATAATTATTTTTTTCCCCTCATCGTGAGTGGCACAGACCTTTACAATAATACATACTGTACTTTTAGTTATGATAGATACACATAACAAAAAAATTATCAAAGTAAAACTGAAAACCGTTAATGTTCTGCAATTCTCACATTTCTGTATATCATTCTTACAAACTCATTTTACTTTATTTATAAAATAACAGAAATGGATATGAATGAATGAATATTCATGAGCATATGGTTATAGATATTATTACCGTAGTTTTCATGATACATATATTGATTTTCAGAAGAAACCACAAGTTCTGCAAAGTAAGCTGTAAAAGAAAATGATAATGGTAAATATATAATCAAGAACATTTTACATTATGTAACATAGCAACATAGTTCCTAAGGTTAAAAAAAATACAAAAACCATTCACGTATTCTGCCCCTAGACATCGTATACCCTATCTAAAGGATAAGGGATAAGATGTTTGATTGCGGTGGGTCCGGCCGCTGGATATTGCTGCTGGTACCCCGGCGTTCTGAACATCATTCAGAACACCAGCTTTGGGTAGCTGTGGTTGTGATGTCATGCCATTCCCCCTCCATTCATGTTTGTGAGGGGACGTGGCAGGACCATGGCCACACAAAGCTGTTGCCGACCAGGAGATCACTGGGGGTCCCAGCAGTTGGACTCCCCTTATTAGACATCTTATCCCCCTATCCTTTGGATACCAGATAAGATGTCTATGTCTAAGTTCAACCTATATCCCTGCTGTATCTCTACAATGTTGCTCTAGAGGAAGGCAAAAAAAACCTTCATAAGGCTGAAGCCAATTGCCCCATATCTGGGCAAAAAATTCCTTTTGGTCTTTGAATATAGCAATGAAAATAAATCCCTGGGTCAAGGTTCTTTCCCTATAAATCTAGTATCCATGACATGTTAGGTTATTACTCTCTAGAATTGCATCTCTGGCAGAGAGTTCCATAGTCTCAGTGCTCTTACAGTAAAGAACCCTCAGCTGTGCTGATGTAGAAGCCTTCTTTCCTCTAGACGTAGAGGATGCCCGCTTGTTGTATATACAGTCTTGGGTATAAATAGACCATGGGAGAGATCCCTGTACTGCTCCCTGATCTATTAATACATAGGTATTAGGTTACCCCTTAACTAAATAACCCCAATTTTGACCATCTTTATGGGTACTGTAGTCCTCCCATTCTTTGAACCCTCTCCAGCTCCACTATATCTTTCTTGTACACTGGTGCCCAGTACTGTACACAGTATTCTATGTGTGGTCTGACTAGTAATTTGTACAGTGGTAGAATTATTTCCTTATCTATTGATGGACCCCATGATTTTATTTGCCTTGGCAGCAGTTGCCTGACATTGATCACTATAGGTAAGCTTACTGTTATTTACTATTAGGCCATGTTACTTTGGCCAGTTGCAAAGAGCATCATTTTCCCTGAAGGACCTGGCCGTTTCTGCATTACACAGACAATCACAGATTTGAAATGAGAACTGTGTAATGTTTAACCTCTCCCACTATTGGACATATACATATGTTCTATTTTCCTACAGGCTTGCACAATGGGGACCTATGCATACATCCTGTTGATCTACTGCTCTGTGCAATGTGCTACAAAAGATGGGCAGCAGGACCCATTTGTCAATCACAGCCAGGATTCCGCAGCTGCTGAGTTTAGTATCTGACCGGTACCTTCAGCTGTTGTATAACTACAACTCCCAGCTTGCACAAACAGCTAAAGTGCATGCTGGGAGTTGTAGTGGTGCATCTGTTGGTTGCATCACTACAACTCCCAGCATGCCCGTTGGCTGTCGGTGACTGCTGAGAGTTGTAGTTTTGCAACAGCTGAAGGCACACTGGTTGTGAAACACTGAGTTAAGTAACAAACCAGTGTGTCTCCAGCTGTTGCATAACTACAATCCCCAGCCTAAGTAGTATGCCTCCAGCTGTTGCATAACTACAAGTCCCAGCATGCCCTTCCGCTGTCCGTACATGCTGGGGGTTGTAGCTTTTGCAACAGCTGAAGGCACACTGGTTGCAAAACACTGAGTTTGTTACCAAACTCGGTGTTTCACAACCAGTGTGCCTCCAGCTGTTGCAAAACTTCAACTCCCAGCATACACTGATAGACCGTAGATGCTGGGAGTTGTAGTTTTGCAACAGCTGGATGTCCCCCCCCCCCCCCTCCCCAATGTTAACGTACAGGGTACACTCACATGGGCGGAGGTTTACAGTAAGTATCCGGCTGTGAGTTTGAGCTGCGGCAAATTTTCTGCCGCAGCTCAAACTGCCAGCGAGAAACTACTGTGAACCCCTGCCCGTGCGACTGTACCCTAAAAACACTACACTACACTAACATAAAATAAAAAGTAAAAAACACTACATATACACATACCCCTACACAGCCCCCCTCCCCAATAAAAATGAAAAATGTCTGGTACGCCACTGTTTCCAAAACGGAGCCTCCAGCTGTTGCAAAACAACTACTCCCAGTATTGCCAGATAACTACTGACTGTCCAGGCATGCTGGGAGTTTTACAACAGCTGGAGGCACCCTGTTTGGGAATCACTGGCGTAGAATACCCCTATGTCCACCCCTATGCAAGTCCCTAATTTAGGCCTCAAATGCACATGACGCTCTTTCGCTTTGGAGCCCTGTCGTATTTCAAGGCAACAGTTTAGGGTCACATAAGGGGTATCGTCGTACTCGGGAGAAATGGTGTTACAAATTTTGGGGGGTATTTTCTGCTATTACCCTTTTTAAAAATGTAACATTTTTGGGAAACCAAGCATTTTAGGTAAACAAAAAAATTTTTTATTTTTTTTTTTCATATGCAAAAGTCGTGAATCACCTGTGGGGTATAAATGTTCACATTACCCCTTGTTACGTTCCCTGAGGGGTCTAGTTTCCAAAATGGTATCCCATGTTTTTTTTTTTTTTTTTTTTTGCTGTTCTGGCACCATAGGGGCTTCCTAAAGGTGACATGCCCCCCAAAAACCATTTGTCGCTCCTTCCCTTCTGAGCCTTCTACTGCGCCCGCTGAACAATTAACATAGACATATGAGGTATGTGCTTACTCGAGAGAAATTGGGTTTCATATACAAGTAAAACTTTTCTCCTTTTTACCCCTTGCAAAAATTCAAAAATTGGGTCTACAAGAACATGTGAGTGTAAAAAATGAAGATTTTGAATTTTCTCCTTAACTTTGCTGCTATTCCTTTGAAACACCTAAAGGGTTAAAACACTTACTGAATGTAATTTTGAATACTTTGGGGGGGGGGGGGGGGCAGTTTTTATAATGGGGTCATTTGTGGGGTATTTCTAAGATAAAGACCCTTCAAATCTGAACTGGTCACTGAAAAATAGTGAGTTTGAAAATTTTGTGAAAAATGTCAAAATTCCTGCTGAACTTTGAAGCCCTCTGGTGTCTTCCAAAAGTAAAAACTTGTCAATTTTATGATGCAAACCTAAAGTAGACATATTGTATATGTTAACCAAAAATTTTTTTATTTGTAATATCCATTTTCCTTACAAGCAGAGAGCTTCAAAGTTAGAAAAATGCAAAATTTTCATTTTTTTCATCAAATTTGGGGATTTTTCACCAAGAAAGGATGCAAGATACCATAAAATTTTACCACTGTGTTAAAGTAGAATATGTCACGAAAAAACAACCTCGGAATCAGAATAAGTAAAAGCATTCCAGAGTTATTAATGTTTAAAGTGACAGTGGTCAGAATTGCAAAAAATGCTCTGGTCCTTAAGGTGTAAAATGGCCTGGTCCTTAAGGGGTTAATATCCACTGTGATGGTGCTTTGAAGAAAAGACCCTTTAGGGGACATTTATTAAACTGTTAACACAGTCTATATTTGTCTCTCAGAAAGTCTCAGGGGGTTATTTAGTGCAGGTTATGTTTCAAATGACATTTTAGCTTTAATCTGAATGGTAATCTAATAATATATAAAATTCTAAAATACAATTTAATCCCAATGATGCCAAACTATTTTTATTTTTTTTTTGGTCATTTTGTTATTCTTGTTGATGTCTTCAAATTTTTTGTTATGGTTTTCTAGATTTTAGTGCTCCAATTTCACTTTTGTGGCTGATTTGAAGAAAGCATAGGAATTTGTGCATGGTGCAATTTAGTCTCTGGAGATTTCTCAAAACGTTTAGTGGAAGCGTGGTGCAGTTTACCATGACAACCAATCAGATATCTTCTTTAATTATTTAAAAGCAACCTGAATGGTTTCTATGGTCAACTGCACCACTCTTCCTCTACACGTTGTCATCAATCTCCCCCTTTTGGATTCCACAACACTATGCTGCTGAATGACTGTGCCTAAGGCTATGTCCTCACAGCGGAATGTCCACAGGGAGAATCTCTAAGGGGGGCATTTACTAAGTGGTTTAGTCATTTTTTTTCTGACTATTTTTGGCGCAAAATTGTCGCAATTGCGCCTACCCTATAAATTGTGCGACTTTCCCTAGCAAGAGCTAGAAAGTAAAAAAAAAATTTCCCGCTTAATTTACGCAATTTTTCAGTTTTTACTTGCAGTGGTCAGGAATTTATTAACTGAGACAGTCGCAGTTGCGCAATAAACTGTCGCAACGGCCATAAAAATTGACTAAATTTACTCCAGCTCCAACATGGAGCAGGCAAAGCTACTGCCGCCCGGGCTCCGACATACTTTCTCCCCGCTACCCTCACTGCGCTACCAGGACACTACAGTGAATTACATCCCCCCCCTCTCACCTGCCGCGCCACACAACTCCCATCTGTCTGCTGTTGCAAGACTACAAGTCCCAGCATGGCCTTACAGTGAGGACACGCTGGGAGTTGTAGTCTTGTAGCAGCGGGAGCTGAGCGGCGCGGGCGGGAGACAAGGGGGGGGGGGGGGCAGCGGGGAGGCCGTATGAGGAGCCCGGGCGGGAGACAAGGGGGGTAGCGGGGAGGCTGTATGAGGAGCCCGATAGGCTGCACTGTAATGTCAGCCCGGGCTCCTGCCCTGAGAGCCATAGGCTTTGGCTGTCAGGGCATGCTGGGTGTTGTAGTTTTGCAACAGCTGGAGGGCCACAGTTTGCAGACCACTGGTGTGTGGTCTGTAAACTGTAGTCCTCCAGCTGTTGCAAAACTAAACAGCTGAAGGGGACCGGCGAAGAAGTTCACTTACCCTTCCGAGGCTCCAGCGACGATCGCTGACGGAGATCGTCGCGCGGCACTGTCGCGCGGCAGTGTCGTGCAGCGCTGGATCCTACGGAAGCCGGTAAGTTGCGCAGGCTTCCCAACCAGGGTGCCTCCAAATGTTGCAAGACTACAACTCCCAGCATGCCTGGACACCCTTTGGCTGTCCGGGCATGCTGGGAGTTGTAGTTTTGCAACAGCTGGAGGCACCCTTGTTGGGAAACACTGGCCTAAAACAGTGTTTCCCAACCAGGGTGCCTCCAGATGTTGCAAGACTACAACTCCCAGCATGCCTGGACAGCCATTGGCTGTCCGGGCATGCTGGGAGTTGTAGTTTTGCAACAGCTGGAGGCACCCTTGTTGGGAAACACTGGCCTAAAACAGTGTTTCCCAACCAGGGTGACTCCAGATGTTGCAAGACTACAACTCCCAGCATGCCTGGACAGCCATTGGCTGTCCAGGCATGCTGGGAGTTGTAGTTTTGCAACAGCTGGAGGGCCACAGTTTGCAGACCACTGGTTTGTGGTCTGTAAACTGTAGTCCTCCAGCTGTTGCAAAACTAAACAGCTGAAGGGGACCGGCGAAGAAGTTCACTTACCCTTCCGAGGCTCCAGCGACGATCGCTGTCGGAGATCGTCGCGCGGCACTGTCGTGCAGCGCTGGATCCTACGGAAGCCGGTAAGTTGCGCAGGCTTCCCAACCAGGGTGCCTCCAGTTGTTGCAAGACTACAACTCCCAGCATGCCTGGACAGCCTTTGGCTGTCCAGGCATGCTGGGAGTTGTAGTTTAGCAACAGCTGGAGGCACCCTGGTTGGGAAACACTGGCCTAAAACAGTTGGGAAACACTGGCCTAAAACAGTGTTTCCCAAACAGGGTGCCTCCAGATGTTGCAAGACTACAACTCCCAGCATGCCTGGACAGCCAAAGGCTGTCTAGGCATGCTGGAAGTTGTAGTCTTGCAACATCTGGAGGCACCCTGGTTGCGAAACACTGTTTTAGGCCAGTGTTTCCCAGCCAGGTTGCCTCCAGATGTTGCAAAACTACAACTCCCAGCATGCCTAGACAGCCTTTGACTGTCCAGGCATGCTGGGACTTGTAGTTTTGCAACATCTGGAGGCACCCTGGTTGGGAAACACTGTTTTAGGCCACTGTTTCCCAACCAGGGTGCCTCCAGATGTTGCAAGACTACAACTCCCAGCATGCCTGGACAGCCTTTGACTGTCCAGGCATGCTGGGGCTTGTAGTTTTGCAACATCTGGAGGTACCCTGGTTGGGAAACACTGTTTTAGGCCAGTGTTTCCCAGCCAGGTTGCCTCCAGATGTTGCAAAACTACAACTCCCAGCATGCCTAGACAGCCTTTGACTGTCCAGGCATGCTGGGACTTGTAGTTTTGCAACATCTGGAGGCACCCTGGTTGGGAAACAGTTTTAGGCCAGTGTTTCCCAGCCAGGTTGCCTCCAGATGTTGCAAAACTACAACTCCCAGCATGCCTAGACAGCCTTTGACTGTCCAGGCATGCTGGGACTTGTAGTTTTGCAACATCTGGAGGCATCCTGGTTGGGAAACACTGTTTTAGGCCAGTGTTTCCCAGCCAGGTTGCCTCCAGATGTTGCAAAACTACAACTCCCAGCATGCCTAGACAGCCTTTGACTGTCCAGGCATGCTGGGAGTTGTAGTTTAGCAACAGCTGGAGGCACCCTGGTTGGGAAACACTGGCCTAAAACAGTTGGGAAACACTGGCCTAAAACAGTGTTTCCCAAACAGGGTGCCTCCAGATGTTGCAAGACTACAACTCCCAGCATGCCTGGACAGCCAAAGGCTGTCTAGGCATGCTGGGAGTTGTAGTCTTGCAACATCTGGAGGCACCCTGGTTGGGAAACACTGTTTTAGGCCAGTGTTTCCCAGCCAGGTTGCCTCCAGATGTTGCAAAACTACAACTCCCAGCATGCCTAGACAGCCTTTGACTGTCCAGGCATGCTGGGACTTGTAGTTTTGCAACATCTGGAGGCACCCTGGTTGGGAAACAGTTTTAGGCCAGTGTTTCCCAGCCAGGTTGCCTCCAGATGTTGCAAAACTACAACTCCCAGCATGCCTAGACAGCCTTTGACTGTCCAGGCATGCTGGGACTTGTAGTTTTGCAACATCTGGAGGCACCTTGGTTGGGAAACACTGTTTTAGGCCAGTGTTTCCCAGCCAGGTTGCCTCCAGATGTTGCAAAACTACAACTCCCAGCATGCCTAGACAGCCTTTGACTGTCCAGGCATGCTGGGGCTTGTAGTTTTGCAACATCTGGAGGCACCCTGGTTGGGAAACACTGGCCTAAAACAGTGTTTCCCAACCAGGGTGCCTCCAGATGTTGCAAAACTACAAGTCCCAGGTTGGGAAACACTGTGCCCGGCCTCCGCCCCACCTTACTGTAAGGGCATGCTGGGAGTTGTAGTCCTGCAGCTGGGGGCAGGGGACAAGCTTGTCACTTGCCCACACATCTCCTGCACCACACAACTACAACTCCCAGCATGTCCTTACTGTAAGGGCATGCTGGCAGTTGTAGTCGTGCGGGGCGGGAGATGTGTGAGCAGGTGATAATAAATGTACTAACCCATTTTTTTTGTTTTCTTCTCATTTCAGATCCGTGTATCCTGTGGACTCCTTCGGATTCGGTGGACTACTTCGATGACCAGCGTTTTTCTTTGTTTGATTTTAATAAAATGGTTAACGAGGGCTTGTGGGGGAGTGTTTTTTGTAATAAAAATTTTTTAAAACCTGTTGTGTTTTTTTCTTACTTTACTAGACAGGCTTAGTAGTGGAAGCTGTCTTATAGACAGAGTCCATTACTAACCTGGGCTTAGCGCTAGCCACAAAAACAGCTAGCGCTAACCCCCTATTATTACCCCGGTACCCAACGCCACAGGGGTGCCGGGAAGAGCCGGTACCAACAGGCCTGGAGCGTCAAAAATGGCGCTCCTGGGCCTAGGCGGTAACAGGCTGGCGTTATTTAGGCTGGGGAGGGCCAGTAACAATGGTCCTCGCCCACCCTGGGAACGTCAGGCTGTTACTGTTTGGTTGGTATTTGGCTGAGAATGAAAATAGGGGGGACCCTATGCGTTTTTTTTTTTTTAAATAAATAATTAAATATATTAAAAAAACGCATAGGGTCCCCCTATTTTTATTCTCAACCAAATACCAACCAAACAGTAACAGCCTGACGTTCCCAGGGTGGGCGAGGACCATTGTTACTGGCCCTCCCCAACCTAAATAACGCCAGCCTGTTACCGCCTATGCCCAGGAGCGCCATTTTTGACGCTCCGGGCCTGTTGGTACCGGCTCTTCCCGGCACCCCTGTGGTGTTGGGTACCGGGGTAATAATTGAGGGTTAGCGCTAGCTGTTTTTGTGGCTAACGCTAAGCCCGGCTTAGTAATGGACTCAGTCTATAAGACAGCTTCCTCTACTAAGCCTGTCTAGTAAAGTAAAATAAAACACAACAGGTTTAAAAAAAAATTTATTACAAAAAACACTCCCCCACAAGCCCTCGTTAACCATTTTATTAACATCAAGCAAAGAAAAACGCTGGTCATCGAAGTAGTCCACCGAATCCGAAGGAGTCCACAGGAGACACAGATCTGTAGAAGAAGTAACCAAAAAAAAAAAAAGTAAGTACATTTAGGGAGAAAAAAACTGTGTTAAAAAAATGTAATAAACACACACACTAAACGCCGTTTACCACTTCTGAGCCATAACTACAATTTACAGTGATCCCTCAACTTACAATGGCCTCAACATACAATAGTTTCAACATACAATGGTCTTTTCTGGACCATCGTAAGTTGAAACCAGACTCAACATACAATGCTACAGACAGTCCAGATCTGTAAAACGTGTCAATGGCTGGAAGAACCAACCAATCAAAATGGGCATTCACTGGTAAAACCCCTGTATTACTGAAGTGTATGCACTGACTGGTGTCTGGTATTACATGTTCTGTACACTTTACCTGTATCAGGGTTAGCTGCTCTTTTGGACACCAGGTGAGGGCGACTCCATTACTTGTTTGGGACATTGCCTGTACTGTACAGGACCCCTGAAGAAGCTCCTGTCCTCTACATAGACAGTGTTTCCCAAGCAGGGTGGCCCCATCTTTTGCAAAACTACAACTCCCAGCATGCCCGGACAGCCTTTGGCTGTCCAGGCATGCTGGGAGTTATAGTTTTGCAACAGCTGGAGGCTCCCTGCTTGGGAAACACTGACATAGACAGTAATTTACAGCTCCCAGCAGATCTTTATTACTTTTATATGTAAGGATTTGCTTTATCTATATCAGTTATCTACTTATTTTTCTTTGTCACTTTTTCCTATTTTGGATGACATTTTGGTGCCTTTAGAACCAATTACCACGTTTCCATAGAGTTATGGTCTCAACATACAATGGTTTCAATTTACAATGGTTTTCCTGGAACCAATTAATATTGTAACTTGAGGGACCACTGTAGTTATTGAATTATTTAGATGTGGTGAAAAAGCTAAAAAAAAACTCAAAAACAAAAGATCCAGAAGGAAACCAGCAGCCAAACCTATTCAGACAGCTGGAAAAAGGAACAGACTATTTGCCTATGTGTGCCAAATTTATTAATGCCGTGCAGCAATTTAGTAAATTTGTCGCACATAGTCAAAAATGAAGTAGAAAAAAACAGGGTAAAAACCAGACTACATAGTAAAAGATTAGTAAATGCCCCCCTAAGTGCACATTCCGTACAGTGCGTGCGCTGGCAGAATATTCCTGCGCTTGGACCGCACAGGAATGGGCTGTCTCATAGACAGTTATGCATTCCGTGAGGCTTCAGCACAAAGAATGACCGCGTTCATTCTGTGTAGACACGGACAACGGAGTTTCCATTCGGGAACGATCTCCACTGTGTGCACTGAGCATGACTCTGCTGTAGTGGAATGTCCGTGGCTGATCACCACATGGATAATCCTCAGAGTTGAGTGCATAGGTCACTGTTTCTCAACTACTGTGCCTCCCAGCTGTTGTTGAACTGCACTTCCCAGCATGCCATGCCAGCCTTCCTTTGTTTGTTTATATGTAAAGTCAAAATTTTACCAAAACAGGAATTTGAACAAATGAGATTGTCTAATGCTTGTGAGGGCATGGAGGCTGATAAAAAGGTAGAATATTAAAGGGGTATTCCAGGATTTTTTGTTATTTGACTATGCTACAGGGGCTGTAAAGTTAGTGTAGTTCATAATATAGTGTCTTTACCTGTGTGTGATGGTTTTCTCACAATTCTTCTTCAGCATACAAAATGACTGTTGTCTCAGATATTCCCAGCTTGCAATACGGCCGAGACCTGACTCACTAGTCAGCTGACGACAGGGAGCCTGTCTGCTTCAATGGGTGGAGGGATCGCTTGGTGGGATAGAGATCAATCTGCAACAGCTGTATGCACCCTGATTGAAAACCACACTGATTTGAATGGATGCAGCTCATTTATGTTTCAATGGGTAGGGTGGCTGATGTGTAGGAGGGAGGAAATTATGGGACTTGTAGTCAAAAAAAGAAAAGTCAAACAGGAAATGCCAATTCACAAACAGCTAGCCACAGTGTTATGGTAATCTTACAACATGGCCATTTAGCCCCAAGACAAGTGCAGATCCTTCCTAAGCATGTCCATTACTGTCTGCCAGGTACCTACTAAAATCACCTTATGCTGGATAACCCCTTTAAGGCTAGAGGGGGGGGGGTGCTGGGGCATGGAGGAAAAGGCCAAAAGATGAGAGGGTAAAGTGAGTTAGTTTGGGAGGCTTATTCTAAAATGGATATTGGTGGTTTGTGGGCATGGAACTTGCGACTTTTTAAATAATTTTATCAGGCTGTTCGGCTTTAGAGACTTGTCTGGTCTAAAGTACTGCAGAGAATAGACAATGATAGTAAATCTCCCCCTTTGTGTTCATCTTTGTGTCAATGTCAAGTTATACCTCTGACACAAAGTAAGAAACTGGACTAATTGTTCTATGGGAAGGTTAGTGTTTTGGCATTGACAATGTTACTGCATATGTGTGCAGTGAAATAAAATAATAATACCATGATAATAATGACCATCAATCTCCTCAGCATTGTGCAGGGCTTTGTGGCAGAGTGTCTAACTTGTAATAATGTTGCGAGAACAATCACAATTGTCTTCAGTGACTAAGTTTACAGAACAGTTGATAAGCGTATTGTGTTTCTGCAGATTTAGTGGCACCATGACATTTCATACAATGTCATTTTTTCTTGCTATCACCATCTCTAAATGTCGTACAAGTACTACAAATCAGTAAGGAAACTACAAATAAAGTATTGTTATTAGGGTAATGAAGTCGGTATTTACAGCATTAAAGGGGTTATCCAGCATAAGGTTATTTTAGTACGTACCTGGCAGACAGTAATGGACATGCTTAGGAAAGGATCTGCGCTTGTCTTGGGGCTAAATGGCTATGTTGTGAGATTACCATAATACTGTGGCTAGTTGTTTGTGAACTACTATTTCCTGTTTGATTTTTCTTTTTTTTACTACAAATCCAACAATTCCATCTTCCTCCCTCCCACACATCAGCCACCCTACCCATTGAAACATAAATGAGCTGCATCCATTCAAACCAGTGTGGTTTTCAATCAGGATGCCTACAGCTATTGCATTAGTTGCAGATTGATCCCTCCACCCATTGAAGCAGACAGACTCCCTGTCGTCAGCTGACTAGTGAGTCAGGTCTCGGCCGCATTGCAAGCTGGAAAAAATCTGAGATAACAGTCATTTTGTATGCTGGTAAAAATAAATATTGGGGTGAAAATCACAGAAGAATTGTGAGAAAACTATCACACATAGGTAAAGACACTATATTATGAACTACACAGTAACCCCGCGTCATATCACGGCAGCCCGGCGTCATAGTGAAGCCGGGACCCGCCTCTAATAGCGCGCAGCGCCGATCGCGGCGCCGCGCGCTATTAACCCTTTAGCCACGCGCTCAGAGCTGAGCCGCGCGGCTAAAAGTGAAAGTGAAAGTTCCCGGCTAGCTCAGTCGGGCTGTTTGGGATAGCCGCGGCTAATCGTGGCATCCCGAACAGCTGACAGGACAGCCCCTTCCTGCCTCCTCGCTGTCCGATCGCCGAATGACTGCTCAGTGCCTGAGATCCAGGCATGAGCAGTCATGCGGCAGAATCGTTGATCACTGGTTTCTTATGAGAAACCAGTGATCAATGATGAAGATCAGTGTGTGCAGTGTTAAATGTCCCTATGGGACCTATAACACTGCAAAAAAAAAGTGAAAAAAAAAAAGTGAATAAAGATCATTTAACTCCTCCCCTATTAAAAGTTTGAATCACCCCCCTTTTCCAATAAAAAAAAAAAAAGTGTAATTCAAAATTAAAAATAAACATTTATGGTATCACCGCGTGCGGAAATGTCCAAATTATAAAAATATATAATTAATCCGCTCGGTCAATGGCGTGCGCGCAAAAAAATTCCAAAGTCCAAAATAGTGCATTTTTGGTCACTTTTTATATCATTTAAAAATGAATAAAAAGCAATCAATAAGTCCTATCAATGCAAAAATGGTACCGTTAAAAACTTCAGATCACGGCGCAAAAAATGAGTCCTCATACCGCCCCATACACGGAAAAATTAAAAAGTTATAGGGGTCAGAAGATGACAATTTTAAACGTATTAATTTTCCTGCATGTAGTTATGATTTTTTCCAGAAGTCCGACAAAATCAAACCTATATAAGTAGGGTATCATTTTAATCGTATGGACCTACAGAATAAATATCAGGTGTCATTTTTACCGAAAAATGTACTACGTAGAAACGGAAGCCCCCAAAAGTTACAAAACAGCGTTTTTTTTTTCAATTATGTCGAACAATGATTTTTTTTTCCCGTTTCACCGTAGATTTTTGGGCAAAATGACTGACGTCATTACAAAGTAGAATTGGTGGCGCAAAAAATAAGCCATCATATGGATTTTTAGGTGCAAAATTGAAAGAGTTATGATTTTTAAAAGGCAAGGAGCAAAAAACGAAAATGCAAAAACGGAAAAACCCTCGGTCCTTAAGGGGTTAACATTTTATACTGCACATGGGTATACGTGTATGTCTTCATTGGGGGCTATTATGTGCATATTGGGACCCCAGGAATCGTGCAGATCAATAGCATGACTAGCAGCTGACTATATATTTCCTTTTTTTTTTTTTTCTTGTTCTCCTTAAGATATCTATTAGGTGCAGGGAGCAGGACCAGCTATATACTGTTGATATGTGAGTAAAGATAACAAATGGCACACAAATTTCCCCCCAGAAAACTCTCTTAGGGTAGGGTTATACGTGCTGTATTTTGCTGCATATTTGCCACTGCGTATTTTTCTACCCATTGAAATGAATAGGTAGCAAAATGTGCAGCTGATTTTGCTACCCATTGACTTCAATGGGTAGGAAAATGTGCAGCAGCAAATATGCTGCAAAATACAGCACATGTGACTTTACGCTCAGGGTCTATTCACACGTACAGTATCGTGCACATATTTTATGTGCAGGATTTTATGCTGCAGGTTTTAATGTAATCTAAATGACTGGACACAGCTTCAAATCCTGCGTATGAAATATGTGTAGGATACTATACATGTGAATAGACCCTTAATGAAGCTAAATGTGAAATTTTTTCCTGCAACCATCTGGTGAAAGATCCTGGACAAAACAGATTTGAGTGTAAATAGCAAAAGATAAATTCACATACATGGGAATATCTATGGCTGCTCAAAAAGTAAATATATAATTCCTTATCTTTCTGGCAATAGATACAATAACATGAGGTGTGTGGAGAGATTACTGCTTGTTGTTATTCAGATGGGTTTAACTGGTAGAAATGATCAGCATAACAAGGTGTCTCCACCCTCTACAGCAGTGGTTCTTAACCTTGTTGAAGGTACTGAACCCCACCAGTTTCATATGCGCATTCACCGAACCCCTCTTAATTGGAAAATTAAAATATGATTTTTTCAAATTCAAAACATAGGAGGTATATATTTATACATAGGTGCACAAAATGAACAAAACCATTAAGAACAAAGAACAAAACCATGAAAACTTGATTTTCACACAAAAACATAATGAATATTTACTACAAATCAATGTGACTTCTGCTGTTGTCTTTCAGAGACCAGTTCAGAAATGCGCGGCTTTACCTTGGCAAGTGTCACTCTCATGTCATTTTCGCAACAATGGCAGTGTTCCCCCACATTGGGCAGGCAGTGTTCCCCCACATTGGGCAGGCAGTGTTCCCCCACATTGGGCAGGCAGTGTTCCCCCACATTGGGCAGGCAGTGTTCCCCCACACATTGGGCAGTCAGTGTTCCCCCCCCCCACATTGGGCAGGCAGTGTTCCCACCCCCACACATTGGGCAGGCAGTGTTCCCCCCCCCCACATTGGGCAGGCAGTGTTTCCCCCCCCCCACATTGGGCAGGCAGTGTTTCCCCCCCCCACATTGGGCAGGCAGTGTCCCCCCCCCCACATTGGGCAGGCAGTGTCCCCCCCCCCACATTGGGCAGGCAGTGTGTCCCCCCCTCCCCCCCACATTGGGCAGGCAGTGTTCCCCCCCCACATTGGGCAGGCAGTGTTCCCCCCCCCCACATTGGGCAGGCAGTGTCCCCCCCCACCCACATTGGGCAGGCAGTGTCCCCCCCCACCCACATTGGGCAGGCAGTGTCCCCCCCCCACCCACATTGGGCAGGCAGTGTCCCCCCCCCACCCACATTGGGCAGGCAGTGTCCCCCCCCACCCACATTGGGCAGGCAGTGTCCCCCCCCACCCACATTGGGCAGGCAGTGTCCCCCCCCACCCACATTGGGCAGGCAGTGTCCCCCCCCCCACATTGGGCAGGCAGTGTTCCCCCCCCCCACATTGGGCAGGCAGTGTTCCCCCCCCCCACATTGGGCAGGCAGTGTCCCCCCCCCCACATTGGGCAGGCAGTGTTCCCCCCCCCCCACATTGGGCAGGCAGTGTTCCCCCCCCCCACATTGGGCAGGCAGTCTTCCCCCCCCACATTGGGCAGGCAGTCTTCCCCCCCCCCCACATTGGGCAGGCAGTGTCCCCCCCACCCACATTGGGCAGGCAGTGTTCCCCCCACCCACATTGGGCAGGCAGTGTCCCCCCCCACATTGGGCAGGCAGTGTTCCCCCCCCCCCACATTGGGCAGGCAGTGTCCCCCCCCCCACATTGGGCAGGAAGTGTCCCCCCCACCCACATTGGGCAGGCAGTGTCCCCCCCACCCACATTGGGCAGGAAGTGTCCCCCCCACCCACATTGGGCAGGAAGTGTCCCCCTCACCCACATTGGGCAGGCAGTGTCCCCCTCACCCACATTGGGCAGGCAGTGTCCCCCCCCCACATTGGGCAGGCAGTGTTCCCCCCCCCACATTGGGCAGGCAGTGTTCCCCCCCCCCCACATTGGGCAGGCAGTGTTCCCCCCCCCCCCACATTGGGCAGGCAGTGTTCCCCCCCCCACATTGGGCAGGCAGTGTTCCCCCCCCCCCACATTGGGCAGGCAGTGTTCCCCCCCACATTAGGCGGGCAGGCAGTGTTCAACCTGCGGACCTCCAGATGTTGCAGAACTACAACTCCCAGCAGGTTGAAGACCACTGATGTAGGCAGTCTTCCCCCACAGACATACAGCCTCAAGCCATATACAGTGTATTCCTCCTTCTCTATCCTCCGGTCCTCGGCACCTTCGTTTCCATGGGCACACACACGGGACTTCAGTGATGTCCCGGCGTGCGCTATGTCCTGGAGGCCCTGCATTTTTAACCTGTTAAGGACCAAGGGCGTAAACTTACACCCCTAGTCCCGCTCCCGTGATATAACGTGGTGTTACACGGTATCCCCGCATCATATCACGGCGGGCCCGGCGTCATAGTGACGCCGGGACCCGCCGCTAATAGCGCGCGGCACTGATCACGGTGCCGCGCCCTATTAACCCTTTAGCCGCACGCTCAAAGCTGAGCCGCGTGGCTAAAAGTGAAAGTAAAATGTGCCGGTTAGCTCAGGGAGCTGTTCGGGATCGCTGTGGTATAATCGCGGCATCCCGAACAGCTGTACTTCAGGAGGAAGGTCTCTTACCTTCCTTCCTGCAGTCCGATCGCCGAATGGATGCTTCAAGCCTGAGATCCAGGCTTGAGCATTCAATCACCGAAAACACTGATTGATCCATCTCCATAGGAATGCATCAATCAGTGTAAAAGATCAGTACATGCAATGTTATAGCCCCCCCCCCCCCCCCTGGGGGCTATAATATTGCATAAGAAAAGTGTAAAAAAAATCATTAAGCCTTTCAATTATCCCTTCCCCAAATAAAAGTTTGAATCACCCGGCATTTCCAAGAATAAAAAAAAACCCAGTGTAAATAAAAATAAACATTTGTGGTATCGCCGCGTGCGGAAATGTCCGAATTAGAAAAATATACCGCTTTTTAAACTGCACGTTCAATGGCGTACGCGCCAAAAAAGTCCAAAACAGCGTATTTTTGGTCACATTTTATATCGTGAAAAGATGAATAAAAAGCTATCAAAAAGTCCGATCAATGCAAAAATAGTACCGACAAAAACTTCAGATCACGGCGCAAAAAATGAGCCCTCATAGCCCCCTGAACATGGAAAAATAAAAAAGTTATGGGGCTCAGAAAATGACAATTTTAAACGTATACATTTTCCTGCATGTATTTAGGATTTTTTTTCAGTAGTAATACAAAATCAAACCTATACAAGTAGGGTAGCATTTTAACCGTATGGACCTAGAGAATAAAAAATGTACTACGTAGAAATGGAAGCCCCCAAAAGTTACAAAATTACATTGTTTTTCAATTTTGTCGCACAATGATTTTTTTCCGTTTCGCCGTAGATTTTTGGGTACAATGACTGATGTCATTACAAAGTAGAATTGGTGGCGCAAAAAATACGCCATAATACAGATTTTTAGGTGCAAAATTGAAAGAGTTATGATTTTTTAAAGGTAAGGAGGAAAAAACGAAAGTGCGAAAAACATCTGGTCCTTAACGGGTTAAACTTAACGCGTGGCCGCACAGAGTTAATAGTGATGGGGGGAATTGCCCCGTAGCTACAGGACTGACAAACATCGGCTTGGTTTGCCTGTCCTGTTGCCAATTGCTTGGTTTGCCTGTCCTGTTGCGACCTCCCCCGCAGAACCCCTAGGACTGACTCACCGAACCCCTGGGGTTAAGAACCACTGCTCTACAGGCTTTGCCATTTTTATTGAACTCTATAGACCTTTATGGAATTTATATATAGAAGAGTTAAAGCCCACATATAGCCCTGTAGAGACTTAAAGTGAACCTCCTAGTATGAGCCCTATTAATTAGAAATAAGTTTGTGTACAGAACTTGCTGGTCATTGTACGTTTGTCTCACCCACTTTACTGCCCAATATGGACTGCGTTACTTCATGCCAGTTCTAAAGCTCGGACGATAGTTGAACTTTGGAGGTACACTTTCAGGGTTATAGTTCAGGTACTGAAATTCCCATTAAAAAGTTATTGGTGGAGATTTATCAAAACCTGTCCAGAGGAACAGTTGCTGAGTTGCCCATAGCAACCAATATAATTGTTTGTTGCATTTTGCAAAAATGAAAGAAGTGATCTGATTGGTTGCTATGGGCAACTCGTCAACTTTTCCTCTGGATAGGTTTTGATAAATCTCCCCCATTATCTTTTCTTTTTGGCAAGAAAAAAAGCTATTTTATTTTCCTGTAATAAAATGCAGCTACTAAATGATAATATAATAATCTAAATTATGACATTGGATTTATTAATATCCAGGAGTCAACGGATACATTTATTTGATGCTTGTTTAAATAAAAAAATGTAAAAAATTTGGAGCACATTAGGCACTTTTATAAATTTTTGTGTGAGACTGGGGGGATGTAAATCAGTGTCCCGTCATTAACCCCTTAAGGACCAAGCCCATTTTCACCTTAAGGACCAGGCCAATTTTATTTTTGCGTTTTCGTTTTTTCCTCCTCACCTTCTAAAATCCGTAACTCTTTCATATTTCCTTCTACAGACCCATATAAGGGCTTGTTTTTTGCGTGACCAATTGTACTTTGTAATGAAACCTCTGATTTTACCATAAAATGTACGGCGAACCCCAAAAATATTTTTTTAGGCAGGAAATGTTAATGAAAACGACAATTTTGCACATTTTGGAGGGTTTCGTTTTCACACTGTACAATTTACGGTAAAAATGACAATGTTCTTCTGTGGGTCAATACGATTAAAATGATATCGATGGCTAGATATTTATATTTTTGTACCGCTTAAAAAAAAAAATCTAAAACTTTTTGTACAAAATCCGTTATCTAAAATCTCCCTATTTTGACCATTTTTCCGTATATAGGGCGGTATGAGGGCTAATTTTTTGTGCCGTCATCTGAAATTTTTATCGATGCCACATTTGCATATATAAAACTTTTATATCATTGTTAATAAAATGCATGTTTGGACTTAAATTTTTTACGTTTATGCCATTCACTGTACAGGATCATTAACATGATATTTTGATAGTTTGGACATTTACGCATGCGGCGATACCAAATATGTAATTTTAAAAAAAATTACGCTTTTTGGGGGTAAAATGGCAAAAACTATTTTTATTGGGGAGGGGATTTTTTATTTTTTTTTACACTTTTTATGTCCCCATAGGGGACTATCTATAGCAATCATTTGATTGCTAATACTGTTCAGTGCTATGCAAAGGACATAGCACTGATCAGTATTATCGGCTATCTCCTGCTCTGGTCTACTTGATCTCAGACCAGAGCAGGAGACCCTGGGAGACGGCCGAAGCCAGGTGAGGGAACCTCCGCATGCCATTACAGAGGATCGGATCGCCGCGGCAGCGCTGCGGGCGATCCGATCATCTATTTTATTATGCGCATTGCCGCAGATGCCGTGATCTGTACAGATCAGGGCATCTGAGGGGTTAATGGCGGACATCCGCGCGATCGCGGATGTCTGCCATTTCCGGCGGGTCCCCGGCTGCTAATAGCAGTAGGAACCTACCGTGTATGACGCGAGCACCGCTCCGATGCTCGCGGTCATACATAGGACGTACATGTACGTCCTGGTGCTGGAAGTACCGCCAAACCAGGATGTACATTTACGTCCGTGGTCGTTAAGGGGTTAAGTTAGGGTAGCGGGGATAGAATCAGACAGAGTCCGGGCGGCTGCAGAGTGATGCCAGCCTTGGCTCCTTTTAACATACCTCGGTGCCGCAGAGTTTCTATATCCCCTACTGTAATTTCATATTTTCAGCTGGGTCCCATGATTGGCCGGGACCGAACAGCCAATCATGGGACTCGGTGGGAAATTTGATCTTACAGTAAGGACTAAAAACTCTGCGGCTCTGTTGAATGTTAAAAGGAGCCAGGGCTGGCATAACTCTGCAGCCGCCCGGGACTCCCGCAGCCGGGCATGAAGATGTGTAGGAGCAGTCCCTGCCATCCCTCCAGCACTGCAGTACATGCTGAGGGATTGCAGGGATGGCTCCTGCACATCTCCCGGCTGTGGGAGTCCCGGGCGGCTTCTCTGTTATGTCAGCCGGGGCTCCTTACCATGGTGCCATGGACTTTACTGTAATTTGAAATTACAGTGATTTTCTTATCACCTTGCCAGGGAGAGGAGCGCATTACCGCTCGATTCCCTGGCTTGCAGGACTACAACTCCCAGCTGGGAGTTGTAGTTGTCGGGCGGGTGACAAGCTTGTCACCTGCCCTCTGCTGCATAACTCCAACTCCCAGCATGCCTTTACTGTAAGAGCATGCTGGGAGTTATAGTCGTGCAGCGGGGGCGGGCGACAAGCTTTTCCACCTGCCGCACAACTACAACTAAGACAAGTTTGTCACTCGCCAGCACATCTCCCGCACCACATGACTAAAACCCCCAGCATGTCCTTACTGTAAGGGCATTCTGGAAGTTGTAGTTGTGTCTGAATGGGAGATGCACAGACAGGTGACAATAATTGTATTAACCTATTTTATTTTTTTCTCATTTCAGATCAGTGTATCCTGTGGATTGCGTTGATGACCAGCGTTTTTTTCTGTTTAATGTTAATAAAATGGTTAACGAGGGCTTGTGGGGGGAGTTTCTTTGGAATTTTTTTTTTAAACGTGTTGTGTTTTTTTATTTGATAGGCATAGAAGTGGAAGCTGTCTAATAGACTGAGTCCATTACTAAGCCTGGGCTTAGCGTTAGCCCTAAAAACAGCTAGCGCTAACCCCCAATTATTACCCCGGTACCCACCGCCACAGGAGTGCCGGGAAGAGCCAGTACCAACAGGCCCGGAGCATAAAAAATGGCGCTCCTGGGCCTAGGCGGTAACAGGCTGGTGTTACTTAGGCTGGGGAGGGCCAGTAACAATGGTCCTCCATCCACCCTTGTAATGTCAGGCTGTTGCTGCTTGGTTGGTATTTGGCTGAAAATAAAAATAGGGGGAACCCTATGTTTAGTTTTTTTTTTTTTTTTTTATATTTAATTATTTATGAAAAAAAAGCATAAGGTTCCCCTATTTTTATTCTCGGCAAAATACCAACCAAGCAGCAACAGCCTGACATTACCAGGGTGGGCACGGAACATAGTTACTAGCCCTCCCCAGCCTAAATAACACCAGACTGTTACCGCCTAGGCCCAGGAGCGCCATTTTTGATGCTCCTCGCCTGTTGGTACCGGCTCTTGTGGCACCCTTGTGGCGTTGAGTACCGGGGTAAAAATTTGAGGTTAGCGCTAGCTGTTTTTGTGGCCAACGCTAAGCTAGGCAAAGTAATGGACTCCATCTATAAGACAGCTTCCACTACAAAGCTTGTCAATTAAATAAAAAATGTTAAAAAAACACAGCACATTTAAAAAAAAAATTTTCATCCAAAAAAAAACCTCCCCCAAAAGCCCTTGTTAACCATTTTATTAACATTAAACAAAAAAATAAAATAACACTGGTCACTTTACTCCTCTGAATCTAAAGTAATCCACAGGATACACTTCTCATCTGAAATGAGAAGTAAAAAACAAAAAATGAGTTAGTACATTTAGGGGTAAAAAAAATGTAATAAACACATATATAGAGAGAGATATAGATATATATAATTTTATCACACATGTTTTTTCAAAGCTGCAAATTCTGAAGTCATTTATTGGTTTTTGCTCATGTGTGCTAATAAAATGGTATTCAAAAGTGATTTGTTTTTTGCTAATGTAAGCCAAATTTATCAACCCCCTATGATAAATATGTCACACATAAGCAAAACAAAAATGCATACAGAACTCTCTTTTACCAAAGCAACAACGATAAATGTCCCCGCTTATGTTTTAATAAAATAACTTAGATTAACCCCATAAGGACATGGGCGGTAAGGACTTCGCACACAGCGCATCTGGGATCTCGCCGATACTGGCAGGGTCTCACCAATAATGGCAAACATCAGTGATTCCGCTGATGTCCGCCACTTACTCCTTAACCCCTACTGCAATAGGATGTTTGCATACGTCCTAGCAATCTCCTGCACCTCCACGGGCAGCGCAGGAGATCGGCGGCAGGACCCGGCTGTCAATCCCAGCCGGGGACCCGCTGCAGCTGCCGGGGCCACAATCGCGCTGGTCCCGGCAGCATTAACCCCATAGATGCCGTGATCAATCCTGATCACGGCATCTATGGTGTTGACAGGGGGAGCGCATTGGTTGGTGGCTATGGCAGCCGGAGGTCAGATGATGACAGATGTCTGCCTTCTACAGAAGCCTATGAGATCCAGCAACAGGCTGGATCGCACGGTCTTTAGTGTCTGCAGCAGATCAGGTTATACTTGCAGTACAAATATTTTGTGGCATAGTATAACCTGTAAAGAGTGAAAAATAAAATCATACATGTATTGAATAACCTTTTATTAAGTGTAAAATAAACCCTGTATTGTCATCAAAAAAGATCAAAAACACAAATCATATACATAATAGGTATTGCTACCTCCGTAATGATGTCAAATATAAATCTATAATGTAAATTATCCCGCATGGCGTAAAAAAAATAAAATAAAAATAAAAATTGCAAAATTTGCCAAAATAAAAAAGGTCAAATGGTAGCACAAATCGCAAAAATGATTCCAATAAAAAGTACAGATTATCCCACAAAAGATAAGCATGCACTCAATGGCGTCGGACGAAAAATAAAAAAAGTTACTGTTGTTGAAAAATGAATGGCAGAAAAGGAAAAAGAACATCGAAAGCTATATAAAATGGATATCGCCATAATCGTACTGACCCACAGAATAGGTATAACTTCACTTTTACTGCACAGTGTACACCATAAAAAAATGAGGATAAAAAAACGCCAGCAATTCATTTTTTTCACAATATTTTGGAGTTTTTCATAAAAAATGCTGCTTGTGTCAACAAAAATGTACTACTTATATAAAGTACAATATGTCATGAAAAAACTATCTCAGAATCTCTCAGCTCAGAAAAAGCGTTCTAAAGTTATTACCATTTCCCAAGTCGTCTCCATGACAGCACCCGGAGATTGCCTCCGCCTGATTGGGACTGGAAAACAGTGAGAGTTTAAAACCCCATCCCTTCCTCTCCATTCCCAGTGTTTTTCCTGTCCTGATTAGGGAAGGAAGCTGAGAGTGCAGGAGAGCGCTCTTCTGCTAGAAAACTTTGGGGGTTAGTCTGCCCTATTAAAATACTTACTTACTGACTTGCCGGGAAACTCTTTTTCTGTTTGTCTCCCCTTGCAGCACCCAGACGGGCTAATACAGGGGAGATGCGATATGGGGCCAGATCGCGGTCCTCAGGTCCTGCCTTCCGATTCCACGCCGACCAGCAAGCTGTGGCATGGTAACAACATCACTTCCGGTGACATAGGAGTCCTCCGGAGTGCGCTTCCGGCCACGTGTATGGCGTCTTGCGTCACACCTGGCCAGAAATTTGGCGGGGATTTCAAAATCCCCATCAATATAGGAAACATGGAAATCACAGAAGGTGCTTACTCCAGAAGAGTAAGCTCTATAAGGATTCACTCCGCTACCACAGCCGACGCTGCTAAACACCGCAGGGACCCGCAACAGAACTACAGTTGCTACACCCTATTACCCGCTACAGGATATAAGTACTCCTGATGCTGGGTCATTTTTTGGCTTCTTTTACCATGGTGGATTCAAGCTCTATGACCGTTCCCTTGAAGGTACTATCTGTCACAGCCGAAGCAATTTTCGCTGCTACAGTCGTTTTCCACTATGTCTACACCAGTTAAAGGTTGATCCCGTGTAGATCCAAGTAACCGTAAGTAATGAGGGCCTATAGGGTTTTGTACCCTAGCCTATCTTCAGAACTACTGTCTGATCCTTGCCTCCCTTTATATTTTAGGGAGAAAAAGATACTCCTATGGTTTCCGTAAAAACAAGATATAAAATAAGGAAATGTGTAGTCTGTAAAAAGGAGCCTCAGGTGTCTTAAAAAAAAAAAAAAACACTATGCAAAAGATGTGTTGCCAATTTAGTCTCGGAGGAAACTCCTGATATTTTGAAAGATATTAGATTAATGATTCAGTCTGAAATCCAGGCTTCTAAATCCTCTTCAAGTCATGCAGTCCCGGCTACATTGCTAAAGATCCAAACAAAAACTAAGATGATCTCTTTCTCCAACTCTGATTATAATACATCTCATCAGGACATTGAAGAAGTTGAATGTGTAGACAGCCCACAAGAAGAAGAGGATACGGGTTTTAAAATTTTTTTGCTTAATTCTGAGGACATTGAGGAGCTAATTAACCCCTTAAGGACTCGAGGTTTTTCCATTTTTGCACTTTTGTTTTTTCCTCCTTACCTTTTAAAAATCATAACCCTTTAAATTTTCCACCTAAAAATCCGTATTATGGCTTATTTTTTGCGTCGCCAATTCTACTTTGCAGTGACATTAGTCATTTTACCCAAAAATGCACGGCGAAACGGAAAAAAAAATAATTGTGCGACAAAATCGAAGAAAAAATGTCATTTTGTAACTTTTGGGGGCTTCCGTTTCTACGCAGTGCATATTTCGGTAAAAATTACACCTTATCATTATTCTGTAGGTCCATACGGTTAAAATGATACCCTACTTATATAGGTTTCATTTTGTCACACTTCTGGAAAAAATCATAACTACATGCAGGAAAATTTATACGTTTAAAAATGTCATCTTCTGACCCCTATAACATTTTTATTTTTCCACGTACAGGACGGTATTTTTTGCGCCGTGATCTGAAGTTTTTATCGGTATGATTTTTGTTTTGATCGGACTTTTTGATCACTTTTTATTCATTTTTTAATGGTCTAAAAATTTTTGACCATACAGTTTAATTAATTATATATTTTTATAGTTCGGACATTTACGCACGTGGCGATACCACATACGTTTTTTTTTTTTTTTTTTACACTTATTTTTTTTATGGGAAAAGGTGGGTGATTCAAACTTTTATTAGGGAAGGGGTTAAATGACCTTTATTAACACTTTTTTTTAACTTTTTTTTGCAGTGTTATAGGTCCCATAGGGATCTATAACACTGCACACACTGATCTTATACACAGATCACAGGCGTGTATTAACACTCCTGTGATCAGTGTTATCGGCGCTTGACTGCTCCTGCCTGGATCTCAGGCACGGAGCAGTCATTCGCCGATCGGACACCGAGGAGGCAGGTAAGGGCCCTCCCGGTGTTCTGTCAGCTGTTCGGGACGCCGCGATTTCACCGCGGCGGTCCCGAACAGCCCGACTGAGCAGCCGGGTCACTTTCGCTTTAGAAGCGGCGGTCAGCTTTGACCGCCGCTTCTAAAGGGTTAATACCGCACATCGTCGCGATCAGCGATGTGTGGTATTAGCCGCGGGTCCCGGCCGTTGATGAGCGCCGGGACCGACGCGATATGATGCGGGATATATCGCGGGAGTTGGCGCAGGACGTAAATGTACGTCCTGCGTCGTTAAGGGGTAAAGGAGTTAGAGCCACCCTTAATATTGAGGAGGTACAAGAGGTTAAAACCATTCAGGGTGAATTATTCGGAGGTCTAGGTGACCGTAAATCTCCCTCCTTCCCTGTGCATCCTAACATTCATAAGATCATTAATGACGAATGGGCTAGGCCAGATAAGGGGTCCTTCATTCCTAAGGGCATTAAGAGACATTATCCCTTTACTGAGGCTGACTCATCTAACTGGGACACTATTCCAAAAGTCGACGCTCCCATAGCCAAGGTGGCTAAAAATACCTCCTTACCATTTGAAGACTCCTCTCAGTTAAAGGATCCAAAGTTCCGTAAGACAGAGAGTCTCTTAAAGGGGTATTCCAGGCCAAACCTTTTTTTTTTATATATATCAACTGGCTCCGGAAAGTTAAACAGATTTGTAAATTACTTCTATTAAAAAATCTTAATCCTTCCAATAGTTATTAGCTTCTGAAGTTTTCTGTCTAACTGCTCAATGATGTCACGTCCCGGGAGCTGTGCATGATGGGAGAATATCCCCATAGGAACTGCACCGCTCCCGGGACGTGAGTCATCAGAGAGCAGTTAGACAGAAAACAACAACTCAACTTCAGAAGCTAATAACTATTGGAAGGATTAAGATTTTTTAATAGAAGTAATTTACAAATCTGTTTAACTTTCCGGAGCCAGTTGATATATAAAAAAAAGTTTTCCACGTGTGTAGCTAGAACCTTGGGCGTGTGGATTGACCAACTTCAGCTACACTTACAGAGCGATACCCCTAAAGAGGATATAATTGCAAGTCCCTATTTTTAAAATGGCTACCAATTTTCTTGCGGATGCATCTGCAGAATCCGTCAGACTATCTGCCCGCACTGCTGTTCTGTCAAATATTTCAAGAAGGGTGCTCTGGTTGAAACAAATTAGCTGTCCTTCCGTTTCATGGACAATTTGTTTTTGGAGCTGATATAATATCCTGGCTAAGGCCTCGGACAATAAGAAAGTTTTTCCCAAAGAAAAAAGGTTTTCAACCAAAAAAGACCCCCTTTCGCCTCTTTTCTCAGACTAATCAGCCCTATAGAGGAGGTAAGGGCAAAACAGGCCATTGGTCCTATGGGAAAGGAGGTAGAGGAAGAAGCTTCTTATTTAACCCCAACCAGTCTAGCGCTGGTGCAGGTAAACAATGACGCCATTCCGGTAGGGGCGAGACTGTCATCCTTTTCCATTTGGGAATCAATGATTCCCAACCCTTGGATAGTCAACATTATCCAAGAAGATTACCAGATAGTTTTCCTCTCCCCCTTCCCCAAGATTTGTGGTAACCAAATCCCCAGGTTCCCTAGCCTTAATCCTTCAGGGGGTCCAGAACCTATTTTGTTTAGGGGCAGTCATAGAGGTCCCAAGAAACCAGAGGGGTTCAGGTCATTATTACCATCTGAACCTGAAACCCTTAAACAGACTAGTTACATACAGGAAATTCTGGATGGAGACAGTGAGATCAGCCATTCATCTCATAAAAACAAGGCAGTCATGGCCACAATAGATCTCAGGGAAGCGTATTATCACCTCCCAATCCACATAGACTTGCAACCTTTTCTAAGATTCGCTGTCCAGTGGGACAGAAGAGTCCGCCATTTACAATTTGTTTGTCTGCCCTTCGGGCTCTCCTCGGCCCCCGCATTTTCACAAAAGTGATAGCGGAGGTGGTGGCAGCTCTCAGAAAGGAGAAAATTCTTGTAATACCTTATTTGGACGACATATTGACTGTGGCGGACTCTGTTCATTATCTAAAAGAACATATAAAAAGAACGGCTCAGGTCCTTCAGGATCTCGGTTGGATCTTGAACCTAGACAAATCCAACTTACTACCAAGTTGCAGGAAGGTCTTTTTAGGGATCCTCTTGGATTCAGTAGCCCAACAGTCCTTCCTTCCCAAAGAAAAGGTCCAAAAGATACAGGATTAGATTTATCTACTTCTTACTCTCAAAAGTTGTACTCTAAGATTTGCCATGTCGGTCCTAGGACTGTTATATAAAAGATAAAACTTCGCACACCACTTGTCACGGTGAAGTAGATTTAGATTTTATTTGCAATCCAATAGTTAAACAGTCCTAGGTCTAGGACTGTTAACATCTTCCATCCCGGCGGTGGCTTGGGCCCAGTTCCACTTCAGACCCCTCCAGAAGTGGATTCTAATGGTATGGGACAAAAAGCAAAGCTCCTTAGACAAAAGATTTCCTCTTCCGTCACAATTAAAGACCCAGCTAAGATGGTTGCTTTCCCTCCAAAATCTGGTAAGGGTGTGTACACTGGCATCAAACAAATTCCAGGATCATTACCACGGATGCCAGTGCTGGGGGTTGGGGAGCCCACTCAGAAAAGCTTTGGGTACAAGGGAAATGGAGTCCTGCTCTAGCGAACAGGTCTGGAAATCTGAAAGAGTTGTTGGCCATCTGGATGGCTCTATAGGACTTGGAACTTCATTGCAAAGATAGACACATTCTCATTTACTCAGACAACATAACCACAGTGGCGTTCATTAGTCATCAAGGGGGGCCTCGCCACTTAGCCCTGCAGTCAGTCGCAGGTCAAAAATTCTGTTGGGCAAAACAGAACATACTTTCCATCTCAGCCGTATATCTCGGGGATATGGACCATCAGAGCAGACTTTCTGAGCTGACACTTTATAGATCCGGGGGAATGGACGCTAGCAGACTGGGCATTTTCATCAATAGTCAATGCCTGGGGCCTACCCCAGATAGATCTGTTTGCCTCCAGAAAGAATCGCAAAGTGAGAAGGTTCTTCTCTCTGAATCCCAGAGACTCTACAGTGGCAGTGGATGCTCTATTTCAAGAATGGTCCTTCAGCCTGGGATATGCCTTCCCTCCAATAGTCCTAATCCCCAGAGTACTACACAAGCTGATGATCCACTCTTGTATGTAAATCCTCATCACCCCCTTTTGGCTCAAAAGGAGTTGGTTTCCTATCCTAAAATCTATGAGTGTGGAAGATCCAATACAGTTTCCTCCTCATCCAGATCTACTAACCCAGGGTCCAGTCCAGCACAGTCAGGTTCATACCCTCAGCTTAGCGGCCTGGAAACTGAGAAGCTCCTGCTAGAGAAAAAGGGTTTCTTTTTCACTTGAATCCTCTAAAATTCCTCAGATACTTAATTTTCTGCAGGATGGCTTTGATTTAGGTGTTTCTCCTAACACTTTAAAGGTCCAAGTTTCAGCCCTCAGTGCTCTTTTCCAAATGAATTTAGGGAGGATTGTTGGGTGTCTAGGTTTATTAAAGCCTCTGAAAAACTTAGGCCTAGAATTACAAACCTCTACCCTTCATGAAACCTTAATGTAGTCCTTGAAGCCCTCATTGAACCTCCCTTTGAGCCAGTAGAGTCCATCTCTATCAAATTACTTACCTTTAAAAACTGTATTTTTGGTAGCAATAACATCTGCATGTAGAGTCAGTGAGATTCAGGCTCTCTCTACTTTACAGCCTTTTTTTTTATGGTCAGAGATGATAGAATCATCCTCAAATTAGACCCTAATTTTTTACCTAAGGTATCTTCATCATTTCATAGATCCCAGGATATTGTTATTCCTTCCTTCTGCTCAGCTCCTAAGAATGAACAAGAAAGATTGTTCAACTGTTTAGATGTAAGGAGAGCAGTGTTACAGTATGTTGAATCCTCCCGTCCCTGGAGGAAAGACAAAAACCTTTTTCTACAGTTTGCAGGTCCTAACAAGGGGAAAAAGGCTTCCAAGAGTTCAATAGCGGGATGAATCCGCATGGCCATATCAGACGTCTATTCGGCAAAGGGAAAAAATCCCCCTCTTGAATTAAAGGCTCATTCTACCCGTGCAGTCTCTTCCTCATGGGCAGAGAGAGCATCTGCTTCTGTGGAGCAGATTTGTCGTGCAGCCACATGCAAAAATTTACATAAGTTTTCCAAACATTATAGATTAGATGTTCTTTCTAATCAGGCGTTCGGATGCAAGGTCTTTAGTGCTGTGGTCCCTCCCTGAATACTATTCTTTGGTATTATCTCCGGGTGCTGTCATGGAGACGACTTGGGAAATGGTGAATTATACTCACCGATAATTGTATTTCCTGGAAGTCTCCATGACAGCACTCATAATACCCGCCCTTTGGTTTTTCTTTCTGGTTTGGTCATTCGGTGATCACTTTTCCTTTCTACTTGGTGTTCTCTTTAATACACTGGGAATGGAGAGAAAGGGGTGGGGTTTTAAACTCTGTGTTTTTCCTGTCCCAATCAGGGGGAGGCAATCTCCGGGTGCTGTCATGGAGACTTCCAGGAAATACAATTATCGTGAGTATACTTCACCACAGAGACATAGTCAAATAAAAAATAAATAAAAAAAGCCTTGTCCTAAAGGTAAAAAAGAAAAAATCGGTCCGTCCTTAAGGGGTAAAAGCTGTAATCATGGTATCTGAAGCATTTGGGGGGATTCATCAGACCACCCGTGGTGCAATCTCAGGTGTCTGATGAATCAAGATGGCTACCAGTGCGTGTAAAGATAGTTTTATATTCATTATATTGACCCAAAGAATAAAGAGAACATGTCAGTTTTACCATAAACTGCATTGCATAAAACCAAAACTCCCCAAAAGTTGCAAAAATTTGGTTTTCTTTTCAATTTACAACCATAAAATAAAATTTCATTTACGGTAAAATGAAAGTGGTAATTACAAAGTACAATTGGTTGCGCAAAAAACAAACCCTCATGGGTCTGTGGATGGAAAAATCGGAATTGTGGCTCTTAGAAGACGAGGAGGAAAAATGAAAATGCAAAACATGAAAATTTCTTGTGTATGTAAGGTCAAAATGGGCTGTGTCCTTAACCCCTTAAGGACACAGCCCATTTTGGCCTTAAGGACGCAGAAAATTTTATTTTTACTTTTTCATTTTTTCCTGCTCGCCTTCAAAAAAATCATAACTATTTTATATTTTCATCCACAGACTAGTATGAGGGCTTGTTTTTTTGCGCGACCAGTTGTCCGTTGTAATGCCATCACTCACTTTACCATAAAATGTATGGCGCAACCAAAAAAATACTATTTGTGTGGGGAAATTAAAAAGAAAACCGCAATTTTGCTAATTTTGGAAGGTTTAGTTTTCAAGCCGTACAATTTATGGTAAAAGTGACGTGTTCTTTATTCTTTGGGTCAATACGATTAAAATGATACCCGTGATAACATACTTTTCTATTACTGTTGCGCTTAAAAAAAAATCACAAACTTTGTAACCAAATTAGTATGTTTAAGATCCCCCTATTTTGAAGACCTATAACTTTTTTTAATTTTTCCGTATAAGCGGCGGTATGAGGGCTCATTTTTTGCGCCATGATCTGTACTTTTTATTGATACCATATTTTCTTATATAAAACTTTTAAAACATTTTCTATTCATTTTTTGGGGAATAAAATGTTATAAAAAAGCAGCTATTTTGGACTTTTTTTTTTTTACGTTCACGCCGTTCACGGTACGGTATCATTAACATTTTATTTTAATAGTTCAGATATTTAAGCATGCAGTGATACCAAATATGTTTATAAAATATATTTTTTAACACTTTTTGGGGTAAAATATGGAAAATGGGGCAATTTACGTTTTTATTGGGGGAGGGGGTTTTTCAATTTTTTTTTACTTTTTTAACTACTTTTTTTACTTTTATTTTTACACTTTAATAGTCCTCATTAAAGCAATCATTCGATTGCTAATCCTGTTCAGTGCTATGTATAGGACATAGCACTGATCAGGGTTATCGGTCATCTTCTGCTCTGGTCTGCAGATCGGAGCAGAAGACTCCCGGAAGACAGTGGAGGCAGGTGAAGGGACCTCCGGCTGCCGTGCTGGATGATCGGATCATCGTGGCAGTGCTGCAGGCGATCCGATCATCCAATTAAGTGACCGCGATGCTGCAGATGCCGTGATCGGTATTGATCACGGCATCTGAGGGGTTAATGGCGGACATCCACGGGATCGAAGATGTCCGCCATTACCGGCGGGTCCCTGGCTGCGATCTCTCCGATGCCCGCGGTTATGCTTAGGACGTAAATTCCTAGGACGAACAATTCCACCGCTGAAATTGATCTACGCAAAGAAAGAATGGTGCCGCACGGTCCTACCGCCAAAGTATTTAGACGGCGGTGGCCGCCAGATGATGATTATGTTCACATTATGCAGTGTGAACATACCCTTCTATATATTCTGTAGGTCCATACAATTAAAATGATACCCAACTTATATAGTTTTCATTTTTTCTTTTAAAAAATTATAACTTTTTGCACAAAAATTGGCATGTTTAAAATTGTCCTCTTCTGACCCCTATAACTTTATTTTTCTGTATACAGGGATGTGTGAGGGCTAATTTTTTGATTTGTAGTTTTTATCTGTACAATTGTTTTGATGGGACTTTTTGATCACTTTTTTTTTATACCTTTTTATTGACACGCAATTCTGGACAAATACGCAATGGACTTTGGTCATTTTTACATATATGCCATTGACTGCGTGGTTAAAGTAACATTACATATTTATAGTTTGGACACTTTGCATTTTGTTTTTCTTAGCATTTTTTTAACCCCTTCCCGCTACAGGACATATGCATTCGTCATGAGCGGGCTCCCGCGCTGACCCTGCTTCATATCGCGTCGGTCCAGGCGGCCATCAATGGCCAGGACCCTCGGCTAATACCGGACATCACCGTTCCCGGTGATGCCCGGTATTAACCCTTCAGACGCGGCGATCAAAGTTGATCGCTGCGTCTAAAGTGAAAGTAAACTTTGCCGGTTAACTCAGTGGTGCTGTTCGGGATCGCCGCAATGAAATCGCGAGGTCCCAAACAGCTTACAGGACAGCAGGAGGGTCCATACCTGCCTCTTCGCTGTCCGATCGCCGAATGACTACTCCATGCCTGAGATCCAGGCAAGAGCAGTCGAGCGGCGATTACACTGATCATCGCCAGGCTATTGCCTGGCAGTGGTAAGTGTAGAAGATCAGTGTGTGCAGTGCAGAAAATAAAGTGTTAATAAAGATCATTTAACCCCTTCCATAATAAGTCAGAATCACCCCCCTTTTCCCAATAAAAAAAATAAAAAATAAAAAGTATGACAAAATCAAACCTAAATAAGTAGGGTATCATTTTAACCGTATGGACCTGTAGAATAAAGAGAAGGTGTAATTGTTACCGGAAAATGCACTGCATAGAAACGGAAGCCCCAAAAGCGTAAAAAAATGTATTCTTAATTAAATTTTGTCTCACAATGATTTTTCTTTTACGTTTCGCCGTGGATTTTTGGGTAAAATGACTAATGTCACAGCAAAGTAGAATTGGTGGAGCAAAAAAATAAGCCATAATATGGATTTTTAGGTGCAAAATGAAAAGCATTATTTTTAGAAGGTGATGAGGAAAAATACCTTGCATCATTAAGGGGTGAAAAGGTTAATAAAATGTTTAACTTTGTTTTACCAAATTTTTTTAGTCCCCATAGGGGACTATGACATGCTATTCTTAAATTGCATATACCATAGCATAGCATTGATCAGTGTTATCGGTGCTCTGCTGCTCCAGCCTGCCATGGCTGACTGTTACTTTATACCAACGATTGGATGCTGAGGAGGCAGGTAAGGGCCCTCCCGCAGTCCTCTGAGCGGTTCGGCACACCGTGATTTTACAGCAGTGGTCTCAAAGCTGCCGAGGCCCTTTTTTCTTTCTTATTTTAGACGCCATTTCAAAGGGTAGGGGATAAGATGTCTAATTGCGGGGGTCCCAAAGCTGGGGAACCCCCCCGTGATCTCCACTGCGACACCCCTGTCATTCGGTGCACGGAGCGAACTCCGCTCCGTGCCCTATGACTGGCGATGCCATTCGCCACGCTCCCTCCATTCACGTCTATGGGAGAAGGTGTGACAGCTATGTACTAGACATGAATTGAGGGGGTGTGATGGACGCAGAAGCTGCAAGCACTAACATCTTGTTTAAGGCCAAAGTGGGCTTGGTCCTTAAAGGGTTAAACATGCTTATTTTGTTTAAAAAAAAAAAAAAAAGTTCGAGTTTTTTAAAAGCAGTACAATAATATAAAACATGTAACCATGGGTATCATTGTAATCATACTGACCCTCAGTATAACTACAGTTACACTGAGCACATCCTCAGTGTATATCACGCTACGGATGCACTGACGCAGGTCACAGAGGGACTGCAGAGTGAGCTCCTGGCTGCGACGGGTAGCTCTCTGTACGCTCTTAGCGGCAGATTTGTACAGTGGCAAATCCACCACTACGAGCAGACACACAGAGCTACCTGGCCACACTTGGGAGCTCGCTCTGCAGTTCCCCTGTGAGTGCTGTCTGCACATCTGCAGCATGAAATACACTGCAGAAGGCGCCAATGTGACCCTGCCTGAGAGTGTACAGAAAGCCAATCCCTCCAAAATTTTACTGGAATATTACTGTTTTTTCATATATCACATCCAAGGGGGTGGTTCATTTGTTGTGAACTTCATTTGTATCTGTGTGGAAAAAATGCCATAATGCCTATACATTATTATTATTCTTCATAGACATAATATACTGTCATATATAGATGTTTTACTGACTGTGCCAGTACAGTATAGTAGTGAAAAGTACAAGTTAATGAGTTATGTTGAACACTGCAATATATTTACTTACAGTATGTGTATGATACAGTAGTGAAGGAAAAATTATAACTCTGATCGACAAAATAAACATATAATGATAATAAAATTTTTTTTTAAAGTTGTGTAAAAAGTTATGGCCTGGAGAGAAAAAATATTCCTGTCTTCTCAACAGGTACAGTACAGTACAGCAAAACATTAAATTACAATGTTTGAAGCATACAGCTTTAGATGAGCTGACAAACATATTTACGGTAATTAAAAAAAAAAAAATCACCAAAAATGTACCACAAATCATGACTCAAATGTCACTGGTGCAATTATCAATGTAAAGTATACTGGGTGGAGAAAAGTAGTTAATGTAGTGGAGGGGAAGCTCTACTTGAGGGCCCACATAATCCTGCTGACTCCCCCTGGGCTCATGTGATCCCCATTATTCAGAGAATTATAGGACATAATATGCATGGCGAGTTAATATTTAAGGAATTCCTTTAAAGAATTGGGTGAAAGTGTTCATATGGTACTAAAAAAAAAGAAAATTGTCCAAAAAATTACATATACGAAAAAATTTATCCCACAGTTTAAAAAATGGTGTCTTAAGTCTCCAGTTAGAATGAAGCAGTGGTTGTGCGTATAATCTGCCTCTCCATTCAATGTATATGAGAGCTAGTGGAGTACTCTCTGAAAGCCCCAATAGACAATGACTGGATATGGAAGTGTGCACCCATGATCTCTATGTGTTCTTCAGGGTGCAGTCAGACTCCCCACAACCATAAATGTATCCCCTATCCTGTACTTAGGTAAAGTGTTAATGGTTGGACAACCCCTTTAAAAACACTTACATCTAATATATACAGTATACATATATGTGTGTATGTATGTATATATATATATATATATATGTATATACACACAGTAAGTGCTGGAGTTGCTTTGTGGCAAACAGTGAAATACTTCATGATCCGTATGACAGCTGTCATACGGATATGACTGATGTCTAGTCTTTGGATAGACTATCATTATCCAATTGGTGAGGGTGAACTTCCAGCACCTCCACTGATGAAAGGGTGCTGCGGCCACTGCATTCATTAGAGCACTGTTGCCTCTTCACCTCTTACACTGCCCACCGCCGTACATTAAGTATGAGGCTACAGTATACACAGGCACAGGTGCCCCATCAATTTAAGTGATATGTGGGGGTGTCAGGAATCAGAACCTCACAGATGGGATATTTATAGTCTATTCTCATTCTTTATAGTCACAAATAGAAAACGTACCTGGAAAGCCTCTTCAAGCCTTGAAAACTGAGGGATTGATTGTGCAAAATTACTGCTAATAAATTGCTGATTAATTTATAGAATTTATTGACCTGTATTACAAATAAGTAAAATTGCTCAGATATTACATATTACAAGTAGAGCTGTAATACCAGACATGCTCATGGATGCTATTCCTAGAGAAAATAATCATACTCTTTAACCCCTTCCCGCTATAGGACATATGCATACATCCAAGCATCCGACACGTTTGCGCATTTGGACGTATGCATACGTCCTAGCGATCTCCATCAATGCCGCGGGCAGTGCAGGAGATTGGGGACGGGACCCACAACTGGAGTCCCGCCGCCACAGCTGCCGGAGCCGCGATCTCGTCGGTCCTGGCAGCATTAACCCCATCAATCCCGATCATGACATATTGTTGTTGACAGGGGGAGCGCTCTCCTCCTGTTCACCAACGCCAGCGCCGCGATACGATCGCGGGTCGCCGTTGGTTGCTATGGCAGCATGTTTGCCATGTTTGCCTGCTACGGAAGCCTGTGAGATCCAGCCAGAGGCTGGATCGCACAGGCTGTAGTGTGTGCAGCTCATCAGGTCATACTGTGCTGAAGTACAAATGTATTGCAGCATAGTATAACCTGTAAAAAATGTAAAAAATAAAAAGTTCCTTTCCCAATAAAAGCCCTGTATTATCACCAAAAAAGATCAAAAACACATCATATTCATAATAGGTATGGCCACGTCCCTTTTGACGTGTACTATAGAACTATAATGTAAATTATCCCACATGGTGAACGCCGTAAAAATACATTAAAAAAGTGCAAAATTCGCCAATTTTGGTACAAATAGCAGAATAAAAAAGAGCAAATGGTAGCACGTAGCACAAAAATGATACCAATAAAAAGTACAGCTCATCCCGCAAAAAATAAGCCCTTACTCAATGGCGTCGGACGAAAAATAAAAAGTTACTGCTGTTGGAAAATGAATGGCAGAAAAATAATTTTGCTCAGAAAAGGAAAAAGAAACATAGAAAGCTATACAAAATCACCATAATTGTACTGACCCATAGAATAAATATATCACTTTTACCGCACAGTGTACACCATAAAAAATAAATAAATTAAAACGTCAGAAATTTTCCAGTTTTTCACAATATTTTTAAGTTTTTCACAAAAAATGCTGCATGTGTCAACAAAAATGCACCAGTTATATAAAGTACAATATGTCACGAAAAAACAATCTCAGAATCGCTCTGCTCAGAAAAAGTGTTCTAAAGTTATTACCATTTGAAGAGATACAATGAGCCTGGTCATTGAGGTAAAAAATGGTTCCGTCCTTAAAGGGGTATTCCAGGCCAAAACGTTTTTTTATATATCAACTGGTTCCGGAAAGTTAAACAGATTTGTAAATTACTTCGATTAAAAAATCTTAATCCTTGCAATAGTTATTAGCTTCTGAAGTTGTTGTTTTTTTTTTCTGTCTAACTGCTTTCTGATGACTCGCGTCCCTGGAGCTGTGCAGTTCCTATGGGGATATTCTCCCATCATGCACAGCTCCCGGGACGTGACATCATCATTGAGCAGTTAGACAGAAAACTTCAGAAGCTAATAAGTATTGGAAGGATTAAGATTTTTTAATAGAAGTAATTTACAAATCTGTTTAACTTTCCGGAGCCAGTTGATATATATATATATATATATATATATATATATATATATATATATATATATATATATATATATATATATATATATATAAATAATATAATATAAAAAGTTTTTGCCTGGAATACTCCTTTAAGGGGTTAATATGTTTATTTGTATTTATGGACAACCACTTAGGTCTGTTTAGACTATATTATGAAATAGATGCAAATAGATAGTTAAATAAAAAATATTTCAGATAAGTTTGTTTTCCTTTACTTTTGGTATAAAAATAATTAAACAAAAAAAAAAATGTACTGTGATCCATGCTTCACTGCTTAAAGAGAAATACAATGTCCTCTGTTTCATAATGATAAGTATCTTAGCTGCAGTGCTATACAAATCACTTTCAAAAGACTTGCAAAGTCAAGGAGCAGAACTATCATGTTCTCCATCAGAAACACATGTACACTATTCATAATGCATCAAGGAACTAGCTGTCTCACAATAGTGGAATTTAATAAAAACAATCAATGTGAATCAATATAAATATGGGACACACTAAATTCCTCCACTGAATTAGTAATATAATGATATATACTATAATGATATTACATAAGTTAGAATTATGCTCAGAGTTTTACAATGGGTGACAAAGATTTAAAAAAAAACATAATGTTGGACACTTACCTTTCGACTGGCCCACACATAACATTAAGATACATAATGGGATCCCAGCAAAGAATCCCATAGTGTACTCAAGCAGAAGTAGACCAACAATGAGCAGAGTTTCCATCCAAGAGCTGAGATTTTATATTGTGATGTTGGCATAAAACTTACATGAGGTGTGGCTTGGCTGGCCTTATATTGTTTGGACAAATGGGCATGGATGGTAACAATACAAGGACGTACCCTGCAATATCCTGTTTTATTCTAGCTTTTATTTCACATTTTTTATTTCTTGCTTTACATCTTCTATTTAATAGTTGAGTACTGAACCTCTTGATATACTGGATATGAAAGCTAGACATAATTTGTAATTTACAGAATAATAAGAAGAAGAATCATCATTAATTTTATTTATTTTTTTAAATGTGGGAGCTCAACGTAAAAAGAGAAAACCTATACCGAGGATACTGCATTGCACATACCCATGTGCCAAGAAAGAGTACTAATAGTGTAAAAAGGGGAGGCAGTCCTGCTAGGCTAGGTCAGAGTAAAAGATATAAGGTCAAAAATTAGGAGAAAAAGAGAGAGAAAAAAGAAAACGTGTCTAAAATAGCATAAAATGATAACATTTATTTGGAAAAATGATGTGAGGTCTGCGACAGGGCCCTTGTCGCAGACTGGTCACTAGATAAAAAATGGTTACAATGGTATAAAATGCTAAATATATAAAATATGCACAGTGGTATTGCACTTCAACAATTGGACAATGAGACAATGAAAAGTGGGGCAATGGGATAGTGCAAACAGTATCTGTTTAGTTATACTGTAAAGTCATATTATAGGAGCCAGGATTAATCCAGATGAAAGTACATAGCAAAAAAGTTGATAATCCAATTAGGCAAATTTTCGGTAGCTCTGGAGCCTCCCAGATTGGGGCCCACTATAGACATTTTTAGGTGCAGAGATACAGGCGATGCCCCCTCTACCCCGATGGCACGGGGACTGAATGCAAGAGGGCAATCGCTATACAGTTCAGGCACTTGCCTCTTACCGGCTACAGTGTGCACAGTCAGGTGAGTGCAGCTGTGCTTGCGATATGGATACATGTCCCGGCGGCACGGGAGAAATGTAGGAGGGGTGATATGATCCGGTGCTGGGGGTCGGAGATGAGGGCTGGGAAGCAGCGTGTGGCAGCGCTGTGAAGCCTAGCAGTCGTAGCAGCGTATGGCAACGCTGGAGGTATTCTCTCTACGCCGACGACACGGGGAGCAGGTGAGAGAGTAGGTGAGGACCGGCAATGCAGTAACGATTGTCTCAGATGATGTTCAGGGTTGTCTTAACACCAGACGCGTTTCGGGGAACTGCGTCCCCTTTTTCAATGGTGGAGGTTCAGAAAGACTGTATGTCATGGCTGAAAATTTCAGTCTTTTATAACCCATTTTGTGGGTGTCATCCTTGTGTAATACAAAGGCTAGATGCGGGTTTTGGAAGGGAAGTGTCAGAGTTTACAGTTAGCTTCAATAAAGTTTTTGGACACGTTCAAATAAAAAAATAAAATAAAAAAAAAATAAAAACATGGAAAAAGAATAGAATACAGAGAAAACAGAATTGCATAGAGGAATAAAAGAAAAAGACTTAAGAAGAAAAATAGGGATACATATGATACTGTGTGTAATGAGAGTAGTGTTATGTTTCTAATTGGATAGATATTAAAAGGCAGTCTTTTACGTTCTTTAATTTTGGTTGCTATGCATTATGTTCGTGAATTTTGGTTGCTATGCATTATATTCGTGAATTTTGATTGCTATGCATTATGTTCGTGAATTTTGGTTGCTATGCACTATGTTCGTGAATTTTGATTGCTATGCATTATGTTCGTGAATTTTGGTTGCTATGCATTATGTTTGTGAATTAGAGTAACGGATGTAGTGCTTTGAAAGATAAATTTTAGAGTATTCTGACATGCAAAGGGAAGGGGAGAGAAAAGTATGGATACAGTAAGGATAAATGACAAATTTATTTATGATGCATATTTTTATAAATGTTATTTGAGTGAATAATGAATAAAATTTAGATGACGTGAGCTGCAAAAATGGTAATGATGCTGTTTATGTGAAAGGTATGGGAAAATGGATCTGAAAATGTTTGCCTGGTCAAAAATGATTTGACTAGATACTCGTATTTCGAATATCCAGTGATAAAAAATGATGTCATATGTTTGAGCTCTGTGTGCAGATTTAGAGACTAGCCAATAGGGCTAATATTTAATATATAATGATAATAAAAATGGGGGGGGGGGGGGGGAATTCAAATGTTAGGAACAAACCAGAGGTGATAAAAAAAAACTGGTATAAAACAGGTTGGGAGATGGTGATAAAAATATAGAGAATTTATTTACAGCGTATATGAATATTGCTATATGTAAAATGGGGGTATGAATATGATACAGTGAAGGATAAAATAGATGTGGGTATAAATATGATGTAGTGAAGGAAAGGGACGGGATGTGATCGAAAAGAGCCAATAGAATAGATTAAGTAGATTTATATGTTCATATGGTGTTTATTTACAATAAAATACGTATATAATAGTGTAATAATTTATACCTATAAAAATTTGCACCCTACTTATAATTAAATAAAACTAAAGAATTTTCATATATAGGGGGAGGGGGAGGGAAAGGACTGGGAAATGAATAGTTAGGGGGGGTATGTTTATAAAAAGCCGAATAATTCTAGTTCTGCATTCAAGCCTTTGGGTTCGAGGCTGCCAAACTCATAAATTTTTCGTGCCTCGGCTTTTGACATTTGTATAATAAAATTGCCGCGCCTCCGATTTCTTTTTACTGTCTGAATAGCAGCAAAAGTGAATTCTGATGGTTCTGAATTGTGGTATTTGAGGAAATGGGCCGATAGCGGGTGTTTGTCGCTGCTTTTTTTATGTTATATATATGTTCGGCTATACGTGTTTTAAGGGAACGTTTGGTCCTGCCGATGTACTGTTTTTGGCAGCTGCATGTAATGATGTAGATAACACCCTTGGAATTGCATGTTAGGAATTGTTTAATGGACCACTGAAAGTTATTTGAGGTAGTTGTTACTTTTTCTGTTTTCTTTGGAAATGTGGTGTTTTTGCAACCTGAACAGGTGCCACATCTATGAAAACCGCCGGTGGTTACGTGTTACGTACAGTGGGAACCACTTGTATGCTCAAATTGGGCGCTCTTGTAAAGACGATGGGAGGTGTGCTGGGGAGAAGAGGGCCTATTATTTTGTCTTTGTAGAAGGAGGTGCCAATTTTTCGAGCAAATTTGTTTGTTTTTTATACTCTTGATTAAAAGGGAAAATTAGACGTGTTTTATTATCAGCGTTGGATGGTCGAGTTTGTTCCTCAAAAAATTCTTGCCTGTTTAGTTTTTCAACTTTTTCTTTAAAGTTTTAGTAGTGGGATAGTTTTTAGCCACAAATTTTTTGGTGAGATCGGCTGCTTCTAATTGATATTGGGTCTCGTCAGTGCAATTTCTTTTTAGCCTTCTGTATTGGCCAATGGGGATATTGAGTAACCATCTTGGTAAGTGGCAACTTGAAAAGAGGATAAAACTGTTACGTGCTGTTGGTTTGGTGAAGGTGCTGCAAACTAGTTTCGTGGGGGTGGATGTGATTAAAAGATCTAAAAATTCAACATACGTGTTGCTAATATGTGGAGTAAAATTCAGGTTCCAGGGAGCGGGGTCTAAGGTGCCACTGGTTTTCACCAGAGCCCGCCGCAAAGTGGGATGGTCTTGCTGCGGCAGGTGACACTCAGGTCGCTACCCCTGGCACGACTCGTCCACATAGGTAGATGTGGGGTGACGTGGCACTGACAGTGACTGGCAGAACGTGGCTGGCAGGACATGGTGGGAACTAGAAACAGATACACAGACTCTGGGAAACAGGACTTCACTAAGGCTAGACAACCAAAGATCTGGCCCAGGGAACAGGGAGGAGCAGATACTTATGGACAAGGGACAGGGGCAGACACTTTAATAGGTACTGGCCCTTTAAGAAACAGCTCCGGCACACACGCGTCCTAGGGGGGGAAGGCACGCACGCCGGAGCTGCGGGGACACCAGGAAGCAGAGACACAAGAAGGGGAGAGACGGGCTGAGACTCGCATGGCAACCGGACTATATATATATATATATATATATATATATATATATATATATATAATATATACACATACATGTGTATATATAATATAATGTGACTCACACGCCGACAGGGGACGGGGGCTGGCCCCAGGTAGGCTGCGGGCGCAGGGTCGCCTGCGCTGTCAGCGTATCATTGGCAGATTATTTGTGTGAGGGAAATACAAGCAGATTGTGTTAATTAGTGGTGGCTGGCTCAGAGATTGTAGAACTGGCCAGCTGAGTAGCATTCTATTATAAGTGTCCAGGGGGCATTAAAACGCAGCACTGGATTCACACCTTGATGTCAGTACTTGGGCTAGTGGGGAGCTAAATGTCAGCTTTATCTGGGCCATGTTGCGGCAGCATTTCCCCTTTCTTAAATCTGGGGGTCTCAGTTGTCATTGTGTTTTATGAAATGTTCAAGCTATTTGGTAATAAATGTATGTCTTGGAATGTATTTCTTTTAATTTTGATACGTTGTGGTTCAGATTATTCTGGGACAGTATACATTGCCAATGTTTTACTTAATACAGGTGTGTTTAATAAAAAAATAAAAAAATAATAATAATAATAATAATAATAAAAAATATATAAATTATGTAATAATGAGGTTAACCCCTTAACGACGCAGGACGTATATTTACGTCCTGCGCCGGCTCCCGCGATATGAAGCGGGATCGCGCCGCGATCCCGCATCATATCGCGTCGGTCCCGGCGCTCATCAACGGCGGGACCAGCGGCTAATACCACACATCGCCGATCGCGGCGATGTGCGGTATTAACCCTTTAGAAGCGGCGGTCAGCTTTCCCGCCGCTGACCGCCGCTGTGAAAGTGAAAGTGACCCGGCTGCTCAGTCGGGCTGTTCGGGACCGCCGCGGTGAAATCGCGGCGTCCCGAACAGCTGAACGGACACCGGGAGGGCCCTTACCTGCCTCCTCGGTGTCCGATCGACGAATGACTGCTCCGTGCCTGAGATCCAGGCAGGAGCAGTCAAGCGCCGATAACACTGATCACAGGCGTGTTAATACACGCCTGTGATCAGGATGAGAGATCAGTGTGTGCAGTATTATAGGTCCCTATGGGACCTATAACACTGCAAAAAAAATTTTTTTTTAAAGTGTTAATAAAGGTCATTCCTGGACGTCCTACGGCAGCACAGAATGGGTTAAGTTCGTCCTCCCGAACTTGTCAGAAGAGGTAATCAGCATATAATTACACAAATTAACATAATTAACAACCTCTCCCACCAGGTATAAGTAGGTACATAGGAACTCAGACCACATAGTTTTTTTCTTCTGATCTTAGAAGGGGTAATGTTTGGACGGGGTTTTTAACTTATTCCCTGTCTCATTTTGTTTCTTTCAGAGTTAGTATGAAATCCTGGGAGGTACTGTGAAGTCCTTTGCAACAGGCCGATTTATTAGACACTGTGAAGTCTCTATTTTTTTTATCTCAAGGGCTACTGTGAAGTGCCCTTTTTTTGTGGACAGGAGGGTTGGAGCGAGATCGCTGATGTTATGGCCCTTCCCTCCTCCAGAAGATCCACGGCGGACGATGGGGTCACAGTTACTGGAATGATTTTCTGGTTACTCATGTTTATCGGCATCCCTAGCTGCAGCAGGACACGGTACAAAGGTCCGTCAGCCGGTGAGTCAGCGCTACTCGCGGACCTCTACTTCCGGCGGCGTTCCACGTGCAGTTGTTTACTGCACGCGCAGACCGGAAGTAAGTCACATTCAAGCAAGGGGCGGTACAGGCGGTGATTCGCGCCAGAAACCCTTCATAAACTGCTTCCGGCCCGGCCCTGCTGCCGCATACACTGTACTCGGGGCAGCAGGGCTATTGGAGCTTAAAAGTAAGTGCTTGTTTGTAGGTGTGATTAATACTTATGATGGGCAGATTATTGGGACTACTGTGAAGTGTCCTATTGCGCCTCCTTCTAGGAATACTGTGGGATACCAGGTTACTGTGAAGTACCTAGGTTTTTTGCCTGTTTTTTTCCGCTGCCTGTCTTTCCAACATTCAAGATGTGCGCTTTATGTGTCAAGTGATCATCTCACTTATAATTTATTATTTGACCTCTTTTTTTCCTCAGATGTCTGAGGATTCTCACACAAGGGTCAAAAAGCCAAGAAAGACGAAACACCGACTGTGTGTATCATGTTCCCAGCCTTTGGCAGACGATATAGAAGGAGACACTTGTGGCATGTGTTCCCCACAACAACATCCAGTTCAAGAGGAAACTTTTGGTGATGAGGCTTCTTTATTTTTTTCTTGGTTTAAGAAACGTATTTCTGCCATATTACCCGAGGAAGGTTCCTGTGCAAAAAAACGCAAAATTCAACACAGAACGACCTCTCCTCCTGACTCGGAGGATTCCGGTCCAGGTTCCTCGATTGAATCACAAGATTCTCCAGAAGATTACTATATTTTCCACAAAGACGACATGCATACCCTGATAAAATCAGTGAAGCATGTACTAGAAACAGACCGATCCACTGAAGATAAGCCTCCCAGGGAAAGTCTATATTACTTTCCAGCTTCTAAAGATAGGGTGTTACCCTCTCATCCAGCCATTACTAAATGGTTCAGGTCCAACTGGGATAAGCCTGAAAAGAGAGTGGACGTCAGTTCCAGATTTAGGTCTATATACAAATTGTCTTCTGAGGCTACAGGTTCTTGGTTCAATCCACCTAAAGTGGATTTATCAGTAGCCAAGCTTGTTAAAAAATCGTATTTTCCTTCCGAAGAGTCATCCGTGTTATCCAACCCCATGGACAGAAAGGCGGAGTCTCTATCTAAAAAAGCGTTCTCCACAGGAGCGGCGATTTCAAAGGTAGTGATGACCTCTGTTCCAGTGGCTAGAGCCCTTCGTGTTTGGATAAGTCAATTATCCAGAGACCTGAGTGATGGAGTTTCCAGGGAGGACACCATTAAGAGAATCCCTGTTATGAAATCCGCGGCAGAATTTCTGTGCGATGCACCACTGGATACAATGCGCTTATGAGCTCAGAACATGGCGGAATCTAACTCCATTAGGAGAGCACTATGGATCAAGAATTGGAGTAAAGGAGATGTAGCAGCAAAGAATGATCTCTGCTCCCTTCCATTCTCTCCAGAGTCTCTTTTCGGACCTAGTCTGAAAAACATTCTTAAAGATATTAACGATGAGAATGACGCATTTCCAGGTACATCTAAGAAGGACGCATCAAAGGATTGCCCGAAATGGAGAAGATCACCCAAGTTCCAATGGAGGAATTTTCAGTCGGGCCAATATAACAAGCCTAGATTTAATCGGCAGAGGAAGAACACAGGCTTTAATCCTGCATCTAAGAACAAGCCACCAACCAAAAAGAAGGATTTATGACGCCAGCTTAGTGCCCCTAAAAGTTGGTGGAAGATTAGCAGCATTTTTTCCTGCCTGGGCACGGACGACGGAGGACAAGTGGGTACTCTCAGTAGTAGAGAAAGGATATCGTCTCGAGCTTCTCAGTGCTCCACAGGAGATGTATTTTGTCAACTCGAACCAGGACCAGAACGTACTTTCTCTGGTCAAAGATTTTCTGGAGAAGAATGCTGTCGAGTGGGTACCCCCTCAAGAGCAATCATCAGATTCAAGGATTTTCGCAGTACCGAAATCCAACGGCAAATGGAGGTTGGTCATAGACCTCACATACCTGAACAAGTTCATGGCCAGAAGGCATTTCAAGATGGAGACCATCAGGTCAGTACTCCCCATTCTGAATCAGGGGGACTTCATGGCCACATTAGATCTATCGGACGCATATCTACATGTACCAATTCATCCGTCCTACAGGAAATTCCTGAGGTTTGCAGTGTTGGTAGGACACTCAACATGGCACCTCCAGTTCAGGTGCCTCCCCTTCGGTCTGAGCTCAGCACCAAGGGTGTTTACAAAGCTGGTGGTGGTTCTTTCAGCAGCCCTGCGGCTTCAAGGTATGACGATAGTACCATATTTGGACGACTGGTGGATAAAGGCAGGATCACAACCAGAATTGAGTCGTCATGTAAAGCAGACAATAGAGTTTCTAGAACATCATGGATTTATAATCAATCTGAAGAAATCCCATTTAGCCCCATCACAACAAATCCTTTTCTTGGGATTCCGAGTGGATTCTCTATCAATGAAAATTTCGATTTCTCAGGAAAGGGAAATGAAGTTGAGGAAGCAGATAAAGTTCCTCATAAGAGCCAGAACAGTGTCCATTCGGTTAGCCATGAGAGTACTAGGCAGCCTCACATCAACAATAGATGCAGTACCTTGGGCGAAGGCCCACATCCGCAGTCTTCAGTCGAGTTCTGTCGTATTGGAACAGATCGAGGACGGGTTTAGAAACATCCATCTGGATTCCGCCGATCCTCTGCAAAGAACTCAAATGGTGGCTTGCACGAAACAGGTTCTCGGAGGGAAGGTCCTTGCTTCCAGCCCGACAAGTGGTCATTACAACCGATGCCTCAGCTCATGGATGGGGAGCATTCATTGGGGATCACTGGGCCCAGGGCCTCTGGTCCCACTCAGAAAAAACTCTGTCCTCAAACATGAAAGAACTAAGGGCAGTACGTCTGGCCCTGCTTCATTTTTCCCCCTGCTTGTCAAACAAGGATGTTCTATTGAGGTCAGACAATCTTCCCACAGTCTTTTACTTGAACAAGCAGGGGGGGACCAGGTGTCATTCATTATTGACGGAGTGTGCCAAAATCTTCAAATGGGCAGAAACCAATATCAAGAACTTGGCGGCGGTACATCTACAGGGGACACTGAATGTCAAGGCAGATCTCCTCAGTCGGAAATCCCTACATCCGGGAGAATGGGAGCTGAATGCAGAAGTCTTCGAGCAGGTGACCAGACGTTTCGGGACACCGGAGATAGATGTATTCGCAACAAGGAAAAATTCCAAACTGCAAAAGTTTTGTTCCCTTTCCAGCCTGGACCACCCGCAGCATGTGGATGGCCTGTCATTCTCTTGGAGAAGGAAATTTCTATATCTATTTTCACCTCCGGCCTTGATACAGAGAACCTTACTGAAGGTCAAGAGAGAGAACCCTCGGGCGATTCTAATTCTTCCATACTGGCCCAGGAGAGCATGGTTCTCCATGATAAGAGAGATATCGGACAACCAATTCTGGCATCTGCCCAAGAGAATGGATCTATTGTCACAACACGGCATCTATCATCAGGATATAGACCCATTACACCTAACTGCATGGAGGGTGAACTGAGTTTACTTAAGGACAAGGGTCTGTCGGGTGAGGTGTTATCGACACTGGAGAAATCAAGCAGACCAGGGACCAAGAAGTGCTACACCAGGGTATGGAATCTATTCAAGTCCATGACCCCTAATAGGGATCCTACAGTCATCGATATCTTGAATTTTTTGCAAAAGGGGTTGAACAAGGGTCTCAAGCAGTCTACACTGAAAGTACAGTTTGCGGCTATAAATTTCTTCTTAGCGGGGAAATTCGCTAAAGACCCTTTGGTTAAGAGATTCTTTAAAGGAGTCAATAATCTATGTCCAAAAGTCAGTAAACCTATACCTTCATGGGACCTATCCAAGGTACTAAGATGCCTCGCTTCAGACCCATTTGAGCCTATACATTCCATTGATATTAAGTTTCTCACGTGGAAAACCTGTTTCCTGGTAGCCATCGCATCAACTCGAAGAATCAGCGAAATACAGGCCTTGTCTTGCCGGGAACCTTACCTGCGGGACCTGGGGGATGCGTTAGTCCTTCGAACCCTGCCAGGTTTTATTCCTAAGGTTCATTCGGTTAATAACCTGCAACAAGAAATTGTCTTACCGGCTTTGGCGGAGAACCAAGAAGTCTCGAAACTGGACGTGAGGCGATCGGTTCTGGAATATTTGTCTAGAACAGCATCCTTTAGATGCTCGGAGCATCTATTCGTGCAATTTGGGGCCAAGTCTAAGGGCTCGAAAGCAGCCAAACCTACTATTTCCAACTGGATTAAGAAGACGATCAGTTTTTGCTTTCAGAAGGAAGGCTTGGAGCCCCCGAAGGATCTCAAAGCCCACTCAACTAGGGCGACATCTGCATCCTGGGCAGAAGCTTCTCATGTGTCTCTTCTAGAGATTTGCAGAGCTGCAACGTGGGCAACTCCGATGACGTTCATTCAGCACTATCGCCTAGACATATCCAATAGCTCAGCCCTGGGTAAGACTGTGTTGGAAGAAGCGTTTAAGAAGTAATGCCTGCCCTTTTTTGTTTTTTGCTACTTAAGTCCCATTCTGTGCTGCCGTAGGACGTCCAGGAATGAATTAAATTTTGCTTACCTGAAAATTTCAATTCCTGGAGTCCGTAGGCAGCACAGAGGACCCTCCCTAAATAAATATTGCTATAAAAATACTCTGTGGTCTGTGTTCCTATGTTAATTTGTGTAATTATATGCTGATTACCTCTTCTGACAAGTTCGGGAGGAAGAACTTAACCCATTCTGTGCTGCCTACGGACTCCAGGAATTGAAATTTTCAGGTAAGCAAAATTTAATTCATTTAACCCCTTCCCTGATAAGTTTGAATCACCCCCCTTTTCCCATAAAAAAATAACAGTGTAAAAAAAAAAAAATAAACATATGTGATATCGCCGCGTGCGTAAATGTCCGAACTATAAAAATATATAATTAATTAAACCGCACGGTCAATGGCGTACGCGCAAAAAAATTCCAAAGTCCAAAAACGCGTATTTTGGTCACTTTTTATACCATTAAAAAATGAATAAAAAGTAATCAAAAAGTCCTATCAAAACAAAAATCATACCGATAAAAACTTCAGATCACGGCGCAAAAAATGAGTCCTCATACCGCCCTGTACGTGGAAAAATAAAAAAGTTATAGGGGTCAGAAGATGACATTTTTAAACGTATAAATTTTCCTGCATGTAGTTATGATTTTTTCCAGAAGTGCGACAAAATCGAACCTATATAAGTAGGGTTTCATTTTAACCGTATGGACCTACAGAATAACAAGGTGTAATTTTTACCGAAATATGCACTGCGTAGAAACGGAAGCCCCCAAAATGGTGGGTTTTTTTTCGATTTTGTCGCACAATGATTTTTTTTCCGTTTCGCCGTGCATTTTTGGGTAAAATGACTGTAACTGCAAAGTAGAATTGGCGACGCAAAAAATAAGCCATAATATGGATTTTTAGGTGGAAAATTGAAAGGGTTATGATTTTTAAAAGGTAAGGAGGAAAAAACGAAAGTGCAAAAACGGAAAAACCCTGAGTCCTTAAGGGGTTAATACAATAGCTTTTTGTTGCTGTGCGCCATGTCTAGCTTTAGTTGATTTCATTACCTTAAGGTCCACCACACTTGATCCTTTATTCAGTTTTAGCTATACACATGTCTGCCTCATTACATTTACACGCATCCATGTCATCATGTCATTTGCTTTATTTTATCGCACCTTGATTCAATTCAGAACTTTTCCTTACGTAGTTTCTAGTACAATATCTTGCCATCATACCTGACTCTTTTCAGGTGGGAGTTACTTGCATTATGTTGATACTGACACGCTTTCAGAGCAATACCACTTACCTAGTCCTGTATAAATCCTGTACACATACCTGACTCACTGCACCATATTGTTACTGACACGCTTTCAGAACAATACCGCTTGCGTAGCTCTAGTATAAGTGACTTTTCCATCATACCTGACACACATTCAGGTGGAAGTCACTCGCATCATGTTGTTACTGACATGTTTTCAGAGCAATATCACATACGCGGTTATAGTATAAGTGATTTACAAATTGAATAATAATAAAAATAAATAAATAAAATATCATTTAAAAAAAGGAAATTATGTATAGGGATTTATATACATGTATATTCTCTTTCAACACTCTTCAAAGGCAAACGTTTACACTGCTCACTCATATGTTCTTTGTATGGCACTTACACAGTAGCTTTTACTCCATTGCTACATGGGTTTTCTTTGCAATCAAAATTTTGTATGATTTAGCAATACATTATATTTTAGTAATTGTCAGTCCTTTTCTTTCAGGGCATACTTCTTGGTGACATTGCTTTTGAGTTTCTGTTTCTATGTACCAAGTCCATCACGGTAGTTGTCATCAGGTATCACATTTATCAATGTTCACCGCAGTCGATCAATATCTTTCGTTCCATCAGCAGCGTTAATATCTCTCATCATATCAAACACTCATCCACGTGGTTGTTTTGATGTCACAGGGTTACTGACGAGGTTCAGAGCAAAAACTCATACTTATTGGCAGTGTAAGTTATTAAAACTTTCATTATCTATTGTTTCGGACATGCTTTTAGGGCAATGGGTCACATGTCGCACACATGCAGTGGTATACCCCTCATGACCTGTCACGTATTCCAGGTGGGGTGCAATGATTAACCTATCATTGCTGACACTATTTCAGAGCAATGGATCACACGTCACACACATGCAGTGGCATACCCCTCATGACCTGTCACGCTTCAGGTGGCATACACTGTCCACCTATTGTTGGAAAATAAATATCTACTTAACCATCGTTCCAAGCAAACATTACATGTTTAACTCATACGTTCCTAGCATGGCACTCTCAACTTCAGTCACAGCCCTGTTTTTATCTAATTTCTGCACAGGCAAAAAAGAAAAAAAAAGGGGATACGCACCCCTAGTGTAATATGTCAAGGTTAAAAAACAATGCTATGATAAGCGATTTTACACTCACCATAAAGGGTTGTGCTAAGAGCACAACGCCTCAGTAGACAAATGATTTTATGAAGCTCTGATCCGGTGGGAAATGCTTGGAAAAGTAAAATTCAAGTTCTCAGGCGCTAATCAGATGTAGTAGATAAGTAAGGACTCAAAGTTATTGTCCAAGATACTAATTTATCAGCACAAACGTTTGTGCTAATAAATTTGTCTCTTGGACAATAACTTTGTGTCCTTACTTATCTACTACATGTGATCAGCACCTGAGAACTTGAATTTTACTTTTCCAAGCTTAAAGGGGTTATCCAGCATAAGGTGATTTTAGTACGTACCTGGCAGACAGTAATGGACATGCTTAGGAAGGATCTGCACTTGTCTTGGGCTAAATGGCTATGCTGTGAGATTACCAGAACACTGTGGCTAGCTTTGTCTGAACTTGTATTTCCTGTTTTCAGTTTTCTTGTTTGCCTACAAATCCCATGACACCATTTTCCTCCTTCCCACACATCAGCCACCCCACCCACTGAAACATAAATGAGCTGCAGACCTGTTTGTTTTCAATCAGAGTGCCTCCAGCTGTTGAATTACTTGCAGATTGATCCCTCCACCTATAGAAGCAGACAGGCTCTCTGTCATCAGCTGACTAGTGAGTCAGGTCTCGACCGCATTGCAAGCTGGGAAAAATCCGAGATAGCGGTCCTTTTGTATGCTGTTAAAAATAAATATTGCGATGAAAATCACATATGAATTGTGAGAAAACCGTCACACACAGGTAAAGACACTATATTATGAACTACACTAACTTTACAGCCCCTGTAGCATAGTCAAATAAAAAAAATTCCCGGAATACCCCTTTAATCTAATTTCTGACAAGGTTAATTACTTTAAGCAATAATAATTCGTACATAAGTTTACAATGCATTATATTTTAGTAATCTTCAATTCATTTCTTTCAGGGCATAGTTCTTGGTGACGTTGCTTTTGAGTTTTACTAAAGTCAGTAACAGGTTGTCAGTCAGCATGTCTCATGCGTCAGCAGGGCCGGATTAACGTAGGGGCGGATGGAGCGGCAGCTCCAGGCCCCTACGTAAAAATAGGCCCGGCAGCCTGCGACAACAATATTAACAGTGAAAGAGGGCTGGCCCTTCGATGTCCCAGACCGGCCCACAGGCTTACCTACGGCCCTGGTGGTGACTTGGTTGCGTGACCTGCGTGCCCCACGTGATGTCAGGGTAACGTATTGGCCGCCATCAGGGCAGTACAGGCCCGGACCAGGTGCACTATATACAGGGGCTGTGGCTGCCGGCTGTCACTTTCCCCTTATGCTCCCCTGATCGTGAGGCCTGTATCCTCCCTCTGCCCTGCCTGGTCTCTACACTGGGGCTCAGCACTTCCCCACACGTACAGGCAGGAAGACCTGGGCCCCTCTCCTCTCTCCTGGGCCCTCTCCTCTCTCCTGGGCCCTCTCCTCTCTCCTGGGCCCCTCTCCTCTCTCCCGGACCCCTCCCCCCATCCTTCAGTAAGATCCTCGGCCTCCTGCTGTATACAGGTCGGCAGTCGGGGAATAGGAGGAGGGGAGGGCTGCAGGCTGCACAGTGGAGCTAGGAGCAGAGGTGAAATAAGGACTCTGCAGATGTGGAACCCCCTGGAGCTGTCTAATCCTGCCTAAAAGTAAGTGTGTGTGTGTGTGTGTGTGTGTGTATATGTCATGTATCACCTAACTGTGTGTGTCTGTGTCTGTGTATATATGTCATGTATCACCTAACTTTGTATGTGTATATAAGTCATGTATCACGTGTGTGTGTATGTATGTGTATATATGTCATGTATCACCTGTGTGTGTGTGTGTGTCATGTATCACCTGTGTGTGTGTGTCATGTATCACCTGTGTGTGTATGTATGTGTATATATGTCATGTATCATCTTTGTGTGTGTCATGTATCACCTGTGTGTGTATGTATGTGTATATGTCATGTATCACCTGTGTGTGTGTGTATGTATGTGTATATGTCATGTATCACCTGTGTGTGTATATATGTCATGTAGCACCTGTGTGTGTATGTCTGTGTATATATGTCATGTATCACCTGTGTGTGTATATGGCATGTATCACCTGTGTGTGTATGTCTGTGTATATATTTCATGTATCACCTGTGTGTATATATGTCATGTATCACCTGTGTGTGTGAATATATGTCATGTATCACCTGTGTGTGTGTGTATGTATGTGTATATATCATGTATCACCTGTGTGTGTGTGTATGTATGTGTATATATGTCATGTATCACCGGTGTGTGTATGTATGTGTATATATGTCATGTATCACCTGTGTGTGTGTATGTATGTGTATATATGTCATGTATCACCTGTGTGTGTGTATGTATGTGTATATATGTCATGTATCACGTGTGTGTGTGTGTATGTATGTGTATATATCATGTATCACCTGTGTGTGTGTATGTATGTGTATATATGTCATGTATCACCGGTGTGTGTATGTATGTGTATATATGTCATGTATCACCTGTGTGTATGTATGTATGTGTATATGTCATGTATCACCTGTGTATGTATGTATGTGTATATGTCATGTATCACCTGTGTGTGTATGTATGTGTATATATGTCATGTATCACCTGTGTGTGTGTATGTATGTGTATATATGTCATGTATCACCTGTGTGTGTATGCATGTGTATATATGTCATGTATCACCGGTGTGTGTATGTATGTGTATATATGTCATGTATCACCGGTGTGTGTATGTATGTGTATATATGTCATGTATCACCTGTGTGTGTGTATGTATGTGTATATATGTCATGTATCACCTGTGTGTGTATGTATGTGTATATATGTCATGTATCACGTGTGTGTGTGTGTGTATGTATGTGTATATATCATGTATCACCTGTGTGTGTGTATGTATGTGTATACATGTCATGTATCACCTGTGTGTGTATGTATGTGTATATATGTCATGTATCACCTGTGTGTGTATGTATGTGTATATATGTCATGTATCACCTGTGTATGTGTATATATGTCATGTATCACCTGTGTGTGTGTATGTATGTGTATATATGTCATGTATCACCTGTGTGTGTGTGTGTGTGTATGTATGTGTATATATCATGTATCACCTGTGTATGTGTATATATCATGTATCACCTGTGTGTGTATGTATGTGTATATATGTCATGTATCACCTGTGTGTGTATGTATGTGTATATATGTCATGTATCACCTGTGTGTGTATGTATGTGTATATATCATGTATCACCTGTGTGTGTGTGTGTGTATGTATGTGTATATATGTCATGTATCACCTGTGTGTGTATGTATGTGTATATATGTCATGTATCACCTGTGTGTGTATGTATGTGTATATATGTCATGTATCACCTGTGTGTGTATGTATGTGTATATATGTCATGTATCACCTGTGTGTGTATGTATGTGTATATATGTCATGTATCACCTGTGTGTGTATGTATGTGTATATATGTCATGTATCACCTGTGTGTGTATGTATGTGTATATATGTCATGTATCACCTGTGTGTGTATGTATGTGTATATATGTCATGTATCACCTGTGTGTGTATGTATGTGTATATATGTCATGTATCACCTGTGTGTGTATGTATGTGTATATATGTCATGTATCACCTGTGTGTGTATGTATGTGTATATATGTCATGTATCACCTGTGTGTATGTATGTGTATATATGTCATGTATCACCTGTGTGTGTATGTATGTGTATATATGTCATGTATCACCTGTGTGTGTATGTATGTGTATATATGTCATGTATCATCTGTGTGTGTGTATGTATGTGTATATATGTCATGTATCACCTGTGTGTGTGTATGTATGTGTATATATGTCATGTATCACCTGTGTGTGTATGTATGTGTATATATGTCATGTATCACGTGTGTGTGTGTGTGTGTGTATGTATGTGTATGTCATGTATCACCTGTGTGTATGTATGTGTATATATATCATGTATCACCTGTGTGTGTGTATATATATGTCATGTATCACCTGTGTGTGTGTGTGTATATATATATATGTCATGTATCACCTGTGTGTGTATGTATGTGTATATATCATGTATCACCTGTGTGTATATATATGTCATGTATCACCTGTATGTGTATATCTGTCATGTATCACCTGTGTGTGTATGTATGTGTATATATGTCATGTATCACCGGTGTGTGTATGTATGTGTATATATGTCATGTATCACCTGTGTGTATGTATGTATGTATGTATGTATGTGTATATGTCATGTATCACCTTTGTGTGTGTATGTATGTGTGTATATGTCATGTATCACCTGTGTGTATGTATGTGTATATGTCATGTATCACCTGTGTGTGTGTGTGTGTGTGTGTATGTATGTGTATATATGTCATGTATCACCTGTGTGTATGTATGTGTATATATATCATGTATCACCTGTGTGTGTGTATATATATGTCATGTATCACCTGTGTGTGTATGTATGTGTATATATCATGTATCACCTGTGTGTGTATATATATGTCATGTATCACCTGTATGTGTATATCTGTCATTTATCACCTGTGTGTGTATGTCTGTCATGTATCACCTGTGTGTGTATGTGTATATATGTCATGTATCACTTTGTGTGTGTGTATATATGTCATGTATCACCTGTGTGTGTATGTATGTGTATATATGTCATGTATCACCTGTGTGTGTATGTATGTATATATAGGTCATGTATCACCTTTGTGTGTGTGTGTGTATGTATGTGTGTATATGTCATGTATCACCTGTGTGTATGTATGTGTATATGTCATGTATCACCTGTGTGTGTGTGTGTGTGTGTGTATGTGTATATATGTCATGTATCACCTGTGTGTATGTGTATATGTCATGTATCACCTGTGTGTATGTATGTGTATATATATCATGTATCACCTGTGTGTGTGTGTGTGTGTGTGTATATATATGTCATGTATCACCTGTGTGTGTATGTATGTGTATATATCATGTATCACCTGTGTGTATATATATATGTCATGTATCACCTGTGTGTGTATGTGTATATATGTCATGTATCACCTGTGTGTGTGTGTGTGTGTGTATATATGTCATGTATCACCTGTGTGTGCATGTATGTCATGTATCACCTGTGTGTGTGTATATATGTCATGTATCACCTGTGTGTGTATGTCTGTTAGTGTTGAAATTGTACACATGTAAAGTACATGTGTCTGTATCTGTGTAATGTGTATGTATCAGTGTATTCGCTGTGTGGGGCACTATATGGGTGTATGGGGGCTCTCTTCAGGAGACTGGAGAAGCTAGGTGACACAGTGCAGGGCTCACAGTACTTCCCCAGCTTTATGTGTACCGCCTGTCACCCAGCTTTCCCAGACTTCTGAAGAGAATATCTGTCTGGTAAAGTAGCCACATTGGAAAGAAAACATGTTATTATGTAGTGAAGTACCAGATGTCACACTAGTACTCTTAGCATTTCCCTAGCTTTATATGACTCCTGAATGGCAAAATACTAGTGTGACATCTGTTACTTCATCTCTCCAATATGACTGCTTCACCATACAGGCATTCCGTTCAGGAGACTGGGAAAGCTGAGTGACAGGCAGTCCATAAAGCTGGGGAAGTACTGTGAGCCCTGCACTGTGTACTGCCATTCACCCAGCTTTTCCAGGCTCCTGAAACCCCAAATGTGATGAGCTACTTGTCCTCCTTCTAGTTGTCACTGTGTATTATGGCAGCTGAGTTGTGTAGACAGCGGTCTCCTGCTTCTGGACATACAGTACCCAAATTGCGTACATAATGGGGGTGATTAATCAAAACCTGTGCAGTGGTAAAGTTGCGGAGTTGCCCATAGCAACCAATCAGATTGCTTCTTTCATTTTTCACAGGTCTCTTTAAAAACAAAAGAAGTGATCTGATTGGTTGCTAGGGGCAACTCAGCAACTTTTCCAAGGAACAGGTTTTGATAAATCTTCCCCAATGTACATACAGGTTATAGCATTTTCCGGCTCCTGTACGTACATCACGCAGCCGGCCAGAGAAGTCCTGCGCCGCTCCAGAGGCTGCTGACAGCCTGGCCTCAGCGCAGTGGATTTTTATGATGTTTTTTTTAATCTACGTGGGGGCAATTTTTACCTATGTGGGGGCATTATTTACTAACTAGTGCATTTTTAGCCTACTGGAGCATTACCTATGTGATGGGCATTATTACATAACTGGGGGCATTACTTATGTGAGGGGAATAATTACCTAACTGGGGGTATTATTAACTAGCTGGGGGCATTGTTACTCAACTGGGGGCATTACCTACCTGGGGGACACTACCCACCTGCATGACCTATATGGGGGAACTATCTACTGGGGTCACTGTATACTGGGGGCATTACCTACCTGAGGGCACAACCAACAAGGGACCACTAGGTACTAGGGCCACTATCTACGGGGGGGCACCACTCAGCTGGGGGGGGGGGCATTGCCTACTGGAGGCATTACCTGATACCTACCTACTAGGGGCACTATCTACTGGGGGCATTACCTGCCACCTACCAGGGCCATAACCTACTACCTACCTAATGGGGGCATTAACACTAATAGGGGAAGGGAAATTACCTACCCACCACCACCCATCCGCCTACCCTTTCCCTAACACGCTAACCTACTCACTAGGGCACTAAGGAGGAGCATTATTAGGGCCACTGAGAGTAGGGCATCAGGAGGAGAGGCCGGTGATGAGGGTCCCAGGCCTGAAGCTGTGCAGGGGGCCCCGAAATTTCTGATGGCAGCCCTGGAGACTCCTCTCCCCGTCCCCCGTCCCCCCATTCGGCCGACGCCCGCTAAGTTTAAGAAAACTACTGCGTGTGCTGTAGCTGCCACCTGCCTGAGGTCCCGCTGCCGGCGCACATTCCTCTCTGCCTCTGGAGTTTCCCCCAAAGGTACCACTAGTCCACCAGGCATGAACTGACTTGCCATTCAGGTGCACAGAAAAGCTAGGTGACAATGTCTCACCTAGCTTTTCCATGCTCCTGAATGACATGTTTGCTTATAGTACCTGAGCAATTATAAGCAGATATGCCATTCAGGAGCTTGAAAAATTTAGGTGAGACATTGTCACCTAGCTTTTCTGGGCTCCTGAATGACATATTTGCTTATAATAGCTCAGCTATTATAGACAGATTTGCCTATAATATATAGTCAAAAGCTGTCTATGCTATGATAAGCAGATATGCCATTCAGGAGCCCAGAAAAGCTAGATGACAATTTCTCATTTAGCTTTATCATGCTCTTGAATGGCATATGTGCTTATCATAGCTCAGCTATTATAGACAGATTAGGCTAAAAGTTATAGGTAAATCTATCTGTAATAGCTGAGCTATGATAAGCAGATATGCCATTCAGGAGCATGAAAAAGCTAGGTGAGAAATTTTTACCTTGCCATTTACTATAATGGGGTCAGTCGGGCGCCGTTATTTTGTAGCGGGACTAGCAGGAGAAAAAGTCGGAGCAAACTGTAATTTTTCTCCCCCGGGGGCCGTCATACTGCAGTGTCCTAATAGCAGTGTGAAAGAAGCCTTATGCATATGAAATTGCTAGGATAGCCAAAAAAGATGTTGGTGTATGATACTTTACATATCTTCATAGATGTTGTTTGATCCTTTATTTCACTAAACAAAAATAAAAATTTTTAGGGGTGCATTCAGTGTGAAAGAGGTGTGGCTACAGGGCTGCAACACTTCTCCGCACCTTCTTTGACACATGCATCCCCTATGCGCTGTGAATGGGGATTGTGATGGATGAGCAGTCTGACAGGTGTGAACTCAGACTTACCACTTGTGAACCACAATTCCTATTCATGGAGCATGCACAGAATGTCAATATGTCGCTGGCAAGCAACCCCTGCGTGCTAACCAAAGAAGCAGTGGATGTGACGTCACATGGGATAGGTGTTACAGTCTGGGGGGGGGGGGATTAGCGGACCCTCTACCACACCTCTTTGACACTCTGGGTCCCCATAAAAGTGAGTTTTTTTTTTTGTTTGTTTTTTTTTTTTTTTTTTTTAAGCCAAAGAGCAGATTCTATAAAGATATACAAAGTTTCCATACACTATCATATATTCAGCTATCCTGGTAATTTAGTGTGCATAAAACTTGACAAAATAGCTTTGTGTTGCATTTTCATTTTATATACTTCAATAAAAAGGCCCATCACAATCTTCAGCACCAGGCCCATAATGCTCTTAATCCGGCCCTGTGCGTCAGATATTGACGATGCTTTGTTGATTCAAGAGACTCCGTCAAGTGCTTCGGACAGAGACAATGTCTCTTCATATCGCATGTGGACAATTCCTAAAATCATGGAGGAGTTGCGCAGAAGGGGAGTTGCTTTTGCAGCAACAGCTAGGAAGGCCTAGCTATACAAATTACTGATGAAACAACCTCTTGCTGGCACCAGTGGGGTGGAGCGTGTACACAGCTTGGTTATAGGAGTCATCATAGCTCACACACTATGTATACTTACAATAGCATAGATACCTTTGCTTTCCTTACTATAGCTTCATTCCATATAATCGTCACCAAAAGCTCACACACTAAGCATACGTCACTATAGCAGAGACACAATGCATACACTTCTCTAGGTGTTACCATGTACACTTTACCATCTATATACACATTGCTAGATATCACATGTAGGCAAAGTACGCAATGTCATCACTAATGTATGTATAGATTTGTGTCATGCCATCATACAGGTGCAATGTATGCTTTCCTATCGTGTTTGCCGGGTAGATGTCATTATCATTTATTTTATATAGCAGCACAGGGCAGGTGGCACTGATACATTTCATAGGTTGCTACGTTTTAGGCTGTCATCATTACTACGGTTATGTTTCCTAAGGTATTCAGTGTTGTCACGTTTTTTTAGGCTGTCACGATATTTGTACTATCACGCTTCGTGCACTTTGGTCTGGTGGGGTCTGCTAGGGTTAGGGTCGCCATGTCTTTCAGGTTGCTACGGTAGTTTCAGATTCACATGACGATCATCAATAGTAAGTTTCGTACACTTTAGGTCTGTCACGCCTTTCAAGCTGTCCCCATAGAAAGTTCAATTCGCTGCTCATTATCGGGTAATGTCTGTTAGGTGTCATAATAGCTGTTATATGTTCCAAATACACACACTTTGCATGCATAGTGTTGTCACTATATGACTGCTGTAAATAGGCATGTTACACAATATCTAGGCAACCTATCATGTCTATGGGTATGATACTTACAAAGTCCTGTGATGACTACAGGCGCAATGGTTATGCTATGTCCTGTCCCCACTACAGGCACGATGGTTACGCAATGTCCTCTCACGACTACAGGCAAAATGGATACCCAACACCCGTCACGTCTAAAGGCACGATGGTTATGCTAGACCTGTCACGACTACAGTCATGATGGTTATGCAATGTCCTGTCATGACTACAGGCACAATAAATACGGTAGACCTGTCATGACTACAGGCATGATGATTTTATGCAATGTTCTGTCACAACTACGGGCAAGATGGTTATGCTATGTCCTGTCACGACTACAGACATGATGGTTGTGCAAGACTTGTCGCATTTGTGGGCACAATGGTTTTACAAGTTGTCGGGTCTATAGCTGCCATTGGTCATGTTAGCATAGTTAAATGGTAACTCTCATTAAAAAAATTTTTTGCTATTGCACTCCTTATGGTAAATAAAAAATATATTTCTAATATACTTTGTTTAAAAAAATGAAGTTTTCCATGTTTTATTTGTGCTTAAAAAAAGCTCAAGAGCACATTTTCCCCATCTTATACACAGACTTAGGACCGAGGTCCAAACACAGAGTGCAGCCTGGAGTGCTGAGGGGTGTGTGTCCAGCCTCATCCAATCGTAGTTCCTCTCACACTTAACTGCCACATGCTGTTGGTTGGACCCCCCCCCTCAGCACTCCAGGCTGCACTTCCTGTGTTTGGACCTCGGTCCTAAGTCTGTGTATAAGATGGGGAAAATGTGCTCTTGAGCTTTTTTAAGCACAAATAAAACCTAGAAAACTTCTTTTTTTTTTTTTAACCAAAGTATATTAGAAATGAGTGCAATTGAAAAAAATAGTTTTAATGAGAGTGCCCATTTAAGTATACAGGCTAGATGGCTTCACAGGGTTTGAGTAGTTCTACTATTGAGTAGTGTAAGAATTCTTTCCTCCAGGATACACTCAACCAATTCATCCCAGTATATCTGTTTCATTCTGTTACTCTTATCAATTAGGGTATATCAGGATGGCACCGGGTGTTCATGGAAGCCTTTATGTTTCCTACCTACTCAATTGTATTTTGCCACTTAGATTTCAGGTTATTGAGGTGAAGCAGTAATCGACTTATAGAGAAGGTATTTGGATCATCTTGGTTCAACATTATGTCATAAGGAATGTAAGGACCAGGTATCGGTAAGCAAGTAGCTTGTTGTTTAGGTAGGTTTCGTGCGTGTGCTCTTCGCACACACAGTAAACCATGGTTACCCCTTTCTAGGTCCTCAGTCAGGTCATTGCAGTTATACATGGTACTATGTCTGTCTAATCACGATAGTCTCCTGATCATATGGTTACACAAACACTGTCACATGCACGATGATTACGCAAAGTCCTCTTATGGCTACAGGGCACTAGATTCCTTCTGTAGTCATGTTGCTATTAGGGACAATCTGCAATCCTCTCTGTTTCGTATTACGGTGTGTGTTAAGAGTGCATGGGTGATGGAATACTTCCGGTTCCCGCTGCATTTTTTGGTTTACATGGGAGCATGTCAGTATCACTTAAGAACTTGTCATAGGTAGATAAGGGTTCATGGTGCAGGTTCTAATCTTTCTTTAACAATGCTTTTAGCTAAAACATTGGGTTATAATCCTACTTCTTTTTTGGGGGTTTCTTTCTGATTTGGTGCCGCCTCTGCAGCGTCACAGCACAAGGTTCTAGTGCATATCATCAAATAAATGGATAGATGGAATTCATCTTATGTGAGATATGTTCCGAATCTTAGGCTTGAAATGTTGCAGGTGTTTAAGTTTTTGGCATTGTAATTGTGTTATATCAAATGTTTATTTGTGCTCGGGCTTACACTCGTGCTTGTATCACAAAACGATACACACACCTGAATAGAAAACATTAAACCATAACAAAAAGCAGTTGAACTGTGCCCATAAACGTGACCTAGGGCAGGCCTTAAGTAGGCATACCCTGTGATGAATGAATTTAAAATAAATAAAATAAGATAGGGAGGGTTGGGAGGGATCCGAAAAATGTCACGAATGCCCCTCCAGTAAGAGGAGAGGGCAATATATACAGGGCACCCACAACACCTGTAAGCCCCGCCTGGTGGTTTAGGGGCAGAATATTCCAGCCCCTCGCACAAACACAGCCTGATAGGCTTAACACTTGTGCTCGGGCTTACGCTCATGGTCGTATCACAAAACGATACACACATGAATAGAAAACATTAAACCATAACAAAAAGTGGTTGAACTGTGCCCATAACCATGATCGAGGGCAGGCCTTTAGTGGGCAAAACACATAACCCGGTAGGGTAAGTAGCAGAATATATAAACCTAATAAACAATACCACACCCTAAGTACAGTGACCAGCACAACACCCTAATTCAGACCCTACCCTAGAGACAGAGTATAATCAACTGACTAGGTATCAATGAAGGCGGTGCCTGATACTTGAGGAGTTAAAGGCAACTAAGCCTACTCGGAAGAACGAGCCAGCACTGAATCCCGACCAGGCTGGCATCATGGAATATATATTCTCACCTGTGCCATTATGACAAGAGAAACGGATAGTTTCCGGTACGGCCTAACACTCGGGCTTACATTCATGCTCGTGTCACAAAATATTACACACACCTGACTGGAAAAATGTACCTTGAACAAACGCAGTTAAACTGTGCCCATCACCGCCTCCAAGGACAGGCCTTGAGTGGGCAAAACACATAACCCGGTAGAGTAAGTAGTAGAATGCATAACTTCATAAATAAACAATACGTTTTAGGCAATCTGACACACAAGTAACCGGACCATATGACAGACCTTGACCATGATCTCCATATTACCTGTAACCAGTACTAGGCTCGAACTATCCTGAAAACTACCCGAACTGTAACGACGGCCATACCCTAAACATGTGCCTGTAGATGGGCCAGGTCTTGTACCATCTTCTACACTTGAATAACCCATTTTCTAGATCTTAACCAAACTTTTAATTGCCGAGCTTCTGACTCAAACTGGTCTCAGGGGTGACGTCCCGCCGCAAGTGACCGATAACTTCCCTGCCATCGTGCCTGGAAATGAGTCATTTGCGGAACCCTCGTACCTGTAGGTCTTTTCGTGAACACCAGTGCCTGAATACATGTCAGATCTTTCGTAACCATCATGCCTGTAGACGTGACAGGACTTGCGTAACCATAATTTTTAGTTTTTTTTCTACCACTTCTATGAAATTATTTCCCTGAAAGTTTGTCGTAACAGTAACTATGCAGTGCATCCCAATACAGACATGGCAGGTGAAGGGAATACAACCACCTGATGCTATTTCTCTGAAGGCGTGTTAATAACTGCACAGTGAATCCCCCTGCAGATGTGGCAGATACAAAGTCAAGCCACCGACTATGCATCATGATTTAGTTGCTTTGAAGAAGCGTCAGTAACAACAACCATGCAGTGTATCCCCCTGCAGACATGGCAGGTATGATGGGTATACAGCCGCCTATGTGTTGTGATGTAGTCACTCTGAAGATGTGTCTGAGACAACAACTGCTCAGTCCATCCCCCTGCAGACATGGCAGGTACGAAGGGTATGCAACTGCCCAAGCATTGTAATGTTATTGCTCTGAAGACGTGCCAGTAACAAACAACTATGCAGTGTATCCCCCTGCAGACATGGCTGGTATAATGGGTATACAACGACCTATGTGTCATGCTGTTGCTCCTCTGAAGACATGTCAGTAACAACAACTACGCAGTGTATCCCCTTTCCGACACGGCAGGTATGCAGGGTATACAATCACCTATGTGTCATGATATTGTTGCTCTGAAGACGTGTCAGTAACAACAACTATGCAGTGTATCCCCCTGCATACGTGGCAGGTATGATGGGTACACCACCACCTAAGTGTCGTGATATTGTCGTGAGAGGCATAGTAACACACCTGGAAATATTTGTGATTTCAAAATCTAACACCCGTGTGTGGTGCCAACTATTGTAGAGTAAGTGTGCTATCTCACTTGTAGATGTCATGGACCTAACAAGAATATGCATGTAATCCTAGCAACAATGTATGTCTGTAATTCTATCTGAACCCAGTGAAGGTTCATGGACGTATGACTGGTATGGAAGCTAAGGACTTATATATACAATATAAGTGCTGTGTATGACTGCACATTGTAAAAAGAAACAATAATGCCACAAATAACGAACGCCAAGAGTGCACGTGAAACATAACTGCTATCAAAGTCTTAACAACAAGTGCGTATGAACAGTGTGAATACCATGATCGTATGAACAGCATGAGTGTAAGAACAGTATAAGTCATGAACGTATGACAGTATGACTGCCATGAGCGTATGAACAGCATAAGCACAATCATATGAACCATGACAACGGCATGAGCGTATGAACAAATTAAATGACATGAGAGTATGAACAATATAAATGGCATAAGCGTGTGACCAGTATGACTGCTATGAGTGTAAGAATTGTATTAAAGCTATGAGCAGATGACCGTATGAATGCCATGAGGTATGAACAGTGAAAATGCCCATAGTTCACGACAGTATAACTGCCGTAAGCATGTGAACAGTATGATGTCCTGAACGTATGACAGTATGAATGCCATGGGCGTATGATCAGTATAAATACCAGGAGCATGGAACAGTATAATCGCCACAAGCGTATTGACAGTGAAAAGCCATAAACGTATGGACAGTATGAAACCAAGAGCGTTTGAAACCACATAATGCCATGGACATTTTTTTAGGAAACTAATAGTAAATAACCTCCATTAAATTGAACAGTTTGGACAATTACGCACGCAGCTATACGAAATGTGTGTGTGTGTGTATGTATATGTGTATATATATATATATATATATATATATATATATATATATATATATACACACAGAGCCGGGAGGTATGACCAAATATATGTATCACGGTATTTTTGTAACTTATGGCGGTTCCACGGTGTATGATGGTATTTCCTCCCCCCCCCCCCCCAATCATGTGACCCGCGAGCGCTGTTCTGCTTCTCACCCCCCCTCCCAAATTAATTATCAGCCCAGCACTCAGCTGTCCCCAGCGGGGTAAATACTCACACGTCACCCGCAAGCGCTGCCTTCCTCGTCCTCCTGTTTGTTGCGGGCCGCTGGTGCTGACACTCTATACTATACGCTGTATCCCTATGCCTGGGCTGCAAAAGATAAACAAAGTAAACTTTAACGCACCTTCCTACGCCGGCCTCACGCTCTTCCTGGGGACGGGAACGTTGGAGCGCCGTCAGCCTATTACCGGACGCAGCGATGTTCTGCCTTGGCCCATGATAGGTTGAGCGCACTTCTTACATGACAGTGGGCTCAACCTATCCGAGGTGGAACATCGCTGCATTCCCTTCCCCAGGAAGCAGGTCCAGACCGACGGGGGAACGTAGGAAGGTGTGTTTAAAGTTTATTTTGTTTATTTTTTGCAGCCTGGGCATAAGGATACAGCGTACAGTATAGAGTGTCAGAGCTGGCGGCCCGCAACCAACAGGAGGACGAGGAGGGTAGCGCTTGCGGGTGACGAGTGAGTATTTACGCCGATGGGGACAGCGCAGCGCTGGGCTAATTAAGTTGGGGGGGTGCAGAACAGTGCTTGCGGGGGACGGTGCAGCGCTGGGCTGATAATTAATTCATTTCCGAGGGGGAGAAGCCCAACCGGCAGCACAAAAATGTTGGTATTCGTTATGAACCGGTATACCGCCCAGCACTATATATATATATATATATATATATATATATCAATATGGGACAACAAGGGTGATTTTATTTTATTTTTTACATAATTTCATCCCTTAAGGACCAAGCCCATTTTTACCTTAAAGGGTTTATCCACCATAAGGTGATTTTAGTACGTACCTGGCAGACAGTAATGGAAATGCTTAGGAAGGAGCTGCGCTTGTCTTGGGGCTAAATGGCTAAATTGTGAGATTACCATAACACTGTGGCTAGCTTTTTGTGAACTGGTATTTTCTTCTTTTGCCTACAAATCCCATAATTCCATTTTCCTCCCTCCCACACATCAGCTACCCCACCCATTGAAACATAAATGATCTTCATCCATTCAAAAGATCTGTGGTTTTTAGTCAGGGTTCCTACAGCTGGTGCATTAGTTGCAGATTGATTTCTCTCCCACCAAACGATCACTCCACCCATTGAAGCAGACAGGCTCCCTGTCAACAGCTGACTAGTAAGTCAGCTCTCGGCTGCATTGCAACCTGGGAAAAATGTGAGACAACAGTCATTTTGCATGCTGTTAAAAATAAATATTGGGGTTAAAATCCCATAAGAATTGTGAGAAAACCGCAGGTACATACACTATATTATGAACTACACTGTCACGATGCCGGCTGGCAGGAGGTGGATCCTCTGTGCCAGAGAGGGATTGGCGTGGACCGTGCTAGTGGACCGGTTCTAAGTCACTACAGGTTTTCACCAGAGCCCGCCGCAAAGCGGGATGGTCTTGCTGCGGCGGTAGTGACCAGGTCGTATCCACTAGCAACGGCTCAACCTCTCTGGCTGCTGAAGATAGGCGCGGTACAAGGGAGTAGACAGAAGCAAGGTCGGACGTAGCAGAAGGTCGGGGCAGGCAGCAAGGTTCGTAGTCAGGGTGGATAGCAGACGTTCTGGTACACAGGCTTTGGACACACAAAACGCTTTCACTAGGCACAAGGGCAACAAGATCCGGCAAGGGAGTGCATGGGAGGAGGTCAGATATAGTCAGGGACCAGGTGGAAGCCAATTAAGCTAATTGGGCCAGGCACCAATCATTGGTGCACTGGCCCTTTAAGTCTCAGGGAGCTGGCGCGCGCGCGCCCTAGAGAGCGGAGCCGCGCGCGCCAGCACATGACAGCAGGGGACGGGAACGGGTAAGTGACCTGGGATGCGATTCGCGAGCGGGCGCGTCCCGCTGTGCGAATCGCATCCCCGACGGCCATGACAGTGCAGCGCTCCCAGTCAGCGGGACCGACCGGGGCGCTGCGGAGAGAGAGACGCCGTACGCGCTCCGGGGAGGAGCGGGGACCCGGAGCGCTAGGCGTAACATACACTAACTTTACAGCCCCTGTAGTATAGTCAAATAAAAAAAAAATCCTGGAATACCCCTTTAAGGACCAGAGCATTTGTTTTGCACATCTGTCCACTGTCACTTCAAGCATTAATAAGGAATCGTTCACACAGCCATCTGCCCCCATAAATTTATGCCCGTTCTGCAATCCGTTTGATATTTTTTAAACGGGTTGCAAAGGGCTGTAAAATAATCCCATTGATGTAAATGGGAATTTTTTTACAATTCTTTATTACCCGTTTGCACCAATTTCCTTCCTGTTCTGTTTTTTTTTTTTTGACGGGGGAAAAACATTGCATGCAGTATTTTTTCTCCCGTCAAAAATAACGGCATGGAAACGGAAATTTAACATTGAAGACTATGGCTAACGGATGAGCATATAATGTCATCCGTTTGCACCCAGTTTTTAATATCCATTTTTCAACCGTTATTACTTCTGAGCAAACTCTTGCTGAGCTGTGGGACTACTACTACTCCCATCATGGAACAGACTTGTTTCCTTGATGGGAGTAGTAGTTTCCAGGTTGCGGGAGTCTGGGGTGGCTAGATTAATGCTTGTACTACTACCCCCATCATGGAACAGAGTCTGTTCCATGTTGGGGGTAGTAGTACAGGGGCTGAGGGATTGATCGCACTGGGTCTCACGTCTGAGACCCCATGCGATCAAAAGTTATTAACCAGGGGAGTGGGCGGCATGGTCCGCAACCCTGTGATGTAGATCGTGTGTGTTTTACTTTCATTTTCAAATACCCCATCTGGAGCCCTGAATGGCCAGCACCGAAGGGCCATTCAGGGCTCCCTGCGGGGTTTTTAAGGTCATTATTGCGAGGATTGTAATGTTGCAGTACACTGTGCTACGTTCCCTGGCTGCCCTGATGTGCTGCAGGAGGGCAAGATCTATAGGTAGCGCAGCAGTGGGCAATATACATAGCTAGCGCAGTGGGGAGCCAGACATATAACGCTATATGTATAATGCCCCCTGCTGCGCTTACATATGTCCCCCCAGTGAGCGCATACATAAATCCGTTGCAACGCTATCTGGGAATAGTATACTATCAGCAGCACATCATTCTGCTGTCCGGGAAAGGAAGCGCAATGCCGCCCGCTTCCCGGCCAGCAGATGCGCTGCTGATAGCATGCTATTCACAGATAGCGCTGTGAGCAGGGCCGGATCATCATTGGCGCTATGGAGCGCCTGCTCCGGGCCCCGAGCCCACAGGGGGCCCCGTCACACTCAGGATGTCCCTGAATACCGAAAAATATTTTCAGGACTCAAGGATGTCCCGGCGGTTACCTCTCTGCAGTGGCCCCGCGTTAACTTTAAAAATGCAGAGGCCGCCGGGAGTTAGCGCACGCAGGAACGTCACTGACGTCACGTGCGAGCACCCATAGATGAAAAGCAGAGCGGAGCATCGAGGAGGACGCGCGGGTATGGTAAGTGACCTGCGGTCATCTTCAGTGTTCCGACCTCCGCTCCCGGGACCTACTGCTATGGCCCATAGGCCATAGCAGTAGATCGTGACCCCGGTCCCCGGACCAGAGGAGCGGTGGTCAGAACACTGGGGCAGTAAACAGGCATACAGCCTCCAGCCATACACTTTATATGGCTGGAGGCTGTATGTCTGTGGGGGAACTGCAGAGGCGGTGTGAGGCCCTTCCATTAGGCCACCACCTAAGGCCTCGCACTGGTGGGGGCCTCGCTCTGGCCCCCACCCTTTCATTGGTAGTGATCGGCAGCAGGAGTAAGGAGGAAGAAGAACTGTGGGAGTAGATGGCCTCTGTGTAAGGTAACTAGGAGAGTGAATGGGGGGCACTGCCTACATTGTCAGTGCTTTTTGGCTGCCCAGCCTGGCTCATAGATTGTAGGAATCACAGCAGTACTAATCTTGTTATTCTGCACATGCTCTACAAGCGCCATCCTGCTGTCGGGCCCTAAAGGAGGGGAAATGATCCTCAGAGCACAGCAGCCTGCTAGCATGAAACATGACAGCAAAGTAGGAGGACAACTGTCTGTGCCCCCTCCTCCACATGACTTCATCCTGAGGTCAGAGGTCTTGACTCCTGACCCCCAGCACTGGAAGCCATATGAGGATCCTGTCAGCATCTCAGAAAGCTAGGGTATGTGCATTTATAGTTAGTGTATGTGCATTTATAGTTGGTGTATGTGCATTTATAGTTGGTGTATGTGCATTTATAGTTGGGGTATGTGCATTTATAGTTGGGGTATGTGCATTTATAGTTGGGGTATGTGCATTTATACTGTGATGTCACAGTATAGGATAATACACACAGTGATGTCACAGTATAGGATAATACACACAGTGATGTCACAGTACAGGATAATACACACAGTGATGTCACAGTACAGGATAATATACACAGTGATGTCACAGTACAGGGATAATATACACAGTGATGTCACAGTACATTGATAATATACACAGTGATGTCACAGTACAGGGATAATACGCACAGTGATGTCACAGTACAGGGATAATATACACAGTGATGTCACAGTACAGGGATAATATACACAGTGATGTCACAGTACAGGGATTATATACACAGTGATGTCACAGTACATGGATAATACACACAGTGATGTGACAGTACAGGGATAATATACACAGTGATGTCACAGTACAGGGATAATACACAGTAATGTCATAGTACAAGGGTAATATGCACAGTGACATCACAGTGCTAAGGATACTATGCGAATTGTGTTTTGTATATATGGGGAGCTATACTGCACTTAATGTGGGGAACTATACTGCACCTAATGTGGGGGAACTGTACTGCACCTAATGTGGGGGAACTGTACTGCACCTAATGTGGGGGAACTGTACTGCACCTAATGTGGGGGAACTATACTGAAACCTAATGTGGGAGAACTGTCGGGGGGGCAGGGGGCCCCAACATAATGAAGTGCTCCGTCTTCTAGGCAGCCTTAATCTGGCCCTGGCTGTGAGGGACATGTGCATAGAAGCACTGCAGTGGGAAAGATATATAGTGATATGTAACTGTCCCCCTGTAGTGCTTCTATGTATATTGCCCACTATATTGCCCCCTATAGATCTTTCCCTCTTGCAGTGCATAAGGGCAGCCGGGGAACGCAGCGCAATGCTTCCCCGGCTGCCAGTGTAGTGAAACATTACAATCCTCACTAATGACTTTAAAACCCCCACTGAGAGCCCTGAATGGCCCCTCGGCCATTCAGGACTCCCAGCGGCATATTTAAAAATGAAAGTAAAACACGCACACGATCTACATCGCAGGGTTGCGGACAATGCTGCCCGCTACCCTGGTTAATAACTTCACACCGGGTCTCACTTCTGGGACCCAATGTGATCAGATCAATCCCTCAGCCCCTATACTGCAAACCACATCATGGAACAGACTTTGTTCCATGATGGGGGTAGTAGTACAATCACTAATCTAGCCTCCCAGCCACCTGCAGACTACAGCAACCAGGGAACTACTACCCCCATCATGAAAAGTCTGTTCCATGATTGGAGTAGTACTAGTCCCGGCTGCAGTAGCCTGTAGACAGCTGATACTAACGGATGAAAAACTGATGCAAACGGATGCCACTAAATAGCACCCCTTTGCATCAGTTTACACCCGTTAATAGAATGGTCCGTTTAGGAGGCAATAACAGACAAAAATCTAGACTGCGGACAACGGTTGTGTGAATTTAGCCTAACTCTGGGATGCTTTGACTTATGAATTTTATTCTGAGATTATTTTTTCGTGACATATTCTACTTTAACATAATGGTAAATTTTCATTGATTCTTTGCGTAATTTCTTGGTGAAAAATTCCAAAATGTCATGAAAAATTAGAAAATTTTGCGTTTTTCTAACTTTGAAGCTCTCTGCTTGTAAGGAAAATAGGCATTCCAATTGATTCACATAAACAATATGTCTACTTCATGTTAGCAAGTTGACATGTTTTTACTTTTGGAAGACATCAGAGGGCTTCAAAGTTCAGCAGCAATTTTTCACAAAATTTTCAAAATCAGAATTTTTCAGGGACCAGTTCAGGTTTTAAGTGGTTTTGAAGGGCCTTCATATTAGAAATACCCCATAAATGACCCCCTTATAAAAACTGCACCCCTCAAAGTATACAAAATGACATTCAGAAAGTTTAACCCTTTAGGTGTCTCATTGGAAGAGCAGCAAAGTGGAGGAGAAAATTCGAGATCTCAATTTTTTACACTAACATGTTTTTGTAGACCCAGTTTTTGAATTTTTACAAGGGGTAAAAGGAGAAAAAGCCCCACAAAATGTGTAACCCAATTTCTCTCGAGTAACGATATACGTCATATGTGAACGTAAAGTGCTCTGTGGGTGCACTAGGGGGCTCAGAAGCGAAGGAGCAACAATGGGATTTTGGAGAGTGAATTTTGTTAAAATTGTTTTTGGGGGGCATGTCACATTTAGGAAGCAATAAATCCAGGAGGAAGAGAGTTTGTATATGTCCGGCACCGCTAATATAAAAAGCAACAAAGCAGTGTGCTGGGTAGAGGTACCTGTGATATCGCTATAATTTTCCCCAGGTGGCGGTGCGATAATCCAAATAGGCAGAAAAGCAAATGCAAACTGTGTAGAGAAATGAGATGGAAAACGCACTCGCCAGGAATCTTGCTGGGATGAAGAATTTCTTATTTAAATGTAGTGTGCTGTGCAAAAATTCAACAGGTACACAGGGAGCTGTAGATGGAAATAGGCAGGGGGCGTGCAGGGGGCGGCAACTAGTTTTGCACACGTAGGCGCTTTCTTTGGCTCACACTGACCAGTCAGTGTCAGTGCGAGCCAGAGGAAGCGCCTACGTGCGTGAAACTAGTTGCCGCCCCCTGCCTGTTTCCTACTACAGCTTCCTGTGTACCTGTTACATTTTTGCACAGCACGCTAGAATAAAATAAGAAATTGTTCATCCCAGCAAGATTACTGGTGAGTGAGTTTTCCATCTCGTTTCTCTTCACTGTTTTCATTTAGGAAGCCCCTATGGTGCCATAAAAGAAAAAAAAAACACCCATCATGGCACGTAACAAGGGGTACAGTGAGCCTTTACACCCCACAGGTGTTTGATGATGTGTAAATGAAAACCTTTTTCGGATGTGTAAATGAAAAAAAAAATTATTTTCACAAAAATGTTTTTTTCCCCAAATTTATCATTTTTACAAGAGGTAATAGGAGAAAATGCCCCCCAAAAGTTATAACTAAAGATGAGCGAATCGAAGCTGACGAACCCAAATTCATTACAAATTTCAGGAAATAATAATTAAACTCCATTTTACAGCGCTCCAGGGCATCTAAAATGGCGGATCCACATGTCAGTACATGGGGAAAGGGACGCTGGGAAGGCAAGGCGGGAAGGGAAGTAGGCGGTATGACCCTGAATCACATGCAGGATGCAGCCTATCAGCAGCCAGTCACCCCTGTGCTGTGATGTCACAGCCCTATATAATCGACAGCCATATTGTTGCCAGCCACTTCATTCATTACACTGCAGAGAGATAGGACGGACAGCCTGTGTGTGTTAAAGCAGAGAAAATCGCATTCCAGCAGCGTTTAACATCCTCCTAGTCACTTCAGCGTTCTCGTGGACGGAGAGCATTGTTTTTTTTTTCACTGAAAAGGATTTTTACTGCAGCTGCAGGCATTAACCTCCCAGTCACTTTCTTCGGCATTGTATTACAGAGAAGCATATAGCTGCATCAACTTCATAAACCTTAGCAGAGGAAGCAGAAATCATTTTTCAGCGCAATTCAGCGTCTTTGCTCCACAACAAATCATCTGCTGGTTATGCTAGTCTGTAGACTGTATAATAACCAGCAGTCCATTCCTAATAATCAGTTACAGAATGCAATTTTGTGTTTAGTACAGAGCTTTTTGTGGCTGCAGCACTGTTGTGTACTGCTGGTGTTTTACAAAAATATATTTTTTTAAGGGTACTGTAGCGCATTTTTCTGCCCTCAGCAGTGCATACCGCATACGTACATCTAACTAGTGTACTATTTTGTACCTGTTAATCTTTCAAGGGCCTACATACTGTGAAAGGACAGATAAAAGTAATCACATGCTGGTGAAATACAGAGTGTTTTGGCGCATTGTAGCACATTTTTCTGCCCTCATAAGTGCACACCGCATATGTACATCTAAGTACTGTACTATTTTTTACCTGTTAATCTGTCAAGGACTTACATACTGTGAAAGTCCAGGCAAAAGTACTCATCGGCTGGTGTTCTATACAAATACTGTTTTAAGTGTAGTGACGCGTATTGTATCCCCCTCATATACGCACTAAGTATGTCTGGCTGAGAAGTGCCAGGATGTGCACAGAGGAGTGGCAGAGGCCTAAATTGCAGCAAACTATGGGCGAGTGGCAGCAGGAGTTGCAGCGAGAGGTCTGAGCTCCCGTTATCAGCTAGCGGTCATGTCTCGACCAGCAACCCATCTGCCATCGTCGATTGGTTAACACAGTCATCCACTTCATCACAAGTGACATCTGACACCCCCAGTCAACAGTCTGTGGGCTCCTCAGACACAACCTTCAGTTGGCATGGCCCGGGAGCAGTCCCTGTCCTCCCATTGCCTCTGTCCTATGCTGTTCCCTCTCCTACAGAAGTATCTTATGCTGTGTGTTCAGCTCCACTATTCACTGAGGACAATCTAATAGAGGACAGTCAGCAGCTACTGCCCAGCCAAGAACCGCTTCCTCCGCTAGGCGGCCAAGTAGGGATGAGGAGAGTAACATGGGAGGCGGTGTTGGCGGGGTTCAGGGTCCTGAAGCAGACACTGTTGAGGAACCTGAGGAGGACATCAGTGACGTGTAGACACAACCTGATGATGATGAAGCCGATCGCAATTGGGAGCCGGGTGCAGAAGGGGCTTCATCATCATCATCAGGAGAAGAGAGTTGCAGGCTGCCCTTGAGGCAGCAGCTGAGCCAGAAAGGCGGTAGCATAGTTGGCAGTCAGCGTGGTGGCAGAAGTGGAAATTCTGGAGCCAAACGTGCCCAGGGGAGACCACTTGCTTCGCGGCAGCCTACCTTCCCGGGAGGTAGTGGAACAGGGGTTCCTGAAGACGGCGGCAGTAGCAGTCAATTAGTGCGGACTGTTGGTGGGAAAATCAGCTACTTGGCAAGGTGGCAGTTTTTCATCAAGCATCCGGAGGAGGTTCACATAGCCACATACAAGATATGTTGGCAGAAGGTGAAGCGTGGCCAGGGTCCCAATGTTGGCACCACAGCCCTGCGTCAACACATGCTTCGCCACCATAAAGCGGCCTGGGAGAACCGTGGCTCCAATGTAGTGGTCCAGCCTGCTGCATCACACAGTGGCATGCCACTCCCTCCTTCAGCCAGCCAAGGCTCCACCACCTCAGCCGAAGGGAGCTGTGTGTCATACCCTCCTTCTGTCAATCCAGATGCTCCTGCTTCTCCCACTTTTAGTCAGCCATTCCGCCATCCATCCGCGAAGCCATGTCCAAGAGACAACAGTATGCGCCCACTCATCCAATGGCACAGAAGCTGAATGTGCTCCTGTCTAAGTTGCTGGTGCTGCAATCCCTCCCTTTTCAAGTGGTGAACTCTGCCCCTTTCAGAGAACTGATGGCTTGTGCCGAGCCGAGATGGAGAGTGCCAAGCCGTCATTTCTTTGTGAAGAAGGCAGTACCAGCCCTACACAATTTTGTGGAAGAGAAGGTGGTCCAATCCTTGAGCCTTTCGGTATGTACTAAAGTGCATGGAGCTGTAACTACAGTCAGGGACAATACATGTCCTTTACGGCTCACTGGGTGAATGTGGTTGCTGCACAGCCACAACACCAACTTGGACAGGTCACGCCGCTTCC